>NC_054472.1:117037308-117716237 GCF_017639515.1 Carcharodon carcharias | reverse complement strand
TCAGCTAAGTGTCTGAAAATACAACATTAAGGAACTTTGTGTGACATGCACAGTATTTTGATATGACTGGAAAACTTGGCATGATTTTTCCTTACCTGCCATCCAGGTTAAGTCACAGGCAGGACTGCAATGATGGTTTCCTTCACCTCCAACATATTGTGCTGCTGGAAATCTTAATTTTGTAAAGCAAGTAATAATTTAATCTGTACTCTCACCATTTGAAATTTGTTCCATGTAAGCGCTTTTCTCCTGACCAATAAAGGATAGCACTAATAGCATTGAATAAAATATTCAAATGTTGTTAAATGCTCAGAATGGAAGCTGGGCTGGCCCCATTGCAGGAATAAAATATGTAGCTAATGTATTCAGCTGAGTAAAGACATTCGTTAGATACATTCCAATAAATCTTAAAATTAATAATAAAGACTTTTTTTCAATGTGGTTCCTTTCTTGCTTCTTTTATCACTTGGGTATGATGCACATAGAAAAGCATTTAATGGCACTTAGAAATAAAGCGCGTTGCCTTTCAATTCTCTACTACTCTATAAAAATGCTTTGAATGATGTCTTATTCAATGTTCATTGTGTGGGAGGAAGTCTCAAGATAACACTCTCCACATAAAGATAAGCGCCCATGAGTATCTTTTATTAGCCTTTAATGGGAAACATGGAAAAATACAAAGAAAAGGAAACTTTTCTTCAAATCTATTATTAATGGCAAATATCTTATATCTGAAATAACCTCTACAAGTCTTTAGTTAAATCACTAATGCCTCTGGGCATTTATACATATATGTATTTAAAATATGCATGCTTATGAAAAATAAATAGACATTCTGTGGCGTCAGTAGCTTGAACATTACCAGGTATTGCATGTGCAATTACAATCAAGTTTGAAGAATTTGCCTGTTGTTTTTGTCTTGAGCATGCTTCAAAGTGCTAATACATTGAGCAATTAAAGTGCCATCATAAGCTACTGTTAATTACGCCATCTCGAACTCACATATGCAGCTGTCTTGTAACATGTAATCTATGAGGTTAAAGGTCTCGGCATAGTTTTTTTAAAACCGTAGATCTTTGGCAGAGCAGGACAAGTAACCAACCCTTGACTCTGGCCCATTCCCTAAGTTCAGGATAATTTAGAAATGTAGGGTGGAAGCTGGGGGCATTTCCAATGCAAAGCGTGGGATGGGGTGGGCACCACGGGATGAGAGTGCAGGGAGGGAAATGGCTGCAATACCTAACTGTAATGCAATATTGTTAATGCTGCCAGCTGAACATGGAAAACAATTGTTTCAATGTTTTAAAATTTAACCCTTTGACAAAGGCAATCAATTCAGGTATGGTGACCTTAGTGAAAGTGGTATCTTAAAATTTAATACCCCACCCTGACCCCTGGTGTTTAACAACGTTAGATGGCAGGAATGTACTCTTGGCACCCAGTATTGCTAAGGTGCAAATAATGGGAAATACATTGGTGCAGTATTTCCTGGAGAATTTAACCATTGGAATGCCACATCTATGGCATTAGACTTGCCTAACATTGTAAAACTGTAATTTTGATGTGAGATATGGCATTATCATGCTCTAGCAAAAATTTCTGGGAGTTTTGCATAACCACAAAATGCTGATTATTATAGCTCCACATTCCACCAGTTAAATCAATGGCAATTGTAAGCTTCCTGAATTTACACAACTTTTCTTGCTGTAGCCACTTAGACTGAAAAATATGTGTGCAGGTGAATGTATTCCTAGAAGGGAGGGTAATGGTGAGAACAGAAATGTAGAGAATGGGGTGGACATGGTCCAGTGTCTTGTCAATTCAAGGGGAATCCTTAGTTGAGGAAAAGGAAAGGTGTATCGGAAGCTTTGACGTGGAAGTTTGTTTCACCAGAACAAATTCAATAGAGGCAGAGAAATTAGAAAAATGGAATAGGGTTCTTACAGGAAGCACAGTGGGAGGAAATATGGGAGGTCACTGTGGAAATTGGTGGATAGTCAGTGGAAATTGGACAACAGCATTGTCTCAGAAATGAAGATACAGAAGTTGAGTAAGGGAAGAGTTGGAGATAGACCATGCAAAGGTGAGGGAAGGATGAAAATTAGAAGCAAAGTTGATGAAATTTTCCAGTTTGGGATGAGAGCAGGAAACAGCATTGATGCACCATCAACATCCCAGAAAACGAGGTGAGGAGAGGATCTGAGTAGGATTAGATCAAAAAATATTCTGCATATCCAACAAAGACAAGAATAGCTAGGACACATACTGGTTACCATAGCAACACCTTTATTTAAAGAAAATGAGTGCAGTGAAAGGAGAAGCTTTTCAATGTAAGAACAAATTTGGCTAGGTAGGGAAGGGTGGTGGCTGAGGCTGGTTGGGCCTCCATTCGAGGAAGAAGTAGAGGGCTTTCAGGTCATCCTTGTGGTGGATGGAGGTAAAGAAGGATTGGATGCCCTCTCTCCCAGAACTATGATAGAGTATCCCTTGTCTTCACCTTCTACAACACCAGATTATATTCCCCAATTTGCATCACCTCCAGTGTCTTATCACGACCTAACAAATCTTCCCCTTCTGTTCCCCTTCAGCATTCAGGAAGGATCCTTCCCTTGTGGCACCCTTGTCCACTCTTCAATCACCCTCAATAATCCCTCTCCTTCCAATGGCACCACCCCCTGCAAGTGCTTGAGGTGCAACACCTTCTCTTTTACCTCCCACTTTCTCAGCTTCCTCCCCTTGTATTTCAATTCACTTTAGATAAAGGCCAACATTCTATTTGCTTTTTAAATTATGTTTTATACCAATACATTAGCTTTTAGTAACAGACAGGAATGCTGCTTGGCTCTTTAATTTCTCTCTTCATTTCCTGTCTTACTAAAATTTTTATTACACTTGGACAGTGCTCTGAATATTCAAGTACCATCTGTTCCCAGAGGGTAGCAAAGCAAGAAAGAGGTGAAGAATGCACAACTTCAATCTTGGGGGCTTTGAAAGGAGGACAAACAGAGTATTGGGTGTGGATGCCAACAATGCACCCAGAATTATTATTCATGCCACCTGGAAGAAGACGGTACTGGCAGTGACTGTCAACTTTACCACCCCTAGGACTGTACAACACTGCCACAAAGTGCACCACATCCTCACAGGGCAGGAAAAGCAACACACCGCACACCTATCCCTTTCCTTCCTTTCCCACCCTGGGCACTAGCAACACACTTCATCCTCTTAAAGCAATTATTCCATAATGAACCATTCATAATATCCCTAATATTAACTCCAAGGTTCAATATTGCCCTCGAAATCTGGAAGTAAGTCCAGCAGGTCTGCTTGTGACATTTTAATGCAGGCACCTCATTATCATCTTACTTCCAGGTTTGGTGTTGATTATGCAACAGCTGGTGTGGTGTGGAACCACATGATGTGGTTTCAGCTCCAGTACTTAAAGTGTTCAACCAAAGTTGGAATTCAGAGCAATTCAAAGCACAAGAGGAAGAAAAGTGTCCATACATCATTGACCATGGCCGTATACACTCTTTATTGCAACATGTTTAGCACCTCATCATAAATATCACCCATTTCCACCTCTGTAACATCCTCAGGTCTCTCAGCTCAAATGCTGCTGAAACTCTCTTGCATGTTTTGTTTACCTCATTGACCAGTTTGGTGCACGCCTAGCCAACCTGTCACATTTCATCCTCTGTAAAAAGCATCCAAAACCCTGCTGTCTGTGGCCTAACTCGCACCAGATCCTAGTCACCCATCACCACTGTGCACACTGAGTCACATTGGCTCCTGGTAAGTAATACCTCTTTTAAAAACATTCTCAACTTTATTTTCACACCTCTCCATGGCTTTGCCCCTCCCCTTTTTCTGTAATGTCCTCCAGCCCCGCAAACCTCCAGGATTTGCACTCCTCTAATACCGGCCTCTTGAGCATTCTTGATTTTATTTGTTCCACTATTGATGGCTGTGCCTTCAGCTGCCCAGGCATAAACTTTGGAATTCCCTCCCAAAACCCCTCTGCCACTTTACCACTTCTTCCTTTTTTAAGATGCTCTTATAACCAAAGACCAAAATCTTTGATCAAGATTTTGGTCATCTGCCTTAATATGTCTTTATGTGGCTTGGCATCAAATTTTTCCTTATAATGCTACTGTGAAATATCTTATTACATTTTATTACACTGAAGGTGCTATATAAATGCAAGCTGTTGTTGTAGTGTTGTTGTTAAAAGGATAAAAGTTATCTTAGCATCTGGCTTACAGTTCAGGCCAGATTTTCAATATTTCCAGGCTCAAGCTACCTGCCTTTGTTTTATGGGTTCCTTTGCATTCAATGTTCTCTCCGGGGAGGAGGGGCCAGGATAGAGTTGGGCTGGTGACCCTAGAAACGGATCATGGGAAACCAGGGTTTCGGGCGAGTGCTGAGGCAGGCTGGGTAGAAGGCCCTCCTTGGTTCTCTGGTACTTTGTCCCAGTCATTTTAAAAACTGTTCGACTCTCTAGTCCTCGCCCCTCACATCCCCTCACCCCAACTCACTCACCACCCACTTCCATTTTTTTCTATTCACGAGATGTGGGCTTTGCTGGCTGGGCCAGCAGTTATCCCCCATCCCTAGTTGCTCTTGAGAAGGTGGTGGTGAGCTGCCTTCCTGAACCACTGCAGTCTCTATGGTTTAGGTACACCCACAGTGCTGTTGGGGAAGGAGTTCCAGGATTTTGACCCAGCGATCCATGCCAACACAAACCCCTTGCCCACTTCTAACAATTTAATAGAGCACTCACTCTTACATGCTTCATACTGAAAAAAACTCCCATTCATGAAAGCCATTCAAAGATTGTAAATTCACTCAAGCGTACAATCAATGGGTGGAGTTTTCCTTTCTGGAGTCGAAGACTGGTGGTGGGTGAGAAAAATGGCTTGGTTCCTGCTGTGCGGTGTGACAGCCAAATGCGTGCGATTTTCTGCTGTTCAGTTCACTAAACATCAGCGAGGAGCTCCGTGTATTTTGAAGTGGAGCAGGCAGGAGGTCACCTGCCCTGCCATTACCTCATGGGTTCAAAAGTCCTGGTGCCATATTTAAATGCCACCTGAACAGCCATTCACTCAATACAGGCCGGGAGCTCCGCATTACTCCGCCAGAAGCCTTATGACCACAGCTCGTACTGAAGAAGCTGGCAGATGTGAGCAGCCACATCCTGGGACTTACAAGGGTGACTCTGGCAATGCCTTTTGCTCATCTGTGGATAAGAACACCCCTTGCGATACACCCATGGTCGGGCCAATAATCACCATTGCAGGATCCCCTGTTCACCAGCATCTTGAACTTCTTGAGGCCCTGCTGCCACTTGCTGCTCAGGCCCTTGCTCCTCCTCGCCCTGTGCCAGCCTCCAATGGGCCATCCTTCTCATCTGGATGAGAGCCAGCACCAAGGTTACAGCCTGCATCATCAACGCCTCAGTGGTTGTGTGAACATAAAGCAGTTATACATTTAGTGAGCATGTCCTTGACAGGTTTCTCTCCATCTCAAAGCGAGAAGGCAAGTGCTAAGCAGCATAGAAAGAGTAACTGCGTGATCCCTTGTCAGCCATAACCATTCACCAGGAAGATGTTGAGAGTTACAAGTTGGCTGCCCTCCGCCAGCCATGCCCCTTGGAGGCACCACCTCCCTTCCTCCCTTCATCCCTGCCTCTGACTGCAGCTGATGGCATATTGCACGGAATGAATGGCAGCTCCACAGCTTGCTGGGATCTCGATGCTATGAGACCCATGAGTCAGGAACAAACCTGCTGCAATCCAAGATTCATCATAGAAAGGACACAATAAGTATCTTTGACATCCAGTTGCCTCATAGTAAATAGGATGTCCCTTTAGTCAGCTGCATGCGCTGACCTTGAACTCCACCCATCCAAAAACACCCTCCTCCCACCTCAAGGGATCTCACTGACTGACCAACTGCGTGGTCACCATCAGTTTGGAAAAATGGTGTATGTCACCTTTCAATCTCGCTCCACCACTTTCTACTTATCCCCAGTCACCCACCAACTTCCCCCATCACCATAGACCCATCTAATATCACCATTCCTCTCCCCTCTGCCACCCTTGAACCTCCCGCCATCCCATGGACCCTATCATGATGCACCTCCACAGCCTTTCCTCCTCTCAGAGTTGACACCCTGTCCCTATACCCACGCGACCATGCCTCTTCCCACTATTCAAGCCACCTCTCTTGTCCCCTCTGTGACCCACCCGATGAGAACCCCACCTACAAGACTTTCACCTTGGGTCTGCCACCCTACCACATACACTGCCTCCTCTGACTGTGACTGTTCCCTACTATCAGCAGTACCCTGAGTTCGCCCCCCAAGGACCCCACTGTTGACACCACCAACCACATTCTCTAAGACACTACCCCTCTTCCCTGGACAATCTCCCCCTCTTTCCCTGGACACTCTCCTCACCATTCCCCCTTTAGCCTGCCTCCATTGTCCAGCCTTCACTCCACACTTCCACCCTAACCTCCTCTAGCCCTTCCAGCCTTTGCCTACCTCCCTTGCCCAGCCTTGGTGCAGCATTTGCTGACGACACTCAAGTGAAGTTATGCAAGGTTCCCAAGAAGCAGAATGCAACATCTACGGACCTCAAAGCTATAAAAGAAGTTAAGCTTGCCAAGTGCACACCAATTACATGGCAGTCATTTCAAAGACAGCTAATCCTTTAAAAGCCTCTTTAAATTGTCAAACAAAATGTGAATTCAGCCCCATCACTACCACTGAAATGAATGCTTTTGTAGCTTTTGAAGCTCAGCAATACATTCATAACTACCTCAGCTGTAATAACAACCCTTGGGAAATGTCAACAAATAACCATTGGAACTGTATGAACAGATGGTAATGGTTCAAAAACAAAAAATGCTGGAAAATCTCAGCAGGTCTGACAGCATCTGTGGAGAGCAAGACAGAGTTAACAATTTGAGTCCGTATAACTCTTCTTCAGGGATGGTAATGGTTGTTTTATAACCTACACCAGATGGCCTGTCAATCAAAACAGTCCAGCTGATGGTTTTTTTTAACCCTAACTAACAGCTTCAGCCCATTATTTCATGTTTCAAGGACTGGGGATTTAATAATATTCAGATCATGACACTTAAACAATCCTTATCCTCCCTTGACAAGTGTTTACGTCTGCTCTATAAATTTGTGGCTCACACACTGCAGGATCAGGCCCTTGCAATAGCAAAAACAGGGTCTGACAGCTCAGGACTAATTTCAAGTGACCCTGCTGAGTTCAGGTTTCCGCTTGTGTGATTCACGTTTCAACCCCTTCCATCTGTTGGTAAAAATAAAACCTGGCAGAAATGGGCACAGGACGTTTGCTCCTGAGTCCTGCACCCATTTTTAAGGGTCTCCCGAATCATAGAATCACTGAATTGTTACAGAGAAGAAGGACGCCATTCGGCCCATCGTGACTGCAATGGCTCTATAAATGAACAATTCACTTTCTGGCATTCTCCTGCGTTCTACCCATAACTCTGCACATCCTTCCTTTTCAGAAAGCAGTCTAATTGCCTGTTGACTACTGCCTCATTTCACTCAGGCCATGCATTCCAGCCCTTAGCCACTTGTTGTGTGAAAATGCTTTTTTCACATCACTTTTGCTTCTTTTTCCAATTAATTTAAATCTGTGCCCTCTCATTTCCGATCCTTTCATGAGTGGGAATATTTTCTCCCTATCTACTCTGTCCAGGCCCCTCATGATTTTGAATACCTCTATCAAATCTCCTCCCAGCCTTCTTTCCTCCAAGTAAAACAGTCCTAACTTCTCCAATTCATCTTCATAGCTGAAGTTTCTCCTTCTTGGAACCATTCTCACGAATCTTTTCTGGATTTTCCCAATGTCTCCACATCCTTCCTAAAGTGTGGCAGCCAGAACTGGACATAATGCTCCAGCCGAGGCCAAACTAGCGTCTCATACAAGTTCAACATAACCTCCTTGCTCTTGTACTCTGTGCCCCTATTAATAAAGCCCAGGATACTGTATGCTTTAGTAACCACACTGTGATCCTGCCCTGCCATCTTCAATGACTTATGCACATATATACCAATGTTCCTCTCTCCAGCACCCCCTTCAGAATTGTACTCTTTATTTTATTTTGTCTCTCTGTGTTCTTCCTATCAAATTTCTCCGCATTGAACTTCATCTGCCCATTCCAAAAACTTGTCTATGTCCTTTTGAAGTTCTACACCACCCTCCTCACAGTTCACAATGCTTCCAAGCTTTGTATCATCGGCAAACTTTGAGATTGTGCCCTGTACATCAAGGTTGAAGTCATTAATATATACCAGGAAAAGCAAGGGTCTCAACACTGACACCTGGGGAAATCCACTACAAATCTTCCTCCAGCCTCAAAAATATCCATTTACTACTACTCTCTGTTTCCTGTCACACAGCCAACTACACATCCACATTGCTACTGTCTCTTTTATTCCATGAGCGATAACTTTGCTCACATGTCTGTTGTGTGGTACTGTATCAAAGGCCCTTTGGAAGTACATGTACACCATATCAACAGCATTACCCTCATCAAGCATCTCTCTTACTCTTCAAAAAACTCCAGCAAGTTAGTTAAACATAATTTCCCCATAGGAAATCCATGCTGGCTTTCTTTAATTAACCTACATTTGTCCAATTGATGATTAATTTTGTCCCAGGCTATTGTTTCTAGAAGATTTCCCATCACTGAAGTTAAATTGTTGGCCTGTGGTTTTGGGGCTTATCTTTATAGCCATTTTTGAACAAAGGAATAACTTTGTAATTCACTAGTCCTTTGGCACCACCCCAAGTCCAAGGAAGACTGAAAAATTATGGCCAGTGCCTTCGCAATTTTCCTCAGTATCCTTGGATCTCATCTGGTCCTGGTGCCTTATCAACTTTAAGTACAGACAGTCTAACCAATATCTCCTTATTAATTTTAAACCATTCTGGTGTCTGAGTTATGTCCTCTTTCGCCATGGCCTGGGATGTATCTACTTCCTTGGCAAAGACAGATGCAAAGTATTCATTTAATACCTCTGCTATGCCTTCTACCCCCATGTGTAAATCCTCTTTTTGTTCCATAATCGGCCCTGCACCTTCTTTTACCTGACACCTCTGTTTTACTATTAAACGCCTATAGAATACTTTGGGATTCCATTTTATATTGACTGCCAGTCTCTTTAACAATTTCCCTTTTTGCTTTTCTTATTTGCTTTTTCACCTCCCCTCTGAATCGTCTGTATTCAGCCTGGTTCTCAATTGTAGTTTCTACCTGACACCTGACATAAGCACACTTTTTCTTCCTCATCTTAATTTTTATCTCTTTTGTCCTCCAGGGAGCTCTGGATTAGCTTGCCCTACTTTCCCTCTGCCTCATTGATCTGTACCAAATTGCTGCCCAGCAGAGTGGTAGCAGTAAGTGTCCTTGTCCATGAGACAGATGATGGGAAAAATGGATGCGGGGATGCCACTCAAAGATTTCTCAAATTTTGCCATCCCCACCCTTAGTCAGTACCTGATATATTACCTCATTTTCCAATGGCTGAGTCTCCATTTGCAGGTGCAGGTGGAGCAGTCTTTGGTGGAGCCCTCATAGGCCCCAAAATCCAGAGGCCGTCGGCCAAGTGCACTTCAACAATCAGGGCAGGTATCTCAGCTGCCTGTTTTTACCCCAGCTAAAGCCAGAGGGGTTACATAGAATTACATAGAATATACAGCACTAAAATAAGACATTCGGCCCAATCTCTCCATGCTGGCATTTATGCTCAACTTCGAGTTTTAACCCCATCCTTCCTCATCTACCTCTATCAGCATATCCTTTTATGCTCTCTTCCTCATACATTCCTAGCCCTTTAATGAATCTATGCTGTTCTCTTCCATTACTCCCTGTAGCAGTGTGTTCCAAAATTTCACCACTCTCTGGATAAAGAAATTTTGACTGAATTCCTTATTGGATTTCTTGGTGACTATCTTATATTGATACCTCTAGATATGCTCTTCCCCGCAAGTGGAAACATTCTTTCTGTGTCTGCTCCATCCAAACTTTTTCATAAATTTAAAGACCTTTATCTAGTAATAATTAAAGCTTCTCTTTTGGAAGAGTAAAGAGAGTCAGGTTGTTTATCTTTTTCTCATAGGCATAACCTCAAATTCCTGGCATCATCATCGTATACCTTTCTTGCATCGCTCCAGTGTTTCTGTGTTCTATTTATAAAATGGTGACCAGACCTAAACACAGTGCTCCAACTGTCTAACCTAGGTGCAATACAAGTTCAGAATAACTTCAGGAGTGGTAGGTGTGGTAGGAAAAGGAAAAATAAAGCTTGTAGTTCACCAAAAGTGTGCATATCAATGTTTGAGAAAAGGTTACATTATGAAGCTTCTGTTCTTTGGTCACGCCCAGAAGGAAAAACAGTTCGGACCAGTGCTCTTATTTCCCAGTTTTTATTGGTGTTCCATTTTAAGGAAATAGGACCAGTTCAGACCAGTATTCTTATTTTCCAGTTTTTACTGTTTTTTCTTTAGAATTGATTACTTTGTGTCACTTTTTCATGTTGCCTATTCATGGCTGCCAGCTGGCAATTCACCTTTTCAATTACTTGACGATAAATGATAAAACATGAATTTGGGGACGATGGAGAGACATGTAATGAATGGTCGATTGTTTGCTGGAATGCTCTGTGTCAGTGCCACTGGGGAGTGGAAGGTGAATGGGCAGAGCAGGCATCGCATGTGGTTCTGATATTGATCCTCTGCTCCCCTCTCTGCTGCTCCTCCTATGCAACAGCAGGTCTGTCAATCATAGACTTTTGCTGCCGCTATTAGTCATATTGCTACTCACCTGATGTCCAGTTAAAGGCAGCCAAACCACCACCCATCCTGCTGCAATTCAGAAAATATCCAAAGAGCAGTAAGCAAGCTTTTAGCAAAATTACTGTGAATAAATTCTTTTCCATTAGTAGGTAAAAAAGCACCTATGCACACTGAGAATGTATTGGAACATTTGCATCACTTTTAATACAACCCAGTTGCCATGTATCCTCGCTTTGTTCTTGAGGGGGATTAGTACAACCAGCCTGATGCACCTGATTTAAATGAGGAAGTAGGTGGATTGGAACTGTTTTCTGGACACAATCACATTTTGATGACTTTAATCCTCCACCCACACGTAAACCTACATGCTTCTCCAGGTAAAGATTTTCCCCCAATCTTCTGGTTAAGGAATCCTCCATTCACTTTCCTGCATATATAACTACAAAGCTCACCTAATGCAAAACAATGGCTTGACACCATGCTTTTCCTTCACTTTAACAATGGTACAAATCAAATCTATTACCTCACATCTCCATGCCATTTGCTACATATTTCTTAACTCCTAACTTTATCCACATTTATATGTCCTTTTGCTGGTAAAATTGCTATACAATAACCATCAAAAGCAGGCTACCTGAGGGGGCTCCTGCACCTACAAATCCCTTACCTCTTTTGAGGACCAGGTCAGGCAGCCTGTGGCAAGTCACTCGTCTTTTGACATGGGAGACATTAAGGTTGGCAGCATCTTGCTGCACCAGGTTAATGACTGAGCAGCTACACAGTTATCCTACCATGTGCTACATCACACAGCTAAAACCTTACATCCCTACACTGCCTTCTTAATCCCAAGAGAAACATGTTCACCTATTCTTATTTTCTACCCATCCTTCCTGCACCATGCCAGGAGAAAGCGGGAGATGACACCAGTCGGAGCAGCAGCGGGAGCAGAGCAGAGTGAGCCTGGGGGTGAACAGTGCCAGCGGAGCACGGTGGTGGTGTAAAAGAGATGGTGTTACAATATTGATCAAGGAGTCAATTACTGCAATAAGGTGGGATGATATCTTAGAAGGTACCTCAAATGAGGCCATATGGGTAGAACTTAAAAACAAAAAGATGGCAATTGGCAATCACATAATTGGGAGTGTACTATAGATGCCCCAGAAGTCAGGGAGAGGTACAAGGGCAGATATGTAGGCAATTCCCAGAGAAGTGTAAAAATAATAGTGTAATGATAGTAGGGGATTTCTTCCCCAATATTAACTTTGATAGACAAAATATGAAGCGTCTAGAGGGGGCAGAATTCTTAAAATGTATCCAGGAGAGCTTTTTTAGCCAACACGCAGAAAGTCCTACAAGAGAATGCTGGGCCTAGTTTTAGGGAATGAAGCCGGGCAAGTGGTTGAAGAGTCAGTGGGGGAGCATTTTGGTGATAGTGACCATAACTCAGTAAGATTTAGTACAGTTTTGGAAAAGGACAAAGTTGGACTAGAAATAAAGGTTCTGAATTGGTGGAAAGCCAGTTTTAATATGATAAGACAGGATCTGGCCAAAGTGGACTCGGAGCAGCTACTTGCAGGAAAATCTACATCAGAGCCATGAGAGTCATTCAAAAAAGAAAAAGTGAGAGTGCAGGGCCAACACGTTCAAGTAAAGTTGAAGGGTGGGACCAACAAGTCCAGAGAACCCTGGATGTCGAAGAATGTACAAGATTGGATGAAGAAAAAAAGGAAGCTTAGGGTAGATACAAGGGCTCAAAACAGCGGAAGCCCTAGAGGAGTATAGAAAATGCGGGGGGGTTACTTAAAAAAGGAATTACGAGAGAAAAAACACTGACGGGTAAAATAAAGGAAAGTTCAAAGACATTTTATAAATATATTACTGGCAAGAGGATATCCAGGGCCCTTTAGGAACCAAAGTGGCAATCTGTGTGAGGAGCTGGAAGATGTAGGTTGCATTTGTATTCACTATAGAGAAGAACGATGTAGGTATAGAAATCAGGGAGGGGGACTGTGATATACTTGAACAAATTAGCATTGAGAGGGAGGAGGTATTAATGGTTTTAATAGGCTTAAAAGTGGATAAATCCCCAGGCCCAGATGAGATGCATTCCAGGCTGCTGTGGGAGGCAAGGGAGGTGATTGCAGGGACCCTGATGTTAATTTTCAAATCCTCTCTAGCCACCGGAGAGGTGCCAGAGGAATGGAGGACTGCTAATGTGGTACCATTATTCAAGGGTGGTAGGGATAAATCAGGGAACTATAGGTCAGTGAGTCTAACATCAGTGGTAGGGAAACTTTTGGAAACAATTTTGAGGGACAGAATTAATCTCCACTTGGAGAGGCAAGGATTGATCAAGAATAGTTAGCATGGCTTTGTCAGGGGAGATCATGTCTAACAAATTTGATTGAATTTTTTGAGGAGTGAGGGTAGTGAAGTTGATGTAGTCTACATGGGCTTCAGTAAGGCTTTTGATAAGATCTCGCATGAGAGACTATTCAAGAAGGCCCATGGGATCCAGGACAATTTGACAAATTGGATCCTAAATTAGCTTAGTGGTAGGACGCAGAGGGTAATGGTTGTAGGTTGTTTTTGTGACTGGAAGCTTATGTCCAGTGGCATACCACAGGGTTCTGTACTGGGTTCTTTGCTGTTTGTAGTGTATATTAATGATCTAGACATGAACATAGGAGGTATGATCAGTAAGTTCGCAAATGACATGGAAGTTAATGGTGTGGTAAATAGCGAGGAGGAAAGCCTTAGGCTACAGGATGATATAGATGCACTAGTCAGATGTGCAGAACAGTGGCAAATGGAATTTAATCCTGAAAAGTGTGAGGTGATGCACTTTGGGAGGGCTAACAATGCAAGGGAGTACACGATGCATGGTAGGAGCCCTAGGAAGTACAGAGGATCAGAGGGATCTTGGTGTGCATGTCCATAGATCCTTGAAGGCTGAAAGGGGACCTGATTGAGGTGTACAAAATTATGAGGGGCATAGATAGGGTAGATAGGAAAAAACTTTTCCCCTTAGTGGAGGAGTCAATAACCAGGAGGCATAGACTTAAGGTAAGGAGCAGGAGGTTTAGAGGCGATGTGAGGAAAAACTTTTTCGCCCAGTGGGTGGGGGGTATCTGGAACTCACTGCCTGAAAGGGTGGTAGAGGCGGGAACCCTCACAACATTTAAGAAGTATTTAGATGAACACTTGAAATGCCATAGCATACAGGGCTATAGGCCAAGTGTTGGAAAATGGGATTAGAGTAGATAGGGGCTTGATGACTGACTTGGACATGATGGACTGAAGGGCCTCTTTCCGTGCTGTAAAACTCTATGGGCTGAATTTTCCGTTCGTCGGGTGGGTAGAGCTGACCCAATTGCGGGTGGGCGATCGGGGCCGCACCGCCCATTTTATGTTGGCGGCCAATTAAGGCCCGCCCAGCATGACATCCGCAGGGAGGCGCTATGCGCACGAAAGAGCGCACTCATCTCCCTAAGGCTAAGTGCAGCCTCAGAGAGATTGCCTTGAATTTTAAAAATATTAAAAATAGAGAAAAAAAATCCCTTACATATCCCCTTATGTGATAATGTCATCTGAGTTGGGACATGTTCATAATTTCCATAACAACTTTATTACAATTTTTAAAACCCTACATGAAACCTCATCCCGCCGCTGGTTGAGGTTTCATGTGTTCTCTACTTGCCGGCGGGGCTCCTGGCCAACTCGCCAACCATAAGGTAGGATGGGCAGGTCCTTTAATTGCTTAATTGATCCTGTCAATGGCTTCAATTGGCCATTGACAGGTCGGCGGGCCCGCAGCTGATTTTGCTGCTCCCCCGCCTTCCTGAAAATTTAAACGGGGCATGGTGATGTCGGGGGTTCCACCCATCATCCCGCATCATTTGATGTGTCAACAAACGGGCCCCGCCCTATGACTCTATGAGACCAGCTGTCTAGGAGCACCTATCAGAGTTTGCAGTCACCAGCTGCTCTCAGCCAGGTGACTGCTGCGATGAGACAATGACCATATCAGTCCAAGGATCCTTTTATATAGCATGAGGAGCCAACCATTTGCCAAAGCTCTGACCTGTAGGTGTGACCTATAACAAGCATACAAGTAGATGCCACAAGAAAATGCCATGGCTTTACCAGACTACCCCTGATGTTCGGTTGGTGGTGGTGGTGGCTTGCATAAAACTGTTCTCAGAGGCAAATTTATTTTTATTTATTTGTTCACAGGATATGAAGGCCAAAATTTAATAATTCCACCTTCAGAAATCTTCAATAAAGGAACTTCAGGCTCTTCTCTGTCTAGAACTCATCTCTTCTGCCGTGAACAGTTGATTCAACAACTGCAATGCTTATTGGAAGCAGGTGTAACTTTCCCAAGGCACTAAGGAGTTAGTCAAGGAAACTCCCATTAGAGTGCCATTGGGTAAAAGACAGCTGTGTGTAAATAATGTTCGTGACAGCTAGAGGGTGATCACTGGGTGGTTTCAGGATCAAGAAACTCAAGGAAAGCCTTTTAAAGGGGCACAATCACCAAAATGGCTTCCTTCTAAGTTTCCTTGCGAGAACATCATTCCAGAAGTGAAAAAGATGAAAAACATTATTGCCAGTGGATTTTCAAATATAAGGTAGCATAATGAAAGCTGAGGGGGAAACTACAGCAGACTGTAAATGGATGAAAATAACAGGCTCTGATGAATTAGATATTTGGTTTCAATTTTATTGTTAAATGAGCAGGTAGTCAATGGCAAAAATTCTTGGGAAATTTTCACAGGATATAACTAATAGCTGAGGATTTAATTCACTCTATGTATTATGCATTACAATGCTCTATGATAAATGAACTGATTGAAATGCTCATATAACACAGTAGGTAATTGAACAATTTAGATTTTTAAGTTTCAGTAACATAAAACACAGTGCCTTTGACATTTAAAAAATTCCTTCGCCTATTAATATCTCCCTGTGCAATTCACCACTCTTGAATGGAAAGAGGTGGGACTAGGTTGTTTGTTCCTGGGCAGAATCTTTAGGTCAGCAAGCGCGATTGGTGGGCGTGATTGGCTGGTCTGGGATCAGCTGGGAGTGGACCACCAACCACGACGGGCCCCTGACTGCAATTTCACGCTAGCTAGCCAATTAACAGGATGAGGGCGGGAGGAAGGGCGGGGAGAGTACTGATGTCAGCGTGGGTATGGGTGAGCGCTGACAGAAAGCTCCCTGAAGGCAGAGAGCTGCCTCAGGGAGCCGAAGATCTGAAAAGCATTAAATAGCATTTTTAAAATCAGGAAAAAAAGGTCCAAGCATCACAATCTGTCACATGAACATATACATGATAAAAATACTGTCCATAGATTTTTCTTTTTCTTTCATTTAATAACGGAAACTTCATCCCACCCTTGGATGAGGTTTCATGAAAAATGCAAAAGTCCGCCTGGCAGATGTGCTCGTCCACTAACCATAAGGTTTGATGGGCCATGAAAAATTGGAGACAATTGCATCTTTAATAACATTAATTGGCCTCTTAATTGTCGGTGAGTGCACTTCCAATTTTTGCGCCTGGCTGCCTACCAAAATAACGCGTGAGCGCGGGATGACGTTAGGATGCTCGCCCAAGATAATCTTGCATGATTTCATGTCCGATTGGGTCGGGTGGTGCCCGCCTGATCAATGTAAAATTCTGCCCCTAAGATTAGAAGCTTGACCCAGGCACTCATTGTTCATAGTATTGGAAATCAGCATTAATTGGAGACAAAAATTAATTTTCTATCAATATTGGACCGATATTATCACATTGCTCCTCTGCATTATCTTAATATTGAATTCAGCATGCAACAAGGAATGGTAAATCAGGATTTTCAATCATCTGTCCTACAATTAATTTATATTATGATCGACCTGTTAAAGTAAATTGAGCTTGCAGGAGATAAATCCACACAGTACACCCTTTCTCTGGGATGGTGAATTAGATCTAGCTGAAGTGGCTGGTGGTACAGTAAGACCAATTGAACTACTGGTGGAGAAAATAGAGGAGGGATACTCTTAGGTGCAGGAAGTGCATATCATTTAGAGGTCCAGCTCTTATTTCCATTCCAAATGAGGGTGCCAAATGGTTGCCAGTTGCAACACATTGGTTCTGGAAGGTAATGAAATTAGCTGATCTCACACTGAGTTGGCCAAGTTGGAGCCTGGGAAAGTGAGGTGATCCTAAGTGTGTTCCCTCACATGTGCCACAATGGATAGGGTTATTTTGTAGGTTCAAGGTGACCAACCCTGTAACAGTGACCTCAAAAATTATAGATCAACCTGGACCACTTTGTAAGTTACCTCTTGCTGTCCTTTTGATGAGATTGCTTACATTTAATGCAACTGATGAGTAAGATCTACGTCTTTATATCTCAAAATTACAATCAGGTTCCTATAGGATCTTGATTTGTATACCTTACTAAGGTTCCTATGTGGTTCAGTCTAGTCATTGGGCCAACCTTGTAAATGCCCTGTGCAAAATGACAGCAGGTGTGGCCAGAGCAGAGTAAGTACAGCGCTCAAATTTTAAGGTTACTACCACCTTTTCCTCCAAGGTGGTTGGAGATAAATTCATCCTGAGTACTTCTTGCATCCCACACCAGTTCAAGGCAATCAGCTATGTTAACACACACAAGAGAAGAAATTAGGTGTGGTGCTGGATTACTTTCTCCTGACAGTGCACATCATGGGTCTTAGCTGAACCATGCTGGTGCCATGTGGGAGGTTTCTGATTTGAGGTAATAGGCTTGAAAAACACCTCACCCTTTACAATTCCTCAGCACAGAGAGCTGGTAAAAGGTCAAATTTATGCTTTTGGGGAAAATATTCAGTAAGGTTCATTTTTGGACACAAACTCATGATATGCAATTATCCTGTGCCCTGTCTGGTTGAGGCAAACAGCATGCAAACTTTGTGCTGCCTGCTCAGCAATATGATTGTTGTGTGCAGCCTAGCATGGAACACACTGCTGACCGCCAAATGCTCAACAAGGGAACTAGGAGGATGCTTGGCTAGCATGGTGCATAGCAATCCTGCCTCCCTTAAAGGGGAGCTGCACTCAGAATACAACAACTGTTGCAACAGTCTCATGGAGTCTTGGATGGAAAGACCAGGACAGAAAATGGAGCAACAGATCTTGGCAAGGGTTTCTAGGTTTTTGGATGTGAGCAGGAAGCCTTAGTATTTAGGTGGAAGGAAAAGGAGAAAGAACAATTTTTCATGGGAGGCCTAGAGGCCCGCAAAGCAGACAGTGAGAGGGCAGTTGGAGCTGATGGTCAGGAAGGTCAATTCCTGGAGCCTGGCCCCAAGAACCTGGCTGCAGTGCTGGTAAAAATTCAATGGCCTCACATGCATGGTCAGCAAATGCAACTTCAAAGTACATGTCCTACTACCGCACCAGCAACTGCACACATTGTTTAATGTGCCACAACCCTGTCACCCACCCAGAAGCAATCAAGGCACATGCCTAATATTCAAAGACTCCATCTCACCCTCACACACATATCAATGCTGCCAGCCTCATACCCATCTCCTGCAATTCAGCTGGACCAGTTACATCACCTAATTACATTTAATGCAAATGATGAGTAAGATCTGCGTCTTTACATCGCAAAATTACAGTCAGGTTCCTACAGGACCTTGTTTTGTATACTTTAATAAGGTTCCTATGTGGTTTAGTCTAGTCACTTGGCCAACCTTGTAAATACTCTGTGCAAAATGACAGCAGGTGTGGCCAGAGCAGAGTTTTGCTATTTTTCTTTCAGGAAAAAAAATCACACATAACTGTTGGGAGCAGCACAGATCTGGCAGGCAGGCCAAGCCCTTTGGAGGAGCTAGTGCTCCACATCATGGGACTGTCTGTGACTGAGGGCATTGACTTCAGTGTCATCAAGAACATTCATGATTGCAATACATTTCTTCCTTATGCCCCTTCTCAAATCCAACTTCTCCTTCATCCTGCTATCTAGCATGAAGTGCAAGCTGCAGATGGTGTGACCATGGAACTCTTGCATTCCAGTTCATCCCACTTCCATCAGCCTAACCCTCCCCTTCTGTTTTTTCTGCTTTCAGGTATCCCAAATTTGCTGCCTGACCAGCTAGCATAGCATCACCATGAAGGGCAAGAGTTACATCAGATCTCTGATGAAAAAGCACCTTCACTTGATCTGACACTCATAGCCACCAACTCAAATACTGTCACTGTTCATACCTTAAAAGGATTATATAGAGTCATGATCTGTGTGTGGTGAGTCACCATGCATGAATGGACTGCAACCGGGCCAGGGGGAAAGGATAGTTCATGTGTCAGCCCATTGGGGGGCAGTCTCAGATGAGTTCTGCTGCAGAGGAACTCAGGTGAGGACTTCCATAGGCAGCATGCAGGAGAACAGTGATGAGGATGTACACCAATATGCTTGGTGCATTGGCAAACCAACCATAAAGCCTCTTATCGTTGTCATAGAGCATGGAGGAATCTGGTTGCAACCAGCCACAGGGCTTTCCACAGAACTTGGTGACCAACTCTATAACAGTGCTTGCAGATCCACCCACGATGTGTGTCTGGTGGCCGATGCCTCAGCTTCCACTGCAGCACAGGTTGTAGCTATCCAAAATCCTAGTGCTGCAGTAGAAGCTCAGTCTGAAGTCTTGAGATCTATGCTTATTGCCATGCAAGTCCAGATTGGTGCCATGTAGACTCAGGCTGCTGCCATCATGGGTGCAGAACCCAATGCTCAAAGGGTTCCCTCAGGAGTCAACAATCTGCCCTCCAACAGATTACTGAGGCGCTGCCCACAGGGAGTGCCAATGGTTCCTTGGAGCATTGATCTGCTGTTCTCTCTCAGGATGTCAGTGTCTGTGTTCCCACCACTGCCACTCTGCTAGTGCCCTTGCTGTTACTTTTGAGCCAGTCAGCTCAGACTGCTGCAATCCACTTTGATATGGAACAGCTTGGAGCCGGACCCACATGGTCCAGAGCTGCTTCAGTTAGTCCTGCAAGGCCTTCTGCAGCCTCGCCCGATGAAATCCTTTCACCACCATGCTGCAGCCATTGGGTAGTACTGTGTATGAGCACTAACACAAGCAAGAGTACCCGCAAAACAGGGGTTAAGGGTGAACAGTTTTATTCTTTATGTGTTATTGTTGGATAAACTTTGGAATGGTTTATTATTGCTGGCTTTATTTCTGGAATTTGGCGAAGAGGATGTCTTGATGGCACCTGGCAGATGGATTGAATGGTGGGGAATTGAGAAACATCTGTGATGTGGGGATGGCACCTCAGGGGAAATGGAGTCGAAATATCTGCTCAAGGGCAGCTTATATAGAGTGAAGAGGCCCTGGATCCTTCTCCCTTCCTCTTCTTGATCTTCTGCTTCCGCAGTGTCTTCCTTTCCTGTTAATCTCCGCAAGCCCAGTGGCAAGTGCTCTGCACTTATGAGATTGAGACTGTGGAGGCTGCAGCTGACCTGTTCTACCACTGCTCCTATTTCTTGTGTTCTTGTGTTTTTGTGACCACTCTATACTTGGAGGCACATTCCAGTCAGTACTGGAGCGCTTCACCCAAGCAGTCCACGCAGCAGAACTGTTGTTTCAGGATGTTTGTGGCTTGTCCCATGACACTCCTGATGCCTCCATAGCTCTCATTGTAGGCATGCAGTTCATGCATGATTGGGTGGCAGAGGACAGTTGTAAGCCAGGTGTAGATGAGATATGCCTTATTACCAAGCAACCAGTCTCTGGCTCCTCGTGCTGGGTTAAAGATGGCGGACATGGCTGGCTGGCACAAGATGAGTTGATGCCAGGGTAGCAGCATTCACCGACAGGGTCTTCTGGGCATGGTCATACACCAACTGGATGTTAATGAAATGGTAGCCTTTGAGGTTGTGGAACGAAGAGGTGATGTTTGCATAGTGGTAATGTTATTGGACGAGTAATCCAGAGGCCTTGACTAATGATCGGCAGACATGAGTTCAAAAACAAACACAGCAGCTGGAGGATTTAAATTCAATTAATTAACTAATTCTGGAATAAAAAGCTAGTATTAGTACTGATAACCATGGCTGGGATTTTAGGCTCTATGGAGGGGTGACGTCAGTGGAAGTGAGCAGCACACCCAGCCCTGTGGTCCTGCTGTAATTAAGTACTTGCCCATCAATTAATGGCTAGATGATGGCACTGCTGGCAAATAGGAGGCCCAGAGCAGAATTTCAGGCAGTGACGGGAGTGGATGCTGAACAGGGAGCAGCTGCCCTCAGGCAGATTAAAGAGCTGTCAGCAGTGTGCAGGAAGGCCTTCAGAGGGATTGCATCAGGAAGGCAGCATGCAGTGTAGGGCCAATCATTAAAAATTTGCTGCGACAGAGGAGCTACTGCTATCCTTGTCAACCCCAGTCCTCCTAAGGGGCTCAACATCATCATTGGCTGTTGCCACTTCTTCACCCACTGTACAGACTGTGAAAGACAATACTACCACATACCTAGAACAATGGTAGAGGCAAGATACCGGGCAGCCCACGGTTTGATGATAAATCCCTACGTGCTCTTCTCTAGGCTGTGACCAAACAGTGGGAGATTGGGATGGGAAGAGACACTTTCACTTCCTGACCAAGAAAGCTTAGATGGAGATGGCAGAGGTAGTCAGTAACTGTGGGTCATCTGAAGGACTGGCTTCAGTGCCACAAAAGGCTGTCTGGCCTTCTCCTTCCTGCAAAGGTGAGTGAGAATCCTAACGATTGATCTGGGCCTGTACCAATGGGAGGGTATGCATGTGTTGTGTGTGGAGATGTTAGCCAGGATCGCAATGACAACTCATGGAGCATCTGCACCCTGCCGGACTTTTGGTGCCATGACATGGGGGTGGAGAAGATTACATGGCACAGCACGTGCGATGCGACACAGGGGAGAGAAGCACCAGATCTTGTGAGTACCATGCTGAGGAGTTGATTCCCCCAAGTGTGAAACTCATCATTGTCCAATTGGCTTTGCAGAAGAAAAGGACCCACACTGCCCATGAGAGGGTGAGGACCAATGGGGCAGTCTAAACCTGGCAGTGCTGGCAAAGGCCATCAAGAGGGGGGCAGATAGGTTGGACATGGAGAAGCTGAAGTTAGTGCTAGGGACGCTGAACTGTTGAAGGATCCTGTCTTGGCCCTGTGGGGAGGGGGTGAGGGAGTTTTGTTAGGATAGGGGAAGGGATGGATGTGTCTGTGGCAAAAGCTGGAGATGAACACCTCTGTGACACACCTCCATCCCTCACCAGGCTGGTCTGTGGGCCCTTAGCTTCTTCCTTGAACAGAGGCCCGAACAATCCCCATCCACCACTACTCTCCTCCGTCTGGCTGAACTTGTTCTCACACTGAACAATTTCTCCTTCAACTCCTTTCACTTTCTCCAAATAAGAGGTGTGGCTATGGGTACCTGCATGGGCCTCAGCTATGCCTGTCTCTTTATGGGGTATGCGGAATATTCCTTGTTCCAGTCCTACTCCGGCCCCCTTCCACAATTCTTTCTCCGGTATATCGATGATTACTTCGGTGCTGCTTCATGCTCTCATCGGGACTTGGAAAAATTTATTAATTTTGCTTCCAATCTACACCCCTCCATCAATTTCACGTGGTCTATATCTGACACTTCCCTTCCCTTCCTTGACTTCTCTGTCTCAATCTCTGGTGATAGACTGTCCATCAATATCCATTACAAGCCTACCGACTCCCACAGCTACCTCGACTACAGCTCCTCACACCCCACTTCCTGTAAGGACTCCATCCCATTCTCTCAGTTCCTTTGCCTGCGCTGCATCTGTTCTGATGATGCTACCTTCAAAAACAGTTCCTCTGACATGTCCTCCTTCTTCCTTAACCGAGGTTTTCCACTCACAGTCGTTGACAGGGCCCTCAACCGTGTCCGGCCCATCTCCCACGCATCCGCCCTCACGCCTTCTCCTCCCTCCCAGAAACATGATAGGGTCCCCCTTATCCTCACTTATCACCCCACCAGCCTCCACATTCAAAGGATCATCCTCCGCCATTTCCGCCAACTCCAGCATGATGCCACCACCAAACACATCTTCCCTTCACCCCCCTTATCGGCATTCCGTAGGGATCATTCCCTCCGGGACACCCTGGTCCACTCCTCCATCAACCCCTACTCCTCAATCCCCACTTTTGGCACCTCCCCATGCCCATGCAAAAGATGTAACACCTGCCCTTTCACTTCCTCTCTCCTCACCGTCCAAGGGCCCAAACACTCCTTTCAAGTGGAGCAGCATTTCACTTGCATTTCCCCCAACTTAGTCTACTGGATTCGTTGCTCCCAATGCGGTCTCCTCTACATTGGAGAGACCAAACGTAAACTGGGTGATCGCTTTGCAGAATACCTGCGGTCTGTCCGCAAGAATGACCCAAACCTCCCTGTCGCTTGCCATTTTAACACTCCACCCTGCTCTCTTGCCCACATGTCTGTCCTTGGCCTGCTGCATTGTTCCAGTGAAGCCCAACGCAAACTGGAGGAACAGCACCTCATCTTCCGACTAGGCCCTTTACAGCCTTCCGGGCTGAATATTGAATTCAATAACTTTAGGTCTTGAGCTCCCTCCTCCATCCCCACCCCCTGTTTCTTCCCCCTTCCTTTTGTTTTTTTCTTTTCCAATAATTTATATAGATTTTTCTTTTCCCACCTATTTCCATTATTTTTAAATCTTTTATGCTCCCCCACCCCCACTAGAGCTATACCTTGAGTGGCTTACCATCCATTCTTAATTAGCACATTCGTTTAGATAATATCACCAACTTCAACACCTCTGTGTTCTTTTGTTCTTTTGTCTGTGACATCTTTTGATGATCTGCTCCTATCCTAACACCCCCCCCCCCACCTTAAACCAGCTTATATTTTCCTCTCCTTGTAAAGAAAGATCAGTTCTGTTGAAGGGTCATGAGGACTCGAAACGTCAACTCTTTTCTTCTCCGCCGATGCTGCCAGACCTGCTGAGTTTTTTCAGGTACTTCTGTTTTTGTTTTACCTTTGTGACAAACATCATTTGTGGAATGTCTCTACCTGAGATGCAGCAATATTTTCAAAATATGCACCTTCAGTATACAGTTGTACTCATTCTTGTGATCTCTTCAACAGGTCAGTCATTGGGGATGCTGGGTATACATTCAGATCCGCAAGCTCAAGCAGCCAGTGCCAATTTGAGAGATGGACAAGGCACCTAAGTCTTCACTAAGTCATTGTTCCTTTCATGTAAACAGGGAGGGCCAACTGGTGGATGAGCAAGAGCTATTTGCATCTAGGGGCTCCTCACAGAGTGCTTCTGATTGTGATAGCATCTCCTCCACACCTTTAATAGTGACACCAGAGCTTCAGGATGCCATAGCAACAGAGGAGGCTCCTGCCACTGGGCAGGAATTCCTCACAATGCCAGGGTCCTCACAGACTCAAGTGAACAGAGGACTCTTGCCATGGTCATATAGGCCAACAGGGCATCAAGGTCAGCAGTCTTCCTCTGATGCAGTTGGCAGTGAAGTGGAACACCACAGTGTAGCACCTGTAAACAAGTGAAGAAATCACTGTAGACACACATGGATCATCATGGGTGCTCATTTGAAGTGTTAAGCTGAATGGTACTGTTCTGATGTGCTTGCTTAAATGATTGTCACCTGTTATGATTGTGTCATCTATATGAGGGGTCTTGTGGCTACATGATAGTGATAAGACCAGCAAGGCCACGGCCTCTTTTGATGGACTGCAGAGACTCCTTCGATGAGAAATGTGCTGATGTGGGCCTTTGGGGTGTTATCAGTGTATTACCAATCAGGGTTGACGGATGAAAGGTGACATTTCATTAATGTCAATGGGGATAGGTTTCTGAATCTTTAGGAGAATCACCTCATGGTCAGTGATTCCCACATCTCCTTAGCATCCACTCTCAGCCGGCCCTCGTGGTCTGGCCTGCTGGTCTGGATCCTGAGGTTCCTCTTCTCAGTCATTGTTGGAATTCTCAACTGAAGGGGCTTGACGGTGAAAGATGTCCTCCCTCTGCAGAGTCAGGGTGTGCAGTGCACAGCAAATGACCTTGATCAGGGAGGTCCGAGTCAGCAAACATTAAGGGTACCAGCAGATTGGTCCAGGTATCGGAATCTTATTTTCAAAAGACAAATGGTCCTCTCGATAGATGCCCTGATGAAAGCATGGCTTGTGTTATATTGTTCCTCTCCTCGAAATGCAAATGCCTGACTGGCATCATGAGCCATGTCTTTAATAGATAGCCTTTGTCTCCAATTAGCCAACCATCCAGTTACATGGGTAGTACAAAGGGCTGTGGCACCTTAGAGTGTCTGAAGATATAAATGTGATGGTTACTCCCAGGGTACCGGGCACACACCTGTTGGATCAGCAGGCAGTGCTCACATACAATCTGCACATTAAGGGAATTAAATTTCTTTCCGTTGGCCAACACCCTGGATGACCCACAGTGTCTTGATGACCACATGTGTACAATCACTCGCCCCTTGCACTTTAGGAAATCCCGTGATGGCCCCAAAGCCCCTTGCTCTCTCGGCCCAGCTGTCCTCATTAGTGCTGAACTTCATGCAATTGTTTACTGTCCTTAGCAGTGCATCAGTGACAAGTCTGTTACAATGATGGGCTGCTGATCGTGACATGCTGCAGAGATCTCCTACTGATCCTTGAAAGAATCCCGAGGCATAGAAATTCAAATAAACAGTGACCTCAGTGTCACTGGCAGCGGATGGCCCCTCACACAATTGGAGCTTATTTCCCTTGCAAACATGTCACAGATAGATATGAGTGCCTCCCTAAGACATTGGTGCACAGATATCTGAGGTAATTTGAGAGCTGCCTGTGCACCCTTCCTTCAGCGTAAGCTCTTCTCCTTGGCAGAACTGTCGACGGTCCTCTCCGTGTCTTTCTGGCCCTTCTGCATCACTATGCCATGCAAGTGGCTAGCCAGCAGGTTGCTGCTGTCCCTGGTCAGTTGCCCGCCTCTCCCTCCTTCTCTCCTATTTGTTTGAGGAACCTCCACCGGGGTACACTATTCCCATGGTCCCTACTCTCTGCAATTCCTTCTGGTCAGCCACTCCTGTAATGGTGCCTCGATGGCTGCAGTCCTTCTCCCAAATCACTCCCTTCAAGATGAACCTGTCAGTGACTCCCCATCAGAAGTGTGTACAAAGTGACCTAAGAGCAATTCCCTCACCTCTCATGCAGTTTTAGCTGCAGCCTCCAATTCTTCCTTGTCCTCTTCTCAGCATCTCTTATATCTGCCCTTTCTGCTGTTGAATCAATCCATGATTCCCTCCCTCATGGAGCCTGTGCAACTAGCGTAAAATTTCACAGGTAGTGAAAATCAAGGGCAATCGCCAATTTAATTGCCTCAAATATCAGTTAATTGGTCATTATTATAAGGCAGGCAGGCTTCTGACTTTGTGCTCCATTCACCTTTAGTAATATTGCAATCGGCATGTTGATGTCAGGAACTGGGCCCAATGTCATGATTTTAGGAAGAAGTGGGAGGAACAGATGTCTGAATGCCAAGTGTAAAATTCTGCCCACAGTCCTCTCCCAGATTGTTGTAAATATTCACCTGGGGGTTCACTAACAGGACAGGATGAGAAAGCAATTAATGAAGCATACAGAGTCCGAGGCTTTATTAATAGGGATATAGAGTACAAAAGCAAAGAAGTTATGTTAAACTTTTTTGGAATGCTGGTTTGGCCTGGACTGGAGTATTGCGTCAATTCCTGGCTCCACGCTTTTGGAAGGGTTAGAAGGCATTAGCGAGTGTAGAAAAGAAATCATGAGAATTGTTCCAGGGATGAAGAGCTTCAGTTACGTAGATAGATTGGAGAAGTTGGGATTGTTTTCTTTAGGGTAAAGAAGGCTGAGAGGAGATTTGATAGAGGTTTTCAAAATCATGAAGGGTCTAGACAAAGGGAACAGGGAAAAATTGTTCCCATAGGTCGAGGGATTGAGAACAAGAGGAGACTTAGATTTAAGCTAATTGGCAAAAGAAGCATTAGCAACATGAGGAAAAATATTTTCACACAGCGTGTGGTTAGAATCTGGAATACAATGCTTGAGAATGTGGTGAAGGTAGGTTCAATTGAGGCATTCAAGAGGGAATTGGATCAATATCTGAAAAGGAAGAATGTGCAGGGCTCTGAAGAGAAGACTGGGAAGTGGCAGCAGGTAAATTGCTCCTATGGAATTGCTCCTATGGAGACCCAGAACAGAGATCGCTGGCTGAATGGCTCCTGCTGTGCCAGAACTATTCTGCAATTCTGTGATTCTGTGAATAATGTCCTTTCAGGAAGGAAATCTCCTGTCCTTAATTGGTTTGGCTTACATGTGATTCCAGATCCACAGCAATGTGATTGAGTCTAACTGCCCTCTGAAATGGCTTAGCATGTCACTCAGTTGCATCAAGAAATGGCAGAGCAGGCTCGAGGGGCCGAATGGCTACTCCTGCTCCTAATTTGTACATTCACATGTTCGTAAAACTGTTACGAACAAATCACTGTGTGAGTACTTTCATGACACAGACTCAGTGATTCAAGAATGTGGCACACAACCGCCTTCCGAAAAGTAATTCAGGATGAGCAATAAATGCCAGAGATGCTGACATTCTGTGAAAAAAAATCTTCCTGTTAATCTGTTGCACCCGCAGTATCATGCAGGTGCAGTCAACTGCACACAGCACTATTGGGAATCCCGCTAGCCTGACAAATCTATGTGCTCACTCTTTGATCCTTGCTTCTCTCTGGTCAGCCAGAGGGCGATTCTGTACAGGGCCTCTCCCAACCCCTTGATGGGTGGTGAACTCTTGAGATGTTGCCTGCTCCCACATGGAAGGATCCATTGGTGTAGAAATTGAGGGGCATGGTCACTGACAGGGCCATCCTTGTCCTGCTGTGTGGCCACAGGTCGGGTTGTAGGAGCTGGCCTACAACTGTAGGTGGCTGCAGTTCAGTCAACGCCTCCTTGGTGAAACTCAGGCACTGAATGCAATGTTCTTAACTTGAGGTGGAGGTGTGAGGAGTGCTCCATAAAGACCCTAGATGAGTAGGACCTTCTTTTGAGAGACATACTCTTCCTTCCTCTATACACAGCTTCCCCTCTCTCCTGCCAGTACTCCATTTCCAAGTCATGCTTTAGCCCAAGAGGTACTGCAATGATGGCTCCCGTTACTGAAGCAAGCTTCCCCCTGACAGACCAAACAATTCCTCTGACCTCTTGTTAAAATCCAGCACTACTTCCTTGTGAATCTAAAAGGTTTGCAATATTTCTTCAATAATAATCAACATAGTATTTCCACTAATTCTGTACCAAGAAAAGAAAGCTATATAGTACTATAGTGGTGGGGAGAGGGAGGGGTGCTTTGTGCAGCTGAATGCAAGTAAGAGAGGAGTTTAGTTGGAATGGCACTGTCCAAATGGCAGATCAGTGCTGATGCCAGAGATACTTCTGAACCCAATTTCACAGCTTTTGACTTTTTGCCTAGTTGGAATAGTCAGATATGGAAGACACATGCAGTGGAAGAGATCACTCTCCACAGGGTTGGTGTTGATTTGCTTCAGAGGTTTGCAAGTAAAGTGGCTTCTGTCTAAGAATAGTGTGGCATGCTTTTTATGTTATGAGGAACCCCACAAAATAGAAGTTCAGTTTAAATTTTATTCTGTTTGTTCATGTATTATGTATAAAAGAACACAGCAATTGCCCTCATGCCACTAGAGTGCTCATCATCTTGCCTTCTGCAGGACAAGAGAAATGGACCTGGAAGTATGAGTAAGGTTCCATAGTCCTGTTCACGAAAGGGGTTTCATTGTCACCATATCAAGTCATGCATTAGTTGGCTAGATATTGAAAAGTAAAGATAAACTCCTGATTGTTTTGATATCCCAATGAAGATGAGTGATAATTAACTAGGCCTGAATTTCACGCTTGGCGTGTGCGCCAAGTTGGTGGGCCAGGAAGTGGATGCGAAATGGGCTTCTGCCCGCGATTGGCCCCTGAACGCATTTTCATGCTGGCTGGCCAATTAACAGCCAACCAGCGTGAAACATGCGCTGAGAAAGCCTCAGCGCTGCCGAGGAGGGCGGGAAGAGGGTGGGCACTGACAAAAGTGAAGGTGCTTCTAGCGAGCTCCCTGAAGGCAGACAGCTGCTGTGGAGCTGCCTTAGGGAGCTGCAGACCTGGACAGGTTAAATGACTAGAAAAAAAAAGGACCAAATGTGTCAATGCAACACTTTCAAGCACTTGGCCAGCAGAACTCAAAAAACATCAGCCCCAGATATCTTTTTTATCATATTTCGCTCCAGACATCTCATCCCGCTCTTCGATGAGCTTTCTTTAAAAACGGGCTGCCACCTGCCTGTTTTGCCTGTGCAATGAGTGCAAAATCGCACGGTCAATGTAAAATTGTGGACAATAGGGTTTTTAATTACCTTGATTGGCCCTTTAATTGTCGGTGGGCATGGCTCTGACTCCCGCGTACGCCCACTGACCTCAATATTGCTTGTGTGTGCGATGACGTCTGGACGCATGCCCAAAGTAATTTCGTACAATTTCGTGTGCATTCAGGTTGGGCGCATACCCAGCCAATCCATGTAAGACTCTGGCCCTAAAATTTGAAAATAAAAAGCTGATTATTCTAAATCTGACTACATCCTTCCAATTATGTTTAAGAACATCAGCCTTGTAATATTAGCAGCTTGAGGTGGCCACCTTTATTTTGATTGGAGCAAACCTGTTGCTGGAACTTGCTGGTTGATGTTTTCCCTTTATAGCCAGGTCATGTTTCCAGGGAAATATGATCAGGCCCTCCAGTTACAAAAGAGCAAGAAATTGAAATCAGCTGTTTTGGCTGGCTGTAAAGAACAAGCAGACTGCTGGCTAGCAAATTCTGGCAAAAGTCTTCTCAGCTGAAGTGAAAGCAATTGGGGAAAGATTATTCTTGGAATTGCAGTGTTAGGAGATGCTGACAGCTGCAGAATTGGTGAGTCTGATTATTGTGGATGGAGTGGCTGGATCAGGTAAGACAGGCAGTTGATCAGGGAATGCACTACATTTCAGTTTTGCTCCCCAAAAGTTTCATGCATGTGAGTCTATGCAACGTTTCATTGTGCATAGTATTTATAGCACAGAGCAGCCCATTTGGCCCAACAAATTTATGCTCGTTTTTATGCTCTACACGAGCCTCCTCCCATATCATCCATTAACAAATCTTTCTACTCCTTTCACTTTCATGTGTTTATCTACCTTCCCCCTAAATGCATCTATACTAAGTGCCTCAACTATTTGTGGTAGGGAGTTCCACATTCGAACCACTCATAGGGTAAAATATTTTCCTTGAATTCCCTATTGGATATATTAGTGACTATCTTATATTCACATTCCCAAGTTCTGGTCTCCCCTGCAAGTGGAAACATCTTCTTGAAGTTTACCTTACAAGTTCTTTCATAATTTTAAAGACCTCTATCAAGTCATCACTTTTCTGGAGAAAAGAGCCCCAGCTCATTCATTCTTTCATGATAGATATAACCTCTCTGTTTTGGTACCATCGTTTTCAGTGCGTCCATATTATTTTAATAATCTGGAATTCAGAACAATGCACAGTACTCATCTAACCAAGGTTCTATACATATTTAACATAAATTCGCTGCTTTCAATTCTAACACTCTAGAAATGAACCCCAGTTTGGCTTAGCTGACATACATTGCTACTTTTAATGACTTGTGCATTTTCAACCCTCAGATCCTTCTGCTCTTTTACCTCATTTAGATACTTAGGCCAGGATTTTCCAGCCCCTCACGCCGGCAGGATTTTCTGGTCATCCTGATGGGAATGAAGATTTCAATGGCTCGCTGGCCTCGCTGCAGGGGTGGCTGGAAAATTATGGCCTTATTGTCCAAGGAGTATGTGGTTTCCTTATTCTTCCTACAAAATGTATAACTTCGCACTATAGAAATTAATTTGCCATTTTGCTCTTTCTAATATATTGCCAAAATCCTCCCCTGTATTAAGTACACCCATCAGTTTGGGGTAATCCACAAATTTAGAAATTGTATTCCCAATTCCTCAGCCCCAATTGTTTATTTTTTTCCCCTTTATTCTTTCGTGGGCTGTGGGCGTCATTGGCAAGGCTAGCTTTTGTTGCCCATCCCTAATTGCCTTTGAAATTAATGGCTTGCTCGGCCATTTCAGAGGGTAGTCAAAAGTCAACCACATTGCTATTGGTCTGGAGTCACACGTAGGCCAGACCAGGTAAGGATGGCAGATTTCCTTCCCGAAAGGACATTACTGAACCAGATGGCTTGTTACAGCAATCAATGATAGTTTCAGGCTAATTTCAGACACGGCACGATGCTGAACTCTTCTTCCGCCGACTTCTTTGGGCAGGAGTCCTCGGCCCATTCAACAGATCCTTTTCCCTGCCTCCAATATTCTCCCTCCGCCTGGAACCCTCCCTCTGGATTCTTACCTGCTCTTGATCTTTTCATTGAGAACTGTTGGGGTGACGTCAGTTGTCTCAATTTCTCTGCTCCTCTCACCCACTTTAACCTGTCTCTTTCTGAAATTGCCGCACTCCGTTCTCTCAGGTCCAACCCTGACATTGCCATCAAAACTGTTGACAAGAGTGGTGCTGTTGTTGTCTGGCACACTGACATCTACCTCACAGAGGCTGAGCATCAACTCGCAGACACTTCTTCCTACCTCCTTCTGGACCATGATCCCACCACTGAACATCAAGCCTTTGTTTTCAGGACTGTCACTGATCTCATTTCCTCTGGAGATCTTCCCGCCAAAGCTTCCAACCTCATAGTCTCCCAACCTCGGACAGCCCGCTTCTACCTCCTACCCAAAATCCACAAACAGGACTGTCCCGGCAGACCAATCGTGTCAGCCTGTTTCTGCCCCATGGAACTCATTTTTTGCTATCTTGACTCCATTCTCTCACCCCTCCCCTTCCCACCTACATCCGTGATTCCTCTGACGCCGTACCTCATATCAACCATTTCCATTTCCCTAGCCCCAACCGCCTCCTCTTCACCATGGATGTCCAATCCCTCTACACCTCCATCTCTCACCGGGATGGTCTGAGGGCTCTCTGCTTCTTCCTTGAACAGAGGCCCGAACAATCCCCATCTACCACTACTCTCCTCCGTCTGGCTGAATTTGTTCTCTCACTGATCAATTTCTTCTTAAACTCGTCTCAATTTCTCCAAATAAAAGGTGTGATTATGGGTACCCGATTGGCCCCCTCCCACAACTCTTTCTCTGGTACATCGATGATACTTCGGTGCCACTTCATGCTTTTGTCTGGACCTGGAAAAATTTATTAATTTTGCTTCCAATTTCCACCCCTCCATCATTTTCACGTGGTGCATCACTGACACTTCCCTTCCCTTCCTTGATCTCTCTGTCTCAATTTCTGGTGATAGACTATCCACCAATATTCATTACAAGCCTACTTACTACCACAGCTACCTCGAGTACAGCTCCTCACACCCCGCTTCCTGTAAGGACTCCATCCCATTCTTTCAGTTCCTTCGCCTCCATCGCATCTGTTCTGATGATGCCACATTCCAAAACAGTTCCTCTGACATGTCTTCCTTCCTTAACCGAGGTGTTCCACCCACAGTGGTTGACAGGACCCTCAACTGTGTCCGGCCCATCTCCCGTGCATCCGCCCTCACACCTTCATCTCCCTCCCACAACCATGATAGGAACCCCCTTGTCCTCACTTATCACCCCACCAGCCTCCGCATTCAAAGGATCATCCTCCGCCATTTCTACCATCTCCAGCATGATACCACCACCAAACACATCTTCCCTTCACCCCCTGGCAGCATTCTGCAGGGATCGTTCCCTCCGGGACACCCTGGTCCACTCTTCCATCACCCCCTACACCTCAACCCCCTCCCATGGCACATTCCCATGCAGCCGCAGAAGGTGCACCACCTGCCCCTTTACTTCCCCCCTCCTCACTTTCCAAGGGCCCAAACACTCCTTTCAAGTGAAACAGGGTTTCACTTGCACTTCCCTCAATTTAGTCTACTGCATTCGCTGCTCCCAATGCGGTCTCCTCTACATTGGAGAGACTAAACGCAGACTTGGTGACCGCTTTGCGGAATACCTTCGGTCTGTCCGCAAGCATGATGCAGACCTCCCTGTTGCTTGCCATTTCAACACTCCACCCTGCTCTCATGCCCACTTGTCCGTCCTTGCCCTGCTGCAGTGTTCCAGTGAAGCTCAGCGCAAACTGGAGGAACAGCACCTCATCTTCCAATTAGGCCCTTTGCAGCCTTCCGGACTCAACATTGAGTTCGACAACTTCAGATCATGAACACTCTCCTCCATCCCCACCCCCTTTCCGATCCCCCTTTTTCCAATAATTTATAATTTTTAAAATATATTTTTCTTTTCCCAACTATTTCCATTATTTTTAAATGTATTTCCATCCATTGTTTTATCTCCACCTTCTAGCCTATTTCGATCCCTTCCCCCCACCCCACCCCCACTAGGGCTATCTGTCACTTGCTCGTCCTGCTTTCTAACCTTTATGTCACCATCAGCACATTCCTTAGCTAATATCACCACCGTCAACACCCCTTTGTCCTTTTGTCTATGACATCTTTGGCAATCTCTTCTTTGCCTCCACCTATCACTGGCCCTCTATCCAGCTTTACCTGTCCCATCCCCCTCAATCAGCTTATATTTCACCTCATTTCTATATTTCCTTAGTTCTGATGAAGAGTCATACGGACTTGAAACGTTAACTGTATCCCTCTCCGCAGATGCTGTCAGACCTGCTGAGTTTCTCCAGCTATTTTTGTTTTTGTTTCAGATTTCTAGTATCCACAGTATTTTGCTTTTATAATGATAGTTTCATGGTCACCATTACTGAGATGGGCTTTATATTCCAATTTATTAATTGAACTTAAATTCCACCAGTTACCATGGTGGGATTTGAATCCCTGGCATTAGACTGGGCCTCTGGATTATTACAAAAACAGAATTACCTGGAAAAACTCAGCAGGTCTGGCAGCATCGGCGGAGAAGAAAAGAGTTGACGTTTCGAGTCCTCATGACCCTTCGACAGAACTTGCATTCGAGTCCAAGAAAGAGTTGAAATATAAGTTGGTTTAAGGTGTGTGTGTGGGGGGCGGAGAGATAGAGAGACAAAGAGGTGGGCGGGGGGGGGTGTGGTTGTAGGGACAAACAAGCAGTGATAGAAGCAGATCATCAAAAGATGTCAACGACAATAGTACAATAGAACACATAGGTGTTAAAATTAAAGTTGGCGATATTATCTAAACGAATGTGCTAATTAAGAATGGATGGTAGGGCACTCAAGGTATAGCTCTAGTGGGGTTTTTTTTTATATATAATGGAAATAGGTGGGAAAAGGAAAATCTTTATAATTTATTGGAAAAAAAAGGGAAGGGGGAAACAGAAAGGGGGTGGGGATGGGGGAGGGAGCTTACGACCTAAAGTTGTTGAATTCAATATTCAGTCCGGAAGGCTGTAAAGTCCCTAGTCGGAAGATGAGGTGTTGTTCCTCCAGTTTGCGTTGGGCTTCACTGGAACAATGCAGCAAGCCAAGGACAGACATGTGGGCAAGAGAGCAGGGTGGAGTGTTGAAATGGCAAGCGACAGGGAGGTTTGGGTCATTCTTGCGGACAGACTGCAGGTGTTCTGCAAAGCGGTCGCCCAGTTTACGTTTGGTCTCTCCAATGTAGAGGAGACCACATTGGGAGCAACGAATGCAGTAGACTAAGTTGGGGGAAATGCAAGTGAAATGCTGCTTCACTTGAAAGGAGTGTTAGGGCCCTTGGACGGTGAGGAGAGAGGAAGTGAAGGGGCAGGTGTTGCATCTTTTGCATGGGCATGGGGTGGTGCCATAGGAGGGGGTTGAGGAGTAGGGGGTGATGGAGGAGTGGACCAGGGTGTCCCGGAGGGAGCGATCCCTACGGAATGCCGATAAGGGGGGTGAAGGGAAGATGTGTTTGGTGGTGGCATCATGCTGGAGTTGGCGGAAATGGCGGAGGATGATCCTTTGAATGCGGAGGCTGGTGGGGTGATAAGTGAGGACAAGGGGGACCCCATCATGTTTCTGGGAGGGAGGAGAAGGCGTGAGGGCGGATGCACGGGAGATGGGCCGGACACGGTTGAGGGCCCTGTCAACGACTGTGGGTGGAAAACCTAGGTTAAGGAAGAAGGAGGACATGTCAGAGGAACTGTTTTTGAATGTAGCATCATCGGAACAGATGCGACGGAGGCGAAGGAACTGAGAGAATGGGATGGAGTCCTTACAGGAAGCGGGGTGTGAGGAGCTGTAGTCGAGATAGCTGTGGGAGTCGGTGGGTTTGTAATGGATATTGGTGGACAGTCTATCACCAGAGATTGAGACAGAGAGGTCAAGGAAGGGAAGGGAAGTGTCAGAGATGGACCACGTGAAAATGATGGAGGGATGGAGATTGGAAGCAAAATTAATAAATTTTTCCAAGTCCTGACGAGAGCATGAAGCGGCACCGAAGTAATCATCGATGTACCGGAGAAAGAGTTGTGGAAGGGGGCTGGAGTAGGACTGCAACAAGGAATGTTCCACATACTCCATAAAGAGACAGGCATAGCTGGGGCCCATGCAGGTACCCATAGCCACACCTTTTATTTGGAGGAAGTGAGAGGAGTTGAAGGAGAAATTGTTCAGCGTGAGAACAAGTTCAGCCAGACGGAGGAGAGTAGTGGTGGATGGGGATTGTTCGGGCCTCTGTTCGAGGAAGAAGCTAAGAGCCCTCAGACCATCCTGGTGGGGGATGGAGGTGTAGAGGGATTGGACGTCCATGGTGAAGAGTAGCGGTTGGGGCCAGGGAACTGGAAATTGTTGATGTGACGTAAGGTGTCAGAGGAATCACGGATGTAGGTGGGAAGGGACTGGACAAGGGGAGAGAGAATGGAGTCAAGATAATGAGAAATGAGTTCTGTGGGGCAGGAGCAAGCTGAGATGATCGGTCTACCGGGGCAGTTCTGTTTGTGGATTTTGGGTAGGAGATAGAAGCGGGCCGTCCGAGGTTGGGAGACTATCAGGTTGGAAGCTGTGGGAGGGAGATCCCCAGAGGAGATGAGGTCACTGACAGCCCTGGAAACAATGGCTTGATGTTCAGTGGTGGGGTCATGGTCCAGGGAGAGGTAGGAGGAAGTGTCTGCGAGTTGCCGCTCAGCCTCTGCGAGGTAGAGGTCAGTGCGCCAGACAACAACAGCACCACCCTTGTCAGCGGGTTTGATGACAATGTCAGGGTTGGACCTGAGAGAATGGAGTGCAGTAAGTTCAGAGAGAGACAGGTTAGAGTGGGTGAGAGGAGCAGAGAAATTGAGACGACTAATGTCTTGCCGACAGTTCTCAATGAAAAGATCAAGAGAAGGTAAGAATCCAGAGGGAGGGGTCCAGGTGGAGGGAGAATATTGGAGATGGGTAAAAGGATCCGTTGAACTGGGAGAGGACTCCTGCCCAAAGAAGTGAGCCCGGAGACGAAGACGGCGGAAGAAGAGTTCAGTATCATGCCGAGCCCGAAATTCATTGAGGTGAGGGCATAAGGGTATGAAACTAAGTCCTTTGCTGAGCACTGAACGTTCAGCATCGGAGAGGGGAAGGTCAGGGGGTATAGTGAATACACGGCTGGGGCTGGGATTGGAAGATGGGGTGGGGACGGAGGGACAGGCAGGGGTGGAGGGTCCTAGATGGGTGTTGGTGTCGATGAGTTGTTGCAGCTTGCGTTCCTTAGCACTTGAGAGAAAGAGAAAAAGTTTCTTGTTGAGGCGTCGGATGAGCCGAAGGATAAAATGAAACTGGGGGCACGCGCAGCTTTGAAAAAGGGTACGGCGGTGCTGCTGGAGGGAGAGGTCGAGTGTGTTCATATGGCGGCGCATGGCACTGAGTGTGGATTTCAGACTGTGACGGGAACAGCAGTCCGAGAAACGTTTTATGTCCCGGAGATACCTGTAATCCTGGGTGGGTTCGAAACATGAGGGGTGGAATTTCAGTTGAAATCCACGTGGGGTAAGTCGGAGACGGAGACAGTCACTGAGAAAGGAGATATGGCTGTGAAAGCGGGTTTTAGTAAACACCTTGTCAAACACTAGGAGGGAAATGGAAAGCAAGGAAGGTGAGCAAGACAACAGAGAGATACGGAAATCTTGTCGCAGAGAGGAACAGAACTTCTTCAAGGAGGTAGGCATTTCTTGAAGAGCAGTGGCAGTCAATTAAACACAGAGATAAAAACAAAAAAACTGCGGATGCTGGAAATCCAAAACAAAAACAGAATTACCTGGAAAAACTCAGCAGGTCTGGCAGCATCGGCGGAGAAGAAAAGAGTTGACGTTTCGAGTCCTCATGACCCTTCGACAGAACTTGCGTTCGAGTCCAAGAAAGAGTTGAAATATAAGTTGGTTTAAGGTGTGTGTGTGGGGGGCGGAGAGATAGAGAGACAAAGAGGTGGGGGGGTGGGGTGTGGTTGTAGGGACAAACAAGCAGTGATAGAAGCAGATCATCAAAAGATGTCAACGACAATAGTACAATAGAACACATAGGTGTTAAAATTAAAGTTGGCGATATTATCTAAACGAGTGTGCTAATTAAGAGTGGATGGTAGGGCACTCAAGGTATAGCTCTAGTGGGGTTTTTTTTTATATATAATGGAAATAGGTGGGAAAAGGAAAATCTTTATAATTTATTGGAAAAAAAAGGGAAGGGGGAAACAGAAAGGGGGTGGGGATGGGGGAGGGAGCTTACGACCTAAAGTTGTTGAATTCAATATTCAGTCCAGAAGGCTGTGAAGTCCCTAGTCGGAAGATGAGGTGTTGTTCCTCCAGTTTGCGTTGGGCTTCACTGGAACAATGCAGCAAGCCAAGGACAGACATGTGGGCAAGAGAGCAGGGTGGAGTGTTGAAATGGCAAGCGACAGGGAGGTTTGGGTCATTCTCGCGGACAGACCGCAGGTGTTCCGCAAAGCGGTCGCCCAGTTTACGTTTGGTCTCTCCAATGTAGAGGAGACCACATTGGGAGCAACGAATGCAGTAGACTAAGTTGGGGGAAATGCAAGTGAAATGCTGCTTCACTTGAAAGGAGTGTTTGGGTCCTTGGACGATGAGGAGAGAGGAAGTGAAGGGGCAGGTGTTGCATCTTTTGCGTGGGCATGGGGTGGTGCCATAGGAGGGGGTTGAGGAGTAGGGGGTGATGGAGGAGTGGACCAGGGTGTCCCGGAGGGAGCGATCCCTATAGTTTAGTGACTTTCCACTATGCCACTGCCTTCCAATTTACGGTGAACTACAGTCGTCCCAGAACCAATCCTTGTGGAACACTACTTCTCACCTCATGCTATCCGAGTAACTGACTTTAACCCTTACTACCTCACCACCACCTCTGTCAACTCCTCCACCATTTCAAATGATCAGAATGCTAACATCCAGTACTAGAAGAGCAGAAATTTCCTCCAACTAAATATTGGGGGGACTGAAGACAGTGTCTTTGGTCTCCACCACAAATTCTGCTCTCTAGCTACTGACTCCATCCCTCCCCCTGGCAAATGTGTGAGGTAAAGCCAGACTGTTTGTGATCTTTGTGTCACAATTGATCCCGGGTTGCACCATCACTAAGATCATCTATTTCCGCCAGCACAACATTGCCCCTGGCTCAGCTCATCTGCTGCTGAAACCCTCGTTCATGTTTTTGCTTTCTCTAGAATTGATTAGTCCAATATAAACTTGATGCTACCTAAGGCACTGCTACCCATGTCCTAACTTGCATCGCCTGTTTACCCATCACCCTTGTGCCTGCAGACCTGCTTTGGCTCCTGATTAATAAAGATCTCATTTTTAAAAACTCGTATGCAACCGAGCTCTGTAATCTCCTCTAGTTCCACAACCTCTCGAGACACCTGTACTCATCTAACTCTGGCCTTTTTCCTTGCTCCACCACTGGTGACTGTGTCTTCATTTGCCTAGGCCTCAAGGTCTTGAATTATGTTCCTGTACCTCTCAGGCTCTTTATCTTGCATTGCAAATTTAAGCCACTTTTTAAAAATCTAGCTCTTTGGCCATGCTTTGGGCCATCGTTATGGTGGTGGGCGCGATGGTGTAGTGGTATTGTTGCTGGACTAGTAATTCAGAGACCTAGGGTGATGCTCAGGGTATCTGGGTTCAAATCCCACCAAGGCAGATGTCCTCCTTACTAACATCTGGGGGCTAGTGCCAAAATTGGGAGAGCTGTCACACTGACTAGTCAAGCAACAGCCTGACATAGTCATCCTCATGGAATCATACCTTACAGATAATGTCCCAGACACTTACCATCATCAGCTTCACTGGGTATGTCCTGTCCCACTGGCAGGAGAGACCCAGCAGATGTGGTGGCATGGTGGTATATAGCCAGGGGGGAGTTGCCCTGGGAGTCCTCAACATTGATTGTGAACCCCATGAAGTCTCATGGCATCAGGTCAAACATGGGCAAGGAAACCTGATTACTGCGTACTACCCTCCCTCAGCTGATGAATCAGTGCTCCTCCATGTTGAACACCACTTGAAGGAAGCACTGAGGTTGGCAAAGGTGCAGAATGTAGTCTGGGTGGGGGACTACAATGTCCATCACCAAGAGTGGCTTGGTAGCACCACTACTGACTGAGCTGGCCAAGACAAGCCCTAAATGACATAGCTGCTAGACTGGGTCTGCGGTAGGTGATGAGGGAACCAACAACAGAGATAAACGTATTGACCTCATCCTCATCAACCTGCCTGCCACAATTGCATCTGTCCATGACAGTACCGGTAGGAGTGACCACCACACAGTCATTGTGGAGGCAAAGTCCCGCCTTCACATTGAGGATACCCTCCATCGTGTTGTGTGGCACTACCACTGTGCTAGTGGGATAGATTTCAAACAGATCTAGCAACTCAAGACTGGGCATTCATGAGTGCTGTGGGCCACCAGCAGCAGCAGAATTGTACTCAAACACAATCTGTAACCTCATGGCCTTGCATATCCCCCACTCTACCATTGCCATCAAGTCAGGGGATCAACCCTGGTTCAATGAAGAGTGCAGGATAGCATGCCTGGAGCAGCACCAGGCTTACCTAAAAATGATGTGTCAATCTGGTGAAGCTATAACACAGGACTACTTGCGTGCCAAACAGCATAAGCAGTAAGTGATAGGCAGGGCTAAGCGATCCAACAACCAACAGATCAGATCTAAGCTCTGCAGTCCTGCCATATCCAGTCATGAATGGTGGTGGACAAATTCAACAACTCACTAGAGTAGGAGGCTCCACAAATATCCCCATTCTCAATGATGGAGGAGCCCAGCACATCAGTGCAAAAGATAAGGCTGAAGCATTTGCTACAATCTGCAGCCAGAAGTGCCGAGTGGATGATCCATCTTGGCCTCCTCAGGAGGTTCTCAGCATCACAGATGTCAGTTTTTGGCCAACTTGATTCACTCCATGTGATATCAAGAAACAGCTGAAGGCACTGTAAAGTGCAAAGGCTATGGGCCCTGACAATATTCCGGCAATAGTACTGAAGACTTGTGCTCCAGAACTTGCTGCGCCCGTAGCCAAGCTGTTCCAGTACGGCTACAACACTGGCATCTACCTGGCTGTGTGGAAAATTGCCCATGTATGTCATGTGCACAAAAAGCAGGATTAATCCAACAAAGCCAATTACCGCCCCATCAGTACTCTCCATCATCAGTAAAGTAATGGAAGGGGTCATCAACAGTGCTATCAAGCGGCACTTTCTTAGCAATAACCTGCTCACTGATGCCCAGTTTGGGTTCCGCCAGGGCCACTCAGCCCCTGACCTCATTACAGCTTTGGTTCAAACATGGGCAAAAGAGCTGAACCCCAGAGGTGAGGTGAGAGTGACTGCCCTTGACATCAAGGCCACATTTGACAGAGTGTGGCATCAAAGAGACCAGCAAAATTGGAATCAGGGGGAGAACTCTCTGCTGGTTGGAGTCATACCTAGCACAAATGAAGATGGTTGTGTTTGTTGGAGGTCAGTCATCTCAGCTCCAGGACATCGCTGCAGAAGTTCCTCAGGGTAGTGTCCTCGGCCCAACCATCTTCAGCTGCTTCACCAATGACCTTCCTTCCATCATAAAGTCAGAACTGGGGATGCTCACCGATGATTACATGATGTTCAACACCAATTGCTTCTCCTCAGATACTGAAGCAGTCCATGTCCAAATGCAACAAGACCTACTCAATACCCAGGCTTGGGCTGACAAGTAGCAAGTAACATTCGCGCCACACAAATGACAGGCAATGACCATCTCCAACAAGAGAGAATCCAACCATTGCCCCTTGAAATTCAATGGCATTGCCATCACTGAATTCCCCACTATCAACATCCTGAGGGGTTACCATTAACCAGAAACTGAACTGGACTAAACATATAAACACTATGGCTACAACAGCAGGTCAGAGGCTAGGAATAGTGCGCAGAGTAACTCACCTCCTGACTCCCCAAAGCCTGTGCACCATCTACAAGGCACAAGTCAGGAGTATGATGGAATACTCCCCACTTAACCTGGATGAGTGCAGCTCCCACAACACTCAAGAAGCTTGACACCGTCCAGAGCAAAGCAGCCCGCTTGATTGGCACCACATCCGTAAACATTCACTCCCTCCATCACCGATGCACAGTAGCAGCAGTGTGTCCAATCTACAAGATGCATTGCAGGATTTCACCAAGGCTCCTTTGACAGCACCTTTGAAACTCATGACCAATACCATCTAGAAGTATAAGGGCAGCAGATGGATGGCAACATCACCACCTGGAAGTTCCCCTCCAAGTCACTCAACATACCGACTTGGAAGTATACCACTGTTCCTTTACTGTCGTTGGGTCAAAATCCTGGCACTCCCTTCCTAACAGCACTGTGAGTGTGCCTACTCCACATGAACTATAGCAGTTCAAGAAGTCAGCTCGCCACCACCTTCTCAAGGGCAATTAGGGATGGGCAATAAATGCTGGCCCAGTCAGCGAAGCCCACGTGAATTAAAAAAAAAATCTGCTCAGATATCTCCTTATGTTGCTGGGTGTCATATTTAAAGACATAGCAGCATTGAAAATAGGAACAGGAGTAGGTCATTTGGCCCTTCAGGCCTCCTCCGCTATTCAATATGATCATGGCTGATCCTCTATCTCAATGTCATGCTCCCATTCTCTCCACATACCCCTTGACACCTTTAGAGTCCAGAAATCTATTTACTTTTTAACTATATTCAGTGACTTGGCCTCCACTGCCTTCTGTGATAGAGAATTCCACAAGTTCACAACCCTCTGAGTGAAGAAGTTTCTCCTCATCTCGGTCCTAAATGGTTTACCCCGTATCCTGAGACTGTGGCCCCTTGTTCTGGACTTCCCAGCCAGAGGAAACATTATCCTTGCATCCAGTCTGTCCAGCCCTGTCAGAATTTTACACATTTCAATGAGATCCCCTCTCATTCTTCTAAACTCCAGTGAATACAGGCCTAGTTGGCCCAATCTCTCCTCATACAACAATCCTGCCATTAGTCTGGTGAACCTTTGCTGCACTCCCTCTATTTGGTTTTACAATGCTTCTGTGAAACGTTTTGTGATATTTTATTATGCTAATGGTGTTATATAAATACAAGTTGTTGTTGCTGTTGTAGTTGCACTGTTTTCTGTTTTCTAAACCCTGATACCAATTCTTCTACTTGGTCCTTGACTCCACATGTCCTGACCTTAGTTATGAGTCTACTATGCGGTAACTTATTGAAGGCCTTTTGTAAGTTCAAATATATTGACTCTACTATATTGCCCTTATCCACTATTTCTGTTAATTCTTCAAAGAAGTCGATAAGATTTGACAAACATGGCCTTCCCTTTTGAAATCTGTGCTGACTACTCCATTATATTACTGTTTCTAAATGTTTTCTAGGACATCTTTGAGTAAGAATTTCATTAACCTTCCTTTCACCGACATTAAACTAATTGTTCCGTGGACTTGTCCAACTCCCTTTTTGAATGCAGAAATCTCATTAGCTGTCCCCAATTCTTTGGCACTGTTCCCTTTTTAATGATTTTTTAAAAATACATGGAACAGTGCCTTTCCTATCTCTTCCCTAACTTCTTTTAATATGCACAGAAGCAATCCATCTGGACCAGGGGTTTTATCCTCTGTAAGGAACTTAATACGAAAACTTCATTCTTCAAAAATTCTAATACCTTTAAAACAGTTTGGTATGCTTTTGTAAATGAAACCTTTTATTTAACAAAAGAATTACAGAATAGTGATGAATACACTGAGGCTATAAATGGATGAAATATCCATTAAGTTTAATAAGAGGACATTAGAGGAGAAAAGACAAAATGAAAGGGACATGGAGACTTTGAAGAAAGCAAGTTAAGTATTTCAAGGATTAAGAACATTTTCAACCATAAGGATACATGTGTCCCAGAGACATCCATCTAGAGGTTTTGCTCTCCTTGTCTGTATGATTGAGCTGATAAAGTTGAGAGTTTTTGTTCTCCTAATGACTCAATTCACCACAAATTGAGCATAATCCCTGCTGAAATTCTGAAACATGGCAGAGGTACACTCCTGGCATGGCTGCACCACCCCATGTTCCTCATTTGGGAAGAAGCGCACATGCGAGGGGTATCTCAGGGATACTGTGATCATGACTATTTTCAAGAAGAGAGACAAGCCCGATTGCAGTAACTACAGAGGAATCTCCCTATTATCTGTCACAGGGAAGATCATTGTGAGGATCCTCCTCAAATGTCTCCTCTCAGTGGCCGAAGAACTCCTTCCAGGGTTACAGTGTGGTTTTTACCCATTGAAAGACACCACAGACATGATCTTCACCACGTGAAAAATTCAATAAAAGTGGAAAGAACAGCATCAAATGCTGTACATAGCATTTTTCAACCTCACAAAAACTCTGTCAATCGTGAAGGTTTATGCAGTGCCTTCCTAAGATTTGGCTACCCTCAGAAAACCCCATCTGCCTTGCATGAGGCATTGTCTGCAGTTTGCACATTGGACTTACCTGCGATTTCAGAACTCATCTTCCACCTACTCCATCATGACATGTATGCTGGGGTCTTCACCAACAGAACCACCACAGACCCTGTCTCAGTGAAAATTGATGTCAAACAAGGCTGTGTCTTTGCACAAACCATCTTCTTCAATTTCCTCATTGCAACACTGCATCTCATCTCCAGCAAATTACTTACAGGCGTGGAGATAATCTCCAGAACAGAAGGGAAACTGTTCAACCTACGCCGCCTTCAATCCAAAACAAAAACTACTCCAACTTCAGTCATAGAGCTTCAGAATGCAGATGATGCTTGTGTGTGGTTACTCAGAAACTGAGCTCCAGGCCATTGCTTACTCCTCTGAAGCATACGAGAAAATGAGCTTTTCACTGAATACTCGGGAAACGAAGGTCCTCTTCCAACCAGCTCCCACGGTAAAATACCTCCTCTCATCAATTAAGGTCTATGATGAAATCCTAGAAAATGTGAACCATTTTTCATATCTTGGGAGCCTCCTCTTATTGAAGGCATACATAGACAATGAAATTGATTGATGCCTTCAATGTGCCAGCTCAGCCTTTGGCCCACCGAGGGAAAGAATATTTAAGTACCAGGATCTCAAACCTGAGACTAAGGTCATGGTTTACCAGGCAGCAGTAATCCCTGCACTCCTATATGCTTCAGCGACTTGGCCAACCTACAGCAGGCATTTGAAGCATTAGAGAAATACCACCAGTTGTGCCTTTGCAAGATCTTCCAAATCTGGTGACAAGAAAGGAAGTCCAACAACAGAATCCTCTCCCAAGTCAACTTGCCCAATATCAAGGTGCTAATCACTCAAAACCATTGGGCAGGACATGCCATTTGTATATCTGACACCAAATTCCCAAAATAAATGCTCTACTTGGAACTTGGCTGTGGGAGAAGACTCCCAGGGAATGCTTTGGGATGTCCTCAAGGCATCCCTGAAGGGGTCAGATATAATCACCGACTCACGGGGGACCCTGGCATGTGCCTGACCAAAATGGCAAAGGCTCATTCAGAAAGGCACCAAACAGTGACTTTGTTGAGAATGTGCAGAGGCGAAGTTGTGGTGTTGGAGGGAGCACACAAAATACTGAACAATCCATCTACTCAACCCTTCAAACTCCACTTGCTCCACATGAGATATGGTCTGCAGATCACACATTGGACTTATTAGCCATTCCAGAATCCATCGGATCAGAGTAGAAGCAAGTCATCCTTCATCCTGAGGGACTGCCTAAACAGGAGGATCAGGAAAGTTACAGGTTTAATCCACTGAGTGAATGTAATTTAGCTGAGCTCAGCTACAGTAGTAGGGTCATTGCTCTGGAGGGCAAAAAAATCAGCTTAGACTTAAATATTAATCATATTCCCTTTATGAATGTGTTAAATGAATAAAAATTAAAACTTTCTGGGCTGTTGGACTTCTTTTTTGATCCTGGTTTCCACGATTCTCAACATCCTGTAAACATAACATCTTCCAGTGTTATGGGGATGGATTATCCTTATTTATAAGCAGGTGCATCTTATGTCAGTTTTCTCTGTGTTCCCTTAAAAGCAGATGCAAATTCAATCTCCAATGGAAAATATAAATTAGATAAATAATTTTAATATGACTGAGTTATCAAGGCACAAGAGGGAGATCTGTAAAACATTAAATAGATCTAATCAGATTAGATAAGATGCAGCTGTGACCAGAAAGTCTCGTTATATAATTTCCTGAAATAATGCCGAATCTGGTAAATGCACCTTGTGTAATTGTTTGCCCTGCTTTTTGTCTATGTGGAATTTTAAGCTGTGCAATGCACTTTTCCATCATTTGAAATTCTAGTGGAATAGAACTGAAACCTCATTATGCCCATTTTGCATTCATGAAACTGGTGCAATGAGGTTTAATTTTGGGGATTGACTTTCTGCACCCTAATTATGACCTGATATGGGCTATTCTTGAAACATCCTTGGTGATCATCTAAAACAGGTGTTAGGCCCCTTAGATAGATAATTGTGGGCCCAATGCCTGTTTCAGGGAAATTGGATTCTGCATCTGCTCTGCTCAGAATTCTTCAGCGGTCACTGGCCTAAGCAACAGCTGCTACCAAGGGGTGGGTTTTAAAAAAATAATAATTTCCGTGGAACAAGACCCGTGGACTCGTACATCCAGATAAATTATATTTACACAAATTGGTATATAAATGGTCAATTCTATGAAAGAGAAAGATTATATTGTATTATTTACAATATTCATTTTGCTCATGTGCAAAACATTCTCCCAACTTTCTTGCATTGGTATCTTGTTCTAGAGAAGTTCTAGAGAACTGACCATTAGTCCTGTGTTAGTCTGGTCTGTGAATGATAGACAGCAGGCTTTTTAAAAATGGATCCTGCTCCTATCTTCACCTGACATTCACATGTGAACTTTACAGCAGGGGCTATCAGATAATAATCGCAAGTGGGAACCCTGGCTGATTTTTTAGCTCTCCTGAGCAATATCCCTTCTGCCGCTTCAGCTGAGCTCAGCTAAATCAGTGCACACAGCAAATTAAACCAGCAACTTTCCTGATCCTGTAGCTCAACATCACACCATGTGGTGCACTTAGCCATTAGAGGAAGAAAAACTCTCAATCTTATCAACTCAATCATGCAGAAAAGGAGAGCAAAACCTCCAGCTGGATGCAATTCATTTTTGAGTTATTGGTGTTGTAATAGTAGAAGTAGAAAAAGCAGTTATATTTGAATAGTCACATGACAGTGGAGACTGGGGTGGTATCAGTAGAGTAGAAACAGGTGATTATGATGTCCATATTTAAAAGGGATGGCAAAAGTAGTCAGTTATAGACGTTATCTTATTCCATGTAAAATAATGGAACCTACTTTCAGGAGTAAACTATGAATTCATCATCAGGATTAAACCTCTCAAACTGGCTGGCTTTCAGTGGGTGGGGGGGAATTGAGTACAAAATTCAAATGCAGTCTTGCCAAATTTAATGTCTTTCCCCTATTACTGTATTTCTTGGCAGCTGACAGTCACATTCTCTCCCTCCCTGTCTCCCAATAAATATTGGGGCCAATAATTTTCATGGTTCATTAACCTAAATATGGGAAAGGCTATAAGCAACATTCATGGCCTTTCTTGAATATATTGGCTGAGTAAAAATGCTTGATTCTCAGAAATAAAGACCCAAGTCATGCAATTAATTTTGTCACATAGAAGAAAGAAGGAAGCAGATTGAAACTTAAGACTTCATTTTCAACAAAAGGTTCTATGTTTTTTTATTATAGACCGAAGCAACGAGTATAAAAGCAAAATACTGCGGATTCTGGAAATCTGAAATAAAAACAGAAGAGTCATACAGACTAGAAACGTTAACTCTGTTTCTCTCTCCACAGATGCTGCCAGGCCTGCTGAGTTTTTACAGCATTTTCTGTTCTTATTATTAAAGCAATGAGTATCTTTGTTTGCAAATAAATAGTAACATGAGGCACAGAGATCACCAGAAAGTCAAAGCTTCCCTCATGGCAGAAGTCACATGAGTACAGCAAACTAGATAGGACATGTAATACTGTTGTATTTCAAAACGCAAGCATCCCCTCTATTATAATGAACAAAAGATCCAAACATTCCCTTTTTCCCAATGAACAGAAAGCATATTTGCATGCTCAATCATGGGCAACTATGAGTTACCAATGTTACCCAGTATGCATGCACTGTTCTCAAGCATTAACAACTGTTTGTTCTACTAGTCAGTCTCTACACTTGCATTACATTGCATAGGGCTGGATTTTGCCCAGTTATGTTGAAGGGTCATGAGGACTCGAAACGTTAACTTTGTTCTTCTCTGCCAATGCTGCCAGACCTTCAGAGCCACTGGCACGGGGTAACCACTCAGACAGTCAGAGCTGATCCCAGGCCCAATCATCTGGCAAATGGAGGCATGGTCTCTCTTGAAAATCGGAGCCTTTTTTGCATTGCACCTCAGACATACTGAGGTAGCTGCATCACCATCTGTAAACAAGAGTTGGGTGTTGTTACTGGCTGCTCTGGATGCTCCCGCTCTGCTGACTGCTGCTGTATTGGATTATCACTGTGAACTACAAGTCAAGAACAGGGAGACATTTCTCCCAAGGAGCTTTCCTATCTGTTGAGAGAGAGGAGGAACACTGCTGAGAAGGGGAAGAGAGCTACTACATCCAGAGGAGGCCTACAGCCAGAGGCCACAGGCTTTGGGCCTAACTCCATTTGGAGGGAGGAGAAGACCAGGAGAGAGGAAATTACTTCTAGAACAAAGAACTGTCGGAGGTGGGTTTTGTGGACCTGAGGGTTGGGGGGAGAGAAGATTTCTCTCCGAGGGATCATTGTGCTAACAGAGGAAGGTGAAGAGCAAGTAATATCGGTGGTGTGTGGCTGTGTTTGTAGACTTCCTTTTTTCCCTTCCAACATGTTGTGATCATCTGTGTCTACCCCACCCTTCCACTTTCGTTTCGAGATGGGCTAAACCGGGGCTGCTTCGTGAAGGAAATCACCTGCCCGAAAGACTGTATGCTGGGCAGTTCTAGCTACCCAGACAAAGACTTGCCGAAGGCACCCTGTGTGAAGGCACCCTCCGTGAAGAAATAACTTCCCACCAACCACCTCCACCACCTACCCACGTCCCCATCCACCACCTACCCACCGGCGGTACCTGATAACCCTGTGCCTTTCCATCCTTCCCTCCTGTGCACTCCTCTCTCTCTCTCTACCCTCCTCTCTGACCTTTTTCATTTGGGGAGTATGTTTCCCACCCTTTGTCTCCCTATACTATATGGATAACAATACATTTTTGGGGTGGGTGTGGCTCTGAGAGACCATGGCGACATCATCTCATGTGGTGGTAAGGGCATCAAAAAGCACCTATGCGGGGGTAGTGGCTTCTCCATCTCCTGCCGCTCCTGTGGCCCTGTCACCTTTTCGCCTGGTAACCAGGGAGCATGGCGTCAAGAGCTACACCTACCCTGATATGTCTACCGAAGCCTGCATGAAGGCAATGGCCGGGGTTGGTCGGCCCCTCAGCCATTGTCGCGGCTTCTAAAACGTACAGCTGTAATTTTGAGGTCAGAGCAGGCAGTGCACCTGGCCCTGGAAAAGGGGCTTACTGTCGGGGGATGTTTCTGGCGGTGGACCTCTTGGAGACCACCGCCCAAAGGATCATACTTTCCAATGTCTCGCCCTTTGTCCCCAGTGAGCTCCTCCTCCCCCACCTCCATCACCTGGGGGAGGTAAAGTCCGGGGTTGCACCGATCACACTCGGCCTCAAGAACTCGGCCCTCCACCACGTTTACTCCTTTCAGCGCCAGGTATTCATCCGCCTGGCCTGGGAGGAATGTGTCGAGGGGGCCTCCAACTTGGATTTCGAGGGGGCCACTTACCAGGTCTTTTGGACTGTGGATGGCATGTGGTGCCATGCCTGTAAGGAGAAGGGGCATGTGAGGAAGAACTGGGATCGAGGCTTTTGCATGCAGCAGTCCCGTACAACTGTAGGCTGTGTTGGTTCACAGACTCCCAAGACACCTGCGCTTTTTGCCACCTTGTGGAGTCCGTGGACCATGCTTACATAGGATGTTATAGGCTGCACTCCCTTTTCAGTTATTTAAAAAATCTTTTATTAATGTTTTGTCTGCGCTTCAGCCCCACGCTCCTGATCTATGGGCATCCAGTGCGGTGGGGGGCTGGGAGGGAGGAGGACCTCCTCATGAGCCTGCTCCTGGGCCTGGCCAAGTTAGCCATTAAAAGGCCCAGGCAGTGGGCGATCGAGGGGGTCTTCTGACCCGACTCTCTGCCCCTCTTCCATGGCTACCTTCGTATCCGGGTGTCCTTGGGGAGGGAGTACGCGGTGTCTGCTGGCACCATCGAGGCCTTCTATGCCCAGTGGGCACCGCGGGGACTAGGGTGTTTTATCGACTCCATTAATCACATTTTTGTTTGATGTTTGTAAGTTTCCTTTAAATTTTGTCTTTGGTTTTTGCAGTTACCCTAATTTAGGGGCTGTGTTTATTTTATCGTTCATTTTGTTAATTTAGTTTATTTGGTGGACTCTAAAAGAGTTAAATCCTGGCAGCAGGATAGTGGCAATTTCTGTGTCCCCCTCCATCTTTGGCTTCCTGTTGGCCCTGCGTCCCTTGTGCCTGCACCTCTCCTCCCACAGGTTCCTTCCCTGGAAGCTGTGTTGGGACACCTGGCCTCCTCTCCCTTCTGCCCCTCTCTTCCAATTCAGAGGATGTGTCTCCAATGGAGGCCACAATCCCAATTATCAAGATAAGGGAAGCCTGTCTGATACCTGGAAAGGTCCACATGGTCTGAATCATCCAGCGGCCTGGCAGGCAGCGATGAGTCCTGAAATGTGGCCTAAAAGGGCTACGAATTAAGCCCTAAACAGAGATAAAGCTGCCAAGTACCAATAGGCAACCTGCTACAAACTATCTCTAAAATTCTTCAATACTCACACTGACAATACTGCTGACCCTTTTTATCCCACCCTTGGATGAAATTTGTGAAAATGTCGGTTGGCCACATGTCCATTTTGCCCGTGTGATGAGTAGAAAATCGCTCAGGCAATAAAAATTATCACAGACAATTGGACTGTTAGGGCCTTAAGTGGCTTGTTAATCAATGGCAGGTGTCACTCCGGCACCCACATGCGTCTGCTGAGCGAAATATCAAGCAAGTGGGTGTTTATGCCGGTACGCTCACCCGATGTCATTGCGCACTATTTAACTCCTATTTGAGTCAGGTGTGCCCCCGCCCATGGGATGAAAAATTCAGCCCATAGTCTCTAAATCTTGATGGTACACTTGTGCGTTGTCATTGGCTGTTTATCTGGGTGATGTTCCTTGTTCAGAGTGTCGTTCCCTGGCACTTGTTGCCATGGTACACATTGTTGTTCCATTTCCATTGTTAGGGACAGTTGGACCTCTGAGATTGATGGTCGTTCTGTACTCTGTACAGCTGGTGAGATCCCATCTTCCTGACCAGCTGACTGTAGTGAAGGAACAGCTTCACTAGTCATTCGTATATGCCTGCGGTTATGTCGGTATTTTGGTCATTCACTTCCATCGCATACGATCGAGATGACAATTTCTCTGTGCATCACCCAAGGTTCCACATGAGCTGAGTCCTGTTGAGAGCGTTGATGGTTTGTACCCTGACTGGCTCTCCAATGCTCAGCTCTGGCAATTGTTTGGCAGTCTTGTCAAAATGAAATTTGGCTTTCTGCCATTTCACCTTGATTTTTTCACTCACGCCTGTTACTACTTTTAGTTTCAGTAGCTTTTTTGTTATTGGAAGGGTAGTTTGTGTGCGACGTGACATTAATCTTTGGACTTGACTACTTTCTAAGCCTTCAGTTGGTATGTTTCTCCACTTGAGAATTACCTTGTCTATATCTGCGCTCGATTCGTTTGATTTCTTGATGATTCCTTTGGCCATTTTCACTGCTGCCTCAGCCTTTCCATTTGACTGGGGATAGTGCAGAGGTGATGCATAGAGCTGAAATTTCCAATCCTTTGTGGATTGGCTGAATTCTTCACTTGTGAACTGAGGGCCATTATCACTCATCACAATGTCTGGAATGCCTTAACAACTGAAATGTACTTTCAGGCATTCTATTTTTTCTCTTGTTGTAGTTGAAGTCAGCTGGTCCAACCCCCAATAGTTGGAATAGTAGTCAACAACGATAAGATAATCAGCTCCTGCTAGACCGAAGATGTTTACTCCCAGCTTCATCCATGGTCTGTCTGGGATGTGATGCATTATCAATAGCTTTCTAGTTTGTTTAGCTTTGTACTCATTACAAACACTGCACTGGCCTATGTGCTCTTTAATTTAATTGATCATGTTTGACCAGTAAAGCACATCTCTGGCCTTTCTCAGGCTTGATTCAATTCCTTGATGGCTTGCATGGATTCCCTTCAGCATCTCTCCTCTCATCTGCTTACGGATGACTTTTATTTCCTTTGTACCAGATGCCATCTTGGGCTGTCAATTCATCTCGGTGTGCTGAATATTCTTTTGTGACCACAAGCGTGTCCTTGAAGCTCTCAGGTCATCCTATCATCACTACTTCTTGCAGTGCTTGTAGAGTTGCATCATGCTGGGTAATTCACTTGATTTGAGCAAGGCACTTGTCTGTCAGATTGAAAGTGTCTTCTGGGTTGATGACCTCCAGATCATATTGAGCTGCTGCTTCAGGTTGAATCTCTGTTGGCATGTTTAGGGTTGCCAGCCCAAGCTTTAGATTTGCCTCAGCTGATGTTAAGTGGATGTTGTGTCCCATCTATGATCTGGAACTCTAAATCTTCCTTCTTGCTATTGAATTGGATTTTCAGACTAACTTGTCCTCTTGTTATGAGTATCACGCTATCATATAGTCTCAACATAATTTTTGAGTGCTTCAGTTTTGGATCGTTATGTTGAGCTACCTCGCATAGGTCTGTGATGCACCAGTGTCTATCTGAAACTTTTTGTTCACCTGATACTCTCCTTCTGCGGTCATCATTGTAACAGTCATAACCATTTCTCACCTATAGATTTGACAGAATCAATCTGTTCTATCATATACAGTTCTTCATCAGACTCTTCCACTAATATCTCTCCAGTGACCATCTGTATATGCCAGTTTTGTTTTTTTCTTACCAAACATTTGGCAAAATTATTCTGTTTCTTGCCGTCAAAGCACTGCTTTCCCCACACTGGGCAATCCTTCTTTTCCTTTGTATGATGTCTTCTGCAGTATTTGCATCTTGCCCTTTGTCTGCAATTGCTCTGCTCTTTAGCCCCGGAAAATCTCTGAGCATAAAGTATCTCCTGGTCTGCTCTGCCATACATGTGCTCTAATGAGCTCTGTATTTCGACACACATCTATCGCTTTCCTGAGTGAAATTTCTCCTCTTTCAGTAGACTTTCTCTCACTGAGGGATCTTCTATGCCTAAAAGTATTCTATTTTTAATCAGATCATTTTTTAACTATCCGAATCCACATGATTCTGCAAGCTGTTTTACTGCAGTCACATACTGTTCAATGGGTTCATTTTCCCTTTGATCTCTAGTGTTGAATACAAATCATTCATAAGTGACGTTCACTCAGTGTTCAAAGCCTTTGTTCAAGGCTTTCAAAATCTCTGCTTTCTGTTTTTTTTTGTTTGTCTGTTAGATTTAGGGTAGTATACAATTTGTATTGGTCCCCCCGACTGCAGTGTTAGAGGCGTGGCTACTCTTATTGATTCTGGCTTGTTAATTAAGTCTTTTGCAACGTCATAGTTTTTTCGTTGCAAATAGAAAAACTGCCAGTTCTTCCATTTCTACTGAAGCTGAGGTTGGAAAGTTTAGTGCCATGTTCACTAACCCAGTATCTTGTCTGCTATTCCTTGTCCTTTTTCAGCAGCTTTTAGCAGATCTGAACATTTCTATGTGCCTTTCTGAGCTGTGTCTTCTCTGCAGAATTTCCAGGATTTCAAAACTCTATTTTATCTCCACTTCCTGACATCATGTTTTGAGTTCAAAGACAGCAGTGCTTTTTCAGTGTCTTCTCAGTGAGAGGTTGTTATTGAGATGATTGTAAGATGGTAGCTTACAGAGCTTTCCTCATGGCAGATGTCACATGACTACACCAAGTCAGATGGGGCACGCAGTACTGTTGTATTTCAAAACGCAAATGCTAAAACCTATTACGTCTCTAACTTTTCCGAGTTCTGGTGAAAGGACGTCAACCTGAAATGTAAATTTTGGTTCTCTTGCTCCTGATGTTGTCTGATCTGTTGAGTATTTCCTGCATTTTCTGTCTTCATTTCAGATTTCCAGCGTATGTTATATTTTGCTTAGGCAAAAGATCTTGAGCATATATGAAAATGGTTTCTGATTGAATTCAAAAGTGTCTGCTACATGACAAATAAATGTACTCTTCTGTTTTTCTCTTTACTGCTTGACTCTTCATTGTTGGGTTCATTCCTCTTGGGAATCTTACGCAGACTTAGGGTGGAATTTAATGAAGTCGCTGGAGTGGACATGATGGTGGTGGGGTTGAGTGGGGGATTGTTGTGGGAGGGGCGGGGAGGTGAAGGGGAAGCTGTGTCCAATTCCTGGCATCAGGAAAACTGTACCTAATTTAGTGAGGAGGAGGAAGGGCCTGACTCAGGAATCCTGGCCACTGGTGGCAGGAGACCAATTAGTCTCATTAATGAGTTACTTCAAGGCAATATCCCTGAACCCGCTGGGATTTAATGTTGGTTCAGCAATTTAAAGGGACTCACCCACTGCCCTTGCATTCAACTCCCATTCAACAATCCCCCCCCCCCCCCCCACCCGACCCCAACCCATCCTGCCCCACTCACCTGTCTCCAGGAATCCAGCTATAATCTCTGGTGAAGGTATCAGGGCATTACCAGCAGTAGCCATCGCTCCCAGTGGTGCTGCTGGCAATGGATAGCTGCCAGCCTTGGATTGGCTGGCAGGTTTTGTGGTTCGGATTCCACCGATTGTTGCCTTGATCACTTGGGAGGCCCAACACTGGCCAGTTGAGTACCTGATTGCACTTAAATAGCCAGCTTGTGGGAAGGGACCCCGTTGCAGGAACTAAATTCTGCCCTTAGAAAATACTTTTGGAAGAACACCCATATTATTTCAAATCTCTTGCATTTATCTCACAGATTTTAAAAAAGTTATGTTTATGTAGCACCTTTCATGACTTCAGAATGTCCCAATGAACTTTACCGGCAATGAAGTAATTTTGAAGTGTAGTCACTGTTGTAATGTCGGAAACGTGGCAGTCAGTTTGCCCACAGTAAGCTCCCACAAACAGCAATACAATAATGACCAGGTAACCTGTTTAGTCATTTTTTAATATGTGTTCATGGGATAGTTTTCATCACTGGCTAGGCCAGCATTTATTGCTCATCCCTAATTGCCCTTGAGAACTGAATGGCTTGCTAGGCCATTTCAGAGGGCATTTAAGAGTCCATTGCTATGGGTCTGGAGTCACATGTAGGCCAGACCTAGTAAGGGCAGCAGATTTCCTTCCCTAAAGGACAGTGGTGAACCAGATGGGCTTTTACAAGAATTGATTTATGGTTATCATTAGACCGTTAATTGCAGATTTTTAAAAACTGATTTCAAATTTCACCATATGACATCAGGTCCCCAGATTAGTAGTTTAGTGATAATACCACTATGCTACTACCTCTCCCTTTATTGGTTGAGATAGAAATACTCAGGTAACTCCCCTGCTCTCCATTAATGCAATGATATAGGATCTTTTACCTTTATCCAAGGAATATTTAGAGCACTAATTTTAACATCTCATGTGAAAGGTAACGCTTCTGATAGTATAACACCCCCCTCAGTATTGCACTGGAGCAACAGCCTAAATTTTTGTGCTCAAATCCCAGGAGTGGAACTTAAAACCACAACCTTCTGACATAGTAGCAAGAGTATTGCCAACTGAGCTGCTGCTGTTAACTCCTGGTCCAGCTCAACAATATTTCACATACAAATCTCCAGATTTTTGGATTAAACATGATTAAACTCGATAATTTGAAAGTTAAGTTCCAAATCCATGGTAAAACCAAGAAATGTCAATATTGACATATTGTAATTATAGTGGGAGGCAAGCAGTTGTGTTTCCTGTTTGGCACCATGAGCACCTTGTTTTCTTTGGACCTGAAAAGGCATGTAGTGGCTGGCAGTCAATATAGTTGATATTTTTTATGAATTAAGAAAAAAAGAAAGAATTAAAACCTGGAAATTTCAATTAGTCTGCTGAGCTGCAGGACGTGCAGTGGGATGGGACTTTAGCTCACCTGTCAGTGTGTCCTAGTTCTGAGGTTCTGAGTTCATTCCAAATCTCAGAGATGGGGGTGGGCTGGGGAACGGATGATGGTGTGGGTGGTGGTGTGGGTGGTAACGATTGGAGAAGTTATCCTGGCTGTGATATAATGTTGTTTTTAAAAGACCTGAGACATGGCATTTTCTGCTATCCATACAGTCAGAGAGTTGTAGAGGACTACAGCACAGAAAAAGGCCCTTCGGCCCATTGAGTTTGCGCCGGTCAAACAAGTACCTAATTATTCTAATCCCATTTTCTAGCACTAGACCCATAGCCTTGTATGCCATGGCATCACAAGTACACATCCAAATACTTCTAAAATGTTATGAGGGTTTCTGCCTCTACCACCCGTTCAGGCAGTGAATTCCAGATTCCCACCACCCTCTGGGTGAAAAAGTTCTTCCTCACATTCCCTCTAAACCTCCTGCCCCTTACCTTAAATTTATGCCCCCTGGTTATTGATCCTTCCACCAAGGGGAAAAGTTCCTTCCTGTCTACCCTATCTATGCCCCTCATAATCTTATATACCTCAATCATGTCCCTCCTCAATCTCCTCTGCTCCAAGGAAAATAACCCCAGTCGATCCAATCTCTCCTCATAACTAAAACTCTCCAGCTCAGGTAATACCCTGGTAAATCTTCTCTGCACTGTCTCTAGTGCAATCACATCCTTCCTATAATGCGGATCCCAGAACTGCCTCGGCTAATAAAGGCAAGTATCCCATATGCCTTCTTAATCATCTTATCTACCTGTCCCGCTATCTTAAGGGACTGGTGGATATGCACGCCAAGGTCCCTCTGATCCTTGGTATTTCCCAGGGTCTTACCATTCATCGTGTATTCCCGTGCCTTGTTTGTCCTGCCCAAGTGCATCACCTCACACTTATCTGGATTAGATTCCATTTGCCACTGATCAGCCCATCTGACCAGCCCGTCTATATCATCCTGTAATCTAAGGTTATCCTCTTCACCATTTGCCACCTCGCCAATGTCTGTGTCATCCGCAAACTTACTGATCAACCCTCCTACATTCAAGTCTAAATCGGTTATATATACCACAAACAGCAAGAAACCCAACACCGACCCCTGTGGAACCCCAGTGGGCACAGGCATCCAGTCATAAAAACACCCCTCGACCATCACCCTCTGCTTCCTGCCACTCAGCCAGTTCTGGATCCAGTTTGCCAAATTGCCTTGAATCCCATGGGCTCTTACTTTCATTATCATTCTCCCATGCGGGACCTTATCAAAGGCCTTGCTGAAGTCCAAGTAGACTATATCAAATGCATTCCCTCATCTACACACCTGGTCACCTCTTCGAAAAATTCAATCAAATTGGTCAGACATGACCTCGCTTTAACAAAACCATGCTGCCTGTCCCTGATTAATCCCTGCCTCTCCAAGTGCAGATTAATTCTGTCCATCAGAATTCCCCACTGACACTGACTGGCCTGTAGTTCCCTGGTTTATCCCTTCCTCCCTTCTTGATTAATGGTGCCACATTGGCTGTCCTCTAGTCCTCTGGCTCCTCTTCTGTGGCCAGAGGTATTGAAAATTATTGCCAACACCTCTGCTATCCCCTCCCTTGCCTCACTCAACAGCCTGGGATACATTTCATCTGGGCCTGGAGATTTATCTACTTTTAAGCCTGCCAGACCACTTAGAACCTCCTCCCTTTCTATGCTAATTTATTTCATTGTATCACAGTCCTTCTGCTTGATTTCCATACCCACGTCATTCCTCTCACTTGTGAATACCGACACAAAGTATTCATTTAGAACCCTGCCTACGTCTTCCGGCTCCACACACAAATGACCACTATGGTCCTTGATGGGCCCTACTCTTTCCCTAGTTATCCTCTTACTTTTAATGTACTTGTAAAATAATTGTATTTTCCTTTATTTTACCTGACAATGTTTTTTCATACCCCCTTTTTGCTCTCCTAATTTCCTTTTTATGTTTCCCCCCTACACATTCTATACTCCTCTAGGGCTTCCGCTGTTTTGAGCCCTCGGTATCTACCATTAGCCTCCCTTTTTCTCTTTATCCAATCCTGTATATCCCTCAATATCCAGGGTTCCCTTGAGTTGTTGGTCCCACCTTTTATCTTTACTGGAATATGTTGACCCTGTACTCTCCCTATTCCCTTCTTGAATGAGTCCCACTGCTCTGATGCAGATTTGTCTAAAAGTAGCTGCTCCCTGTCCACTCTGGCCAAACCATATCTGATCTTTTTAAAATCGACCTTCCCCCAATTTAGAACTCTGATTTCTGGCCCATCCATGTCCTTTTCCATATCAACCTTGAATCTAATGGAGTCATGGTCACTATCTGCCCCCACTGATACCTCTACCACTTGACCGGCTCCATATCCTAAAATTAAGTCCAGGACTGTCCCCTCTCTTGTAGGACCTTCTGCGTACTGGCTTAAAAAGCTCTCCAGGATGCGTTTTAAGAATTCCGCTCCCTGTAAACCTATCACACTATGACTAACCCAGTTAATGTGGGAAAGTTGAAATCTCCCACTATTACTACCCTATTATTTTTACACTTCTCTGAAATTTGCCTACTTACCTGCTCTTCTATTTCTCTCTGACTGTTCGGGGGTCTATAGTACACTCCCACCAATATGATTGTTCTTTTTTTGTTTTTCAGTTCTACCCATATGGCTTCATTTGAGGAGCCTTCTAAGATGTCATCCCTCCTTACTGCTGTAGTTGATTCCTTGATCAATATTGTGATACCCCCTCCTCTTTTACCTCCTTCCCTGTCTCACCTGAAGAGTCTATATCCTGGAATATTGAGCTGCCAATCCTGACCCTCTCTCAACCATGTCTCTGTGACAGCAATGACATTATACTTCCATGTGTTAATTTGTGCCCTCAACTCATCTGCCTTATTCTTCAGACTCCTTGCATTATAATAAATACCATCCAACATTGCCAAACTCCCTTGTGCCTTAACTGGCCTATAATTTCTATGCCTTCCAGACTCACTTGCTCTTTCTTCTAATTTTGGCTGTGCATCTCCCCCTGCTGAACTTCCTCTCAGGATCCCATCCCCCTGCCAAGTTAGTTTAAACCCCCCTCCAACAGCACTAGCAAACCTCCCCGCAAGGATTTTGGTCCCGTTCCGGTTCAGGTGCAACCTATCCTCCTTGTACAGGTCTCACTGCCCCCAGAAATGGTCCCAATGTCTCAGAAATCTAAAACCCTCCCTCCTGCATCTTTTTTCCAGCCATGTATTCATCTGGACTAACCTCCTATTCCTATACTCACTAACGCGTGGCACCAGACGTAATCCAGAGATGATTACCTTCGAGGTCCTGTTTTTTAATCTGCTTCCTAGCTCCCTAAGTTCTGCTTGCAGGATCTCATCCCCTTTTCTACTTATGTCGTTGGTACCAATGTGTACCACGATCTCTGTCTGTTTGCGCCCCCACCTCCCCCCCCCTTTAGAATGCCCTGCAGCCGTTCAATGACATCCTTGACCCTGGCACCAGGGAGGCAACATACCATCGTGGAGTCACATCAATGGCTGCAGAAACACCTGTCTGTTCCCCTTATTATAGAGTCTCCTACCACTATTGCACTTCCCCTCTTTTTCCTCCCCCCATGTGCAGCTGAGCCACTCACAGTGCAATGAGCGCAGCTGCACTCCCCAGAGGAACCCTCACGCTCACCGTTTTCCAACACAGAGAAACTGTTCTCGAGCGAGATGCACCCTGGGGATTTCCTGACTACCTGCCTGACACCTTTCTTCTGACTCATGTTCACCCATTCCCTCTCTGCCTGCACTTCCGTAAGCTGTGGGGTGACCACGTCTAAAAACGTGCTATCCACGAAACTCTCAGCCTCGTGGTACTCCTTGGTCAGAACGCAAGGAGCATCTAGGACTTCCTAGAAAAAAACCCTTACTTTAAGCTAAATACAGTAAAAAAAACGTTAAATTATTTAAAAACAAAAAAACTGCGGATGCTGGAAATCCAAAACAAAAACAAAAGCAGAATTACCTGGAAAAACTCAGCAGGTCTGGCAGCTGGTGGGGTGATAAGTGAGGACAAGGGGGACCCTATCATGTTTCTGGGATGGAGGAGAAGGCGTGAGGGCGGATGCGCGGGAGATGGGCCGGACACGGTTGAGGGCCCTGTCAACGACCGTGGGTGGAAAACCTCGGTTAAGGAAGAAGGAGGACATGTCAGAGGAACTATTTTCCACCCACGGTCGTTGACAGGGCCCTCAACCGTGTCCGGCCCATCTCCCGCGCATCCACCCTCATGCCTTCTCCTCCCTCCCAGAAACATGATAGGGTCCCCCTTGTCCTCACTTATCACCCCACCAGCCTCCGCATTCAAAGGATCATCCTCCGCCATTTCCGCCAACTCCAGCATGATGCCACCACCAAACGCATCTTCCCTTCACCCCCCCCCTATCGGCATTCTGTAGGGATCGCTCCCTCCGGGACACCCTGGTCCACTCCTCCATCACCCCCTACTCCTCAACCCCCTCCTATGGCACCACCCCATGCCCACGCAAAAGATGCAATACCTGTCCCTTCACTTCCTCTCTCCTCACCGTCCAAGGGCCCAAACACTCCTTTCAAGTGAAGCAGCATTTCACTTGCATTTCCCCCAACTTAGTCTACTGGATTCGTTGCTCCCAATGTGGTCTCCTCTACATTGGAGAGACCAAACGTAAACTGGGCAACCGCTTTGCAGAACACCTGCGGTTTGTCCGCAAGAATGACCCAAACCTCCCTGTCGCATGCTATTTTAACACTCCACCCTGCTCTCTTGCCCACATGTCTGTCCTTGGCTTGCTGCATTGTTCCAGTGAAGCCCAACGCAAACTGGAGGAACAACACCTCATCTTCCAACCAGGCACTTTACAGCCATCCGGACTGAATATTGAATTCAACAACTTTAGGTCGTGAGCTCCCGCCCCCATCCCCACCCCCTTTCTGTTTCCCCCTTCCTTTTCTTTTTTTTCCAATAAATTATATAGATTTTCCTTTTCCCACCTATTTCCATTATAAAAAGAGTAAAAGAAAAAAAAAATATTTATTTATTTATTTTATATATTTTTTACATCTTTTATGCTCTCCCCACCCCCACTAGAGCTATACCTTGTGTGCCCTACCATCCATTCTTAATTAATACATTCATTTAGATAATATCACCAACCTTAACTTTAACACCTATGTGTTCTTTTGTATTATTGTTGTTGACATCTTTTGATGATCTGCTTCTATCACTGCTTGTTTGTCCCTACAACCACACCCCCACTCCACCTCTCTCTCTCTCTCTCTCCACCACCCACACACACACCTTAAACCAGCTTATATTTCAACTCTTTCTTGGACTCGAACTCAAGTTCTGTCGAAGGGTCATGAGGACTCGAAACGTCAACTCTTTTCTTCTCCGCCGATGCTGCCAGACCTGCTGAGTTTTTCCAGGTAATTCTGTTAAATTATTTATGTACTTTAAATAAAAACTAGAACCTTTCCTTAGCTTAATCTATTTTAAAGTGGAGAAAAACTGGATAAAAAACTGGGGAGAAACACTTACCCGCTACTCACCATTCGGCTCACCTTTGTGCTGACGTCACTTTTTGAAGCTTCCCCACACTCATGCTGGTTCTGACCTCTCCACCCCTCTCTCGCACTGTCTTGTGATGTCACTCTTGTTATTTTCAACAAGAACTCTTCCCAGACTGCTTCACCGCAATTTTGACTGCAGGACGCTCTTCCCAGACTGATTCACTGCGATGCTGACTGCAGGACACTCTTCAATCAGTCATCAATCACTCTCCAATTATTTGTTACTCAGAAAAAGCAATATTAATCTCAGGTCCGCCAGACAAGTAACGCAAGCTTGTGTCATTTAGGTGTCCTTTACGTCAAAGCCAAATGAGGCACAAGTGATGGGGTTTCTGGTGGATGACATCTTGCCAGTACTCCCACCACTTCTGATGTGAGCACTGTGGGAAGATGCAGTGGTGGAGAGATGAATGCCTGAAGTGCCTGATTCTACCTACCCAATCCCTGTAACCACTCACTGAAATTTCTGAAACTGAAATAGAGGGAAAGAGATCCAGTTGTAATGGCCTTACCCCAATTTCCTCCCTATCTACGCAAACAATGGCCATTGCTAGAGGGCAGGAATTTCTCGCTCCTGCAGCATATTCATAGCCTATTCATACACAGAGGGCAACATTTCCCCCCCATTGGGGGGGAAGTCCGGGAGCAAGCGCGAGTGAGCGGGCTTCCGATTTGCGGCCCCGATCGGGCTCATGCCGCCATTTTATGTTGATGGGTCAATTAAGGCCCGCCCAGCATGATATGTGCTAGGAAGCTCTATGAGGGGATTCCCTCAGCCGGAAGTGCACTCTTTCGCACATGTGTACAAAAGAGCACATAGATCTCCCTGAGGCTAAGTGCTGCCTCAGGGAGATCGGCTCCAAATTAAAACTTTGAATAAAGATTAGAAAAAAATTTCCCTGCCATGTCTCCTCATGTGACACTGTCACATGAGCTGGGATATGTCCATAACTTTTAATTTAAAATATTCTGCATTTTTAAAATCACTCATGCAACCTCATTCCTCCCGTGGATGAGGTTTCATGATTTTTCACAAGCCCGCCTCAGCTCCCGGCCTGCCTGCCGACATTAAGGTTGGACGGGCAGGTCCATTAATGGGCAGAATTTTGCCGTTGGTGAGCAGGGGGAACCTCCAATGTCATCCCACCCTATTTAAACTTTCAGGAAGGCGGGGGCTCAGCAAAATCAGCTGCTGGTGCGCCAACCTGTCAATGGCCAATTAAGGCAGGCCCAGAGCCCCGGCGGCAAATAGAAAAAACATGAAACTTCATCCACTGGTGGGATGAGGTTTCATGCAGGGTTTTAAAATGTTTAATAAAGATATAGTGTAAATTATGAACATGTCCCATCTCTTGTCACATGAGGGGGACATGTTAGGGAATTTTTTCTTCTATTTTTCATAATTTTAAAAGTGTCAGCGATCTCCCTGAGGCAGCATTTAGCCTCAGGGAGATGTGCGCTCTTTTGTGCGCATGCGTGAAAGAGCGCACTCTCGCTTTTGGGGAATCCCCCCTGCCCACACAGGAAGCGCCTAGCACTTTGTGCAGGATGTCATGCTGGACGGACCTTAATTGGCCCGCCCACATAAAATGGCGGCGGGGCCCGCATCTCCGGCGGGAATTGGCTCCCCGCCCGCCGGAGATTGGGTCAGGCCCGCCCGCCCAACAGGCAGAAAATTCTGCCCAATGAGTTCAATTGGTTTTTGAATGGCTTTAATAGGCCATTGACAGGTCGGCGGGTGCATACCCGACATCACCTGACATCACCCCACGTCATTTTTATGTCGACGAGTGGGCCGCGCCCCCGTTCGCTGACTGGAAGATGCTGGCCATAGGTAATTAAGAGTAGAAAACAGATGTCACAAAGGCTATGGTGAAAGTATGAACATTTTGAATGTCTGTATCAAAAGTAAAAATCTTCATTATCCAGTTTTATATGATCAAAGGACAAGTGATGTAAATTAAATTAATAAGATGCACATATATTATTTTTTGAATAAGACACAATCTGATGTTTATATCAATTATGACATTCAAACTCTGCCACAACTATATCAAACAAAACACAATCTTTTTGGCAGATTCACAGAATATATTACCTTTGCATTGAGGATTTCTAGACAGCAGAGATCCATATTAAGTTTGTTGTACCTTTGATGGATTACCAGATCACATGGATTGGAGACATCAGCCGCTGAACATTCCTACTTGAAAATTTTAACTTCATTTTTGTTTTCAAATGTGCTCAATGCTCTTAATTACAATTTGACATCAAAAGTTCTAACATGGAATTAATTTAACACTAAATTTGATAGTGCGCTCAAAGCTAACCAGTGCGTTTAAACCTATGTCCAGTGCACTCAAAGCTATATCCAGCATGCTCAAAGCTATCCAGTGTGTTCAAAGCCATCAAATGCACTCAAGTTATTTAATGCACTCAGAAACCTACACTGAAAAATATAGGCAAATTAATTATTTAATTAATATCCAAATTTATTCAGTTTTTCATTTTGTCTAAAAAATCATTCCGCTATACAGTACATGTTTGACAACGCCACCAGATCCCCATTAGTTCTTAATTCATTTTAATGTCAGGGTCTATACTTTCCACCCATCCACCCCCAGGTCTCATGGTCTAAAATCTCCCCCCTCCCCAATCTCAGGGTCTAAACTCTACCCCCTTGCCCTCTCCCTCCAGTCTCTGGGCCTTGTGCCCCGCCGAATTCCAGGCCTTGCCGAAACTGCTGCTGACCTCTTTCTTGAACACTGCCCCTCAACCTCCCCAATACTCCCTTGTTTGACGATCCTTGCTGCCCCCCACCAGCTTCAAAACCACTTCCGGTTTCTGGCCAACCCTGGAAACGGAGATCTCTGGTTTGGAGGAGGGAGGAAGAGAAAAGGGGGGAGAGGAGAAAGAATGGAGGGGGAAGGGGAAAGAGGGGAAGGAGAGGGGAATAAGGGGGGGGGGGGGAGATAAAGGGGGTTGGAGAGAGAGGAAGAGAACTGCTGCAATCTGGAGGAAGAGGCAATGGGACATTTTTTCTGGTTTGCATTTACCTTCATAAGTCAAAAAATAGTCATTTGATGGTATAGAAATTGAGTATTGTTGAAAAAAGAGACATGTCAAGGCTTTTCATCTTTCACTCATCAGGACGCTTTCAAGCAAGACTGTCCGGTCATCGTGAGCGGCAGGTCCAATGGATCCGAATTTGGACCTGTCCTTAAGAATCGCAAATTCATGAATGGGCCCAAGACCATCACGTTCATCCCTGAAAAGTGTCCCAGTTTACCTCAGATTACCCCAGAAGGGCAAGGTATCTTAAAAATTTGAGCTAGGTCAAGCTAACTGTTTCACACTGGTACTGTGTAGTAGCAACATGAGTGGTAATTGCCACTAACAGGATGCTGCTGTCAAGCCAAAAAAATATCTGTCTATCAGTGAGTAATGTGGTATATGAATTTCAGTGCCAGTGTGATGCTAAGTATGTGGGCCGTATGCCCCAAAGACTGGTGGATCATATTAAACAGCATGTCCCAACTGCTGTTCACAACGGGCAATGTACAGACTGTACCCAATCAGCCTGTGCTTGCAAAACTCAAAGCACAGTGTCCAACTTTAGATGTGATCCCACAATTGGACAACATTTGCAAAATAATCCTCGGTGTGCTAATAATTATGCTGAGAACCAATTTAAGATTGTCAGTTGGGCTCGTAGTGTGGAATATTTGTGTGTACTGGAAGCTACATATATTAATACACAGGGCCCTGTTCTTTGCAGAAAGAAAGAACATGTAAACGCTTTGCGTCTAATTCAGCTAAACAAAATAAGTGGCAGCCATTCACTGACTCATTCCTCAGGGCAATGCCCTGACCAATCAGGGTCAAGCTGCCTGGTTTAAATTTCAAATAATGCTTGGCAGTTAACTGTCAGTCATCATGCATTTTCCATGGCAATGCCTCTACCAATAAGGGCCCACTTGCCAACTAATCAGCACTCTCTTCTCATACAGTATAAATTGCTGTACTGCCAAATGACTAACAGTACAAGTTATTGTTTTCCACGTAAATTGGTATTCTTGCAAAGTGTCCTGATGAATGCAAGACGAAAAGCTTCAACATGTCTCTTTTTCCTGTAATACTCAAGGCTAAAAGACCAAAAGACTGAACAACCTTTATGCCAGGATTTTCTGTTCCCACCAGTGGTGGGCCCCACTGCTGCCGGGACCGGAAAATTCCACCCTCCGTTTCAGACACCCTGGCTCGAGGATCCCAATGTTAGTGTTAAATAGGGTTCAGAAGCCTGCATTGTGGGGAAAGTGGCCTGTGATTTTCCCTGAATATTTAAAGCCCATTTAATCTCTTTGACCAAGCTTTTAGCTGTATGACCTAATGTTGCCTTATGTTGGCTCACTCTACCTGAAAAGCCTGACTTTTGAAAATTGCCAGGGGAGGGGGCGGTGATGGAAGAAAATTTCTTGGGGGGTGCCGGTCAGGGAGAAAATTGCTTGGTGGGAAGGAGTGATGGGGGAGAATATTGCTCCGGGTGAGTGAGGGGGGGGAGGGGGGGGGGTGCGTTGAGCGCACAGAGGTGGTGGAGGGGGGCTGGTGATGGAGAGAGTGGGCAGGTTGTGCTGTGTGTGTTATAGGTTATAAAGAAAAGCATAAAAGTACCTCATTAAAGCAGGTCTGCTTTTTCTAAAGCTAGCTCCGTTTTTTGATGTTTGGAGCTATTGAAACTCAGAAATATGTAAAATAAACGCTATGTTCATTTTTGGTGTTCGAGTGCTTAAGTGATGTTGCTAATCGCAAATGTTTGAGCCCTGTGATTTGGGGCAATTGATGACTTTGATGTCTGTTACAATACTTGTAATGTTAAATGATAACTAAATGATTGTTTTTGAATGTAATTGATATCAAATGAGTGCAAATGAATGGTGTTGAACGCAAATGATGTCAAACTTTTCAGGTAAGTATGTTAATGGGTCCGTGTAGGAGCTGAGTGGAGTAAAGACGATGCCGAGATATACAAAACCATTTTATGAGAATGGCTGCGTTGAGGTTGGGCTGCCCTGTGGCATGAATGTGGCAAGTGAGGGCTGGGACCACTGAATTTTGTGAGCCAGGCCCCTCCTCCTAACTTCTACATTCTCCTTCTTCCTGAAGAATCTACGCAGGAAAGCAAGCCAACCATGCGGTTAACAATGAAAGTAAAATTTGAAAAGCAGCTTAAAATGTTGTTGCCATGAAATGTGAGTGAACTGGTTTTGATAGTTAAACTGAAGGGAAAGCATTGCTGTAAGGAGGTATGTTATTGTTTGCTTAGAAAATTTGTGTAAAAAAGGCAACGGGAAAGGTTTCCTCCTTTTGGAATCAATTATTGGATATTTTGAAGCAAGACATGTAGCAAAGTAAGGTAAGCCCTCTAAGGCTGCCCTCCAATTAAATAACAGGTCCAAGTTCCATGAGCAAGTTATTATCATCAAAATTTGTTTGGTAATGCCCCTTTGAAATACCTTGGGACAGTTAACCCTGTTAAAGGCACTATTTAAATACAAATTGTTGTTGTTAATTCCTAGATCTGTTGGACTCAAGAAGAATTGCTCATTTGTCACCATGTTTAATAATAGGCCTTAGAAGGCATGGAACAAATCTAAATAATGAGCTGTCTCACGCTCTAAGTGATAGCATGCAAAAATAAGGGATGACCGTTGTCTTTTTGATTGTTTAAAAGCACAATTCTTGTGAGAAACACAAAATCTTTCCCCATAACCATTTAAAATTTTGCCCTAAAGGCGTACTGCTATAACAATCAGTGTGCAAGCTCCTTTACAATGCCCTCACGTAGGGATTGGGCATGAGTGTAATGCTTGATGTGTTCAGGCTGTTTATAATAGTTTCATAGATCTTGTGTGCTTCCAGGTCAAGCTAGCACACAATCATAGAGAAAGGAACAGGAACAGGCAGTGGATCAGCCATGTTGAAACAACTGTCATTATCTGAGGAGATAGTCCTAGCCAATGCTTTGTGTGAATATACAAAGGTATTTGTGAGTTTGAGGTATTGTGCAACCACCCAGCAAGTACATTCTATTTGTTATTATCTATCCTACACTGATTCACTTTCTTAGTCATCACTGCAGGGACAAACTTTGCTTAGCAGGTGAATGCCTTAAAATCTAGTTTTTTGGAGACATTGTTTTAGAGATGCCTTGTAATTCATCTTCCTGTAGGTTATTCTCAAGGTGCAAGTGGCAAATTGGAACACTATCTGCACCTAACACCAGCATAGATGATGTAGAAAATGTCTTAAGATCTTACACCAAAAGTGTTCAAGAGAACATAGCTAGTGAATTGAGGAATAATATCCAGGTAATTCACCTTCTACAACTGAGGAGCAGTCGGTACAGTTTAGTATAGATAGAACAGCACAGAGCAGGCCAGGTTGAAGGCCCATGGCTTTCCACTGCTTAGTGGATGAGGATTGGTCATCCATTAGGCTTGTCTTCAAACAGGAATTAATTAGGGAACAGGAGGTCACTGAAGCATCTTTAACATTCTCACTAAGTAGCATGTAGCTGCTGATGGAGAATCTGCTTCACTGCACACCTCCGATCAGGCGTGAAGGATTAACCAAATGCAGACTACCATAGAGCAAATAGCATTTTCACAGCCATCTGTACAGGAACCTCAAAGCATAGATCAACTTGCTCTCATGGATGCAATAACTGGCACTACTGAGGCCTTAGGCATCCAACTTCACAAGTTTGTTGCTGCTAGATTTGATGGACACGTAAAGAGCAATGACAGTGGACTTGATGCAGTTGAGGGACATGATACAGACTGCTTTTGTGCAGATTGTTAGCCTTCCATGTGGGTTGAGCAAAAGAAGTAGCTTAATTTCAGAATATTCTCACAGTTACCTACTCTACCCAGGCTCCTCAAATAATTCAGAAAATTCTAGAGAGCATGAAGGGACTGTCAGCCACTTGTGAACATGGCTTCATCTATTGCATGGCCATTGTAATCTTGCACCCAGAGACTAAAGATGTGTCAATTATTTGGTCTAAGTGTGTTCACTACTGAGAATCCTGCAGCTCATCACCACCTCAAATAACAACCTTGCTTTAATGAATCAGCCCAGGCTCATGTCAAATGTCCATATTCTATAGGTGAGATACATGGTGGAACAGGATTTTGGTGAAAGTAATGAAATTCACTGTGAGACCTTATTTGAATGCTTACTTTCAGTAAGAGAGAGTCATGCTTTCTCAAAGCACAATCTCATTTGCACCATTGATATTGCTCCTCGCATAATTTGGTTCACTATGATAAAAGTAATATACTGCAGATGCTGTAAATCTGAAACAAAAACAGAAAATGTTGGAAAACTCAGCAGGTCTAGCAGCATCTGTGGAGCGAGAAACAGAATTAATGTTTCTAGTCCATATGACCCTTCTTCAGAGCCTTCTTCAGGTTATAGTTCACTATGAATTGGGTGCACAATTTCACACATGATTTGTAGCATGCCAATATTTTGAGGTCCTATTATTCTGTCCCACCAAATGTTGCAAACTTGATTTTGTGCTTGTTATCTGTGAATCTCTGCACCCATTAAAAAAAACAAGTAAAAATTGGCACTATAATGTAGGACCAGGTTATTTATATAGTTGTATCGCAGCAGGGCCAAAAATAAATGGATTACTGGAATTATTCCAGCAGTAACAACCATTGAACACTAATAGAATTTTACAGATAATATACAGAGATTCTTTTCTGTTGCAGAGTACAGAGAAAAAATGTAACAATTTTCAAATGGTTGCTTATTCAGTGAGGGAGATCTCTATCACAGACTGCTACATTTACTAAAAGTCTGGCATACATGTTGATAATTTTAAGATTTAATTACTTCTGACAACTGATGCTGTTGCAGCAAAAGCCATGCATAATAACAGCTAGCTCATCGTCCAAGTGAATTTCCAGAACTAGGCAGACCTGATAAGCAATCAACCAAAGCAGTCCACCATCTATCACAACAGTGGATAAGGTGACTGCGTTCAATACCTTGGCTATTTTAAGTAAGAACTTGCTATTTTTAAATCCAGGTTTTTGGAGCAATGTGTTCTGAATTTCAAAAAAAGAATTTATAAATATCATTCTGATGCTCCTGGCTTAGTTCAATAGACATCACTTGACTGTCAGCTCCATTAATTTATGTAGAAGGAGTTTTTCATTAAAGTGGCCCTCTCTCCAACTGTTTGCATTATTCTAATTTAATAATTTTGATTCATGGGTGCCAATTTGCGGATGTAGGGGTCTGTTTGATTGGATGAATGCTAAACTGGCCAGGACTGCACCGTCAGTTGAGCTTACAACTTATATTGGGCCGGTGTTGGAAATAAGCATTAGAGATGATGGAAATCTTTAAAAGGATGCAGCCACTGATTAACTACTTATGGGATTTGACCAAAACTGTAAATGCTTTAGTGCATATTTTAGCCTTTCAAAATGCTGTTTGAAGCAAAACAAGTGGCTGACACGGTAAAGAGGCTTGCCTTGATTACCACACAGGTGCACCTTCCCAGAGAACATCATGCAAGCGTGTTTTGAAATAGGTGGTCCTCCTTAAGAATACAATCAGGACTCCCTTACCAGTTCATTGGAGTTCTTTCCCTTTCTTCAAAGCTTCCTTGTGTCCTCTGGGAAGGTGTGCTGGTGTGGGCTCAACGCTGAGTTAATCTTTGAAACCTGAAAACAATTGAGGAAGAAGGTGGTACATTTTAAGAAGCTATGAAAGTATACCTAATCAGCTATTCTATTTATCACACTCATGGCCCACATATTCATGTAACAAAGTGTTACTAGGAAGCTTATTCCATATTTGCTGTACCTCTCATAACACTACACTCTTTCATTTCTGACCATGCATATTCTTAGGGAACATAGTATAGATGTAATTTACAATTTAAATAGGTTGGACACTCGCATCTTTAATGGGCTTCAGCAAAAGCAACGTTTTGCATTCATATAGTGCTGTTAACACAGAAAATACGTTCTAAGGAAAGAGATATTATGAAGGATGACCAGAAATTTGGTTGAAGAAGAGGGGTTTAAGGAAGGTCTTAAAGAAGGAGGATGTTGAAAAGGTGCAAGCAGAGGGTTCACAAATAAAAGCACTGTAATACAACTTAGCTGACTGATGGTCACTTAATAATACCCATAATGGGTTGGAATTTGAGCACATATTCTGTCACTGTAATGTGCCTAATATGTCAAGATGACTGCTTTCATGGCAAATATATATGATGTTGTATGTGCTTGCATGCCATTGTAATGTAAAGGTGCTCAGCAGAGCAAGGGTTAACATGGGACTGGAGAATAGCATCGCCCACAATATGATACATAGAGTCACAAGGTAATTGGCTAAGAGAAACAGCTTGCATAGAGGTAGCAGCACCATCCATCACATTAACTGGGATCTGTATATTGTTAAAGATTAACAATAAATGGTTTATGTTTAAAAAATAGAAGTCTCAAGAACTCATCATTGAGACATCAAATGAACGCTTACACAACAGCAAGATGGCATTTAATCCAAGAAAATAGACCCAAATTACAAACCCTTGACTACTTTTGAGGAGGCCACCCTCCTCAATGTGCTGAAAAGAGAAAACTTAAATTTATATGGAATATTTCATGACCTCAGTGAATCACAAAGCCATTCACAGCTAATGAATGGCTGTCTATAAAGATACGGTCACTCTTGTTCACAATGTGGAAACATTGCACAAAACAAGCCCTCACAAACAGCAAAAGGCCAATTACTCTATTTTGGCAGTGTTGGCTGAGAGACAAATATTGTTGAAGATATAAGGACAACTCTCTGTTTTTATCTGTGTGGTGTTATGGAGAATTTTACATTCACTTGAACAGGAAGACAATTAAGGCCTACTGTTTAACTTGCGATGCTATGTGAGCACCATCCATTGCACCTTGCACACTGTGAAACCCAACAAATGTATAAAACTGTTTTGTTTTAACACTGCTGCCTCCTTATTAAACTAAGTAAATTCCCATCCACAACTGATGAATGCATGCTTAGCTGGCACCCTGACTGATATTACACAGGCGCACTGTGACTGCTTAAAGTTATTTAATGACATATAAGTTGAGTGCCTTGGTAACTTTTATTGTCAAAAGCAGAGCTGTTCAGGCAAATGGCTGAGGCTGCAAGATTTCATGCAAAAGCTGACCGAGTTCTCCTCTCACCTCTTTGAAGCATGTACTTCTCTCATAGGGCAGAATTTTACCCTTGGTGTGTGGGCGCATGCCTGACACATCCGTGCGTGAAATAAAGTGCGTTGACGTCGCATGAGCGTCCCGACATCAATGCGCACTCTGGTGATATTTCGCTAGGTGGGTGCATGATGAGGACGGAGGCACGCCTGCCATTAACTAAATGGCCAGTAAAGGCCCTTCAGAGAACAATTGACTCAGAGTTTATGAAGTCCATGTGATTTTCAGACCGCTGCTTGGGCAAAACAGTCAGGCGGGCAGGCCACAATTTGCAAAATCTCATCCAGGGGAAGGATAAGAGGAGTCAGTGGGTTTCACAAAGTGAATAGTGAATAGCTTTGGATATCACTTGCTGCTTCTTACTGCTGTGAGCAGGACAGCTTCATTTTACTACAGCGCTACAATCAGAGCATTTAGAGGCTTCAGTTCAGGGCTCAATGTTGCCTTCCAGGCCCCTGGAGGATTCACACTGTGTGGAGCCTTCCAGGTATCAAACAACCTTCTCTTACCCTGGTAATGGGGATTGTGGTCTCTGCTGGAAGCACCTCCTTTAAGGAGGAAGAGAGGGGCAGAAGGGGGAGGAGGTGAGGTGCCCATATTCAGCTTCCAAGGGAGCGACCTGTGGGAGGAAAGGTGCAGACACAAGGGGCACAGGGCCAACAGGAAGGCCAAGGCAGAAGGGGCCACTGAAGATGCCATGATCCTGCTACCAGGGTTTACAGGCGGCAATGCAACTACCGCAATATGTCTGAGCTGCAGTGTCGAGGATTGGCCCTGAGATCAGCTCCAAATGTGTGGGTGGACACCCCATGCCAATGGCTCTGAAGGTCATGATGGCCTTAAACTGCTCTGCCTCCAGCTCTTTCCTGGGCTCAGTGGGGGATCTGTGTGGAGTGTCCCAATCAGCTGTCCATATTTGCGGCAAACTGGTGACAGAAGCTCTGTTCAGGCAGGTATTGGCTATCATTCATTACCGTACAGATAAGGCCAGCCAGGCAGAACAAGCCAGAGGCTTTGCAGAGATTGCTGGGTTCCTTCGTATCCAGGGTGCAATAGACTGCACACATGTGGCCATCAAAGTGCCAGCAGGTGAGCCGAGAGCCTTCGTCAACAGGAAGGGCTTCCACTCCATGAATGTGCAGATAGTGTGTGATCACAGGATGCAGATTCTGCAAGTCTGTGCAAGGTACCTTGCAGCTCCCATGACACTTACATCCTCAGACACTCCCAGGTGCCGAGGCTCTTCAGTGCTCTAGCCCGGCTGGATGGATGGCTGCTGGGTGAAAAGGGCTATCTGCTCAAAAGGTGGCTCATGACGCCTCTCCGTCTTCCAAGAACAGAGGCTGAGCATCAGTACAATAGGAGCCAGGTTTCCATAAAGGCTGTGGTAGTGAGAACCATTGGTCTACTCAAGATGCGCTTCCGATGCCTGGACCGTTCAGGGGTGCACTCCAGTACCCCCCAGATCGTGAGTCACTGATAGTGGTTGTATGCTGTGCTCTGCATAATCTGGTGTTGGAAAGGGGGGAACGCAGTGGGAGAAGAAGGTCTTGACGAAGCTGCACAGGCAACAGATAATGAGTCCAGTAGTGATTCTGAGGATGAGCACAGTTGGGAGAGCGCTGAGGGCATAGGTGCAGAACTGGGTGATCTCCAGGGAGGTAGGTACGCCCGGGAAGCTTTGACGCAAAGCTCCTTCAGCCAGCCTACCAAATAAGAACCACCACCACATGCCAGGGCTGCAGGCTCCTTATTCTCCAGATAGGACCAGTTCCTTGGTCAGCAACATAAACTTTATTGCAGTGGCACATAGTGTAAGGAGTCACACGTCCATCATAACATCATGGCTTACCCCGCACCTACAGAACAAGTGAAGCGTCCAGCGGCCGGTTGCAAAAAACAATCTCATTTACTTCTGAGTGACAAACATAGCAGGAAATAACATTCACCGGTGTTTTACGTCACACCATTAAAAAAGAACAGAAAATGAGGGAAACAAATATCACCCGCAATCAGGCCGTGTTGTGCTTAGGGTGCTTTAAATTTTCACTTGCGAGCGCTATGTCTAGGTGCTCCCTCATCGCTGGCATTGGGAATGGAGACAACCTGATCACTCTGCTGTCTTGTTGGTCTTGATGAACTTGGCAGGTGTCCTCTGGCCCACGGAACCTGTGCTGGCCCTGCCTGGGAGGGAATGGCCAGTGCCACAGCTGGCATCTCCCCAATTGCTGCAACCTCATCAGATGCCACAGTCACTGGCAGAGGGGCAGAGGAGCTGCTGCCATCATCCAGAATGCCCTGAGAGGAGCCCACAGAGATGACATGCAGCTTGTGCGCCAACGTCACGTCACTTTGGACCTCCCTGCTCACCACTGATGGATGGGCACATAGCTGGGATACAGGGTGCCCAATCCATCTCCCGCACTGACACTGACCAGCTGAAGTTATTGCCGGTGTGAGGGCTTGCAGGTCTGAGCGCATCCCTAGGAATCCCTGATTCTGTCCCTGGAGCAGCTTCTCCATGAGAGTGACCACTCTCTCCATGAAGGAGGCATAATGCTCGGCCATGAGGTTCAACGGAGTGCTTATGCTCCACATGGACTCCTCCACAACAGACACTATGACATGCATACCCTCATGTATCTCCTCCATATCCTCCCGCAGACCCTGCTGGACAACCAGCATCTGCTGCTTCAGCGACGACTCCAGAGGCCCATCATCAGCCATCAACTGAGCATTGTCCTGTTCCCCAGCAGTCCTCCACCTGCTGGTGCCCTGGGCACTCTCTGCCTCTGCCTACACCTCAAGCAATTATGAAGTGCCCTCACCAATGTTCACTGAGATACTAGGTGTTGATCTTATGTCCACCGAGGTGATGGTATCTGCGCTGGTGCTTGCTTGACAGTGAGGGTGTAATGCTGGTGCATGCTCAGCATGCTGGTCTTCAGGGGTCAGGGGTGGGCCTTCAGTCTCCTCACAACCAGGGGCTGCTGGTGAGCCTAAAAGGGAGAAGAAGGACATGTCATTAGTTTAAGTCATTAGGCTGCCAGTGTGCATGCATGGCACCCTGATGAGACAGTGATCTGCATCATGGTGCCCTCACCTTTCCGTTATCAATGTGCATTCCAGGTTCGAGGCTCACATCAATATAGACACTATGCTGGAATGGTTGCAAAAAGCCACATTCTCACCTCAGTGCACTGCACTCGTAACTCCTTCTGGCACCCCAACCTTACCATGGCTGCTTGACCGAGGTGCATGGCACCTCTCTAGCTCCAGGGCCTCTTGCTCATATCTGCTGAGGATGAAGAGGTGTGGGGGTCCCCTGCCAGTACATAATCTCCCTGTATTGTTATGGATATTTTCTCCTGGAAGGATAGAGGAGTATTGATTAGTGTACCCTCTACCTGCAGCGCCATTCCAACCTGGCCAATCCCACCTGAGGAACAGACCCTGGAGCCGCAAGACACTCTGTCCAAGCAGCCAGGGCTCACCCTTTGGCCAGACCCTGCTTCATTGATATTTGCCACTCACACTCTAACACCTCTGAGGTCCCCGGCGGGGATGGGCAGCTCTTATCCGTTCTGCTAAGTGAGCCATGCCAACACAGTACTCACCCTTCCCAACTGCAGGAGGTTGTTAAAATGCTTCTGGCACTGGATCCATGTGCGCCTCACCACCTAGATGCCACCTCCTCCCAGGCCTTTGTGGTGAGGTGGGGGGGGGCCTCCTCCTCCCGTCCCTGGGGACAAATGTTTCTCTCCTGGCTGCCACCTCCTCCAGAAGGGCACCGAGGCACTCGTCCAAAAACCGTGGAGCCAAATGCCCTGCCGACCTGCCCTCCCACCTGCCATGTCCACTCACTGTGGCATCCACACGTCCTTCGGTGGCAGTCTTCCAGGGGCTGCCAAGGTCGCAGTTGAATCGGCTGCCGGGTCACCACCCAGCAGATATTAAGCCCCCGCCTCTGCCTGGCCCTTTGTGCTCATTGAAAAGTTGCATCTCACGCTGTGCGGGCCTTAACTGGTCCACCCACGTAAAATCGTGGTGTGCTGCTGATCGCAGGCAGCAGTCGTCTTCCCGACTGCCCCCACCCACCCCCACTGAGGCTGCACGCTAAGGGTAAAATTCTGCTCATAGAGTTCCTTGCTAAGATCTCAATAAAGACTGTGTGATCAATAAACTCTTTGAGGCAGGATATCTTGTGGCATAAATCCCCCTTATGTTATCTTAATCTTCTCTCCTCTATCCTGTGCATCTTCCAATTGCAGTAAAATACCAAGGAATGCCCATTCCACAACACAGGACTGCTTACTTTGTGAAGCAGTAGTCTCACAAGCCTGGGATAGCAGCCTACCGGCAGTACTTATAGGCCTGTATATAACATAGCCCTCCTTCCTTCTTCCCAATCTTTGCAAGCAAGAGTAGCAGGCCTGCTAAAGGATGCAGTTAAGTGGTCTCAATGGGGTAGCAACCAATTAGTCATGTGGCAGAAGTGAGAGAAACAATTGGTGGTATTAACTGAGGAGTAATAACCTGTTGGGTGTTACTAAGGGCCACCCCTTCCTTTGGAAAAAAGCACCGAAATGGTGACATTGGGCAGTTGTGTCTTGCTTCTGTAGCAAGTCAGTAGGAAAAGGAAATGCAAAGACTAGCTAGCTATGTGTCAGTCAGTTACTTCATACATCTTAGGGCAGCATGTTAGTTGTCAATGTAGTGATGCCTATAATAGACTAGAAAGAGGTGGAATAGGAAACATTGAGTGTACAAATGACCTGAAGCCTCGATTTGCCTGTACATGTCAGGCAGGTGCCACTATATCACAGCCTCCCTAGTTAATCTTAGCCTTTGCAGGCAGTAATCACTTGACAAGTTAACTCGTGTCTGCCTGTGAATGTGGTTTGGAAAGCAGTGGCAGTTGAGCACTGTCCTTCTCTGATATAATATCACCAGCTTAACAGCCACAATTTCCTTCCCTCAGAAAGCACACATATAGAGCAAGATTCCTATATAGAAACCCATTTTCCTAACTTGTGAAACCAAATCAAACTTTAGCAGTGCTAAAATCTATTCACTAATATTGCATCCAATCAGCTCCATCAAATTACTACCACTTCCAGCACAGCGCCCTAACAATTCCAATTACTTGGTGAAAATTGGCTGATTGATGGATCAGTGGGCATCTGCTGTTCCCAATGAGACATAACACAGGCGTCAAAATGGTATCAGATGTAGGCCATTATAAAGCTGAAGTTAAGGGCTGGATTTTACGGTCCCTCGCTGAAGACAGGGTGGCACATAAAATCCAGCAGATGGCCTTCCAGTCACCTGCCCCTGATGTGTCTGAAATGTTTTTAGAAGTGGGGGAGGCATTGGTCTTCCCACCTGCCCTTGGGCCTATTGAGGCCCTTAAATATTCAATTAATGGCCACATAAGGGCCTTATCCTGTTGCTGCTGACATTATATCCATGGGAGGGTAGGCCTATGCCAGTCTGAAAGCCTGACAGCATTAGCTGCATGGACTGGTGATAGGCAAGGGGTGAGGAGCTGCTTTTGTGGGCCACTTGGGCCCATTGGAGGCACACTACCACCCCCCTCCCGACCCATGAAGGTCTGCCCTCCATTTATTCCTACCCTTGGCCTCTTGAACACAGCTCCCCACCCCCTCACTGAGGCCAGTTGGCAAGCTGTCGTAAGACCCCTGACCCCAGGCTTACCTGGGCTCCTTGGCGTGGTGGAACCGCATGTGGTCCCAAAAGTGGCTACCAGTCCCTGGATTGCTGCTGGGAACATCTGATTGGCTGGCAGGATTTCCTACTGAGAGAGGGGCAATAGTCTTGCCTTAAAATAATTAATACTATTCCCAGCATTAAATTGCTGAAGGGCAGCTGTCAGGATCGTGGGTGGGTTGCCCCCGACCTTATAGTTGGTAGGGGGCTGGCGACCACAGCACCCCATAAAATCCAGCCCTAAATTTCTGCCTCTTTGCAGGAGCATCTCTCCTTTGCTGGTTCAAAGGGTGACCGAAAGTGGATGGCATGAGAACTATGGGTCAAAATCCAATCTTCATCCACAGTTCTGCTTATTAATGCTCCAAATTTGCACAATGTTGGGGCGTAACCAAACCAAAACTCAATACTACTATTCTAAGATTAACACTGTGAATGGTTCAAAAGACAATATTGTCAGAATACTATAAAAACACAGAAAGAAAGACTTGCATTTATATAGTGCCTTTTAGAATCTCAAGATGCCCTAAAGCAACATGGGGATAATTCTAAGCCCAGGAATTGGTAAATTCAATTCAGATGGGAAGTTACAATATTAAAAATCTGAAATTGGAATCTAACCTGCTCACATTATTTTAATGGAGGCATGATTAGGGGCTGGTGACCAATCCACTCTCAGGACACGGATCAGTTGTTGTAACCTTTCAAAAAGGCTGCCAGTCACCAATTTAACAGATTTTCTATTTTTTAGTTTAGTTGGCTGGATTTCCCAGGCCTTGTGAAACTGGGCAGATCCAGGGAGAAGAGAAGGGTTGAATCCATCAGGAAATTGCCTTTACAGCAGTTTGTGTGAGCCCAGAGGAGTGTTTCTTCCAGCCCCAACAAACTTCTCTGTAAACAGCTCTCTCCTTCCACAATCTTCTCCCTCTCCCATCACCAAATGTCCCCCAATGATTGATTCCCATGTGATCATTGATCCACCTGATGATCAGTCACCCCTATCACCTGCCCCACTCCGGTCTCTTGAGCTTCCAAGCATCTTTTACCCACCTCACAATTTATAACCCAATAGACAGCCAAGCCTGCCAACGAGGCTGGCTTTCAGGTGGGAAACGTTCAAAAAGAAACGTACACACCATAGACTTAAAACTTAATACCATAGTGTTCAGGGAACTGGCCATAGGTCCTCCTTTTCGTCTGCCACTCCTGATCTAAAACATGGTCCGAGTAAATACTGGGGCTTTTACATTGAAAAACCTTTGAAGTGTTGTCACTTCTGTAATATAGGAAACACAGAAGCTGATTTATATAGCAAGATCCCATAAACAGCAACTTAAAATGGTCAGATAATATAAGAACATAAGATATAGGAACATGGGAAGACCATAAGGCCCATTAAGCCTGATCAGTCATTTAATACAACCATGACTGACCATTGCATTTAACTCCACCTTCCTGCCTGCTCCCCATATCCCTTGATTTCCTGAGAGACCAAAAATTTAAGTCTCAGCCTTAAATACATTAAATATTAATATGTTTGAATGATGTTGGTTGAAGGTTAAATGTTAGCCAGGACATCAAATATAACTCCCTGGCTCTTTATTGAAATAGTGCCATGCGTTCTTCTTTGTCCACTGGGTTTAACATCTCATCTTTATACTTCACATCTGTTAGGGAATTGTTGGCACATTGGGTTAGCACATTATTCTTTTACCTCTGGGACTTGGGTTTGAAACTGGACAAGATAAATGGGGTGAACCTTCTCTCTCGATCTGTAAAGATTTAATGTGGACTGTGTCTGAACAACCTCAGCTCAGCACAAACTCGTGGCATGGATTGATATTTAATTGACAGCCTTTTTCAGAGAAATTATAAATAAGGGTGGCTTGAAAAAGGAAAATGTCACACTGGTATAGTGGCGGTTCATCTGATAGCGATTGGAAAGAATTGTTAATATTTTAACCTGGGACGGGTGTGGAGTCCCCCATGGATTCATTGGCTGAAGCCCAGGCCATTTTAAATATTAAGCCTGTTTGTTCTGACCCCACTCCGACCCCTCCCAAGCAAAGCTGACATCACGTGTGGTGGAGTTTCTGTTTGATGGAGTCCCTGCTTGATTGATAGATTCCTGCAGGTAAGAAGCCCATAGCTGCTGGTGGGAGTCCAATCCCCAACTCTGGATGGTGGGAATCTTTGGATGGGACAGGGTCCAATCCCAGGGAAGGAGTTAAACTTGAATGGCCAGGGCTGGGGGCTGTACTCTTGATTCACCTGGCCCTCAAGAAGTGCTATAAAGTTTTGACTAAGGTTTACCTGAAACTGACCTTACCTCTTGAGAGCTGCTGGATCCCCCAAGTTCTGGAAAATCGAGCTAGATAATTTTAAACTTGTATAGTAGATTGAATGTGAGGCTCCCAGCCTCATTATAATATTTAAATGACCAACCCAACTGGGAGTGGGTTGGCTGCCCATCCCCTCTGTTAAACTGGAAGTGGGCATGTTGGTGGTGAGCTGGGATGAGATTAATCTTTCACCTGATCCCCAACCCACATTAATATTACTCCCAAAAATCCTATTCATGAACAATAACATCACTTAAAATGAAAAGCAAAACAATTCACCAAAAATAAGATCACTTACGTCTATCAAATAAATGGATCCTTAGTCTTTCTTTGACTAATTCCAGAATTTGGTTACACGATAGATTTTCTGTTTGATGCTATTTTAACACTGGTGGTATAACAGGATTTAAAATATCTCCAATTGAAAAATCCAGTCTAACATATAAATATTCTCATGCCCTTTTTTTAATCAGTACTTTCCAAAATATTTCTGACTTTTGGTGCTCTATTGCCTAAAATCAAAATATGTTTTATAATCCTGTGAAATAAAGTAAATGCCCCCACAGCTGTCATCTCTTGGATGAAGTTCAAGGATTTGACATCTGGTGAGAATGTTGTTCTTTAGAACCTGCTGCTTTCCTCTGGAAATGACATATGTAAATGTACGATAATGATTTATTGCTGTGTTATTTGCTGTGAACTAAGCTGTTGTGATGTTTGACATGGGGAGAGGTCAAAGCCTTGATAAATTCAAAACAACAAGTACTTATGCCTTGATGGCATGAGGCAAGATTGAATCTTTTTCCTCTTTTTTAATAAATGGTTATGAACCTATATGTGTAGTGCATCTAAAATATACTTGGAGTTAACTCAGAATCAAAACAGTGTTGATTATTCTAAAAACAGTGTTGATCTATGACTTGGTAAAATTAAGTTACAATCAATTTGTCAATCTTAGGAAACAAGGATACAAATAATGAACACATGCTTTGTGAAACACTGGTAAAATTTGTTTCTCAGGTTTTTACTGTGATCTCTGGTATATAGCGAGTAAAGGAAAATCTGTCTTCTTTACGTAATTGGAATGTAGTGATGACAGCTGCTTATTGTTGTGAAAATTGCACTTGTACTGATGTTTTCCAACCTGGGTGGAATGATTTTATGCATAAGGATGTGGAGCCACTGTATTCTTGTGTTTATCAAAGACTTCATTTCAAAGGTCTTGGTTTCCAGGGGTTGGGATGGGGGGAAGTGGTGGGGGATGGTTATTAACTACACAGAAGGATGGTGCATTTTAAAGGTCAGTACAGACTATCCACAACGTAGGTGAAGAAACAAAAGGTATGTTCATCAAGAGCAGGGGAACTGAAAGGGATGTAGAAAGGCTGATTTCATGTTCATTCAAAAACGTGCCTGTGCTCCCAGCGCTCACATGAGTACTCTTACAAATAGAGTTGGAACTCCAATGCGATCCTGCTATTTTCCTGGGATCATTTCACACATGACCAAATAGTTGTACCTGAGCTATTGATGTAGCTTCTAGGCTGCCTGCAGGTAGGTGCCAGCTTCCTTCCATGCCACAGTTCCTGCTCTCCTCACTAGGTGGGAATTCTGCTTCCCATTCCAAATCCAGGATTGTCATCAGGAGTGTCAGTGGAATGAGCCATGACCAGCACTGCCTAGAGCTGCAGGTGCAACATAATAGCGGCAAGAATACCACTGCAGAACGTTGAGCCATAGGAATGCTGAAATGAAGGAAACCATCAGTAAGCAGTAGGGATGAAAAACACTAGCAATAGTGTTCAAAGGTCAGTTTGTCACATCAAAAACTGCCGTCAGCGCAAGTCTTACAATAGGGAAGTGGTGGTATTCTTACATGATCAGTTGGTAGGTCTCCCTGTCTCTACTTTATACAGGGACTCAGCAAATCAAGAGATGAATCAAAAGTGGATCTGTGTTGTTATAATTCACACAATTTCATAGTGTCCAATGAAGTCAGTGCATGCACTCACAGTGCAGTCCTTTAAGGAAGGAAATCTGTCGTCTTACCTCGTCTGGCCTACATGTGACTCCAGACCCAGAACAATGTGGTTGACTCTTAAATGCCCTCTGAAATGCCTGAGCAAGCCACTCAGTTGTAACAAACCGTTACAAAGTCACAAAAAAGGAATGAAACTGGATGGACCACTTGGCACCAACCTCGGTACCGGAAATGACAACCGCAAACTCAGCCCTGTCAACCCTGTAAAGTCATCCTTACTAACATCTGGGGCTTGTGCCAAAATTGGGAGAGCTGTCTCACAGACCCGTAAAGCAATAGCCTGACATAGTCATCCTCATGGAATCATACATTACAGATAATGTTCCAAATACCACCGTCACCATCTCTGGATATGCCCTGTCCCACCGGCAGGGCAGACCTATCAAAGGTGGCAGCACGGTGGTATACAATTGGGAGGGAGTTGCCCTGGGAGTCCTCAACATTGATTCCGAACCCCATGAAGTGTCATGGCATCAGGTCAAACTTGGGCAAGGAAGCCTCCTGCTGAGTACCATGTACTGCCCTCCCTCAGCTGATAAATCAATGATCCTCCATGTTGAACACCACTTGGAGGAAGCACTGAGGGTGGCAAGGGCGCAGAATGTACTCTGGGTGGGAGACTTCAATATCTATCACCAAGAGTGGCTGGTTAGAACCACTACTGACTGAGCTGGCCGAGTCTTAAATGACATAGTTGCTAGACAGGGTCTGAGGTGGTGAGGGAACCAAGAAGAGGGAAAAATATACTTGACCTCATCCTCACCAAACTACCTGCCACAGATGCATCTGTCCATGACAGTATCGGTAGGAGTGACCACCGTACAGTCATATTGGAGACAAAATACTGTCTTCACATTGAGGATACCCTCCATCATTTTGTGTGGCATTACCACCATGCTAAATGGAATAGATTTCAAACAGATCTAGCAGCTCAAGACGAGGCATTCATTAGGCGTGGTGGGCCATCAGCAGCAGCAGAATTGTACTCAAGCACAATCTGTAACTTCATGGTCCAGCATATCCCCCACTCTACCATTGCCATCAAGCCAGGGGACCAACACCGGTTCAATGAAGAGTGCAGGAGAGCATGCCAGGAGCAGCACCAGGCATACCTAAAAATGAGGTGTCAACCTGGTGAAGCTATAACACAGGACTGTTTGCGTGCCAAACAGCATAAGCAGCAGGTGATAGATAGGGCTAAGCGATCCCACAACCAAGGGATCACATCTAAGCTCTGAAGTCTTGCACATCCATTCGTGAATGGTGGTGGACAATTCAACAACTCACTGGAACAGGAGGCTCCACAAATATCCCCATCCTCAATGATGGAGGAGCCCAGCACTTCAATGCAAAAGAAAGGGCTGAAGCATTTGCTACAATCTGCAGCCAGAAGTGCCGAGTGGATGATCCATTTCATCCTCCTCCGGAATTCCCCAACTTCACAGGTGCCAGTCTTCAGCCAATTCGATGCACTACACGATTTCAAAAATGGCTGAAGGCACAGAATACTGAAAAGGCTATGGGCACTGACAATATTCTGTCAATAGTAGTATAAAGACTTGTGCGCCAGAACTTGCTGCGGCCAAAGCCAATTAGTTTCAGTACAGCTACAATGCTGGCATCTACCCGGCTATGTGGAAAATTGCCCAGGTATGTCCTGTATACAAAAAGCAGGACAAATCCAACCCGGCCAATTACTGTCCCATCAGTCTACTCCCCATCATCAGTAAAGTAATGGAAGGGGTTATCAACAGTGCTATCAAGTGGGTTCCGCCAGGGCCATTCAGCTCCTGATCACATTACAGCCTTGGTTCAAACATGGACAAAAGAGCTGAACTCCCGAGTTGAGGTGAGAGTGACTGCCCTTGACACCAAGGCAGCATTTGACCAAGTGTGGTATCAAAGAGCCCCACCAAAACCGGAGTCTATGGGAATCAGGGGGAAAACACTCCACTGGTTGGAGTCATACCTAGCACAAAGGAAGATGGCTGTGGCTGGTGGAGGTCAGTCATCTCAGCTCCAGGACATCACTGCAGGAGTTCCTCAGGTAGTGTCCTTGGCCCAACCATCTTCAGCTTCTTCACCAATGACCTTCCTTCCATCATAAGGTCAGAAGTGGGGATGTTCGCTGATGATTGCACAATGTTCAGCTCCATTCAAGACTCCAGAGATACTGAAGCAGTCTATGTCCAAATACAGCAAGACCTGGATAATACCCAGGCTTGGGCTGACAAGTGGCAAGTAACATATACACCACACAAGTGTCAGGTAGTGACCATCTCCAACAAGAGAGAATCCAACCATTGCCCCTTGATGGTTCAATGGCATTACCATCACTGAATCCCCCACTACCAACATTCTGGGGGTTACCAGAAACTGAACTAGACTGGCCATATAAATACTGTGGCTACAAGAGCAGATCAGAGGCTAGGAATCGTGTGATGAGTAACCTACCTCCTGACTCCCCAAGCCTGTCCGCCATCTACAAGGCACAAGTCAGGACTGTGGTGGAATACCTCCCACTTGCCTTGATGAGTGCAGATCCCACAACACTCAAGAAGCTTGACACCATCCAGGACAAAGCAGCCCACTTGATTGGTACCACATCCACAAACGTTCACTCCCTCCGCCACTAATGCACAGTAACAGCAGTGTATACCATCTACAAGATACACTGCAGGAATTCACCAAGGCTCCTTCGACAGCACCTTCCAAACCCATGACCGCTAACATCTAGAAGGACAAGGGCAGCAGATAGATAGGAGCCCAACATCTGTAGGTTCCCCTCAAGTCACTCACCATCCTGACTGGAAATATATCGCCGTTCCTTCACCGTCGCTGAGTCAAAATCCTGGAACTCCTTTCCTAACAGCACTTTGGGTGTACCTACACCAAATGGACTGCAGCAGTTCAAGAAGGCAACTCACCATCACCTTCTCAAGGGCAACTAGGGATGGGCAATAAATGCTGGCCCAGCCACCGAAGCCCACATTCTGTGAATTAATTAAAAAAAATATTCGGTAGAGTTGATTAGCAGCACAGGTGTACCATAGAATCATAGAATAGTACAGCACAGAAGAATGCCATTCTTCCCACTGTGTCTGCACCTGCTCTGCCAAAGATCAATCCAGATATTCCTACTCCTCAGCTCTTTCCCCATATCCCTGCAATTATTTTCAAGTATTCGTCCAATTCCCTTCTGAAAGCTACTATTGAATCTGTTTCCATTACCCTGTCATGTTGTGCCTGGTTTGCTTGCCAATCAACTTAAATCTTTGCCCTCTTGCTACTGACCCATCAGCCATTGGAAACAATTTATTTGCTTTATCTAAACGCGTCATGATTTTAAACATTTTAAACAATGGCTCATTGACAGAGACAAAAAGAGAAAGAAAAAGTTAAAAAAACAGAGACAGAAATCACGATTTTAACTCAGAATTGGCTGAGCTGGGACTGAGGCACGCAGCAAACCACCGTCATTTGGGCAGCATGAGGCCCAAATGATTTTAATTCCTGCGAGTCAATGTCTTTTTATGTGTGCTAGATACATGGCTAATCATAAATAAACCTGGTAAGTCTAAATGCAAATGTCCAACTTTGTCACCTCCACCAATTGACTGGCTTTAAGAAAGTCCATTAAAAAGCTTTGGGTGATATTTCCATTCATATTTTTCTCCTTTCTTATGTGTGCATTCCAATCCTCTCATTGATGACATTTCCCCTAAAGGTGTCACTGAGATCAAGAATTTGGAATGTATTGAATTGTGTCCGTTGTATCCTATTACTTCATAGCACAATACTCAAATAAAACATGCAGTGGCATGACACAGTCTTTCAGTAACCTAAAAAAATGAAACTATATAAGGGCTGAGAAATAATCAAACAGTATTTTGGGGAATTATTTGTAGGTTGCTTTGAGTGGGAGAAGGTTAAATGAGCTTATCTGAAAACTATGACAGTAGAACTTCATGAATGAATTTCTCTTTTATGTGCCTGCAATCAAGTTCCATTGCAGCAAACAGGCCGAGGCTTAACATAAACCATATTCAAATGTTTGGCATTTTGCAAAAAGAAAATAAAAACAGCTAAAAATTCCTTTGCTGTTCTTTTTAGGCATGTGGGTCACCATTTATAACCTGCCTGCACCCATTCCTGTTGAGATAAGTGGCATGCAAATTTTGTGCTGCCTCAGTTGATTGATTTCTGTGGGCTGCCCATCATAACCCATGCTGCTGAATGGCTCTATGCTCAACAAGGGACCCAAAAGCTCATGAGGCTAGCGTATATTAAAGCTAGCTGCTGCTCTTAAAGGCAGTCTATCTCTTTTAAAAGGAAGCTGCACTGAATGAAAAGTGGCTGCTGCTGACTCAATTGGAGAGAAAGGAAATGGAGCACCCAGCCAGAAAGAGGGCACCACAGTTCACAAATGCTGTGCTGGAGGCCTTAGTGTTGGAGGTGAACAGGAGGAGTGATGCCAGGCTTCCAGAAATGCCTTCTGTAGGAAATTGCAGCAGGTGACCATGCCAGTGGCTCCCAGGGTTTGGTCCTGAGGACTTGGCATCTGTGCTGGCAAAAGTTTTATGGTCTCATGCGGGTGATCCTGATCAGTGAATGCACCTTCATATGACATCACCTACCACCTGCAGCAGTGACTTTTCACACTGCTCAATATACCACACCCCCATCACTCATCCAGCAGCATTCCCTGGCACTCAGGATTCAGGTCTAATATTCAGATGCTCCATCTCACCCTCACGTACCTACCAAACTGCCAGTCTTACTCTCACCTCTCACTGCTTCCACATTTCTGCAACTATTCGGCTATGGCAGGTATATCACCTAAACACAGTGGAACACAATTAATGACATTCTTCTCTCTTTCTTGCAGGAAACAGTTGCCCACGATAAAAGGGACCAAAATTGTGTTCGTGGGGGACAGGCACGCTTTTATCACCTGAATTAGTCCTGTGCATTATGGGGCTGGCTGCATCATTGCCCAGTGTCACTAAGAGCACTAAGAATGATGATACGTTCCTGTCTTTTTCCCCTTCTCAGCTCACACCTCATCCTTACCCTACTATCTAGCATGATGTGCAAGCTGCAGATAAGCACATAAGAACATAAGGAGTAGGAATATCATTGAATATAATCCATCATCATTAAAAAAAAACCCATATGGTTCACTAATGTCCTTTAGGGAAGGAAATCCGCCATCCTTACCTGGTCTGGCCTACATGTGACTCCAGACCTACAGCAATATGATTGATTCTTAATTGCCCTCTGAAATGGCCTAGCAAGCCATTCAGTTCAAGGGCAACAAATGCTCGCCTTGCCAGCAATGCCCACATCCCATCAAAGAATAAAAAAAATTGACCTCAATGCCATCAGGCCTCCTCTCCCTTTCAATACGATCATGACTGATCTTGGACCTTAACTCCATTTTCCCACCCACTCCCCATGTCCCTTAATTCCCTGAGAGACCAAAAATCCATCTATCCCAATCTTAAATGTATTCAATGATAGACACCCAGAACCCTCTGGGTAGAGAATTCCAGAGGTTCACAACCCTTTGAGTGAAGAAATTTCATTTCAGCTCAGTCCTAAATGATCGGCCCCTTATCCTGAGACTGTGCCCATGTTTCAGATTCCTCCAACAATGGAAACAATCTCTCAGCATCTACCCTATCAAGACACATCAGAATTTGTAGGTTTCAATGAGATCGCCTCTCATTCTTCTAAACTCCAGAGAATATAGGCCCAATTTACTCAGCTTCTCATCATAGGACAACCCCCTAATCTCAGCGACCAATTTTGTAAACCTTTGCTGTACCAACTCCAATGTGAGTATATCCTTTCTTAAATGCGGAGACCAAAAGTGCACACAGATGTAGTCTCATCAAAACTCTGTACAATTGTAGCAAGACTTCTTTATTCTAATCTCCTTCTAATATAGGGAGCATGCCATTTGCCTTCTTAATTGCTTGCTGTACCTGCATGTGAACTTTCTGTGTTCTTTGTGCAAAAAGTCTCTTTGAACATCAACACTTACAAGTTTCATCCCTTTTATAAAAAATTCTGCTTTTTTATTCTTACGACCAGTGAATAACTTCACACTTTCCTATATTACACTCAATCTGCCATCTTGTCCACTCACGTAATCTATCTACATCTCTTTGCAGCCTCTCTGTGTCCTCCCAACAGCTTACCTTTCTATCTACCTTGGTATCATCAGCAAACTTAGATACATTACTCTCTGTCTCTTCATCTAAGGCATTAATATAGATTGTAAATAGCTGAGGCCCCAGCACTGATCCTTTTGCACTCCACTATTCACTGCCTGCGAAATTGAAAAAGCCCCTTTTATGCCCACTTTCTGTTTTCTATCCATTAAACAATCCTGTACCCATGGCTCATCCAGGGGGTTACTGTTTAAAAATAAAGGGTCGCCCATTTGAGACAGAGACAAGGAAAAAAATTTTCTCTCAGATGGCTGTGAGTCTTTGGAACTCTCTTCCTCAAAGATTCTCTGAATATCTTTAAGGCAGAGCGAGATAGATTCTTGGTAGCAAGGGGGTGAACGATTATTGGGGAAAGGCAGGAACATGGAATTGAGGTTAAAATCGGATCAGCCATGATCTTATTGAATGGGCAAGCAGGATTGAGGGGCCTACTCCTGCTTCTAATTTGTATGTTCATATTTTCGTATGCTAATATATTACCCCCAACTCCATAAACCCTTATTTGATTAGATGGCATGAGCATGGACATCTTGATTTTCAGCCCACTATTCCCTCCTTCACTTCAACCCAACCTCTCTTATTTTATACTTTCAGATACTTCAAGTACTGCCACTTGCCCAGTCACAGTAACTTCAGGAGGAAGAGAGAGGGCATCACCACACTACTGATGAAGAAGCACTGTCCCTTGATCTGATACTCGCAGCCAACAATTCAGATACTGGCATAAAGTGAGCTTTAGAGGCAGATATAGAGTCAGGATCTGCATATAGGAGAAAACAAATGAACATGCACACCAATATACTTGGTGCATTGGCAGACCTGCCAGAAGGCATCCTGCCATTGAAAGGAGCATGGAGGAGCCTGGCAGCAAAGTGACAGAAGGCATTGCATAGAGCTTGGAGCCCATCCTTTCCAGTGTGGAAGTGGTGACCAACTCCAAGACAGCATTTGTTGGACCAGCCCTGATGCAGAATTTGGTTATTGCTATCTCAGCTTCCACTGCAGCACAGATAGAAGCCATCCAATGTCTCAGTGCTTCAGTGGAAGCTCAGACAGAGGTCATGAGATCCATGCTTGCGGCCACGTAGGTTCAGGCCGCTGCCATCATGGCTGCGGATCTCAGTGCTCACAGGGATGTAGTGCCTCACAGATGTTTAGCAAGATCTCTTACATCAGAATACTAGGATTGGTGAGTTACAACATGTGAGAGTGGCAGCGGCTCAATGGAGCACAAAACTGCTGTCTTTTCTCAGAATGACAACATTCAGTAAGTTGTGTGGAGGATGCAAAGCATCTGTAAAGGCATACAGATAGGTTAAGTGGATGGGCAAAAATTTGGCAGATGGAGTAAAATGTGGGAAGATGTGAGGTTGTCCACTTTGGCAGGAAGAATAGAAAATCAGAATATTATTAGAATGGAGAGAGACAGCAGAATGCTGCAGCACAGAGAGAACTGGGTGTTCTTGTACATGAATCACAAAAAGTTAGAATGCAGATACAGCAAGTAATTAGGGAATCAAATGGAATATTGGCCTTTATTGCAAAGGGGATGGAGTATAAAAATAGGGAAGTCTTGCTACAACTGTACAAGGCATTGGTGAGACTGCACCTAGAGTACTGTGTACTCCTTATTTAAGGAGGGCCATACTGGCAGTTCAGAGAAGATTCACGAGGCTGATTCGTGGGATGAGGGATTTGTATTATGGGGAAAGATTGAGCAGGTTGTGCCTAAATTCTTTGGAGTTTAGAAGAATGAGAGATGATCTTATTGAGGCATATAAGATTCTGAGGGGGCTTGACAGGGTAGATGATGAGCAGATGTTTCCCCTCGTGAGGGAACCCAGAAGCAGGGGACACAGTGTGAAAATGAGGAGCCTCCCATTTAAGACAGAGATGAGGAGTTTCTTCTCTCAGAGGGCTGTTAACTTTTGGATTTCTCTTTCTCTGCAAGCAGTGGAGGCTGGTCATTGAATATGTCTAAGGCTGAGTTAGACTGATTTATGATTGACAAGGGAGTCAAGGGTATAGGATGATAGGAAGGAAGGTGGAGTTAAGGCCACAATACAATAAGGCATGATCTTAATGAATGGTGGAGCAGACTCCAGGGCCCATTGGCCTACTTCTTCTATTTCTTATGTTTTTGTGTTTATTCAGGCTCTCATCACTGCAACATAGCCACTGACCTTGCTGTTGCCTCTCACCCAGCCAGCACAGGCTGCTGTTGCCCACGCTGAGGCTGAAGTAATGCATTCTGAAGCTGGGCCGTTAAGGCCAAGAAAGTCAGCAGTCCTCCACTTGCCATGCTGCAACCATTGGGGTAGCACTGTTTGGGGAGCATTAGGACAGGAAAAGGCAACTGCAAGACAGGCACTAAGGGAATGCACAATGTTTATTTCTGTTTGTCAATGTGGATATATTTTTGGATAAAAATGTTCTGGAAAAGTTATTGTTGGATCTTGGCCAGGGGTACACTGTAATGGGGCATCCCTGATAGGTGGTGAGGTGGGGAATAGTAGAGCCATGGTGGTAAAGGAAAGTTGTCTTAGGGGGAACGGAGACAATCTGTCCAGAGTGAAGGTGTCCTAGATGCCTCTCCCAGGCCTCCTCTTCCTCCACTTCTACTTCTTCCTTCGCCTCCTCTTGAGATGATCTCCAGGTTCAAGGTGGCAATGGCTGCAGCTTCATGGTGGTAATATTGTAGAGGGTGCAGCAAACCACCACGAACTTGGAGGCATTATCCGATGTGTATTAGAGGGCTCCCCCACCGAGCTGTCCAGGCACTCAAAGCATTGCTTCAGTATGCTGATGATCTGTTCCAAAATGTTCCTGATGGCTCCATGGTTCTCATTATACATCTGTCATCCTCATGTGCTGGGAGGGGGATGTCAAGAGCCACCTGTGTGGGGTAGACTTTGGCATAAGCAGCCACCCTCTACTTGTTCTTCGAGACATGAAAACAGGAGGAACAGCAGATTGCCTCAGAATAAAGGCATTGCAGCTGCTGCCAGGCTAGTGGGAATTCACTGAAGTGATGTATTGTGCATGGTCACACATCAACTGCACACTGATGGAATGGTAGTCCTTACGGTTCCTGTATCTCTCCCTGTTAACATTTAGGATCTGCAGAACCCCGCATGTACAGTTGATGGTGCCCTGCTATCCTAGCAAATACACGTGGCCACTCATCCTGCTTCTCCCTCCTTAGACAGAAGATGACGTAATTGCTTCTCTTGACATGTAGGGCCTCTGTCACCTCTGCAATGTATTGATGGATAGCGTACTGGGATATGTGGGATGTGCTACCTGCTCCCATCTAGACTCTGGTTGTATAGAGGTTTAGTGCCACTGTAGCCTGTGCCCTGTGACCACCAGCAGAGCTGGGGATGTTGTGGAGCCTCCTCCACCATTAACTCTTTAACTGTGCACCACCTTTCACAACTGGATTTGACTGAAGGCAGAGCTTAAACCAAATACGTTGTTTGTTTGATAGCTTAACTCTTGTTTTCTGCTGTTTAGCATGTCTGTCGTCCTTCATTATTTGGCATGCCTTGTACTGCTTCTGTAATGATCCCTCACACACGTTGCTGAATGGGGAGGCAATGGCGTAGTGGTATTGTCGCTGGACTAGTAATCCAGAGACACAACGTAATGCTCTGGGGACCCTGGTTCAAATCCTGCCATGGTGGAATTTGAATTCAATATAAATCTGAATTAAAAGTCTAATAATGACTATGAAACCATTGTTGATTGTTGTTCACTAATGCCCTTTAGGGAAGGAAATCTGTCGTCCTTACCTGGTCTGGCTTACATGTGACTCCAGCAATGTGCTTGACTCTTAACTGCCTTATGAAATGGCCTAGCAAGTAACTTGGTTGTATCAGACTGCTACTAAAGCCCCTAAAAAAGAATAAAATTTACTAAAAAGGAATGAAACCAGAGGGGGGTTCACCCTGAATTGACCTTGATACTGGAAAAGGCAATGGCAAACTCAGCCCTATTGACCCTGCAAAGTCCTTCTTACTAACATCTGGAGGCTAGTGGCAAAATTAGGACAGCTGTCACATAGAATAGTCAAGCAACAACCTGACATAGTCATCTTCATGGGATCATACCTTATGACAATGTACCGGACACAGCCATCACCATCCCTGGTGCAAAGGTGGCGACATCAGTGATATACTGTGGGAAGGGTGTTGTCCTGGGAGTCCTCAACATCAACTCTGGACTCCATGAATTGTCAAGGCATCAAGTAAAACATGGGTAAGGAAACCTCCTGCTGATTACCACGTACCGCCCTCCCTCAGCTGGTGAATCAGTGCTTCTCCATGTTGAACACCACTTGAAGGAAGCACTGAGGGTAGCAAGGGCGCAGAATGTACCCTGGATGGGGGGACTTCAATGTCCACCACCAAGAGTGGCACGGTAGCACCACTATTGGCCAAGTCCTAAGAACATATGTGCCAGACTGGGTCCGTGGCAGGTGGTGAGGGAAAAATATTCCTCACCAACCTGCCTGCTGCAGATGCATCTGTCCATGACAGTATCAGTAGGAGTGACCACCGCACAGTTGTAGTGGAGACATCTTGTGTGGCACCGTGCTAAATGGGATTGATTTTGAACAAATCTACCAACTCAAGACTGGGCCATCAACAGTAGCAGAAATGTACTCAAACACAATCTGTAATCTCATGGCCCAGCATATCCCCCACTCGACCATGATAATCAAGCTAGGGGATCAACACTGGTTCAATGAAAAGTGCAGGGGGACATGCCAGGAGCAGCACCAGGCATACCTAAAAATGAGGTTTCAACCTGGTGAAAGTATAACACAGGACTACTTGCATGTCAAACAGCATAAGCAGCAGGTGATATATGGAGATAAGCGATCCCACAACCAACGGATCAGACCTAAGCTCTGCAGTCTTGCCATATCTAGTCATGAATGGTGGTGGACAATTAAGCAACTCATTGAAGGAGGAGGATCCACAAATATCTCCATCATCTATGAGGGGGGAGCCCAGGACATCAGTGCAAAAGATAAGGCATTTACTACAATCTTCAGCCAGAAGTGCTGAGTAAATGATCCATCTCGGCTCCCTCTGGAGGTCCCCAGCATCATAGATGTCAGTCTTCAGCCAATTTGATTCATTCCAAGTGACATCAAGAAATAGCTGAAGGCACTGGATAGTGCTAAGGCTATGGGCCCTGACAATATTCCGACAATAGTACTGAAAATTTGTGCTCCAGGACTTGCTACACCCTTAGCCAAGCTGTTCCAGTACACCTACAAGACTGGCATCTACCCGGCTATATGGAAAATTGCCTATTTATGTCCTGTACACAAAATGCAGGACAAATCCAAACCGGCCAATTACCGCTCCATCAGTCTACTCTCGATCACCTGTCTACTCTCGATCATCAGTAAATTAATGGAAGGGGTCATCAACCGTTCTATCAAGTGGCACTTGCTTAGCAACAACCTTCTCACTGACGCCCAATTTGGGTTCTGCCAGGGCTGCTCCGCTCCTGACTTCATTACAGCTTTGGTTCAAACATGGACAAAAGAGCTGAACTCCCGAGGTGAGGTGAGAGTGGCTGCCCTTGACATCAAGGCCGCATTTGACTGAATGTGGCATCAAGGAGCCCTGGCAAAACTGGAATCAATGGGAATCAGGTGGAAAGCTCTCTGCTTTCTGTTGGAGTCATGCCTAGCACAAAGGAAGATAGTTGTGGTTGTTGGTGGTCAGTCATTTCAGCTCCAGCATATCATTGCAGGAGTTCCTTAGGATAGTGTCCTCGGCCCAACCATCTTCAGCTGCTTCGTCATTGACCTTCCTTTCATCATAAGCTCAGAACTAGGGTGTTCACTGATGATTGCACAATGTTCAGCTCCATTCGCAACTCCTCAGATACTGAAGCAGTCCATGTCCAAATGCAGTGAGACATGGACAATATCCCGTCTTGGGCTGATAACATTCGTGCCACACAAGTGCCAAGCAATGACCATCTCCAACAAGAGAGAGCCTAACCATCGCTCCTTGACATTACCATCACTGAATCCCCCACTATCAACATCCTGGGGGTTCACATTGACCAGAAACTGAACTGGACTAACCATATAAATACTGTGGCTACAAGAGCAGGTCAGAGGCTAGGGATTCTGTGATGAGTAACTCACCTCCTGACTCCCCAAAGCCTGTCCACCATCTACAAGGCACAAGCCAGGAGTGTGATGGAATACTCCCCACTTGCCTGGTTGAGTGCAGCTCCCACAACACTCAAGAAGCTTGACACCATCCAGGACAAAACAACCCACTTGATTGGCATCACATCCACAAACAATCACTCCCTCCACCACCGATGCACAGTAGCAACAGTGTGTACCATCTACAAGATGCACTTCAGGAATTCACCAAGGCTCCTTAGACAGCACTTTCCAAACCCATGACTGCTACCATCTAGAAGGACATGGGCAGCAGAAAGATGGGAACACCAGCACCTGGAAGTTCCCTGCCAAGTCACTCTGACTTGGAAATATATTGCCATTCCTTCACTGTCGCTGCGTCAAAATCCTGGAATTCCCTTACTAACAGTACTTTGGATGTACCTACATCACATGGACTGCGATGGTTCAAGAAGGCAGCTCACCACCACCTTCTCAAGAGCAACTTGGTATGGGCAATAAATGCTGGCCCAGCCAGCGAAGCCCACATCCCGTGAATGAATATAAAAAAACATCACAGTTGGTTCCTTGGCTTGATGTAATGACAGAGTAAGGCATATGCTGGGCCATGAGGTACAATGCAGTTCTGTTCTAGCTGATAGCCACAGTTTCTAATGAATGCCCTGTTTTGAGCTGCTCGCTCCAGTCTGCATCTATCCTGTTTGCTGCAGTGGTAGGCCCACACAACGTGATGGAAGGTATTCTCAGTGTGATTGCACAGAATCATTCGGTCCCATTGGCATGGGGCACATGATGAGCAGGGGGGTACAATATGGCAAGTAGGTCAAAAATCTGTTTTGCACCGTCATGAAACCAGTTTGCAATCATCCGCTCCACCTGTCAATGGCAGGCCACACTTGCCTCTGCCGCATGTTGGGAACCTAATTTCAATACTTTAACATCTCATTGTAAGCACTGTTCACCGCAATCACCCCCCACGTCACATTTACCGCCCACGTCGGTGTGACTTCAGAATGTCGAGCTTTGCGACTGCCTTTAAATGGCATGCACCTGGTGACCTGAACTTTGGGGGGAACTCGGAGGTGAGTGCTCAAAACCTTGTGCAGCATTCGCGAACATTGCCTGTAGGACATCAAGGATGAGGCGCCGCACATTTGGGGGGCAGGGGGGTCATAGGCAGATCGCTTTTTCCCAGCTAGCTTTCAGTGCGGTGCCAGGGCAAGGGCTCCAGTGCTGGTCAGGCCAGCGGGTGTGTGCAGGTTTGTGGGGAATAAGGCAGCACAGGCTGAAGGAAGTACACAAGCACATGCCGTGAGATGTGGGGGCAGGCAGGAGGTGAGGGAAGGGACCACGCACTTGGAAAGGCTTGTCAAAAGTGAGCATTCTTCCACAGCTGAGAGCGTTCAGCAGCAGCTCCATTGACTTACTTGGAGTTGGGCCTCTGAAGCTTTCAGCCCACTTAAGCAACGCAAAAGTATGAAAATGCCACCAAATGATGCAGGACTTTTCATTCCACGGGCGGAGACTACCAATTAAGTTGAGTTTTAGGGGACAGCAGAACAATTGGCTGACTGGGCAAGTTGTAGAATCCCCTTGCAAAAGGTGGTCATTGAGCAGTCACTGGTGGAGGAGCTCAGAGGCCCTTGCAATGTCTTTATTAAAGTTTTGTTCAGTATCCCTCATGGTTCAAACTAACAGTGAAGTCTTACAGTGTGGGTTAGGAGAATGCCTGCGCCTGAGCTGAGACCTCAGCATGCAGTCCAGTGGCCAAGGCTGCACCAATCGGTCAAGAGGAGTGGGACGGAGGTGGGTGGGGTGTCGGACAGCCAATGATCGCGCTACATACTGGCCATCTAAGTGGTGGCCAGCACTATCTTGCATGCGTGAAAGGGCCTTCAGACTTAGCCAAGAGACGTTCTTGGGACACCTGTGCTATCGCACGCATCTCTCTCTTTGATTCTGCAGGAGGAGAACATCAGGATCATGGAGCCTGGTGATTTAGTGTTGTGCCTCATGACATACCGAGACCAGAGAAGAAGGAGAAGAGAGTGGCAGAGGTGCCTGGCTCATCAAAGGGAGGAGCACCTCCTTCAAGTTGAAGGGGTAGCAGGGCCTGCTGCACACACAGCACACAGGTTGTTCGTAGGTGCTTCTCTGGACCCAGAGTATACAGACAGCGCTTGTCATTCCTGCAGAACCAGTGTCGCTGAAGACTGCACATGTCTAAGTCATATGCCACCTGCTGCACAATTTGGTGCCATGGGAACATGGAGGGCAACCACTGCCAGTGGCCATGAAAGTGGCTGCGGGGCTCAACTTTTCTGCCAGTGGCTCCTTCCAGAGCTACACAGGTGACCTGTGCTCCCATGTACAAGTGTATCCAGGAGGTCATGGACGCCATCTTTGCAAAGACACAGAATTTTATGCATTTTGCCCGGGATCAGGAAAGTCAGGAAGCAAGAGGGCTGGGATTTGGCAGTTCTCTGGTTTTCCACAGGTGCAGAGTGCCATCGAATGCACTTACATAGCGCTTAGATCTCCGTGGCAACAAGCAGTCAACTACGTCAACCTCAAGAGATTTTGCTTGCTGAATGTTCAGCTGGTGTGCAACCACCACAAATGCAACCTACAGGTCTGCGCATGATTAACATGGAGCATCCACGATTCCTACATCCTTAGCAAGTCTTAGATTCCTGACATCTTCCAGAGTCCATGGAGGCGGCAGGGCTGGCTCCTTGGGGACAAGGGCTACCCACAGGGGATGTGGCTGATAACATCTATGCGGTGGCTTCAGACTGCAGCAGAGAGAAGGCATAATGAGGCTCATGCTGCAACTCGCAACTTGGTGGAGCAGATCATCAGGATGCTGAAAATGAGGCTCCGGTGCCTCGACAGGTGCGATGGAGCACTGCAATATAGTCCATAGAGGGTGTCGTGCATCATCTTAGCTTCTTGAGCGTTACACATGGGGCTGCAACGTGGGGAGGACCTGGCTGAGGAGGAGGTGGAAGAGCTGCATGTCTCCTCTGATGAGGAGGACGTCAAAGGGGATGACGATGGTCCTTGAAGGCAAGGATGTCGGCGATGAGGCCATTGCACTGACCAGACGAGGCAGGTGCGCTCAGGAGACCCTTGCAGCTGCAAGATTCGTGGAGGATGATGGCGAGATGGAGTGAGGACAGTTCTGACATCCTCACCTTGCATCTGTGAATGTTTGACTCCTGTGTTGCTGATGGCAGCGCACATACCCTCAGTGCTCAGGCTCATGTCCTGGAGATGCAGTGGAGGCCCTAATGGTCACTAGATTCCAGGAGGATGATGACAATACGCAGTGAGGGCACTCCATAGATCTTCACAAAGCTGCTATGAATGTCTGACTCCTGTCAGGCTGAGGGCTGCTCACTTGCGCTCTGTGATCAGGGTCATATCATGGAGACGCAGCTGTGAAACTTTAAATGCACCTGACTCTTTGTCAGCACCTGACCACTTCAGGAGCACAGCGCCACCGGTTACAGATGCTGAAGAGATAGGGGCCAGCTCCAACTCAAAGGTGGTGAGAGCACACACAGAGAATGATGGAACCCTGTGACACCTGCCCATGACATTCTGGCAGCAATGACAAGCACCATCGAGGTGCAGGCATCAGTAATGTATCCAGGGAGTGTGAAGGTGAATCATCACTTTGGCCTGAAGGTTACACACTGCACAAGAAAGAGGCCCTGGACTGAGACACCAGGAACCAAGATTTCACCCCTGAGTGGCATGAACACTGCTCATCATAACAAGGGGCCATAGGCAAGGAGACATTATTGGGAGTTTATTTACAATAGCAAATATTATGTACAAGTGATTAACATGCATGCCCAGCCTGTGGAACTAATTCTTCTCAACCTTCCTAACCCTGCTGCTACGTCTTGGTGCTTCCTGGACATCCACAGCGGAGGTGGAAGCAGCCTGCTGACTGCTATGCTCTGCTCTGTCTGTGATGACCTTGAATGGTGTCTTCTGGATGGCCGAGACCTGGAGGGCCCCAGCCTGCTTTTGGGGTCCTGCTGTGTGGCAGTGGCACCCGCCTTGGCTTGTGGAGCTGGAGCTGCTGAAATCATAGGAAGGGGAGCTTCGGATGGGCTGGACACTCTCAGAGTCACCTGGATGGATGGCCCCGGAATGTACACTTGCTGATCCTCCTCCCTGTGGGTGCCCAAGGGCCACTGGGTGATTCCTTGAGGAGAAGGGGAAGCTGGAGTGAGATTGAGCTGCCCCATTCTCCTTTCGCATTGACACTATTGGAGGCCAACAATGGCATCATTGATGGAGTTGAGCCCGTGCAGCAGTGCAGCACCAATGTCCTGGACCAAGGCCTCCATGGCAGCTGCCATCCTACCAGTGTTGCCCTCAGTGTGTTGGCATGCCAGCGTGATCACCTCAGACTGAAGGCTCCTCCTTCGTGCCTTGCAATCTGAGGAGTGTAGCAGACATCCCTTCCTGATGTTCCCGAGCTTGCCTTTACAGCTCCAGCAACTGAGGTATGACCAAGTCCAGTGGTTCCTCATCTGACTGGGACCAAGCAGATTTCTTGCCTCCAGCAGTCCTCTGAGTGCCGGACACCTGGGAAGTCTCTGCCGCCGCCTGCTGTGGATCAAACAGTTCAATGTGCTCACCAGATTATGACCCCGAGCCTACTCTAGAACTAGGCCTCACCAAGGTGTGTGTCTCTGCACTGGTGGAGGGTGAGGGTGGGTGCTGGGACGGTTCTTCAATTAGATTCTTCTTCCGAGGTGTCTTCGGGGCTTGAGTCGAGGACCTCGTGGACCTCCTAGACTACAATGTGCCTTCAAAAGCAAGGAGAGATAATTTATGCATGGCGGGGTACTGCAGAATAGGGGAATTCACTCACAGCATGGTTGTCTGATGGATGTTGCGCTGCTGGATCCTCACTTGGTTGAGTGCCACTGACCTCACCGTCAGCACAGGAATGGTCCAGGTTGTCGCCGGCCAGCCAGATGACTCAATTCTCAAAGCCTGTGAGGACCTTGATGTCAGGCATTCCTCCACCAGTCTGTGACCACTCCCCTTTGTTGTGTGCCAGCTTGTCCTGTATGAATACAGATGGAGGGGGTGTAAGCAGGACACCTGCCAGGCCAGATGATAAGTATGCCTGGCATGTATGGGTGCTGAATGGTGCAAGAGATGGGATGAGGACATGATCCGCACTGCAGTGAAGGTGTGTGTGAGAGAGTGAATAGTGCTGTCCCTTGAACTGGCAGTGAGTGAGATCCCTGTGGATGTGTGATGTGTTTGTGAGTGTGTGAGTTGAGAGTGATGAGAAGTGCGACTTAGCCTGGCGGTCCTCTTTCGGCACTGCGTGGCTGTCCTGTTTTGCAAGGTGTTGGCTCTGACCACCTCTGCCACTGCCTCCCATGCTGGATTGGCGATCTTGCTTGCTGGTCTCCGCCCAGAATGAGGGCAGAGGGCTTCACGCTGGTCCATCACTGCATCCAGTAGGCACCCGACAGAGGCGTTGCTAAATTTAGGAGCAACCTGTTTCCTCCCTTTGGATGGCATGACTTTCCAGCAGCTTCTGATCCATTAGAGAGTGTTCATTCTGTGCAGGGCTGCCTTTTAAATATGGCGTCCGGATTATTGAAGGTCTGCAGGGCTGGCAGTGCGGGCAAATCAGAGGCCAGCCCGCCAGCCATCCAGTGTGTTTCCTGTGAATCAATTATTAATGAGGTGGGACGCGCTGGGAACGGGACAATACTGCATGAAAACCCATCACTGCAGCCGGTGGGTAAAACAACTTTTTTCACTACCCCCTACTGCACTTTGTGAAAATCTGGGACAATTCAGTTCAATGTGTGCTAAAACACTCCTGTTTCTCATGCTGAAGCTTGGGAATATTTGATTAATTTATATAATTCTTGTGACCATTGGTTTAGTTTCTTGAACTTTTGATTGTGAGGATTATCTTCTATAAGAGGAGCTTAGGCTCTACATTTGGAATGCTACATCCACAATATGGGTGTAAAACAGCATGAAATTATCAATTCAGATGACAATGAGGAGGCAGATCTAAATAATACTATGAATTGAATAGTGAAGTTCTAACCAGGTTTCTTGATCATGGACAGTCTTAAGTCAATAATAACTTTAATTAATTATTTAATGCATGATGGAATTTGCAACGTAAAATGTGTCTAAATTTTAATGATGCATTGTGATTCTTCATGAAGCAGTACAAATTACTTTTTCAGACATCACATCTTCCAATATGAGTAACAAAGCCATTAGTGTTACATTATGTTAATGCGGTACTTGGAATGAAACTCTAGGTAATGTTTGGAACTGCAATAATTGTGAAGAAATTAAATTATGATTTGCAATTGGAGCAGGCTAAATTATTATTTCTGCTTTTCTCTCCTTTCTTCACTAAGAGTCATTGCTCTCAGCAAGATATGGGCTGATAATTAGAATGACAGCAGAGGAAATTGAAAGCCAGCATTACCTGGAAGCCTTTAGCACTTATCAATAGAGGAGGAAAAGGAGCAGAGTAAGCATGGAGGAGGAAGAGTAATTTGGCTCCCATGAAAGGGAAGGAAAGGATTGACAGTGTCAGTAGAGCAAGCACAATGCTGAGCCAGGGAAAAGGAATAATAGTCCAAGTGTTTACTGAACCATGCCAAAAAGAGGTCAATGATGAGATGACTGGAACGGTTTGGCTGATTCATCGAGAACTCTGTGCTGAGTAAATTTATCAAATTGAGCCCCATTCCAAATCTCAAGGAAGAGAACAATCTTTAAGCATTTTTAAGGCTGTTTGCATTGTTGTTAAACTTAACATAGAGCGGAATGGAAAAGTGTGAACAGAAAGGGTAATACTGTCACTTGGAGATAACTCCACAGTTTTAAGTGTGGATTCTGATGTAAAATGCAGATTATGATATTGTAAGTTGAGTGATTCGCCTTGATTTTGGCATGATGCCAGGAGTGTGTAGGTGTAGATTTAAAATGTTATGGAAAGCTCAGGATCAATTACCAAGAAATGGCAATAAAAATGAAAGACACATTGAAATTGTGGTTAAAAGGGGAAGTGCTCTGAAACGTTAGGGCCAGTGATTGAGATAATTAACCCACTGTAACCTGCACCACTGCATTGCCAAAATTGGCAGGGACAAAAGGTTGTTTGTTCATTTGCATGCTAGTGACAGAGCTCAATGGGGAGAAGGTGGCATGTGGTAATGTCACGAGACTAGAAATCCAGAGGCCCCAGCTAATGCCCTGGGGACACGGGTTCAATCGCACCATGGCAGCTGGTGGAGTTTAAATTCAATTAATAAAAATAATGTCTGGAATTGAAAGCTAGTCTCATTAGTGGTGACCATGAAACTATCATTGATTGCTGTAAAAACCTGTTGGGTTCACTACTGTCCTTTAGGGGATGGAAATCTGCCAACCTTTCCTAGTCTGGCCTACATGTGACTCCAGATCCACTGCATTGAGGTTGACTCTTAACTGTCATCTGAAAGCCATTCAGTTCAAGGGCAATTAGGGATGGACAACAAATACTAGCCTTGCCAGTGATGCCTGCATTCCACGAAAGAATAAAAAAAAATGCCCAAGTGATTAGTAGTGCATCTTAGACATCTGACAAGGAGAACAGGCAGGAAAATCATCCTACAATTAAATTCTAAACAATTATAAAAAAGATATATCCCAAAATTTGGGGACAGGAAACTCACTGACAAGTGAGTTCTTGTCCTGTTGTGTTTGTGGCCCTTCTTCCACACTCTTGCTTAATGTAATCTCTAATATTTTTTGGAATGCATGGGCAATTTGTTTAAGTGCATGGCCCCTTTAAACTTTTTGTGTGGCTACATAAGAGTGGTAGCTTAAAGGGACCAGCTTGGTGCGGCCTGCGCAGAAATCTTTGGGGTCAGAAGGAACATTGCTGCTCTGCTGTTATGATGGTACTCCACCAGAATGCCAAGGACATTTAGTTCCTGCGTCTCATGACGAAATTCAGAAACTAATATCAAAAGATCATTTTCTGGAACTGGTTCCAGCTGGTGAAAGCAGAAAATAAAATGAGTGATTTGAATCATGACAACTATAGCCTGCTTGAGAGGAACAGGTGACTTTGGACCTATGGGGCTCGACATTCAATCATGTTGTACATGTTTGTGGGCACTAAGTGGCTGATTAGGGGCAGAATTTTCAAGTCTTTGCTCCTGCCAAAAAGGCAGGACCTGTATCGGGTTGGGAACTGATTGCTGATGGGACATGCTTTCCTGTGGCAGTTAAACTCAGCCATGACATCAATATCCTATGTCAAGGTTTCACAGCCAACCAGAGAGGGTGGGAGGGATCACGTGTTGAATCGGTCAGTGAAAACTTTCCAGCCCGGCAGGGCTCTTAAGGATCACAGGAAATCTGAAAGGCACCGATGTGGGAAGGTTGCCCCCACCCATTCCCCCCACCGCCCCACCACCCCCACCGCCCTGCTCAGCCCGGTCCTGGACCTTGGAGGTAATGAAGGTGCAGTGAGAGCCAGGAGAGAAGTCCTCTTCTCTGAAGACTGGAGGAAAAAGCCAGCCAGTCAAACAAAGAGCAGGGATGGCTAGAGATAGCCAGCAGCAGGAGTGTGGTTCCCAGGACTAGGATCCAGTGCTGCAAGAGGTTTAAAGACCTGATGGTGAGTGTGATATCACTCTCATGTGGCAGCCAAATGTTGTCAATACACCTCCTACTTCTCATATTCAATAACTTGCCTTCTTTCATTGCAGGAGAAGAGGATGCGCAATGCATGGAGAGGCAGATAATCAGGGCTGGACCTACAGTCATAGCCATCCTGACCATAATGCCTTGCAGATTGACAGGTTGGCACATACACTGAGTGCGGGTGTTGAAGAGATAGGGGTGGCCTAGCAATCTGGGCCTGAATCTTTCTGTGGGTGTTGGGGTCCTGACTTTGGGACCATATGCAAGTTCCAAGCATGTGTATGGCCTCAGCCCACCAGAACAACTTTATGTGAAGCTACCTCCTAACTGGGCCCACCAGGTCAGGTAGCTGTTACTGAGGGAAGTAAGAGAGCATGACGGCGCCTCAAAATGGAGATGCTCTTGGATGTCTGCTGAGCAATAGAGAGTCTGAGTTATCAGCACCATCATTTTGAAAGGGAAATCCCAGCATAGGAATGATTATAGCTGTGTTTCTGGCCATTTCAGATTTAAGGCTCTGTCATTGGGTTGATAGGAGGCTCTGAAAGCCCTCTGACCTCCTGCCATGAGGCTACCTCTATGCAGTTTACAGGCTCTGGGTTCAGTGCAGTTGGGGGGGGAGCTGTCAGATACCAGGAAAGCTCCGTTGGTGGGAATAATGGCCTTAACTGGGGCCTTAATTGGAATGCATACCTTGGTGGAACAGGCTGCTGATTCCCATGGCAGCCCGCCTCTGGGAATGTTGGCCTGAGGCAGGTAAGTGTCAGGGAGGCTTCCTGATGGAATTTTAAACTGTTCCTGGCCTTGCCTTCTTCCCACCCTGACCCCATGGAGCCAGGAAAATTTAGCTGCTGGTGACAGCATTAAATGAAGCACTTCCACTTCACATTGAATTGTCACTCATGTTGAATTGAAGTCAATGACAACTGAACTTTCATTTGCACAATGCTGAGTTTGGACACTTTCTCAATGTCAGCACTAACTGATGTACTTCATTGCTCACAGATTCTTCATGGTGATGGAGGAGATAAGGGACCAGTCCAAGGAGTCCTCAGAGAAGGGTGAGCACTCTGAGGATGCACTGTCACATGACTCCTGCGCACCCTCCACCAGCATGGGTACACACACATTGGTAGGCCCTATATTCGATATAGATAGGCTGTCACATGATGAGGAATATATCTCATGCGAGCAGAAGCAGGTTCTGAGGCCAGTGATAGCTGTGGAGGGACTCTGTTAGTGGGTGCAGAGGATGCTTATGCTGTGTACTGTGTTATGATCCCCACAGAGACTGATAATTTTTAAAAAGAGATATGAATATTGCGGTGACCAACGTAAAGAATCACATGACAAATTTTCACATTTTAAGACTTTTAAGACAAACTAAAAGCAACGTCAACGAAACGTTATTTAGTAGACAACTAATACACTAAACTATCGATAATGTACCTCTCCACTAACCAACTGACACAACAGTAACCCCATGCCATGATTATGTGTCACACTAGACTCTCAGCAAATATGTATTCTCCTGATATTGTCCCAAATTTCTCTTGGCGGATAAACAGGCTCTCTCCTCCCTGCCATATCAGGGCAAGTCTTCCAGTCTCCTTTTAAAGGTACCTTTATTCAATTCTCCTAAATATAACTGAATTGACTTCCAGCAACAAGGCACCTTCTGCTAAATCCTAGGTCTTTAAATCTCCACAGGATCCATCTCTTCAAATAGGGGATCTGCTCCCACCAGCATTCTGCTTGGTGGGTAACACAAAAACAGTGTCTATCTCTGCTTGGCACAGTAGCCACTGTTTTCGGTCTTCCCCTTCAGGTCTCTCTGGCTGACTGAGACTGCGGATCTGTGTTCAACCAGGCCAGCTGTGCACCTTTTGTGTTAAGAGGGGGGTATTTTTTGGAGTCCACAAGAGTGGGAAATGTAGCGTGTGTTGTGTTGTTATAATGATATAATACCTTAGGCTTATTTACTGCACAAGACACAAAGCAGCAATCGCTCATAAGGGAATTGCTAAACACGCTGCAGGTTCTTTTATTAAAACTAGGCACATGAGAACAGTTATACATAGATACAAAGGTTGAAGGCATCAGAGCTGCATGTGTGCTCTGCTCAAAACAAAAGTGAAACTAAGACTAGGTCACTTGACATATTTTCCTTCTGGTGACGCCATGAAGATATCTCTTAAAGGCATATTGCAACATCTCCCTTTCTTTTCAAAGGTACTTTTTCACCTTCCAAAGAAGCACAACTATTTACAATTCGTGTTCCTGTTTAGTTACCATTGCATAAGTGCATAGAACTGATGAACCTGGGTCTCTAAAGTATAAAGCTGTGTCCAGATCTTGTGATGGTAACTTTGACTGGAGATTTCTTTAATTACTCACAGCGATCTGTGGGATTGTTATTCTTGGATGTTGTCCTAGATACAGGACAATACTTTGGTTGAGTAGCTGGAAAGCGTCTGATTTGTCCTCAGTTATACCTCACCTTTGGCCCTTTGAATGTAGTGACTTCTGTTATGGCACAGCAGATGGTAAATGCTGAGCTTGCTCAAATCCCAGAGGGAAACTTGAAACAGCTCCCATAACTGTTTTTCAATTTGTATTTTTATTTTGAGATGCATGTCTTGAATTCGGTAGGAATAAGTTCACCGAGGCTTAGAGGTTCTTTTTATAAAACTAAATTAAATATTTATTAATAAAAGAATTGATTTTAAGCACATACTTATGTCTACAAATTACTACTATGATAACTCCTAAATCCCCTGATTAATCTAGCCCCCAGTTACACCCCCGTTAAGGCAACAGTAAAACAACATACATTTCAATAGAACCAGGCAAAGCACACAATACCCTGGATAGTGATACTTAAAATGAATTTTCTTAGCTTTGGTCTTGGAGATAACTGCTTGGTATATAGAGGCTGGAGGCCTTTCACACTTGTTGGATCTTAGAATGCCTTCTGTCCTTACATATAACTTCATCTCCTTTATACATGTTTCTCCCTTTTTAATGTAAATCCCATTATTCCAATATGTGTTTGCAACTTTACTTTTTCCACAATATAAATCTTTTATAGTACTCATATTACCAGTAATCTTTGGGGAAAATAAACTCACTGTTTGGCTTCACCTCTTATGACTAGGTGTAACATCTTATCATTTCTTTGAAATTCACTACTCTGGTTTATCTAAAAATGCAAATGTTCTTCATACCTCCCATTCTAAAACGGGAGCCATATTTACGTATTTAACATTTCAAACCTAGTTTCCCTTCTGATACCTCAAAGCAGCCAGACTAGCTGCCTGCAATTCAATTAAAACCGACACACACACACCTATACACAGAAACTAATGCAAACCTCACTAATAACCTACTTTTACAATAAATTATAATAATAGTATGAAAATTATTATATTTTCATGACACTTCACAGGACCTTGGTTTTTAACAAATCCTTGTCACCTCAGCTCGTTGTCACGTACCTTCTGTAGGATCCTGGATGTGAACTTCTTGTCCCTACTGTAAACTTGGCAATTCTGTACCAGCATTTTTATCGTGCACATTGGTCATCTTCACTTGTAGTTTTACAAGTTGTCCTCTAGTTTCTGAGAGAGTAGAATGGGTAAGAGTAGATAAATTGGTATGCAGTGGTCTGCTAAACATGAGCTCTGCCAGTGGTGGAATACTTACACTTAAAGGTTTTGCTCACAGATGTAACAATGTAATGTGTAGATCCTGCTTGATCTGTCTACATTTCAGAATTAGGGATTTCACCATGTGAATCATTCATTCAGCTGTGCCATTTTATCTAAGGTAATGGGAGAAGAAGTAGTGTGATCGATATTCTACTTCTCACACATATCCTGAAATGGCTTACCAATAATTTGTGGACCGTTATCCATAACGATTTCTCTAGGCATGCTAAATAAACTGAAAATAGCTCTTAGAGTGTGCGCGACAGCTATGCTTGACATATTGTGTAATTGTTGCATAATGCGGTACTTGGTAAAGTAGTCAATGTTGATGATGAAGTCAGTGCCACAGACATGAAAGAGGCTGGAAGAGATTTTGGATGAAGGATGGGTAGAAACTTGATGTGGAATCAATGTTGCCTTGTGCTGACTTGGCATATTCTCTTGACATGCCTTGCACTTCTTGCCGACGGCTTGTATGTCATTGTTCATATCTGGCTAATAAGCTGTCTCTCTTGCAAGTCTTCTCATCTGATCTATGCCCATGTGAGAGTGATGAAGCTATTGAAGACTATCATGTCACAAAGATTCCAGTATGATGACCTACCAGCCTTTAAAAAAGACTTCCTGGGAGCTTCTTAGCTCATCCTGATAAGGTCAAAATGGTCTCACGTGTTTGCGGACATGATGAATTGAATCAGGCCATTCTTCAATTATAGTTTTCCACAGTTTCTGCAGTGTAGAATCTTTCACCATTTCTTCTTGTAATGTACCAGACCAATTTGGAGAACATCTTTAACTTTGATGCCAATGAACTCAACTTGTAGACCTTAGGAGAAAACTTCTGTTTTCACTGGGTTTGTCAATCTGCTAAGTGTATCAAATGTGATCATCAAATCAACTGACTTGTATCTAATCTAAGAGTCATAATTTGAACTTTTATCAAGAGGTAGTGCAATCTTGGTCATGCACTGGTCAATGGTTTTCACCAAATCATCTCCAGTGGCTTGTGGTCAGTCTGTACCACAAATTGTTTGCCAAATAGATAGGTATGAAAATGCATGATTCCAAAGCACTAAAGCCATTGTTTCCCACTTGGTGTTGAAGTAGTTGGATTGCATTACGGTCAGAGATTTTGAAGCAAATGCAATTGGTTTGTCTTTTTGTGGTATGCACAATCCCAGATTTTTCTGTGAGGCACCTATCTCCAGGGTAGTTGTCTCCCTAGAATCATAAAATTGCAATGTTGATGCTTCTGATAATGACTATTTCAGTCTTTGAAGAGGTATTGGTGGTCGCCGTGCCATAGGAAAGGCATATCCTTTCTCAGCAATTCCCTAGCAATAAAGATTTTTGATCGAAATTGGGAATGTATGGAGACCTAAACATTTTCAGAGATCGTCTTTATCTTGAGGAGTTGGCATGGTCTTAATATCCTCTGTTTTACTTGGATTGGGACATATGCCAGCACTGGAATAAATAGAACTGAAGAAATTCATCTGCTGCACATTTATGTTGCGTTTCAGACTGTTGAACACCAATCCTTCATTACCTGCTGTTTGCATCAATAAATGCAGATTATGGCCAAGTTCTTGCTTTGTTCTGCCCACAACAACTATGTCATCTGTGATACATATGCATCCTGGTGGAGTGCATATAACGCAGTCCATGTGAGCTTGAAAGAGATCCTGGCTGACAGATAGCCCAAAAGGAAGTCATTGAAAACCATAGTGCCCAAATAGGGTATGAAATGTAATAAGATCATGGAACTCCTCTGCAAAATGCACTAACCAGTAACTATGCTTGGCATCAAGCTTTGAGAAGAATTTTGCACTTGAAATTCTCAGATTTAGCTCTTCTAATGTGAGCACTTTGTAAGGACAGCATTTCAAAGCAGTGTTTAAACATCGTGGATTGAGGCATACTTTCAATGATCAGCCCTTTTGACTCAGTGATTTAGCTGCTCCAATCTGTGTGCTCTTGTACTTTTCTAATGATTCTGTCTTCGTTAATTTTGTCTAGTTGGCCATTCAGTTTGTCTTGTATGTGGATCCTGTACTTATGTGGTGGATCAATTGATGGGCTTACATTCTCCTGCAAGTTTAATTTGCAGCTCCCTTGAAACTGCCAATTTTTTGAAATATTCTCGATTTTTTGATGTTAGGTCATGAATTGAGATACTAGGAGTAGTTTCTGCGGTTCATCTGTCTTGTGATGTCTGACTGATTCCATGGATTGTTACTAGTGTGAGTTAAACCTGCAATTGCTGAGCCTTTAGTTTCCACAATGTAGACCACCTGTGATACCCAGGAGGATTGATTGTACTTGCCCTCCAGGACTATGGATCCTACACATGGAATTAGTGAACCGTTGTATGCTGAAAGTTTCACAGTAGCAAGTTTTGCCATGGCTCTTCACATCTGTGGTTACATCTCATTTAGAATTCACAAAGATCATACGATGACACTTTCACTTGTTTCAGTCTTGGCCAATAAATAGTTACCAACTTTCTTAAGGCAGATAATTTGAATCTTGGCAAATACTTTGGATGGTATTTTGGCATCTATGCTTTCTGTGAGCTTGACAATGTGAAACCTATTTACCGCTTGTTGTCTCATTGTGCGCATTATCATCACTTTCTGGTTTGTCAATCAACTCAAGTACATGTCTCTGACAGCATACCGGATGGCCATTCTTATTGCTTGATGGTTTGGGTTTTTTAGTGAGTGTGTCAACAATTGGAGTCAATTTTAGAACCTGTAAGCTTTGTGACCTGTGAGGATCAGTTCATATTTATGTCCATCCTTGAGTAGCTCTTTGATACTATATGTTTTGGGCTTCTCTAGCGCAAAACATACCCCAGAGAGTGTCATGAATAATAGCGGTCTGCTGTACACTGCACAACCTGGCACTGCAACACAGACAGATGTTGCAAAGGGAAGAGCATGAGGAATATCAGCCCTCCTCAAATAATGAGGATCTGTCTGAGCTTGAGCCCATAAATCCAACTCAGCATTTCATGGATGCCAGGGCCGTGGAGAGATGTGCAAGAGATGTCAGAGACATCCTGGCATGGTTTGCTCAACAATAACACATCTGGCACCACTCCATTGCCAGATCTCCATCATCCTCCTGGCGTGTAGATCTAGCTCTGCCATCTTCCTTTGCTGAGATAACTGTAAACCTGCGACCTCTACCACTTAGATTATAATGGGAGGGGAGTTTGTCACACACACTCATTAGTGAGTGCTGGTACCAAGGACATCTTAGAGTTACGTGGACATCCATGTAACAGCCTGCCAAGCCCAATTATTGCGATTTAGCACCATCTTTAAAGTGCTTTGATTATAACAGCACCTGCTGAAAGTAAAGTGGGCCAATATCCTCTCGAGTGCATAGAAGGGGGCTAGCTGTGCCTGCACTTAAAGTCACGTTCCACAGAATGATCATTGCAGAAGTAACAATTCATATGAACATTCAATAAAGAATGCATGAAAACGCGAGTCACCTCATTCAGGAATAATGTCGATGCCTCTTTCTCATCTCTGGCCTTCAGATTGTGACAAACATGGGGTGTACTTTGACTGTTACAATCTGGCATCATGGCAAGTCCCAACACTTCTCAATAATTACGAACAATTACAGAAAAGACATATTGTGTGTGTTTTTACAAGTGAACCACATGGCTAAATCACCCATTCCACCTTTTGTGCTCATAATTATTTTACTTTTCTTTTCCTATTGCTACATCTAGGTTCAACCCCGACATCATGAGCTGAGGTGGAGGTAGTCTGCTCAGTGTGATGCCCTGTTACCTTGGATGACCATGGTGAGTATTGTCTGGAGGCATGGAGCCTTGAGGCTCCAGCCTACTGCACTGGTGCTCCATGGCCTCGCCTGCTAGGGCTATTGGAGTGAATGGTGGAGGGGATGAGGGGGCATGCTACCCCTGGGATTATCCTGAGGAAGGGCCCTGGGGCAGCTGGCATGTGTTCCTCTGCCATTTGGGTGTGCAGTAGCACCTCCCTGTCTCTCTGAGAGGAAGAGGCTCCTGGAGGGAGGTCCAGGGATCTTATTTCCCAACGCTCCCCCCCCCCCCACGCCTAGCCACAGCTGGACTGAGCTTATGGATAGAGCGATAATGCAGGTCCAAGGATATATAGATTGAATGCTTGCCCTGGCTCTCCATGGATGAAAACATGCGCTAAAATGCCTGAGACATGGCAGCACTCATGGTTAGCATGGACTCCTCCATACCCTGCAAAAAGTTGTGCATAATTCTGGCATCTCTGCCATATTTTCCACTAGCCTCTGCTGCTTGTCCAGCAGGCTTCTTGTGGCCGCGGCCTGGCGTCATTGTGGGCAGAATATTGCCGTCGCCATGTCCGGGGAGTGGGCCCGCCATGCTGATGCATAAAATGACATGTGATGACATCGGGAGTGCGTCCCATCGTCATTGCATATCATTTCAATATTTTGTTCAGCGGGCGCGCGCCGGAGACAGCTGCGCTCCTACGAACTGTCAACGGCCTATTAAGGCCATTAAGAAAGCAATTAAAGTTGTTAACAACACTGCCCATCCAACCTTAAGGTTGACGGGCAGGCCAAGAGCCCAGGTGGCCTTCGTGTTTTTTAGGAAACCTCATCCATGGATAGAGTAGCTTGTATAAAATAAATAAATACATTTTCTTGACTTCACAAACATGTCCCAGCTTATGTGACACTGTCACATGAGTGAATATGTTGGAATAATTTTTTACTTTATTACTTAAAAACTTTTATTATCTACTTAATCTCCCTGAGGCACAGGGCTGCCTCAGGGAGATTGCTAAGCACTTTTGTATGCATGTGGGAGAGGGCACACGCCCCGACTCTCCCTCCTCCCCCCAGCCTGCACAGGTAGCGCTGAGCACTACGGAATGCGTATTCCGCTGGGTGGGCCTTGCTTGGCCTGCCCGCTTAAAATGGCACCCGCCCCCACCCGCTCCCACCCTGCCTGCCCGACATAGGTAAGATTCAGCCCTATGAAGCTCAGCAGGGGTCTAGTCTCCAGCAGTCCTCTGATCCTCCAGGGATCCAGCTGTCACATCTTACCTGAGCTGCTGGGACGTGTCTGTGGTGTGCTCACCAGATTATGCTCCTGAATCTACATGCAACTCCTCCGCAGGCTGTGTGGGTGTATCTGTGATGGTGGAGGCTGATGATGAGGCAGATAATGGTACATCCTCTGGAGCAGTAACTTCTTCGCCCCCAGAAGCCAAGTCATCAGGCTCCTTGCATGGCTGCAGCCTGGTCCTTGAATGGAGATGACATGTAGTGGAGAACACACAGAATCACATTAAGAATCATCACAGTTTGAGTGCAACACGTTTTATTGTATCCATCTTGTGTGCCCATTTGTCAGCAGCAGGATAGTTGCCTCTTCCTCCTTATGTCTTGCATGTCAAGCCCCGCTATTTGTGGCAGATCACAGTCCCTCCTCCCCAATGATCTCCAAAGTCTCTTCTTCAGTGGCTGTCAAGGGTCTCAGGGTCAGGAACCCCCCACTCCTGTGCATCTCCTCTCCCTGCTGTTGTGGGTCTGCTTATCATACATGATAAAGTGCAGAGTTAGTGACATGCCAAGTGATACATAACCCCTTTTTCTGCATCCATCCCTATCACATATAATGGACTTTTCATTCATATGTCGCATCCAAGCACACACAAAAGGCGTACAGAATCAGAGAATTGTTATGGTGCAGAAGGAAGCCTTTCAGCCCATTGTGCTTCAGCTGGCTCTCTGAATGAGAATTATGACTCAGTGCCATTCTCCTGCCTTTTCCCTGCAACCTTGCTCATAATAATCATCTAATGCCCCAATGCATGCTTTGATTGAAGCTGCCTCCACCACACTTCCAGGCCCGAACCACTTGCTGAGTGAAAATGTTTTTTCTCACATCACATTTGCTCCTTTTGCAAATCATTTTAAATCTGTGCCCTCTTGTTCTCAATCCTTTTATGAGCAGGAACAGTTTCTCCCTATCTACTCTGTTCAGCCACCTCATGATTTTGAACATATCCATCAAATCTCCAATTAGTTTTCTTCTTTCCTAGGAGAACGGTCCCAAATTCTCCATATTACTGAAGTTTCTCATTTTTTTTATTCCTTTATGGGGTGTGGGCTTTGCCGGTTGGGCCAGCATTTAATGCCCACTCCTAATTGCCCATGAGAAGATGAGCTGCCTTCTTGAACCGCTGCAATCCATGTGGTGTAGGTACACCCACAGTGCTGTTAGGAAGGGAGTCCCAGGATTTTGACCCAGTGACAGTGAAGGAACGGTGATATAGTCCCAAGTCAGCATGGTGAGTGCATTGGAGCGGATCTTCAAGCTGGTGGTGTTCTCATCTAACTGCTGCCCTTGTCCTTTTAGATGGTAGTGGTCGTGGGTTTGGATGGTGCTGTCTAAGGAGCCTTGGTGAATTCCTGCAGTGCCTCTTGTAGATGGTACACACTGCTGCCACTGTGCTTCAATGGTGGAGGAAGTGAATGTTTTTGGATAGGGTGCCAATCAAGCGGGCTGCTTTGTCCTGGATGGTATCTTGAGTGTTGTGGGAGCTGCACTCATCCAGGCAAGTGGGGAGTATTCCATCACACTCCTGGCTTGTGTCTTGTAGATGGTGGACAGGCTTTGGGAAGTCAGGAGGTGAGTTACTCGCCACAGGATTCCTAACCTCTGACCTGCCCTTGTAGCCACAGTATTTATATGGCTAGTCCAGTTCAGTTTCTGGTCAACGGTAACCCCCAGGGTCCTGTAGCAAGGGATATGGTTAAGGCATTGAATGTCAAGGGGTGATGGTTGGATTCTCTCTTGATGTAGATGATCTTTGCCTGATACTTGTGTGGCGCCAATATTACTTGCCACTTGTCGGCCCAAGCCGGGATATTGTCCAGATCTTGCTGCACTTGGACATGTACTGCTTCAGTATCTGAGGAATCATGAATGGCGCTGGACATTGTGCAATCATCATCGAACATTCCCAATGCTAAGCTTATAATGGAAGGAAGGTCATTGATGAAGCAGCTGAAGATGGTTGGGCCGAGGACACTACCCTGAGAAACTCCTGTAGTGATGTCCTTGAGCTGAGATGACTGACCTCCAACAAACACAACCATCTTCATTTGTGCTAGGTATGACTCCAACCAATGGAGAGTTTTCCCCCTGATTCCCATCGATTCCAGTTTTGCAAGGGTTCCTTCATGCCATACTCTGTCAAATGCTGCTTGTTGTCAAGAGCAGTCACTCTCACCTCACCCCAGCAGTTCAGCTCTTTTGCCCATGTTTGAACCAAGGCTGTAATGAGGTCAGGAGCTGAGTGGCCCTGGCAGAACCCAAACCGGGTGTCAGCAAGCAGGTTATTGCTAAGCAAATGCGGCTTGAAAGCCCTGCTGATGACCATTTCCATTACTTTACTGATGATTGAGAGTTGACTGATGGGGTGGTAATTTGTTGGGTTGAGTTTGCCCTGCTTTTTGTGCACAGGACATACCTGGGCAATTTTCCATATAGCTGGTTGAATGCCAGTGTTGTAGCTGTACTGGAACAGCTTGGCTAGGGGTGTGGCAAATTCTGGAGCACAAGTCTTCAATACTATTGCTGGAATATTGTCAGGACCCATAGCCTTTGCAGTATCCAGTGCCTTCAACCGTTTCTTGATATCACGTGGAGTGTCGAATTGGTTGAAGACTGGCATCTGTGATGCTGGAGACCTCCGGGGGAGGCCAAGATGGATCATCTACTTAGCACTTCTGGCTGCAAGTTGTTGAAAATGCTTCAGCCTTATGTTTTGTACTGATGTGCTGGGCTCCTCCATCTTTGAGGATGGGGATATTTGTGGAGCCTCCTCCTCCAGTGAGTTGTTTAATTGTCCCCCCACCATTCACGACTGGATGTGGCAGAACTGCAGAGCTTAGATCTGATCCGTTGGTTGTGGGATCGCTTAGCCCTGTCTATCACTTTCTGCTTATGCTGTTTGGCATGCAAGTAGTCCTGTTTTATAGCTTCACCAGATTGACACCTCATTTTTAGGTATGCGTGGTGCAGTTCCTAGTATGCCCTGCTGCACTCATCATTGAACTAGGGTTGACCCCCTGCCTTGATGGTAATGATGGAGTTGGGGTTATGCCGGGCCACGAGGTTACAGATTGTGCTCGAGTACAATTCTGTACAATTGCTGATGGTCCACCGTGCCTCACGGATACCCAACCTTGAGTTGCTAGATCTGTTTGAAATTGATCCTATTTAGCACGGTGGTAGTGCCACACAACATGATGGAGGGTATCCTCAATGTGAAGGTGGGACTTCATCTCTACTGCCCTGCCATGTCATAACTTTACTTCCCTTACATTTACTTATTTTTACTTATAATACTTTATGTTACTGTCCCTGACTTCCCCATATTCCTAGCATTTCTTGCTCCAAGTCAAGTAGCCACTTCTTTAAAAATAATACACTTTTCTAATTTACAGCTATTTAAAGACACTCCCTAACACCTGTTTTTTACCAGCCAATGAGCGTATGGTCTTCCCGTGATGATACTGTTCAATTTTCTTTTCAAACTTAGCGCTGAATATGAGGTTTGCACCCAGGTCCATTTTTGCTCAGCTGCTCCTGTTCCTGATTTAGTATAATTCCAATGTACAGCATACTTCTTCCCCCATGCACCAAATTCCCACATGAGTCTAATTCGCTACTCGCTTAGTCTCCGTCTCACTCCACCATAGCTGCTTGTCTCCTCATGCACCCTTTATTGACCATACTTCCACATGCTTTGGCCTTAACTGCCATGTGGCACTAAGGCTAAACATGCATTCACTCTTCGACACTAGTGGACACTGACACTTACCCTGTTGGATTGGAGCAGGTTGTTGACTCATTTTCTGCGCAGGACCTAGGTTCTGTTCTGGATCCCATGGTTGCTCACCTCCTCTGTCACCTCTCCCCAGGCAACTTTGGTTTGGCAGGAGGGCCTTCAGAAGCTATCTGGAAGAAAGTGCGCCTTTCCCATTCCCCTGACAGCCTGGAGGAGAACCTGCAGGAAGGCATTGCTGAACCATTGAGCTGGTCTGCTTTGACAGTCAGGCATCAGATCTGATGGGGTCTTTGTATGAAATGCAGCAGAATCTTGCGCTCTGCAGCATTGGAGCATCCTGGCACTGAAGCACAGTTCCCTGTTTGACCAGCAGCCTCTTCATTAGCCTGCCTGTAGCTGCAGCATTGTCAGCTGAGTGTGGGTTTCCCCAATGAAAAGTGATCCCCCACCATTGAATTGCATGTGTTTTCCATGCACACCAGTGGAACTTTAAGTTTCAGTTCTAAGTACGTGGGAAACAGCAAAAAGCGAGAGTGCAGAAATGGCACACCCTTGCGGGTACGCCATCAGGAACAGCACCCTGTTGACAAAATTCCCTACAATATGTGAAAACTAGATAATACAATAACTCTACAATTTGAGCTCACCTTCTCCATCTAAACTCCTGAAGCTAAGCTTGTCCAGATTCTTAAAGCATAGGCAGCTTCCTGCTACTGTTGAGAGAAGACAAATTGCTTTCTGTTTTGGAGAGAGAAATAACATTTGGGTCTGATTTTAACTCTGTGTAAGTGAATGTTTTTTGAAGGGTGAAAATCTGGCCCTTTTAAAGTCACCTCCACAAATTTGAGGGGCTTGATCCACCAATATGCCAAAGTTCCTCGGGTGAATGACCACAATTTGATATGTGAGCAGAAGGCTTCCTTGATGTCTACATTAGCTAAGCTCTCCATTAATAATTTGTAAAATAGATTTTTCATGGGTTGACTGAACTGGACTTATCACTTTATTTAGGAATAATCTCTTTTCAAACATGCAGAAACATTGTGGAAGGGTGGATAACTGGTGGCTGATTCAGTACTCCCAATTTTACACTTCCCAATTTTACACCTCCTTTGAACTTGAAAGCTTCAGCCATGTGTCTTAGGATTCCAGGTTACAAAGTTTTGATGAACTTTTCTAAAATGAGGGCTGGACCAATTTCTTCTCTATCACCTGTAAGTTTTTCGGTTCCACAATAAAGTGTCTGCCATTTAGATTCATTCCTGAAGCTTGAAAATGTTATCTGTATGTCACTCCACAAATGTCAAAATGTTTAAGGTTCAAAATCTTGATCTCATGAAAGTCCATTTCTTTATTTGAAGCTGTTTTTACAAAAGCAACGTGAGCCCTGTTGCAAACGGTGTGGCAAGATTAATTGGCTATGGTTGCACCAAGGTCTATCAAGTCAAAGTTGACAAGGTATTAATCATCACATTTTTGTCACTAATGGTCCTTTCCCCTTCACAATCTGTCCACAGTCTCTAATCTTCTGGTTTATGCTTCGCTCTAATGTATCATTCATGACCATTTTCCTTTCCTTTTGGTCCCCCCTTTATCTTCTTCTGCGGCAATCACCCACCCATCAAGCTTACCTTGTCTGTTTTTCTCTCTGCAGGTACTGCCTGATTGGCTGAGTGTTTCCAGTATCTTCGGTTTTTATTTCAGATTCCCAGCATCCGTAGCTTTGTATCTATTTGTATGCCAGTTGTAAAAATTTCACAACACACCCATTGATTTAGTTCTTGCTGTTTCCGCTCTTCCTCTCTGTGTTGTTCCTTACATTTTCTTCTTTCAGCGCCAGCTGTCTAAGTAAGCCTGTCATAGCTGAAGGCTCCTTTTCATCTGGGAGATTTTCTTCCATTTCACACCAAATTGGCTTCTCACTTACCTTGTCAGATACTTTTTCTTCTTGAACAAACTTGACTAAATTTTCTTCTTGGGTCCAGTGGTTAGCAATATTACAAAGTACAGTAGGGTACCACAGAAGTACATAGTGGAGTAATTATGACAACACAGGTATTTCATGTAAATGAAGTGCATATTGTCAATTCATCAGAATTGAGAAAATTGCACATATGCTTAAAGGAAGGTTCTGGTACTTGGAGAGGTTAGTGGGATGTGGCTGTATGCTCCTAACATTGCGCTGAAAGACTGCTGTGTCCTCTACAATTTTAACACGCTAGAAAGGCCTACAGATTGACATTTCTGGGGGTGTTTGGGTGGGGTGGGGGGTTGGGGGGGGGGGAGGAGAGACAGAAGCTGAACTCCTTGCAGCAAAAGATCAGGGAGATGAAGAGGACACAACAGAATCACGGTCAGCAGCAGTAAAACAGACTTTTTTGTGACATCTTCAGTGATGTATGCTCCAACTAGTCCCAGAGCACTTTAACAATCACCATAATAATCTATATACAACCTCCAGTCATTCACTCAAGTCACACTAATCATATCTACACATATCGGTCACTGGAAGAACCTAAACTAGAAAACAAAATTTACAGTTCGAGTGCCAGATTATCTTTTACTGAGGCCTGATGTGATCACATTATAGTTTGCAGCATGCTGGTAAGGTTCTGGTACATTTAAAAATAATTTAGATATTTCATCATGCCTACCCATTTCAACTTTACCTGTGTCCTTTTCTTACACTTCTTCTGAGTGCCACCAATGAGCCTGGGGTCTGCTTTATGAATGACTGCTGAACATTATAGTGAACAACTTGGGTAGGAGGTGCCCCCTACCTCCCCACATAGCTGCTGAATCTTGGAATTTAACAATGATAGACTTTACATCTGGCACTGGCTCCTCAAGAGCCGGGTGTTGTAGTCTCATTCCCAATTATGAAGGTACTGAACAAAGAACTCCCATATGTTGCTGGTGCCCTGCTCTCCAGCTATCCTACTGGAAATGAGAACAGGATTCTGGTAGAAGAACAGACCAATTAGAATGACCAATATTGCTGAAATCCTGGCAGAAAGTATATCAGATATCCTGCAAGCTCTAATATATTCCCCTGCCCAATCACTGAAGGACAAATAATAATTGACCTCACAATGGAGGCACGACCTAAATATGGGACAGTTGCAGAAGTTCCTGTAACTCATTCAATTAACTTCACCTATCAGAGCCATCCACCCAGGTGGCTCTGGCAGTGTCTGCCCAATCCAAATTCCCTTTTCCTGTGATCTCATCAACTCCAGCTCCACAGGCAAAGGAGGGTGCAACTGACCCAAAGCAGGATACGCAAAGCAGATCCAGGCTCTCCGGTGGACGCCTGGCAAGGTCATCATAGCCAACAAGGCGTAGCAGTCAGCAGGCTGCCTCCACCTCTGCTGTGGATGTCGGGGGAGTACCAAGACATAGTGGTAGGGTAAAGAAAGTGAAGAAGATGTGTTTGCACAACGTGGGCACAGGTATTAAACACTTGTACATAATGTTCACGAATATAAATACATGCAAATTATTTCATGTCTCCTTGTGTCTGCCTCCTGCTTATGATGAGCTGTGTTAATGTCAAACAGGAGTGAAACCTTGGTTCCAACACACACTAATGGCAATTGTTGGTATCGTGGGCCTCTTTTCTGTGGAGTGTGTTACCTTCTGACCACAGTGAGTGTCATGTTTCAACGTCATTCTCCAGATCAGTAATACCTGCACCATAACGTACAGTGTGGCTGCTCCAAGAATCTTGTACCCAAGTGTCCCAGGGTCCCGTGATGTACTGTGTTGGCTCCACACCATTGAGGTGGGGGTGTTCCCCTATCTTGTCTGCATTCTTGAGAGATGAAGATGTGATGCTGAAGTGAACAGGTGATGACGCTTGCAGAAGGCTCGTGTGCTCTGAAACTCCATGTGCCCGCTGTCCCTCAGCACGGTCTACAGCTATCAGCCTCTTCACAGAAATAATGTGAGCTGCCCTCAGCCAGACAGGTGTCAGACATTCCCAGATGTAATATGATGATCTCAGTTCAAAGTCAGAGAACCTTTGTCACCTCAGGTTGACGAAGCACAATTGTGTGCAGATGCAGAGAAATCCAACCTTGAGCGTCTGCAACCCTGAACTTCTGACAATTGCGGGGAGAAAGGTTTCTTCACAAAGTTGGTGGACAGTGATGTTTGTCCCATCACCTTCATTCTCCAGCAGCTTACTGATGCAGCTTACAAATGGTGATCTCTGAGGGCCACATCAGCCTTTAGGCCTGCACTGGAATCGTTAATTGTTGCTCCTTGCAATGTGCCGAGGACCAATGTGATAGGGTCTAATTGTGATGAGCCAGAACAAAGCTCCTCATAATCCAAGCCACACACCCTTGAAGGCTTCATGTGGTCTTATCGTTTTGGACTTTGCAAGGGCAAGGTCTTGATAACAGGGAGTATGCATAAACGGGTCTTTTTCTGATTGGCAGGATGTGACAAGTGGAGTCGCACAGAGGTCTGTACTGGGGCTTCAACTTTTTACAATTTATATCAATGATTTAGATGAGGGGAATGAAGTCATGGTGGCTAAATTTGAAGATGACACAAATATAGGTAGGAGAGTATGCTGTGAATAGGACATAAGGAGGTTGCAGACAGATATAGGTAGGTTGAGTGAGTGGGCAAAAATCTGGCAGATGGAGTTATAATGTGGGAAAATGCGAAGTTGTTCATTTTGGCAGGAAGAATAAAAAAGAAGAGTATTACTTAAATGGAGAACAACTTCAGAATTGCGAGGTGCAGAGGGATCTAGCTGTTCTAGTGCATGAGTCACAAAATGTTAAGATACAGATTTTTAAAAATTCATTTTATGGAATATGGGTGTTACTAGCTAGGCCAGCAGTTATTGCCTATCCCTAATTGCCCTTGAGAAGGTGGTGGTGAGCTGCCTTCTTGAATCGCTGTGGTCCCTGTGGTGTAGATACATGCACAGTGCTGTTAGTGAGGGAGTTCCAGGATTCTTATCCAACGATAGTGAAGGAACAGCGATATATTTTCAAGTCACGATGGTAAGTGGCTTGGAGGGGAACTTCCAGGTGCTGGTGTTCCCATCTATCTGTTGTGCTTGTCCTTCTAGATGGTAATGGTCCTGGGTTTGGAAGGTGCTGCCTAAGGGGTCTTGGTGAGTTTCTGCAGTGCATCTTATCGGCGGTACACACTGCTGCTGCTGTGCATCGGTGGTGGAGGAAGTGAATGTTTGTGGATGTGGTGCCAATCAAGCGGGCTGCTTTGTTCTGGATGGTGTCCAGCTTCTTGAGTGTTGTGGGAGCTGCACTCATCAAGGCAAGTGGGGAGTATTCCATCACACTCCCAACTTCTGCCTTGTAGATGGTGGACAGGCTTTGAGGAGTCAGGTGGTGAGTTACTCGCCACAGGATTCCTAGCCTCTGATCTTCTCTTGTAGTTACAGTATTTATATGGCTAGTCCAGTACAGTTTATGGTCAATGGTAACCCCCAGGATGTTGCTAGCGGGGGATTCAGTGGTGGTAATGTCATTGAATGTCAAGGGATGATAGTTAGATTCTCTCTTATTGGAGATGGTCATTACAAGACACTTGTGTGGCACAAATGTTACTTGCCACTTGTCAGCCAAGCCAGGATATTGTCAAGGTCTTGCTGCGTTTGAATATGGACTGCTTCAATATCATAACTGAGGAGTCACGAATGGTCCTGAACATGACTCCAACCAGCGGAGAGTTTTCCCCCCGATTCCCATTGACTCCTGTTTTGCTAGTGTTCCCTGATGCCACACTCTGTCAAATGCTGCCTTGATGTCAAGGGCAGTTACGCTCACCCCACTTCTTTTGTTCATGTTTGAAACAAGGCCGTAATGAGATCAGAAGCTGAGTAACTCTGGCGGAACCCAAACGGCGTCAAGTGAGTAGGTTATTGCTAAGCAAATGCTGCTTGATAGCACCATTGATGACTCCTTTCATTACTTTACTGATGATCGACAGTAGACTGATGGGGCGGTAATTAGCCGGGTTGAATATGTCCTGCTTTTTGTATACAGGATATACCTGGACAATTTTCCATATTGCCGGGTAAATGCCAGTGTTGTAGCTGTACTGGAACAGCTTGGCTAGGGGCGTGACAAGTTCTGAAGCACAAGTCTGCAGTACTTTTGCCGGAATATTGTCAGGTCCCATAACCTTTGCAGTATCTGGTGCCTTCAGCCATTTCTTGAAATCACGTGGAGTGAATCGAATTGGCTGAAGACTGGCATCTGTGATGCTGGGGACATCCAGAGTGGTTCATCCACTCAGCACTTCTGGCTGAAGATTGTTGCAAATGCTTCAGCTTTATCTTCTGCACTGATGTGGTGCAGCAAGTAATAAAGAAGGCTAATGGAATGCTATCCATTGTTATGAGAGGAACTAAACTTAAAAGTAAGGATGTTATGCCTCACTTATACAGGGCATAGGTGAGACCACACCTCGAATATTATGTGCAGTTTTGGTCTCCCTATTTAAGGAAGGATGTAAATGCATTGGAGGTGGTTCAAATGGATGTTTACTGGACTGATACCTGGAATGAGCAGGTTGTCTTATGAGGAAAGGTTAGACAGATGGCTTGTTTCCACTGGAGTTTAGAACAGTGAGGAACGACTTGATTGAAGTATACAAGTCTTGACAAGGTGGATGTGGAAATGATGTTTCTTGTTGGTGAATCCAGAACTAGGGGGCAATGTTTTAAAATTAGGGGTTGCCCTTTTAGACAGAGATGAGGAGAATTTCTTTTCTCAGAGGGTTGTGCGACTTTGGAACTCTCTGCCTCTCAAGGTGGTGGAGGTGGGGTCATTGAATATTTATAAGACAGAGGTAGATAGATACTTGTTAGACAAAGGAATCAAAGGTATTGGAGCTAGATGGGAATGTGGAATTCAAAAACACAAACAGATCAGCCATGATCTATTGATAGGCAGAGCGGGCTCATGGGCTGAATGGCCTACTCCTGATCCTGTTTCGTATGTTTGTTTGTATGTTCATATGTCAGGCCATAAGGACACACAGCTTTTATGTCAGAGGAGGTATTTTAATGTCATGCAGCCAAGTGTATGGCCTCAAGATTCTCAGGTGTTCCACCTGCATACTTGCATTGTGATTAATGAAACCATTCAACTGGAACTGAAACTGCCGGATGAAAATGGCTCTGTACCGCACCCATGCTGATGTAACTCTTTCCAGTACAAACACTTTTCCATCTGTTTATTCAGATGAAGTTATGTTGTTTCATAGTTTGCCATTGTGAGATTTGAACTCTTGATCTTGAGGTTACAAACCCAGTACCATAACCACTTGGCTATTTAGGCCAAGCCTGAAACTGCTGGATGAGAGTGTCATTTCAGGGGGTGTGTCTGAGCCACTGAGTCATCTGTACGTGCTGTCACACCAGCAGGATTTCATCAGGTACCTTGTCCCAAGTGTAACATTTATCTCTCGCCAAAGAGGTAACACATCAGGCGTGGCTGCCTCAGTCACGATGGATCTCACTGAGGAGCTTTGCCAGATTGATGGCATGCAGCCATTATCACACACATGATCGTCCAAGTACCCGTGCATCTTTTAGGGTGGGGCTGTGACTGGGATGCTGGATGAATGTGTGAGAATGCAGCAGTTTCTGATGTCTGATGCTGGAAACACCTCCTCCAGGTAGCACATCATCTCAGGACTGACACATGCCCTCAAGGCATCCTCATCCTTCAAAGCATCAAGGCTGGCCTATGATGCACAGTCGTCTGGATGCTCTTGGCTGAAATTAGAGTAGCTAACCCATGCTAGCCCTTGATGGAGGAGGCTTGGCCAGGAGTGTCCTCATTGTATCTCATCATCCACCTCCTGGAATCTTTTGGCAATGAGGGTGTAATGAGCAAGCCTGCCTCGCCTGGCAACCGCAATGGCCCCTTCACCTGCCTCCTTGCCTTCCAGAACCTTACCACCCTCATCCCTTTTGACTTCTTCCTCATCAGAGGAGATGTGCAGCTCTTCCATCTCCTCATCAGCCAGGTCCTCCCCACTTTGCATTGCCAGGTTGTGTACCCTGCAGTAAGCCACAATGATGCATGAGACCCTCTGCAGCACTCCACCAGATCTGTCCAGGCATTGGAATCGCATTTTCAGGATCCCTATGGTGTGTTCCAAAGTCCAGCTTGCGGCATGAGCCTTGTTATACCTTCTCTCAGCAGGAGTCTGAGGCCACCGCACAGCCGTCATCAGCCACATCCTTTGCGGGTAGCCTTGGCCCTGAGGAACCAAATCTCCATCCTGTGTGGTCCTGGAAGGTATCAGGAATTCTGAGATGTCCTGAGGATGTAGGAGTCATGGACACCTCTGGGGTATCTTGCGCAAACGTGCATGAAATGTTTGTTATGGTCGCAGACCTGCTGAACATTGAGGGAATGGAAGCCTCTGTGGCTGATGTACTGGACTGCTTGTTGCCAGGGAGATTTGAGAACCATGTCAGTACAGTCGATGGCACCCTGCACCTGTGGAAATCCAGAAATCTCCACAAAGCCCAGTGCTCTTGCTTCCTGGCTTGCCTGATCTCTGCCAAAGTTGACAAAATTGTTTCCTTTTCAAAAATGGCATCTGCCAGCTCCAGGAAGCATTTGTAAATGGAGGCTTGTGAAATCCGGCAAAGGTCTCCAGTAGAGCCCTGGAACGAGCCACTGCCATAGAAGTTGAGTGCAGCAGTAACTTTCACTGCCACTGGCAGTGGATGCCCTCCAAGTCCTTGCGGTGCCAAATCCTGCAGAAGGTGGCATATGTGAGTGACTAGTTTCCTTGACTTGTGATACTGGTTCTCGTTCATCAGCAGGTAGCACGTGCGACGTCTTTAGACCCTGGGCCTAGTGAGGCTCCTATGCTTGACAGCTCACTGGGGACCATCCTCTGCATCCGGAGAAGGCCCTGCTGCCCCTTGGTATTGAGGGTTCTGCTCCTCCCCTTTGCGAGCCAGACGCCTCCATCGCATTCTTCCCCTTCTCTCCTGCATATAAGCAATAGTGCAGGCAGTAATAACACCAGCCTCCATCTTCCTGATGGTCTCCTCATGAGAGAAATGCATGAATCAGCATCTGTTTCCTAAGGCCTCCTTATGGTCAAGGCATCATCTGCAATTGAGGTCTCAAGGCCCATTTACACATGCTAGAGAATGTGGCCCCTGAAATGATGCCCAGTGGGGGGTGTGCATCAAGGTTGACCACAACACCCCCAAAATCTGCCCCAACCCACATGGCCAACTGCTGACAGCTTCGGCCTCTCAACTGGATGTTCTGCTCTTATCACAGGCGCTGGCATCATCCTACCCTGCACTCCAAGACTGTGTGGTTTTGTATGACCATCAGGGTGAATGTTCAGTGCCTACCTTACAATAACTTAGGGGGTTCGGAACATTCCACTCCATGAGTCATGGCGAATTCTCCAAAGGAAGTGCTCAAGCTTGTCCAGTAGCCCAATAGTTTTGCTATTCCATTAAACTCTGCTGATTTTGAATACTGTGCATGAGGGGTTAAAACTAGAGGAGCAATCATTGCCACTTTGAGGAATCAGTGTTGCTTGAATGGGCATAATTGCTTCACTTGCCTGACTCCATGCATGTCAATTGAGCTAAAGCTAAATTGTTTGACCTTTGGCAGTATCCTCATTTTTTAACTTATTTTCCAGTTGGGTGGCTGTTTATTCCCCATCCACTGACCCCCCTCCCCACCCCCCCAATGCCACCTCCCCCCCCGCACCCCCAAGTCATGTGTTTGTATCAAACCTTCCAGAATCTTCCAGTTGAGCCCTTGCCTTGTGGCCTTTTCCCTTTACTCGGTGTTCTGCCTTGCCCTTTTCAGTATACAGCCCTTGACCTGCAGCACAGTAAAAGCCAGCCATGCCTTAACCCTGGCCTGGTTGCCGTGCAGACTTGCCTCAGAGACCACCATGAATCCGCGGTGAAGCTCACTATGAAGCCTTGTGCTAATCCCCGTGACTGCTGCCCTAAGTTGTGTGAACTAACCTTGGAGTTCCCAGTGAAGCGCAGGTGCCAGCTGCATATTGCTTAAATGCTGTTGTATAACAAGTTGTTCTGATTTCACACTGATGTGGGATTTATATCCAACATGGGGGGATGATTCCAGCTAGTCGGTGTCATAATGGGATGTAAATATATGATAATGACATTCACGACATTTGGTGGTGGGAAACACAGCCCACCACTGATGGGTGGATGCGCACAATCACTCCCTGCTTTTGTGTCATCGGGAATTGCGCCTCGGACCTTCATCATGAGATTTTGTGATCTCACCCACCATGACACCTGTCCTGGCCAGGAGCGGAAAATCTTGGCCAATATCTGTCTTATATTCTAACATTCATTAATTAACATGTGGTAAATATGAATTAACAGTAAAACTATGATTGAACACACCAGACTGCACATTGTCATGAGCAGGTGAGAAGGGTTGAATTGGCTTCCCTCTATTCAACCTCCTCAGTTGGTCACAACACAGGTTTAAGATTTTTTTAGTGAGGATATGTCTTTTCTAAATCAGAACGTATTTAACTATTTAAGCTGTGGGAAATAAGGAGTCAGTCAAACAAAGTTTTTTGGTTTCAAAGATAGAGCAAATTTATTAACTCCTAAACCCAAGAAAATTAACAAAAACGCAATGTCAAGCAATCTGCCCTCAGTCAGTCATTCAGGCTCACACGCACGTGCACATGCACACACACACACATGCACACGCCCACACATATGCACGCACACATGCATACACACACATACATATGCGCGCACACACACACACACACACACACATACAGGCATTAGAAATAAGAGGAGTCAAAGAGTTCAATAAAAGAATATACAACTAAGTGCCCTATGATTGTCTTTGAGGGGTAGATTTTATACACTGTGGCTGAATTAGATTAGCTGGGTTCTTGGGTCAGATGTAGAAAGTGCTGCAATTATTATGAGATCTCGGTTTGCTGGTAGGTTTCTGGTAGAGTTGGCTTCTCAAAACCAGGCTACATGCTTGTTCCAAAAGAGAGAGAGCCTGTTTCCTCTGCTGAAAACGTTCTGTGTCACTTGCAATCTCTCTCAGGTGGCAGGGCAGCTTTTCCTTCATGTACTTCACCCATTGTGTGTTTACAAGAGGTTTTGGGTGTGTCTGTCTGTGGCAGCCATTATTTCAATATCCAGTACTCTGCATTTTTAATGTCGCTTCCTTAGACAGTTATAAGTTTTGATGGGTGACTGGATTATAGGGAATGTTTCTCTCTCTTCACACTCCCTTGTGGATGATTTATTTGTTTCTCAACTTCACCTTGGAATGTGGCCTTGCATTTGCAAGCAGTTTGCTCTGTGTCAGTTCAAACTGGAAAATTTCCAGTCAATTGTAAGTTGAAAAATCATTTTTCAAAATAAAGGGCAAAGCCTTTTGGCAACATTAAGTGTCAGATGTGACCAAGATAGATCCCACAGATTTCTCAGCAACCCACCCAGATGTCAGTGACGACTTGAATCATAAAATCTTGTTAAAAGTCTGTCTCCCTCAAAAAGGATTCCAATTCTTCACTTTCAAAGACCTAGACTCTGAATTCCCTTGAAAGCTGCCCTGATTTGATTGCCTCAAAGCCTGCTCACCTCCTGATTCAATCTCATCTCCTGACACTGTATTCCATGGGACTCCCAAAGCTGCACTCCCGCTTCTAATTACCAGCACAATTCCAACTCTTTCACAAACATCTAGCTTGACTAAATTGGCACTGCCACTGGGTTCCTCCAAACCCTTGTCTCCCAGCTGCATTGAGTTATAATTGGTCCCAAGACTTCTTCTGAGCCATAAACCTCTCCAGCATGGAATCAATAACCTTCTGCCACCTTCTCAGCTCTCAAGGACTTCTCCTGAGCCCTAACTGCCTGGTGTTAATAGGAGCACATTTTTGGTATCCCAGGTTTCTCTGTGAGCTGCAAACCACATGAGTTCCAAACTGCACCAACCACCTTTCCCAGGAAACACAGAAATAAATTCAAACCTGAGAGCCTTCATAAGCTCCACTCATCTCCATGACAACATAGCCCTCAGGGTTCACTGAATGCTTTTAAGCTAAGTTAACTCTAACTCCCAAAACAAACATCTCTCTGGACTGCACTTCTTTGCAAGCATTTTAGGCATTAGATCTCCATCTGTCTAAGTAAGCTTGCTTGCTGTTTTAGGATCTTATCTTTCTAGCTGATAACCCCTTGAATCAAAATGGACCCAGCCTTTAAGTCTAACAGACTCCAAACTGTTTTAGTTACATTTATCCCATTTTCTACAGTTAATCTTTAATCTTCCCAAAACTAAAAATTACCTCTAAAATATTAACATGAACCATGAACTAGATATTCATCACAAGATGAATGTCACCTTATATGGTGAAAAATATTGTCCTAGATCTTCTGGTCAGCGACAATGCTCAGCCTGTAAAGCTTTTTCTGACCTGATGATAATATCCATTTCTTCTGGGGCCTTCCAATCCAGGTTGAAGCAGAAATGGGCAGTGCAGGCAGTCTAGGGTAAATCTAGCCAGTGTAGTAGTGTTGGAGGAAGGAGAGGATGCACCCTCCTTTTATGAGATTTGCTGCCACATTCAGGTCAAATTTTAAAGTTCTCAAGTCTTTTGAGTGTGGATTGGTGAGTGGATGACTGAATGGGTGAGTAAGTGAATGAGTGAATGGGTGAATGGGTGAGTGATTGAATGTGTATGTGGGTGAGGTGAGTAGGTGTGTGAGCTGGGCAGGTGGGTAGATGGGTATGTGGGTAAGTCAGTATATGGGTAAGGTGGGTAAGGTGGGTAGGTGGGTATGTGTGTGAGATGGGTGAGGTGGATAGGTTGGTAGGTGGGTGAGGTGGGTAGTTGGGTAAGGTGGATAAGTGGATTGGGGGGTAATTGGGTGGTCGCGAGGTAGTTGTGCCTCATTGGGGGATAGTCAGGTCTGGTTGTCAGGGGTCGGGGGGGGTAGTTGGATCTAGATGATGGGTAGTCGGGTGATTGGGGGTGGTCAGGAGGTAGCTGGGTGGTTAGGAAAGTATCAGGTGCAGGTAGGGTTGTTGGGTGGTCAGAGGTAGTTGGCTAGTTGGGGGGTTGGTGGGGGCATGTCATTTGTAATGCTCAGTTAAGTTACACAGCTGTTAAATCAAATATTAAACTGTGTAGCATTTGCTGGGTAAGTATGCAGGTAAGTCCCGTATATCTAGCTCAAGTCTCCACCAGCCCAGTGTTGGCGACATTCACGGAGGGTCCTGGGCAGCAGGGAATCAGCCCATCAAAAGTTTAAACTTCCCAGGCAATTTACACATATGTTTAGCATCAGGACCTCTGCAGGATGCTTCGACAGTACCTCCCAAACCCGCTACATCCACCATCTGGAAGGACAGGGGCAACAGATACAGGGGAACACCACCACCTGTAAGTTCCTCTCCAAGCCACTCACCATCCTGACCTGGAAATACATCGCTGTTCCTTCACTTTCACTGAGTGAAAATCCTGGAACTCCCTTCCTACCAGCACTGTGGGTATATCTACACCACATGGACTGTAGTGGCTCAAGAAGGGGAGATGGTGGTGTAGTGGTTATGTCACTGGACTAGTAATCCAGATACCCAGCTAATGCATTGGAACATGGGTTCAAATCTGACCATAGCAGCTGGTAGAATTTGAATTCAGTTAATAAATCTGGAATTATAAAGCTAGGCTCAGTAATGGTGACCATGAAACTATCATCAATTGTCAGAAAGACCCACCCAGTTCACTAATGTCCCCTCAGGGAAGGAAATCTGTTGTCCTTGCCTGGCCTAGCCAACATGTGATTCCAGGCCCACAGAAATGTGATGACTCTTAACTGCCCTCTGAAATACCTAACAAGCCTTTCAGTTCAAGGGCAATTAGGGATGGGCAACAAATACTGGCCTTCCCAACAACACCCACATCCCGTGAAATTAAAAAATAATATATGGATGGGCAACAGATGCTGGCTGAACCAATGATGCCCTCATCCCATGATAAAGTAAGAAAAGGATCCTGATCTCCCATCTTCCAACCTATGTCCTGAGATCCAGAGATTGGAAAATTTGGATCATTGTAATGGATATCTATACCTATAAGAAACTGATCTACACAGCTAGAAATAACTAAAGCTCAGTAACAGTCATGTTACCACACTAGCAGTATTGAGTCCATGCTGGCTCCCTGAGGAGCAATTTGGTCAACTACTCTGGTCTATCCCTGTAGCCCTGTTAAATCAAATATTAAACTGTGTAGCATTTCCTGGGTAAGTATGCATGTAAGTCCTGTATATCTAGTTCAAGTCTCCACCAGCTGACCTCAGTCCCACCTAATTTCCTTTTGTAATCGTTGATCATCTCCACTTCCACCACCCTCATTGGTAGCGAGTTATTCCTTACATGCCCCCTCCCCTCCATTTCCCCTGCATTTCTTGCACAAAACTTTAACACTGTGTCCTCTTGCCCTTGTACATCAGCTAATGGGAATAGCTTTTCTTTGTCTACCTTATCTAAACCTGTCATAATCTCATACACCACTATCAGTTCTTTTGCTCCAAGGAGAACAACACCTGCTTCTTCAATCTAACCTTGTAGCTGAATTCCCTTATCCCCAAGACCATTATGCTAAATGTCCTCTGTACTCTCTCAAGGACCTGGACATTTTCCTAAAGTGTGGTAATTTGATAGCCTGGTTCTGGCCTAACCAGATCTTTATAAATGTCCAGCATATCTTCATTATTTTTATTCTCAATATCTCTATTTATGAAGCCCAAGATTCTATATGATCTGCTAACTATTCTTTCAATATGCCCTACCCCATTCAAAGATCCATTTACATGAACCCATAGGTTTCTCTGTCTCTGCACACTCTGTGCCATAAGTCTATATTGCTCCTCCTTATCCTTTCTGCCAAAATGCATTGCCTCACACTTCCCTGTATTAAATTCCATCTGCTACTTGTCAGTCCATTCTGCTAGCTAGCTATGTTCTGTTGCAGTCGATCAGTATTATGCTCACTTTTTGCCACAGCTCCAAGTCTAGTGTCATGGGAAAATGTTTATATTTTTACCCTGTATTCCAATATCCAAATCATTTATATATGTCAAAAGAAGCATTGGTTTTACCTTGACCCTTGAAGAACATCACTGTCCACCATTCTCCAGTCTGAAAATTAACCATTTATCATGGTCATTGTTTTCTATCCTTAAATCAATTTTTTATCCAAATTGATACTGATCCTCACAAATTGACACTGACCCTCCCATTCCATGAGCCTCAATTTTGTGATTCAGCCTTTTATGTGGTACTTTGTCAAATCCCTTCTTAAAATCTATATGCTAACTTCCATTTTATTCTCATATTCTCAGTCCCCCAACTCATTCCAGTTGACTTGTCTGCAATATATGGAAATGGTTCATTAAGGAAGTGATTATTGTCTCACTGCTGTCCCATTTTTTAGTGTGAAAGGGATGCAAGTGTGATTTAAATAAAAATTCTAAAGCTTACTGGCTCCAAGGTGCTTTGTTTTCATAGTGGGCCTTGAGAAAGGTGGTTAGTGGTTCCATTCAAAACAAGCAGGAGCCTAATTCATATATGTTAATTAGGCTTCTAGCATGCCTTTGGAGCCCAGACACCATTTTGTCTTCACCCAAGACGCAAGTGCCAGTTACTGAAACCACCCAAAAACCACCCGGCAATACTTAAAGGAATCCTCAGTTTCCCTTAGGTGAAATGCTGGAAATACTTGGAAAATATTTTGATTCGATTACATTGTGGTTTTATGGTTACTTAGACCATTTCAATGGGTAGCTGTACAAAATTCTCAACCCTTAAGGGTCGTGGCAGTGCATTTTTTGCATCATGGCAATTGAAGTCTAGTTGGAGGGAGAGCAGGAGGAAGGAGCATAAAGAACTACAGCTGTAAGGAGACAAATAGAAGCAGGTGAGCTTGCAGAAATTCTTACACTACTAATGGGATATATAAGCTAAGGACCAATAGTTTTTTTGAGACTATATATAAGGAGTCTGCACCTCTCTAGAGTGACTGTCATGGGGTTGTGTCCCCTCCTGCAGCAAGACCTGCATCCAACTACCACGGATAGTACATTACCTTTTTCAGTCAAGGTCACTGTAGCCTTGAATCTCTTTCCCTCTGGTTCCTTCCAGGCTGTCACAGGGGACATTTGTCTACTTTAAGCAGGTGATTCATGCTGTGTTTGAAAGAGTGAGGAATTTCATCATGTTTCCCATGGACATCTGAAAACAAGGCTCGCAGTTCACATGGGTTGATGGCATCCCCCAAAGTCCAGCCCTCATGTCACCAGGCATGCAAAGGCTTCCACTCCATTAATGTACTATTATTCTGTGATGACCTGTGGCATATCTAGCAGACCTTGAAAACTGCTATGACTTTATCTTGTGCTGATATTCCATTCTCTCACTTTTTGATCATGTACAGCGAGTCAGGCATTGGCTGCTAGGGGACAAGGGTTACCTCCTGCACAATGGCTCTTGACTACTCTATGGAATCCAGCCTTGCCAGCTGAACTGCACTATAATCAGATCCATGGCTTAACTAGAACTCTCAATAAACAACTCAATGGGTCTTTGAACATAAACTCTACTGCCTGGATAGGTCCAGAAGCCCAGAAAGAATACCGCATGTTGTACTAGTTTTCTGGATGCTGCATAACTTTGTGTGGGGAATTGAACCGTAGGGGCCGGATATGATCTTGGTGGGGATTCGGATCTTGGGGAATTGGATTAGATTAAAGGAAGTGAGCATCAGATCATGGGATTGTTGGATCATGAGGGGAGTCGGACATCGGGGGGATCAGATCATGGGGGAGGTGGCATAGCTGGGATTTAGATCACGGGGCTTGGATTGTGGGAGCCAGTTCTCAGGAGATTAGATCACAGAGATCAGGTTGCTGAGGCTGTGATTGTGGTGGGTGTCGGATTGTGGATAGTCAGACCCTCAACCATTTAGATTGCAGGTATTGGGTTATGATGAGGCTCAAATTGTGGGGAGTTGGATTGTGATAGATGTAGGATCACTGGTTGGGGGTTTCAGGGTGCTAGGGGTCACCATCAGATCACAGTGGTACCGGTTTTCAGGGAAACCCTTACTTCTCCCATCACTTGGAAGAAGTTCAGGAATTTTCTGCTAGGGTGGCAATTAGCTGAATTAGATTTATCCTTTTTTGCCAATGGGTTATCTTCCATTCTGATAGGTAGATGCCAGTCACAGTTACACTGATATTTTAAAAACTAAATTATTATAATATAACAACATAGATTATTATTTAAGAGAGAACTTGTATTTATACGGTATCTTTCACGCCCTTAGGAGATCTCAAAGCAATTGAGGGCCAATTAAGAATGTTTTTTTTTTCATGTGGCCACTGTAGTAATCTAAATAAACGTTTGGATCAAAAAAGGGGAAATATTGAATCTATTTTAAATCAGTGATGAATCACTGAATATGTTATGGTACTAGAAGATGCTGGATTCCAATCCTGGGCTCCCTACTATGGAAACAACAAGTAGGAATTTTTATAAGTCCATATCGGTAGGTCCTCTTGTTTCATGTCCAACTCGTAGTAACTTTTAGCTATCTTTCCATGTTGTCCCCACATCGCCTTAAATTTTGATCTTCCTGCTTTACCAAATGTCAGCAATTCCAGGTTCACATTATCCCAAGGTGCATCATGTTTGAGAATGTCATTAGAGCCCCAAAAAAGTGTAAGGTAAGTACACTAGAGATGACTTAGAGCAGGAGGATTTTATTTTAGTACAATGTGCCATAAAATGAGGTGCCCCATCTAACATGAATTTTGAACATGTTGTCCCTAAGATAGGAACTCATTTTTATTTGTCTGGTCAGCATCAAATATGCTCAATGTAGAACTTGTATCAGAATAAAATACAGTTTAACAGGTTTGAAAGGACACATTTTGCAATTCTGGGAATGTTGCACATGAGTGCACTTGTGCAACTGGAGTGCTGATTCTGAATTTTAATAATTTACGAGTGCTCTCTGCTCTCCTTGGTGGGTATTTTGATTTTGGACAAAAGAATACTATCGATTTAGCCGTCTATTAACCATCTCTCAATTAGGATTTCCATTTCTCTTGATTTCAGTACGTTGACTGTTGCACTTGAGGTTTCTACTAACAGTGTAATGAAGGGAATGCAGCTGAACCCAGAGCATGCAGCACTTTAAAAGATGGTCCTTAAAATTAGCGCGATGAAGCCTCTTAAAGTTACGTGAACATGTATAGAGGGATATAATTAATGGAGCTTTTTTTCTGGGTTCAAAGTAATCACAGCAGTTTTAGTGGTTATATGAAATGAAAAGGATGAGTGACTCTTGGGGTTGAAAGGGCAGATAAAAAAAGTTAGCGACTTAGGGGGTTAGAAATGTGATATTTCCTGAAAATGAGTGCAGGATCAAGATGCGTGACTAATCCACAATCGTCTAACATAATCAAAAGATCGTAAGATCAGAAGAAATATGAGCAAGAGTAGGCCATTCGGCCCCTCAAGCCTGCTTCACCATTCAATAAGATCATAGCTGATTTGATTGTGGTCTTAACTTCATTTTCTTGCCTGCCCCCCATAACCCTTGACTCCTTTGTTGATCAAAAATATGTTAGTCTCAGCCTTAATATATTCAATGACCCAACCTCCACTGTCCTCTGAGGAATAGAATTCCAAAGACTAGCAATCTTCTGAGAAACGAAATTCATCCTCATCTCAGACCTAAATGGAAGAGTCCTTATTTTGAAACTGTGCATTCTAGTTCTACTTTCCATCACAAGGGGCAACACCCATCGAAGATGACGTCTACTCAGGTGCGTGGGATTCTGCCATGGGTCTTCATGCAACTGAACAGGTAAATTCTTGACCTGTAGATCTTTGGACACATGGGGAAGAATGTATCACCAGGTAGTGGGATCCGGAGTGCAGGATATGCTTCATTTTCTTTCCTTCCCTGCTGCCACTCAGGCCCATCATTAAGACTTTGTGACTCAAAGCATTATGCAGCTTGATGGACGAGTTGATGAACAATTGGTAGCAAGCTCCTCCCAGTGTTTAATGTCAATGCCACCATGCTTCAAGCATTCTTTGAAACATTTTCTTTTTCTTCCCCTGCAATGTTGGCCATTTGTGAATTGAGAAAGCAGGAGCTGTTGGGGGCGATGTTTTTGACCATCTGGACACAGTGTGCAGTCTGTTGAAGTTGATTTTGCAGGAGTTTTGTCTGAATGCTTGAGGGGCTTGCTTCAAGAATGACACAAGTGTTTGTTCAATAGTCCTGCAATTGAATCCAGAGGATATGACAGAGGCATTGCTGGTAGAATTTCTCTAATGCTCTTAAGTGTTGCTGATTCTACAAATCTGTGCAAGGTACCCAGGCAGCTCCCACGACACCTACATCCTCAGACGCTCCCAGGTGCTGGGGCTCTTCAGTGCTCCAACCTGGTGGGTGACAAGGGCTATCCCCTCAGGAGGTGGCTAATGACACCTTTCCACCATCCAAGAATAGAAGCTGAGCAGTGTACAATAGGAGCTGCGCCTCCACAAGGGCTGTGATGGAGAGAGCCATCGGTCTTCTCAAGATGCGCTTTTGATGCCTGGACTGTTCAGGGGTGCAGTCAGGTACCCCCCAGATCATGTGTTGCTGATAGTGGTTGCATGCTGCGCTCTCCACAATCTTGCGTTGGAAAGGGGGGGACGCAATGGATGATGAAGACGTTGATGCATTAACTGCGGCTGCACATGATGAGTCCAGCAGTGAGTCTGAGGATGAGCTCGCACAGGGAAATGCTGAGGGGTTAGGTGCTGACCGGGGCAGGGACAACCAGAATGCTCTAATCCAAGGAACCTACAACTAGCACACCACAGGACAAGCCTGGGCTGTAGGCTCCATATTTGAGACCTAAGAGATCTGCCTGGTTAGGAACATTAACTAAGGTCCTTGTTAATAAAGCTGAATGTCGCACAAAGCACTCATTACATTTTTTTGGAAACCATCCACCTGCAGAAGAAAAGAGGCACCCTCAGCCATGGTGACATGTCTGAATTTAATATTGCAACCAAAGAAACTTAATGAAACAAAATGGAAAGGGTGTTAAAAATCACACCAACTCATAAGGACCTTATCTTGGGCCAACACAATAGCACCAGTGGTAAACCCATGGTATGTCTAAGGTGCCTTATGTTTATGTTTTTGGGCGCTACATCTTGGTGCTGCCCCCTTGCTGGGAGTGGCATCTGAGCCAGCCTGCTCACTCTGCTGTCCTGTAGGCCTCGATGACCTTGATGGTCGTCCTCTGGCCCGTGGAGCCTGTGCTGGTCCTGCCTGAGAAGGAGCTGCCAGTTCTACAGCTGGCATCTTCCCAGTCATCGCAGCCTCACTGGATGCAATGGTCACTGGCAGAGGGGTGGAGGAGCTGCTGCTTTCATCCGGAGTGCTCTGAGAGGAACCCACAGAGATGACAGGCAGTTGCTGCACCAACGTGAGGTTGCTTTGGACCTCCCTGCTCATCATAGATGGATGGGCACTGAGCTGGGAAACTTGGTGCCCAGACCATCTCCCACACTGGCACTGACCAGCTGAGGTCAATGCTGATGTGAGGGCTTGCTGGTCCGAGCACATCCCCAGGAAGCCCTGATGAGTCTCCTGGAGGTGCCTCTCCACGAGAGTCGCCATTCTCTCCATGGAAGACACATAGCACTCGGACATGTGGCTCATTGCTTCGGTGATAGTCCGTGTAGACTCCTCCACCACAGATACCAAGCCAAACATAGCCTTATGTATCTCCACCAGATGCTCCCGCACACCCGGCCGCATTTCCCATGCTTGCTGCATCGTGGACCACTCCAGAGGCACATCATCAGGTACCAACTGAGCATGTGCCTGGTCCCCTGCAGTCCTCTGACTGCTGGCACCATGGGCACCCTCTGTCTCTGCCAGCTCCTCCAGCGACTGTGAAGTGCCCTCACCGCTGTGCCCCGGGACACTATCCGATGTTCTAATTCCCACTGACGTGCTAGTATCTGTGCTGGTGCCTGCCTGGCAGAGATGGTGTGATACTGGTGAGACTTCAGGGCCCTCAAGTGTGAGACGGGGCCCCTGCTGCTCCTCCTCCTGACCCTGCTCCTCTGATGCTGAAAGGAAGAACAAGGACATTGGATCAGTTAACGTGGAGACAATGTCAATGTGCATCCCTGTCCCCCGAATCATTATGCGCTCATCCTTCCATAAGCAATGGTCAAGCCATGTTGTAAACTTTAATCACTGATCATTCAGCACTGCCATGGCTGTTGGGAGAACAAAGGTGACCTCACTCCTGGGCAAACATACCTGCCCGTGGCACCCCAGCCTCACCGACACCGGTGGACCTGGGCACATGGCGCCTCTCCGGGTCTAGGGCCTCCTGCTCGAAGGGGCTGAGAATCACTAACTGTGCCGGGCCGCTGTCAGTCCTCACCCGCTCAGCAGCATTATGTGCATTCCTTTCCTGAAAAGGAGAGAAGAGCATTGATTAGTGCTACTTGTACCTGGACTCTCTTTGCGAATGGCCCACTCCAACCAGAGTGGGACATTGCAGGACTCCATCTCCTCTCTCCGATGCTGCTGAACACTCACACAAAGATGCTAGGCCTGTCCCCACACCCCCAAACCCCCTTGACCAAATGCTGCCTACATCAAATTAGGCACTACACGGTCTAACTTTCCATAGCAAGGAGGCGCAAGCATGTGGAGTGCAGAGGGCAGCAGATTGTTTGTTGCCTCACCACCTTGAAGCTCCCCTCCCAGCATGTCCTCACCTTGACTTTGACATGCCCTGCAGTTTCAGCACTGCGCCTAGGTGCAGCTCCTCCAGGTTGCCCCCAAATCAGTAATGTGGGTCTCAGTGTACCACAAGCAGAACCCATCTCTTTGCCACCCTCTCAGGGTGACCTCAGCATGGGCAATATCTGCTGGCCCACCCAGCGAAGGACACATGCTGTCAATGATTCAATGCAGTCACTACACTCAGACTTGGGGAGTGGGGGGGAGATGGCATGAGGGGGAAGAGCCTACCTGCTGAGTTAAGTGACCAATGCCAACATGATAGTCACCCTTCCTGAGTGCAACAGGTCATTGAAGCGCTTATGGCACTGAATCCAGGTGCATTGCACCACGTTGCTGGAGCTCACCACCTCCGCCACCTCCTCCCAGGCATGCTTGGTCATGTGGGGAGGGCCTCCTCCTCCCGTCCTGGGGCATGATCTCCTCCCGCTCTGCTGCCGCCTCCTCGAGGAGGGCAACAAGGTAATCATCGGAGAAACAAGGGACGCAGTGCCCTCTGGCCCAGCCCTCCTGCCTGTCTTGCTCACCAGCAGCACTCTGGGGAGCCATTCCACTGGCCGTGATTCACAGCCTTTTAGAGGCTGCAGCAGCTTTTTAAAACAGGCCGCCAGGTCGCCATTGGACCCGATGGTTATTGCAGTCCCGCCGCTGCCCACCCACTCTCACTGTCCTCGGGAGCCATGATTCACACTGGGCAGGCCTTAATTGGCCCGCCCACATAAAATGGCAGCGTGGAACTGATAGTGGACAGTCTGTGCCCGCTCACACCCACTCCCACTCCACCCCCCCCACCAGCCAGAAAATTCTGCCCATGATTTCCATTTCACAAAATCTTCTTGACTCTGCCTGATAGTATTAAGATTTTCTAAATGTGCTGCTACTACCTCCTTAATAATGAAGTCTAGCATTTTCCTTATGACAGATGTTAGGCTAACTGGTCTACAGTTTTCTACTACTATACTACTTTCTTGAATAGTGATGTTACATTTGTGGCTTTCTAATCTGCTGGGACCTTTCCAGAATCTAGGGAATTTTGGAAGATTGCAATCAATGCAACCACTATCTCTGCAGTCACTTCTTTTAAGGCCTGAGAATGCAGGGCATCAAGGCCTGGGGACTTGTCAGCCTTTAGTCCCATTAGTTTTCCCAATACTTTTTCTCTAGTGATAGTGATTGTTTGAGTACCGCCCCCTCTTTTGCCTCTTGATTTTCCATTATTCTTGGGGTGCTTTTTTGTGCCTTCCACATAAAGACAAATACAAATACTTGATCTAAGTGTCTGCCATTTCCTCCTTTCCCATTATTAATTCCCCAATCTCACCCTCTAAGGGCCTAATACTTATTTTAGCTACTCTTTTTCTTTTTATATACTTGTGGTAGCTTTTATTGTCTGTTTTCATGTTTCTTGTTTGTTTTCTCTCATACTCCAATTTCTCCCTCTATTTTTTAGTCATTCCTTGCTGGTTTCTAAAATATTCCCAATCTTCTGGTCTTTGCAGCTCTTGCATCTTTTCTTTCAATTTGATACCATCCTTAACTTCCTTAGTTATTTATGGATGATACATCCTTCTCATAGCATCTTTCTTTCTCAATGGAATATAACCTTGCAAGTTATGAAATAGCTCAGTAAATGTTTACCACTGCTTTTCCACCTTACCTTTTAACCTATTTCCTATTCCACTTCAGCCAACTCTGTCTTCATACCCTTGCAATTGCCTTTATTTAAGATTAAGACACTATTTCAGACCCAAATTTCTCTCCCTCAAACTGAATGTGAAATTCCAGCATGTTACGATCTTAACTAGAGGATCCTTTACTATGAGGTTATTAAGTATTCCTGTCTCATTACACTTTGCTAGGTCTAAAATAGCCTGTTCCCTGGTTGGTTCAGACAGTGTTGTCCTAGGAAATTATCCTGAACACACGCTATGAACTAATTCTCCAGACTAATTTTGCCAATTTGATTTGTCCAATCTATATGAAGATCAAAATCTCCAAGAATTATTGCAGTACCTTTCTTACACGTCCCATTATTTCTTGACTTAGTCTCTGTCCCGCAGTGTAGCTACAGTCAGGGGACCTATAAACCATTCCCATCAGTGACTTCTTTCCTTAGCTATTTCTTATCTCCGCTCAAACTGGTTCATATTTTGATCTTCTGAACAAGGATCATTTCTTACAATGGCACTGATCTCATCCTTTATTAACAGAGCCACCCCATCTCCTCTTCCTTTCATTCCTGTCCTACCAAAATGTCAAATACCCTTGAATATTCAGATTCCACCTGTGGTCACTTTGCAATATGTCTCTGTAATGACAATCTTATCATGTTAATTTATTTCTAATTGTGTCATCAATTCATCCATCTTCTTACAAATTCTGTGTGTGTTCAGATAATGAGCCTTTAGTTCTGTCTTTTTACCATCTTTTCCTACTCTGACCTTATTTGCTGGTGCACTCTTATGTTTGTATGCTCTGTCCCTTTCTGTCACATTCTGGTTATCATTACCCGCATCACAATGCTGCACTATTACCTTGTCCTTTCTCTTTAATTTTCCAAATCCCCCTTCACATGAACCCTCTCTCCACTATTTAGTATAAAGCCCTCTCTACAGCCCTAGTTGTGCGATTCACCAGTATTGATTCCAGCATGATTCAGATGAAGGCTGTCCAAATAGTATAGCTCCCTCTATGCTCAGCACTGGTACCACTGTCCCATTAATCAAAACCCATTTCCCCCATACCAATCTTTGAGCTATCCTTCAACAATCTAATCTTACTTACTTATGCCAATTTGCCTGTAGCTCAGGTAGTAATCCTGAGGTTATAATCTTTGTGGTTCTGCTTTTTAATTTAGTTCCTAACTGCTCATACTCCCTCAACAGAATCTTTTTCTTAGTCTTACCAATGTTGTTGGTATCCACATGGACCACAACAACTAAATCCCACTCCAAATTCGTCTCCAGCCCTGAGAAGATGCCCTTAACACTGACACTGAGCAGGCAATGCAGCCTTCAGAACTCATGGTCTCAATTGCAGACAACAATATTTATTCCTCCAATTATGCTGTATCTACTACAACTACATTCCTTTTTATTGTCCCCATTTGAATGACTCCCTGCACTATGGTGCTGTGGTAAGTTTGCTCATCCTACTTGTAGTCCCTGCTCTTGTTCTCACTAAGTTGCAAGAACCTCGAACCTGTTGGACAATTGCAAGGGCTGAGGCTCCTCCTTTGCTACTTTCTGGGTAGAAAGTATCCTGCCTCACTTGTGGTCACACCCTCCTGACCATGGACCAAATGTGAAGAACCTAGCCTAAGGGTTATGACTGTCTCCTGGGGAAAAGTGTCTTGGTCACTTTTGCCATCCCTGGTGCATCGCAATGTCGGAATCTCAGACTCTAGATTATCAACTCAGAGCTCATCAACACGCTGCTTTTTCTCACTATTATTTCCCTCGCTTCGCACATACTTCTGTCACATTTTACACAGCAACTACACTATTCAACAATACCACATATATCCCCAAAACAGCTCACAAAGCTACCACTTCTTTCTTGCATGACAAGCGGCAGCATAATACAAGGGAGCAGGCACAGTAAGGAGGGTGGTGAGTCTAAATCTCTATCTGAAAAAGGAGATCCTAGACAATGTGGATAGGGGGTGGGTGGTCTGCAGCCACTGGTGAGGCTGGATGACACATCTGATGGAGTTTTTGTGTGTCTTACCTCTTTTTCCCATCCTAAACTAATATCACCCTCCACACTTGGCATTACCAAATGCAGCTGCTTTCAGCAGGCATTCATCTTTTCCCGCTTACTCATGATATTAACTTCTTTCTCTTCTATTTCTGGTCCAGAATCTGTACCCAGCCCTGGGCAAGGAGAGAAAGAGAAGGGCCACACATTTGAACATCTCTTTGAAAAATTACTGCCTGTCATTTCTGACAGTTGGGATATTGGCCTTCCCCTCATTGCCTTGCTATTCACATCTTCCTTATCACCTACAGGCACTTGCACTTCTTCCTCCCCTGACAGTTGTTGCAAGGGTTGGCTCATTTGGAGGGCAAATTATGGAGACTGCAGCAGAAGACGATGTATTTGGAGATTTGTGTTGGGGCGTTCTGCAGAACTCACCCTGAACAGTCGGGGCAACAGAATCTTTACTTGCAAAGACAGATGGTCTGTTCATTCACAGCCCTAATGGATGTATGGCTCCTATTATGGTGTTTCTCAAGTTCTGTGCTCAGGTTCCTAATAGGAGTCATAAGCCTTCATTTCAAGGCCTACACCTGTCCTGTAGCAGACAGTGATATTCGATGGTCTGGCTGGAATATACATGATATTGTGGACTGGCATAAAACATAAGATCATAAAAAATAGGAACAGGAGTAGACCTCATGGCTCATCAAGCCTCTTCTGCCATTCATCATGGTCATGGCTGATCTTTGGCCTCAACTCCACTTTCCTGCCTGCCCCCCATATCCCCTGATCCCCCTAGGGATAAGAAGAAAGTGGCATGAGCATTGGTGGCAACTGGGCATAGACCTGTGTGATGTGCTGCCTGTTCTCCGACATGCATGTACAATGCAGAAGTGGAATCCCTATCTGCTGACATGTGTGCCCAAGTTTAGAGTGAAGCACGAAAGGCCATGTGGGTGGAATCAATTGCACTCATGGGAAGCCTGCAATCCCGACAAAGCCCTTAGCTCTTGAATCCTACTTAATTTAGGAAATCAGACAAAGCCATTCCTTCCGGATCAGATAGTCTCAGTGGCAGACGAAGTAACTACATTAATTGCAGCCTACAACAACCCTTTAGTGTTTTAGGGCTACAGTAACATTATGAATAATCGGTGTTCAAAATTGATAGGCAATGGACCTTCAAATTATTCTTAAACTCAGTAAGCATCTATTTATTTCAATTTTCAAAACATATGAACATATCAAAATGCAGTCTAATAGGTCTCCTTGGCACATTTCCACTTACACCAGGATGTGAACCTCCCCACCCAGCTGCAAATGTTTGCTTCAAAATATCAGGAAAAAAAATGGGTGTTGGACAACCTACTCTTTGAATGAGCATATATTCTCTTTCTCTTTAAATAAATCCCTGATTTTGCATTTTTCTGCCTTCCTCCAAAGCTGAAAGCAGGAGGTTTGGTGAACACTCACAAAATGGGACTCCCCATGGAGGAGAATTCCCTGAGCCAGAAACGTAAATCTTTAATGAGCACTCCAAAGTCAAAACATAGCTGCAGGCAAATGTATCAACTTCTTTTCAGCTTTGTTTTCTGGCTTAAAAACAGGGAATAAAAGGGCTGATTATGTCATTGACTGTGCTAGCAATTGGCTGAGTGTGGCACATGCAGACAGGTGAACCAGCATTAGACTCAATCAAAAAACATGCCCCTGGACCCTAATTGTTAAAAGACAGGAAAGCCTGGATTTTCCAGTCAACACTTTTCAATATAGAAAGTATAGGGCTCTGGGCTTCACCAGGATTGTCGGCTTCCTCCAGGGAGGGCAATAAGATCTCTGCACACACACACAGATTTCAGTGCTCCATGACCAGATCCCAGCGTATGTATGAACAGAAAGTGGCTTCTGCTTGCTTGATGCACCACTGGAGTGTGATAAAATACAGTGCAACAGGCATCTCACAAGTCCAATATTTTGAACAATTACTGGTGTTATGACTGAGCAGTTGGTAAAGCTAAGTTATTTTTAAAAATCCCAGAGGGAAACTTTAAACAACTGTCATAATCTATAAATTTAAGTGTAATGTTTGAGATGCAACTCTAAATTCAGGAATCATACCACCAATTCTTGAGAGGTCTTATAGTAAACTAAATGAAACATTTTATTAATTTACACAAGTTAAACATATACACGTGACTACAAATTACTACAATCATAACTTTTATCCCAAATTAATCTCCATTAAGGTAACAGCAACCCATAGACTTAACCAGACACCAGGCAAAGCACTTTCACCTTACGGATTCAAAATGAGGTTCTTTTCACTTTGGTTCCTGTGGAGCTAGTTGGAGGCTTACAGCTGCTTTTGATCACTCATTGCCTCTGCTCTACACACACAAAACGGTTATCTTGTTATACCTAACACAGCCCATTGAATGTAAATTCTCATTGTATCAGCAGCCTCTTCTAACACTAAAATCCCTTTCATAGTACCAATTTTATTACACTCACTAGACGCCAGAATTCACCCTACTTCTTGAATGCTTTATTCAAAAAAATGCAAATGCACTCTTACATATCAAAGCTAGTGCACATCAAAGCACCCAAGCTAACTGGCTTTAATCCAATTAAGACACACCCACTGATTAAACCTCTATTTTAAAAGAAAAATATTTTCCAATAATATTATATACATTAATAGCTTTATTACATCTCCCTCCTTATCGAAACATGAATAATTCTAGAAGAAGGCTTCATTTTAATAACCCATCTCACACTATCTCCTACACTTATTACACTATTATATTACCAGATGCATGCATTAACGTAACTATATATATATATTCAAGTCCCTGGTATCAACAGAAATCACTCCAGTTCAGTGTCCAGGTTTTTTTTAAAAATGTCCCATTTTCCTTTAAGCTTCAACCCTTGATGACGCATCTGCGAACGGATTTTCTCTTCCAGCAATATGTATAATACGTAGATTACACAGTTGTTATAATAGACTCCATCTGAAAAGCCTTACACTTTTGTCATGAAATTTGTCCAAAATCTTCAAAGGATTATGGTCTTTATAAACAATTGTTTCTGATGAATTGTATGCAACCTAAATTTAAAAATGCTGTAATGCTAACATCAACCTCAAAGTCTCTTTTCCAATTGTTGAGTATCTTCTCTGTTGTGCATTCACCCTCCACGCAAAATACCCTATCGGTTTTTCAATTCCAGAGTCATCTTTTTGTAACAGTACAGCCCCAATGTCTCTATAGCTTGCATCAGCAGCCACCTTAAATTGCTTGGCATAATTGGATACTGCCAAAACTGGTGTTGTAGGTAATAGTTTCCAAACTATCAAATAACTTCTAAGACTCCAGTGTCCATTGAAATGTCTTGTTCTTTTTTAATAATTCAGTCAGTGGAGCAACCACTTGGTTAAAATTTGGTACAAATTTCCGGTAAAACCCACTCATGCCCAGAAACCTCAAAACTTCCCGTTTTGTTGTAGACACTGGGAAATCCATGATAGTCTTGACTCTCGCATCTCTCGGAGTCACCTTACCATGTCTAATGTTTTGGCCTAGATACGTAACTTGCGCTTTTGCAAATTCACTTTTAGCCAAGTTTATCACCAGATTACCTTCTTGTAGCCGAGTAAATAATTCTTCCAGATGCTGTAAATGCTCCTCCCATGCCTGACTGAAAATGATTACATCATCAATATAAACCGCACAATTGCTTAGACCTGCGATTACTTTGTTTGTCAGTCTTTGAAATGTCGCAGGTGCATTCTTCATACCAAATGGCATAAATTTAAATTGGTATAGTTCACTTGGCATTACAAACGCTGATATCTTCTTTGCTCTGTCCGACACTGGTACCTGCCAATATCCTGTTAGCAAGTCAATCTTTGTGATAAATTTTGAATGTTCCACTTTCTCAATTCAATCCTCCAACTGTGGTAGAGGATATGAACCTGCTTTTGTCACTGCATTCACCTTTCAATAGTCCACACATAGTCTTTGTGATACATCCAGTTTCGGTACCAGTACAATAGGCAAACTCCAGTTACTTCAACTAGAATCAATGATATCATTTTGAAGCATGAAATCAATTTCTTTTTGTACTTGTGATAACTTTGCCGGATTTAATCTATAAGGTTGTTGCCTCACTGAAGATGATAATACTATGCATACATCTTGTAAAGCTAAATGTGTCTTTCCCAATTTATTTCCACAAATAGATCTGTGTGACTGCAACAGCTTTTCCAAATCACTTTGACACTTGCTTGGAAGGTAACTCAATATTTTATTTAAATTTTCAAGCATCCCCTCATTATCCAATTTGATTAGAGGAAAATCAATTTCAGAGTCCTGCACTTCTACCTCTTTCTCATCATCCACCATCACTAATACCTCTTTTTGTTCCTCTTCTCTGTCAAAGTACTTTTAAAGCATATTTACATGACACACCCTGTGCTTATTTCTGCTTTCTGGGGTATTTATTAAATAAGTTACTTCACTCAATTTATTTTCAATCCTGTAAAGCCACTAAATCTCGCATTTAATGAATCACCTAGTACTGGTAATAAAACTAATACTTTCTCTCCAGAAACAAAACTGCGAATTTATAGCCTTTTTATCTGCTTTCACTTTCATCACTTGCTGTGAAATCTTTAAATGTTCCCTAGCCAGCTCACATGCTCTGTTCAATCTTTCCTTAAAATTTGATACGTAATCCAGGAGAATCATTTCTGAATTTTGACCCACCTATTTCTCATGAATCAATTTCAATGGTTCCCTTAACTCATGACCATAAACTAGTTCAAAAGGGTTAAAACCAGTTGATGCATTAGGATCGTCTCTAATAGCAAATAACAAAAATATAATTCCTGGATCCTAATCCTGTGCATAATTCTGACAGTATGCTCTTATCATAGTTTTTAACGCTTGATGCCACCTTTCCAAAGCACCTTGTGCCTCTGGATGATAAGCTGTTGACTTAAACTGTTTTATCCCCAAACTGTTCATTACTTCCTTAAACAGCTGTGACATGAAATTTGATCCTTGGTCTGATTATGTTTCTTCAGGTAAACCATATCTTGTAAAACATTTAATTATCTTCTCCACAATCTTCTTAGTTGTAATATTTCTTAAAGGTATCACTTCAGGAAACCTGGTAGACACATCCATTATTGTCAATATATACTGATTTCCACTTTAAGTCTTAGGGAGGTGTCTTACACAATCAATCATGACCCTGGTAAAAGGTTCTTCAAATGCTGGCATTGGGATTAAAGGTGCCGCCATAATCACTGTTTGCGGTTTTCCTGTTATTTGACATGTATAACAGGTTCTACAGAATTTGACTACATTCCTATGCAATCCTGGCCAAAAAAAAAATGTCTGTATCTTTTTCTGTGTTTCCCTAATTCCCAAGTGTCCCCCCATTGGAATTTCATGAGTAATCCTCAGGCTCTCATTTCTATACCCCTATTGGGATAACAATCTGATGCACCTCCCTCCAGCTTTCATTTACTGAGACACGGTCCATTTTCTCATCAAAATACCTTCCCGAAGATAATAATACACTGGAATACATTTTGCTTCAGTTTCTGAATAAACTTACTGATATAACTGTTTTAATTGTAAATCATTTTTCTGTAATTCCACTAACCTCTTTGAGTTAAACACTTCAACTGAACTGTCCTGCATTCCTTCCTCCTGGACAATGTTATCAAATACAGTTCCAGCTAATTGGATTTTGATACCTTCTTGCCTTTGAACTGCCTGTCTGTCTTGTCTATCTTGTTCTTCCAAATGAGCCTTTGATCTCGTTATAACACAATCAGGAAACAATCCAGGATGTTCCTTCTGTAACACCTCTGTCGAAAACACTTCTACAGGCTGCTCAACTACCATAGTCATCACCTACATTTGTGATCCAGCTATATCATTACCCAGAATAAACTGAACCCCTGCAATGGGCAATTTTTCCACCACTCCAACTATAACTTCACCATTCTTCCATTTGCTATTTAAATTTACCTTCCACAACGGAATAGATTTAGCATCTCCATGAACCACACTTATTATTACCTACTCCTGCAATACTCCCTTTGAACAACAAATATTACTATCCCACAATATTAAGGATTGACTAGCCCTTGTGTATCTTAAAATTTTAACATATTTACCTACTCCACCCTGTACACATGGAAAGACTTCCCCTTCACATACAAAATCTTTAAACATTTCTGCAACCTTCTCCTCAGGATTCTCTTGATTAAACTGTGATCACATTCCCACTTCTTCACCTTTCACTGGTTCTCCCTGTTTCACCTATACACAAACCATTGATTTCTCCTCTGCCTGAACCTCAGAACCCACAGTACATTTATTTCCAGAGCTTTTCTGTACCCCAACAATTTCTACAGGTTTTTGCTACATTCTCCAACATATTGACTTTGTATGCCCCACTTTATTACAATGAAAACACCTTGATTTTCAAATGTCACTTCTACCTTCAGCACCTTTCTTTTTATTCAGATAAAAAAACTTCCTGGGAACTTCTGGCTACTCCTCCTCTTCCCTGACTGCCTACCTTCCTTTCACCTTCCCACTTTTTATCCTTTTCCAATTTGAAAGTGTGACAAAGAAAGATTTAGCTCTATGAGCTAACTCGTAATCATCAGCTATACCTGCTGCTTGTATTACAGAATCAATCCTTTGTTCTTCCACATGAGTTCTCACTATTGAAGGGGTTGAATCTTTAAATTCTTCCAGAAGAATTACTTCCCTAAAGCTGCAAAGGTTGTCGCTGTTTTTAATGCCCGTATCCATCAATCAAAATTACTTTGTTTTACTCTTTCAAACTCAATATAAGTTTGCCCAGACTGTTTTCTCATGTTCCTAAATTTTTGCCTTTATGCTTCAGGAACCAACTCATATGCGTTCAAAATAGCTTTTTTCACCACATCATAATTTACTGACATTTCCTTTGATAGTGAAGCATATACCTCATGCGCCCTATGTAACAACTTAGACTGTAATAATAATGTCCAGTTTTCCTGTGGCTTTTTCATCTGTTTAGCTAATTTCTCAAATAAAATAAAGAATGCTTCAATATATTTTTCCTCAAACTTTGGAAGAGCTTGTACAAATTTAAACATATCCCCACTGAGTTCTATTCTAGAGATAAATCCTTCCTCACCAACTCCTGAATTCAAAGTGCCTTTTGTACGCATGGGCATAAGATTCACCAATTCCAAACCAAAATAGGAATTAGAAATATAATTTATCCCAGACGAACCCCCAAATTTTATGACTGTAAAGCTGAGTTATTTTTAAAAATCCCAGAGGGAAACTTTAAACAACTGTCATAACCTATAATTTTAAGTATTATTCTTGAGATGCAACTGTAAATTCAAGAATTATACCACCAGTTCTCGAGACATTTTATATTAAGCTAAATTAAACATTTAATTATTTACACAAGTTAAATATACACACATGACTACAAATGACTTAAATCATAACTTTTAACAAATTCCCAAACTAATCTCCATTAAGGCAACAGCAACCTATTGACTTAATCAGACACCAGGCAAAGCATTTTCACCTTATGGATTCAAAATGAGGTTCTTTTCACTTTGGTTCCTATGGAGATAGTTGGAGGCTTACAGCTGCTTTTGATTTCACATTGCCTCTGCTCTATGCACACAAAACAGTCATCTCGTTATACCTAGCACAGCGCATTAAATGTAAATTCTAATTGTATCACCAGCCTCTTCTAACAATTAAACACTTTACATAGTACCAATTTTATTAGCAATATAAAATATTGCTTGTTCTCTGCTTGCTAGGTGCCAGACTTCATCCCACTTCTTGAATGCTGTATTCAAAAAATGCAAATGCACTCTATCTCTCTTACATATCAAAACCAATACACATCAAAGCTGACTAGCTGGCTTTAACCTCATTAAGACACACCTACAGACTAAACCTCTATTTTAAAAGAAAAATATTTTGCAATAATATTTTGTACATTAATAGCTTCATGATACTGGTGCTCAGTTATTATTCTTTTTATAAAGCTTGGGGCAGGAAGTCTTTACCTGTGTCCTCTGTAGCAGAGCTAGGTTGTAGGCTTTCCCCATATCCTTTGCTATCCTTTTTCCCTGCCCTTGCTCCAGCTTACCTCTGTCCTCAGTGAATCACCCAGTGCAGACTCCTGTAATTCATTCTTTACTGTTAAGAACATAAGAACATAAGAACTAGGAGCAGGGCTAGGCAATTCAGCCCCTTGAGCATGTCTGGACTTTCAATGCAATCATGGCTGATCTCATTTTGGCCTCAACGCCAATTTCCCGCCTCCTCCCCATAACCTTTCAACCTGTTAATAATTAAAAATCTGTCTATCTCCTCCTTAAATTTATTCAGCTTTCTGGCATTTAATGCACTCTGAGATAAATTCCACAGATTCACGACCCTTTGAGAAAAATCATTTCTCCTCATCTCTGATTTAAATCTACCACCCCTTAGCCTAAAACTATGACCTCTGATTCTTGAATGCCCCACAAGGGCTCCATGCCTACTTTGTCTATCTCCTTTAGCATCTTATATGCCTCAATTAGATCTCCTCTCATCCTGCTAAACTCTAGTGAGTATAGGCCTAAACTGCTCAATCTCTCCTCATAAGACAAGCCCCATATCTCTGGAATCAATCTAGTGAACCTCCTCTGAACTGCCTCCAATGCAACTACATCCTTCCTCAAGCAAGGGGGCCAAAAATGTGCACAGTACTCCAGGTGCAGTCTCACCAATGCCTTGTACAGTTGCAACAACACTTCCCTATTTTTATATTCTATTCCTTTAGCAATAAATGCCAAAATTCCATTTGCCTTCCTTATTACCTGCTGTTATTACCTGTTGTACCTGTAAACTAGCTTTCAGCGATTAATGCATGAGGACACTCAGATCCCTCTGCACTGAAGCATTCTGAAGTTTAACTCCATTTAAATAATAAATTGCCTTTTTATTCTTCCGACCAAAATGGATATCGTCACACTTATCCACGTTAAACTCCATCTGCCAAATTTTGGCCCATTCACTTAAGCTGTTCATATCCATTTGTAAATTTCTTATTTCTTCATTACAACTTACTTTTCCACCTATTTTAATGTCATCTGCAAATTTAGCCATAGTACCTCCTATCGCTGAATCCAAGTCATTAACATAGATTGTAAATATTTGGGGCCCAAGGACCGAACCCTTTGGCATCCCAGTAGTTACAGCTTGCCATCCTGAAAAAGACCCATTTATCCCGACTCTCTGCTTTCTGTTGGTTAGCAATCCTCTATCCAAGCTAATATATTACCCCTAACTCCGTGTGATCTTACCTTGTATATTAATCTTTTGTGTGCCACCTTATTAAAGGCCTTCTGGAAGTCCAGATGTACTACATCTACAGGATCCCCATTATCCACTTTGCTTGTCACATCTTCAAAGAACTCTAGCAAATTAATCAAACATGATTTACTCTTCATAACACCATGCTGACTCTGATGGATTGCATTTTGACTTTCCAAATGCCCCATTACTACTTCCTTAATAATGGATTCAACAATTGCTCAATGACTGGAGTTAAACTAACTGGTCTATATTTTCCTACTTTCTGTCTCCCCCCTTTTTGAATAAGGGCATTATATTAGCATTTTTCCAATCCACTTGAACCTTTCCAGAATCCATGGAATTTTGTAATATTATTACCAATGCATCCACTATCTCCACTGCCACTTCCTTTAAGACCCTGGGATGTTGGCATCAGGTCCTGGGGACTTGTCACCTTTTAATCCCAATAGTTTGCTCAGTACTTTTTCTCTCGTGATGGGTTCTAAGTTCCTCCTTCTCCATGCCCTCTGCTCTACCTGTTACTATTGGGGTGGTACTAGTGTCCTCCACTGTGAAAACTGAGGCAAAATATTGATTAAGCATCTCTGCCATTTCTGCGTTCCCCACTATTAACTCCCCAGTCTCATCCTCCAAGGGACCAACATTCACTTTAGCTACTTTCTTTCCTTTTATATACTTGTAGAAGCTTTTGCTATCAGTTTTTACATTTTGCGTTAGTTTTCTTTTATAATTTACCTTTGTTCTTTTTATTATTTTTTAATAACCCTTTGTTGATCTTTAAAAGTTTCCCAATCTTCCAGCCTGCCACTGACCTTTGCAATTTGGCATGCCTTAGTTTTTGCCTTTATGTTATCTTTAACTTTCTTGCTTAGCCATGGATGCTTTTTCCCCCTCTTACCATCTTTCTTCCTCTTTGGAATATATTTTACTTGGGAGGAATTGAATATCTCCTTAAATATCTGCCACTGTTCATCAACTGTCCTACCTTGTAGCCTTCCTGCCCAGTCCACTAGGGCCAAATCTGCCCTCATGCCTATGTGGTTACCTTTCTTTAACTCCAGAACACTAGTGTGGGATCAATTTTCTCGCTCTCAAACTGAACTTGAAATTCTAGCATGCTATGATCACTCTTCACTAGAGAATCCTTTACTCTGAGATCATTAGTTAGTCCCATCTCATTACACAAAACCAAATCCAGAATAGCCTGCTCCCTGGTTGGTTCCACAACATATTGCTCCAAGAAACAATCTCTAATACTCTCCATGAACTGTCCCTCGAGGCTACCCTGGCCAATTTGATTAGTCCAGTCTATATGCATATTAAATTCACCCATAATTATTGCTGTGCCTTTCTTACATGCTCCCAGTATTTCCTGGTTTATGCTGTGCCCAACTGCTGAACTACTGTTTGGGGACCGATAGATTACTCCTGCCAGGGATTTCTTTCCCTTGCTATTTCTTATTTCTACCCGGACTGATTCTACATCTTGCTCTCCAGTGCCTATATCATTCCTCACTATAGCACTGATCTCTTCCTTTACTAACAAAGCTACACCACCTCCTTTTCCTTCCTGCCTATCCTTCTGAAACACTGAGTACCCTTGGATATTCAACTCCCATACCTTTTCTCCCTGTAACCACGTCTCAGTAATCGCCACCAAATCATACCTATTTATTTCTATTTGTGCTGTTAACTTATTAGTTTTATTCTGAATGCTACGCACATTTAGGTACAGTTTGCCCTGTTGTCAATTTTCCCTACTCTTATATGATTCATTGGTGCAATATGGCATTCACACACTCTGTCCCTTCCTTTCACCTTTTGGTAACGATCAGCCTCATCACTGACCTCTCTTTAAACTTTGATTTTTTAATATTTCCATGCAACTGAACCCCCCCCCCAACTATTTAGTTTAAAGCCCTATCTACAACCCTAGTTATGCGATTCACCAGGACATTGGTCCCAGCATGATTCAAGTGGAGCCCATCTGAATGGAATAGCTCCCTCTTTCCCCAGTACTGGTGCCAATGTCCCACGAATTCAAACCCATTTTTCCCACACCAATTTTTGAGCCATGCATTTACCTCTTTAATCTTATTGATCCTGTGCCAATTAGCTCGTGTTTCAGCAGTAATCCAAAGATTATTAACTTTTTGATTCTGCTTTTTAATTTAGCCCCTAGCTGCTCGTATTCCCTCAGCAGAACCTCTTTCCTCGTTCTACCTATATTGTCGGTACCTACGTGGACCACAACAACTGGATCTTTCCCCTCCCACTCCAAGTTCCTCTGCAGCCCAGATGAGATATCCTTAACCCTGGCACCAGGTAGGCAACACAGCCTTTGGGACTCTCAATCCTGGCTACAGAGAACAGTATCTATTCTCCTAACTATACAATTCCCGATTACAACTACATTTCTCTTTTCTCCCCCTCTTTGAATGGCTTCCTGTACCATGGTGCTATGGTCAGTTTGCTCATCCTCCCTACAGTCCCTGCTCTCGTCCACACAGGGAGCAAGAATCTCAAACCTGTTGGATAAGGGCAAGGGCTGAGGCTCCTGCAATGCTACTTCCTGGATCCCTCTACCTGCCTCACTCATAGTCATACCCTCCTGTCCCTGACTGCTGGCCGAATTTAAGGTAATTAATCTAATCTACGTGGGGTGCCACATCTAAGCCAATGCTTGGAAGGATCAGAGTGAGTTAATAGTGTTTCTCTTGATGGTTATCCTCCTCTTCCTTCACTGCAGCTAGGCCTGTGACTTATGATGGAACTGGGATGATGGGAGTTGGGCAATTGTCACTTAGAAGCAAGAGAAAGCCACAAAGTTGACCTGTGAAGTGTGTGAAGGAGAGAGCTCAGTCTCAAGAGAACAAGGGATGGGTTGGCTAAACACACTGTGGGCCATTCTCTTCAGCATTATCATCAGTCACATTTTATGCCCTTCCTTTGCCAATGACTTCAATAGCTGCCTCGTCCAATAGTCTGAGGACTTGCATAGCTGGTGGCTTTCTCTTGGATCTTGCCATCCCACCCTTGTTGTGCACTTTCTTGTCCTGCAAGTGTGTCAGAGCATGTTTGTACGCGTTCTAGTTAAGGGACACAAAAATATCTGCATCAGATTAGCAGAGTGCACTGTTTTCAGAGAACAAAGCAGCAGTGTGTGTAAGAGGAAGCAGTAATTGTGAGAGCAGAAATGCACATTATTCAAGGGTACACAGAAGAAGGTGCATGCACGAGTATTGTTCCCATTCAACAAAAGAAAATGGAAAGGGGATGTTTGTTAGTTCTGGACATACAGTAGAGTGCTGCAAGGTTTTGTAGAAAGTAAGAGAACATGTCTGATTAAGTAATTTAATTTCTCCCGGCATTATTGCCAGATGTTAGCAGTCGTCCTTCTGCCATTGTTTGTTATGCACAGTGTTATGACACCACTGAGTTTACCCCTGGACAAGCCTGATCCCAGAATGGAACCAAGCTTGATAGATCCTAACTTTTAATTTGTTTGCTTAGATACCTGGAGGGGAGCTACTGAACAGTGACCGGAGTCAGCTAATGAACTTTTACCAATAGAATAAAACATTTATTAAACACAAAAAGATGACTATATTATAATACTCCTTCACCCACAACTATGCCTTTACAGATGTATACAGATTTATAAGGATAACACAAGTTACAAATGCTATCTTATACTTTAATGTTCACAGTAAGTACATAATGTATGCACACCTATGGCGATCTGTGGTCAGACGCACCACACTCTGAAAACAAGTAACAGATCTCACTTCAACCAGATGCTATGGATCTCTCCTCAACTCTTCCCAGATACTTGTCACACTGTGAGCCAACCAGACTCACTGAACTCCGTCTTTCACACGAGGGCTTCCAATCTCTACTCTCCAGGATCTCGCTTAAGAATCTTCTCCCAAACTGACGCTTTCTCTCAGGTGCTTTCTGCAAGGGTTCACCTCCAGGGTTTCGAACTCTCCTTCTTATGTTCCTCTTTCCTGGGTCACCATATGCATTCAAGCTGTCTTGCACACACTCTCTCTTACCAACTAAGCCATCAACAGTACACCATTGTTTCACATGCCCATAGCAAAGAGTTACCGACCTTCTGTTGTCTCTTTGGAGCTTCTTGCCTCTTTCAAGCTGTTCTCACTTTAAATCTGCTTCCTGCAGCTTTTGTCTCTTTAAATATGAAGCTTGGAGCCTTTCTCTCTCTGCCCCACACTCTTAACTTCATTTAATAGGACCTTTTCCAGGTTCCTGACCTTCCTTTGGCTAGAAGGTCTGCTTTGGACATTCCCCTCTTCCACTCCCCTGGATTTTTGGGGTTTTCTTTAGCTTGGAACTGGCTATCTGTCCCCTTCTATGTTGCTCCTGCCTGGCAACTGTATTCAAAACTTGCTGAACGCCAACAGCTTCCAAATCAAACTGCTGTCTTTCTTCTTCTGTATGCGTATCTGTGGGAAGGACCTGCCTCTCTGGCTTCCTGTTGCTAGGCAACAGTCCAATTCTTCTATCCTTATTTGTTTAACTTAACTGCAACAGTCGTAAAAAACCTCATTAGAAACACAAGCACCCTTTTAAAGTGAAACTAAAACCCCATTTGACCTTTCTTAACACACAGATACAGAAATACAAATCAAACTTAAACTTTAAAGGTAAAACTCATTCCTAACACCTACAAATACCAACATAACTTACTCAAACTATCTCTATTTCCTAACAACAGACTCCTGGCCACTGTTGTGAACTTTTTTAACCAGGGTGTCCAACAAATATTCATGGGGAAAAGGCTCCTTTGTCCTGTCTACCTCCTTCACCTGGACTTTCTCAGCACCATATGAGAAGCAGGGGACATGGCAGCAGTAATTTTTTTAAAATAACTTTAGCATTTCAGGCAGCATTAAGAGACTATTAGCCAATTTCATCTTCTGTTTAAGGAGTGCAGGCCATCGTTAAATTTTGGGAACCCTGCCGAATTTGCTGCCATCTCTCAGTCCTCCACTTCATCCACCTGGCCCAGGTAGTGCTGGGATCTCGTTCTTCCTGTGGAAATGATGCACACACCTCAATTTGATTTAAGCCTCATGACATTAGCTTCAGCTGAGTGGATATCCTGTCCGGTTAACAACCATTTTGAGCAAAAGTATAAAACTATCCCCACTGGATTTATCCCAATTTGCACAGGTTATATTGCTGAAAAGACATTTTTAGTCAACTAAACATAGAAAAATCACACTTTTATAAAAGGATACCTTGTGCTTTCATGTATCTATGCAGCCACTTTTATGACTAAAATATCTATACTTTTATGGGAAATGTTCTGAAGTCTATACCAGCAAAAAAGCAGTAATGGACAATCTTTCCTATAAAAACAAAATAATTAATAAATGGAAAGTTCATTACTGCTACCTTAGATCTAGAAAAATTCTATTCCTTTACATATAAAGTAAACATAAAAGAGAAGCTCACTCCACTCTGCCAAACAAAACCCATGACAACTGATAGCCAAAAACAATGGCAAAATCAAAGAGAATGGTAAGGAATCTGTAGAATGCCTGTTACTAGCAAATTCTACCTGGGAATATAAGGAATAAGGCAGAACTCCTTATCCATTAATCTCCAATCCATTAATTCAAATGTTAGACAAAATCTTACAGCCTGCTTTCATGAATAAAATTGGTCAGTAACTCTTGAATTTATCAGAGTGGCACTTTAAAAGTGAAAAAAAACCGACGCTGTGAAATTCTGGTCTCAATGATTGGATTATTTAAAGATAGTTGTTCTGAAACATATGAAATACAGAAGGAAGACTATTGAAAGGACCTGAATTCTGACTATTATAGTCAATGAAAAAGTAAGCCCTCCCAGCATCACTACCACCTTCAATAGTCTTTTGGACCTTCTTAACAGAACTGCTGCTTTTTTAATAAAGCATACTCTGATCCACATCCCTTGGATTTCCTTGTGCCCAGCTCAGCAGCTGTTCACCTTTGTTCCAATTCCTGATCTTGTTCTACCATCCGTATGCTCCCATCCCCACTTCTAGCAGAGATCACTGCAGGCAGACACAGCACAATCAATTTCTGCAGCTGCCCATGCCTCAGGTATGGTGCTATGCCGAAATGTATAAGGACATTTGAGCCACCTGAAGACTTTTATTAGCACTTTTTGTAAGGTTTCTCTAAATCTTTAACAGTAAATTCACTGGAAGATCCATCAAAATCCCGGATAAGCCATTTACATGAGGTTCCTGTGGATCTTCTACCAAGGTTATGGTGGGAGTGCGAATGGGAGGGAAGCGGTGAGTGGGAGGGAAGTGGGGAGTGGGAGGGAAGCACGGAGCAGGAGGGTTGGCGAGTGAGAGAGAATCAGCAAGTGGGAGTGATGTGGTGAGCAGGAGGGATGCAGGGAGTGGGGTGATTGGCAAGGGAGTGGGAGGCAGTGAGCTGGAGGGAAGCAGAGAGCAGGAGAAGCAGCGAGCGGAAGAGTTGGTGAGTGGGAGGGAAGTGGCGAGTGGGAGGGAAGTGGGGAGTGGGAGGGAAGCACGGAGCAGGAGGGTTGGCGAGTGAGAGAGAATCAGCAAGTGGGAGTGATGTGGTGAGCAGGAGGGATGCAGGGAGTGGGGTGATTGGCGAGGGAGTGGGAGGCAGTGAGCTGGAGGGAAGCAGAGAGCAGGAGAAGCAGCGAGCGGAAGAGTTGGTGAGTGGGAGGGAAGTGGCGAGTGGGAGGGAAAGGATGAGTGGGAGGGAAGCGGCAATTGGGAGGGATGCACGGAGTGGGAAGGAAGCAGGAAGTGGGAGGGAAATGGGGAGCAAGAGGGGAATGGTGAATGGAAGGGAAGGGTTGGCCAGGGGGAGGGAAATGGCAAGCAGGGGGTATGTGGTGAGCAGGGGTGTGGAATGTGGTGAGCAGGAGGGATGCAGGGAGTGGGAGGGAAGTGGTGGGTGGAAGGGTCGGTGAGCAGGCTGCATAAAAGACAAGTGCTGACATAGCTTCAGGCTCCAGGAACTGACACTAGTGAATTTTGGTTGTTGATTCCACTTGAGTAGTCATGTCAGGCTTGTCCGTTAATTTCCTGTCATGGGAGAGTCTACTAGTTCTTTGCTCGTTGGTTAGTGTAGCAGTAAACCTCATTTAAACATCAGGATGTGCGTGGCTGTAACAATTAAGTGAGTGGTAAATTGTTGCTTGGCCTTGCAGATGCGCAGCTTAGAGGGAAAACTGGCCCACAGTCACCTTCAGAACTACTGACAATGCCATACTCATGCTCCCTGCTCTAAGGCTACAGCTGCAGCAGGTGTCAGATTTCAGTGAGGAACCCTTAATAAAGCAGAAACATATAACTCATTGTTCCAAGCTAAAGTTCAGGAAGTGCTTCCCAGCTGAGAGCCCTTCTCCCCTCAACCCCCTCCTCCTCTTCCCTCACCTAGGGCTTCTGCTGCTTATCCTCCCTATGTCAGGCCTGTTTTTTATCCTTTCATGGGATGTGAGCATCGCTGGTTAGGCAAGCATTTATTGCACATTTTTAATTGACCTTGAGAAGGTGGTAGTGAGCTGCCTTCTTGAACTGCTGCAGTTCATGTGCTATAGGTATACCCATAATGCTGTTAGGAAAGGTGTTCCAGGGTTTTGACTCAATGACAGTGAAAGGGCAGCGATATAGCTCCAAGTTAGTTCCAAGCCAGGTCAGCTTGGAATAGAAATTGCAGGTGGCGGAGTTGCCATGCATTTGCTGCCGTTCCCCTTCTGGGTAGTAGAGGCCGTGGGTTTGGAAGGGGCTATCAAAGGAGGCTTGGTGAGTTCCTGCAGTGCATCTTATAGATTGTACACGCTGCTGCCACTGTGTATCAATGGTGGAGGGGATGAAGGTTTAAGGTGGAGTTGGAGGAAATGGAAGGAGATGCACACCCTTGACCTCACTCTTCAGCAGCACTGACTCACTCTATCTCTAAACAGTCCTTGTCTACAGTTTCATTTTATCCTTTGCCTCATTTGGTGCTTTAACAACAAACTTTTTATCTTCTTTTCAGGTGTGAAGGATCACAAGTTTCACCAACTCTCTATATCTTTTCATTGAGAACCGTTGACATGCCATTGGCTATCTCAATTTCTCTGCTCACTTCACTCACACTAATCTATCTCACCCCGAGCTCGTAGCACTCCTCTCAGGTCCAACACTAACCTGCTGAAAAGGGTGGTGCTGTTGTTGCACCTAACAGAGGCCGAATGCTTCTGATACTTCCTCCTACCTCCCCCAAACTGTGACCTCACTACTGAACACCAAACCATTGAATCCAAGACTCTCACTGACCTCATCTCCTCAGGACAGCTTCCCTCCAATCTCATAGCCACAGCCCCAAACTGCCCATTTCTTCCTCCTTTCCAAAATCCATGAGAAGTACTGACCTGGTTGACCCATTACTTCCACCTGTTCCTGGCTCACTGAACTTCTTCCTGTCTCAGCATTATTTTTTTCTCCCCCTGTTTTCCTACCTACATCTATGAATCTTCCGATGAGCTCCATCACTTTAACAGTTTCCAGCATCCTGGCCCTAACTGTCTCTTCTTCACCATGGATGTTCAAATCCTCTACACCTCCATTCCCCACCAGCATGGGGCTCTGAGGGCTCTCTGCTTCTTCCTTAAATCGAGGTCCAATCAATCCCCATCTACCACCGCCATCTCTTCCGTCTGGTTGAACTTGCCCTCACATTGAACAATTTCCTCTTGAACTTAAACGACTTGAACAACTTCTCCTTCAAGTCCACTCACTTCCTCCAAATAAAAGATGCTGATATGGATGCCCATTTGAGTCCTTTTTGTGGACTATGTGAAACATTCTTCATTGCAGTCTGATACAGGCCCCCTCCCTCACCTCTTTTTCTATTACATTCATGATGGGAAAGGTGCTGCTTCTTGCTCTCACCCTGAACTGGAAAATTTTATTGACTTTTGTTTCCAATTTCCACCCTTCTCTCCCCTTCACCTGGTCCATCTCCAATTCTTTCTTTCCCTTCCTTGACCTCTCTGACTCTATTTCTGGAGATAGGCTATCAACTAATATTCATTCCAAGCTGACTGACTCCCATAGCTACCTACATTTTCTCACACTCTGCTTCATGTATGGAATCAGTTCCTTTCTCCTGATTTCTCTATCTCATCTCATACTAGTACTTCTGATATGTCATCCTTTTCCGTCAAGGATACTTCTCCCAATGTAGTTGACAAGGCCCTCCACTGGGTCTGATCCATTACACACATTTCTGCTCCCATTCCTTCCCCTCCCCATGACAACCATGATAAGCTCCCCCTTGTCCTCACCTTCCACTTCACCACCCTCCATATTCAACAGATCATCCTCCACCATTTTTGCCACCTCCAGCATGATGCCACCACTAAACACATCTTCTTCTGATCTCCCCTTTCGACGCTCTGAAGGGACAGTTCCCTCCGTGACACTTTGGGCTGCTCCTCAGCCACACTCAACATACTGTCCCTTTCCTACAGCACCTTGCCAGGCAGGGTCAGGAGATGCAACAACTGCTCTTTCACCTCCTCCCTTTTGCCATCCAAGGTCCGAAACATTCCTTCCAAATGAAACAGCAATTTATTTGTACTTCTTTCAATTTAATATACTGTGTTCTCTGCTCACAATGTAGTCTCCTCTTCACTGGGGAGACCAAACACAGACTGGGTGACTGCAATGTGAAACTTGAGCTTCCTGTTGCTTGTCATTTCAATTCTCCACCTTGCTCCCACTCTGACCTTTCTTTCCTTGGCCTACTACAGTGTCCCAATGGAGCTCAATGCAAGCTCGAGGAACAGCGTCTCATCTTTTGACTCAGTACTCCACAGCCTTCTGGACTGATCATTGATTTCAACAACTTTAGATCATAATCTCTAAATCCATTTTGTTTCATTTTTTTGCTGGTTTGATTTTTTTCTAATTTCTTTCTCTATTTGGACAGCTGCTATTCAACCATTCAAGCCTCATCTGGACACAACACTTGTTTTGTTACTTTACGCATTACCACTTCCTTTGGCTTTTGTGCCATGAAACCTTTTGTCATTTAATCTCTTTTGCCTCCAACCCCACTCACTCCACCCTAGCATAGATCTTCCTCTTTGTTCATCCTCTCCCCTCCTTTCTCCCTTAAAACCTATTGCATTTCTATCTTTCCTCTGTTTTGGTGAAGTGTCATTGTCCTAAAACATTAACTCTGTTTCTCTCCATGGATTCCACCTGACCAGTATTATGGTTATGGGGAGAAGGCGGGAGAATAAGGTTGAAAAACTTATCAGCCATGATTGAATGGCGGAGCAGACTCGATGGGCCGAATGGCCTAACTTCTGCTCCTATGTCTTAAAGTCTTAAGGTCTTATCTGTTTATATTTCAGATTTCCAGCATTTGCAGTATTTTTATTTTGTATAATTGTCTGAATTCCTTCACATGTATTCAAACCATGGTTAGAATCTTTTTGTAGCATTGAGTATCCCAATGGCAGGACTGGAAGTACCCAAGATTTCTGCTTGTAGCTTGGACGGCAATGATGTGGCAGCCAGCCAATTAGATATTCATGGATGAGGTGCCTGGCCTATTGTGTGGCCGAGATGGGCAGGTAATTGACAGCCCCCATTGTTGCTTGACAGGGTCAAAGGCCGGGCACCATATTTAAAGGGAACTCAGACATGCACTCATTCCCTGCAGCCAGAAGCATCAGTCTGATTGTCTGAGTGGACACTTTGATTCCACAGCTGCTGGTAGAACTTTCTGATCTTCCCCTCCACCTACCCACCCCCAGATAACCTCAACTGCTGCTGCCATCTGCTCATCTTCCCCTGCTCTGCCCTCTCCCCCAGATAACCTCAACTGTTAATCCTCTCTCAGTTACCTCTGAACTTCCCTCCACCACCCTTGACCTGCCCTCTGTTAAACATTGAAAATAGGAGCAGGAATAGGCCATTTGAACCTTGCACCTGCTCTGCCATTCAACATGATCATGGCTGATCCTCTATCTCAACGCCACACTCTTGCTCTCTCCCCATATCCCTTGATGCCTTTAGAGTACAGAAATCTATCTATTTCCTTCTTAAATATATTCAGTGACTTGTCCTCCACAGCCTTCTGTGGTAGAGAATTCCACAGGTTCACCACCCTCTGAGTGAAGAAGTTTCTCCTCATCTCGGTCCTAAATTGTCTACCCCGTATCCTGAGACTGATCAAAAGCTTTCTGAAAATCCAAATACACCACATCCACTGGTTCTCCTTTATCTATTCTGCTAGCTACATCCCCAAAAAACTCCAGTAGGTATGTCAAACATGGCCTCCCTTTCATAAATCCATGTTGACTTTTTTTAATCCCATTGTTATTTTCTAAGTATCCTGTTATCACATCCTTTATAGTAGATTCCAGCATTTTACTTACTACTGAGGTTAGGCTAATTCTATTATTCACCATTTTCTCCCTTCCTCCTTTTTTAAATAGTGGGGTTACATTTGCCACTCTCCAATCTGCCGGAACTGTCCCAGAATCTACTGAATTTTGGAAGATGACAACCAACACATCCACTATTTCCATGGCGACCTCCTTTAGTACCCTGGAATGTAGGTTATCAGGCCCTGGGGATTTATTGGCTTTCAGTTCAATTAATTTCTCCAGTGCTATAGTTTTAGTAATACTAAGATCCTTCAATTCCCCCTTCTCACTGGACCCTTGATACCCTAGTATTTTTGGAAGTTATTTGTGTCTTCGTTTGTGAACTCATGACTAAAGTAGTTGTTTAATTGCTCTGCCATTTCCTTGTTCTCTATTATAAATTCTCCTGTCTTGGACTATAAGGGACCACATTTGTCTTCAATAATATTTTTCTTTTTACATACTTATAGAAGCTTTTATGTTCCTTGAAAGTTTACTTTCATAATCCATTTTTCCCCTCTTAATCAACCTCTTGGTCCTCATTTGCTGAATTGTAAACTGCTCCCAATCCTCAGGCTTGCTACTTTTTCTAGAAACTTTATCTGACTTCTCTTTGGATCTAATACTATCCTTAACTTCTTTTGTTAGCCATGGTTGGGCCGCTTTTCCTGTTGTGTTTTTGCACCAGATAGGAATATATAACTGTTGCCATGCATACATTTGCTCTTTCAGTATTAGCCATTGCCTATCCTCCTTTTAATGAAGTCACTCACTAGTTCTTCATCTCCTGTTCCCTGCTCTGAATTTGCCCTAAAGTTCCCATCCCCCTGCCAATCTAGTTTAACCCCAATCCCCACCCCACAGCAGCGCTAGCAAACCTGCCTGTGAGGATATTCATCCCAGTTCTGTTCAGGGTGTAGACCATCCGGCTTTTACATGTCCCATCTTCTCCAGAAGAAATCCCAATGTCTCAGAAATCTGACCTCTCTCTCCTACACTAGCCATGTGTTTATTCGTTCAATTCTCTTATTTCTATACTCACATGTGAGACTGGGAGTAATCCTGGGATTATTGCTTTAGAGGCCCTGCTTTTCAATCTCCTTCCTAGCCCCCTAAAGTCTGCTTTCAGGATCTCATCTCCTTTCCTACGTAAGTCATTGGTACTAACATGGACCACGACCTCTGGCTAATCACCCTCCCCTTGGAGACATGTCAAGGCCACAGAAACACTTGTCTGTTCCCCTAATTAATGAATCCCCTATTACTACTGCTCTTCCTCTCTTCTTTCTCCCCTCCTGTACAGCGGAGCTGCTTGTGGTGCCATAAACTTAGCTCTAACTGTACTCCTCTGAGGAACTAACACCCTCACCAGTATCAAAAATGGAAAGCCGATTGATGAGTGGGACCTCATGGGACTCCTGCACTACCTGCCTAATTCTCTTTACTGCCTGACGGTCACCCATTCCCTTTCTGCTTCCAGGCTCCTAAGCTGCAGTGTGACCTCCTCTCTGAATGTAGCTGTCAGCCTCACGGATACGCCACAGTGACTCCAGCTGCTGCTCGAGTTCCAAAATCCAGAGCTCAAGGTTCTGCAGCTGGTGAGAGTTCCTGCACATGTGGTCATCTAGGTTGCTGGTAGTGTACACGGCTTCCCACATATTACAGGACAGGCATTCCACATGACCAAGCTGTCCTGTCATGGCTTCAATTTACTTCCCTTGCATGAAATTTATATTACTTTTGTTTAGTTATGCAACTTTATTTTACCTGGCCTTGACTTAACTTTATTTCCCTATTGCTTGTGTTTCTTATTTAAATGTAAGTGGCCTCTTCTTTTAAAAAGAATGTGTTTTTTTAATTATCAGCTACTTGATGACACTACCTAGCAGCAATTTCTCACCAACCAATGAACTTATGTTTCTCCTGTGACATGGGGTGCTAGGTGCTGCTGACTGCCTTTCCCAAGGCCCTCCTCTCACACTGTCCTCTAGGTGCTGCTGACTGCCTTTCCCAAGGCCCTCCTCTCACACTGTCCTCTAGGTGCTGCTGACTGCCTGGCTCAGGGTCCTCCTCTCACCCTTTCTTCAATTGTATTCCAGATGTGATCTTACCAGTGTCCAGTACAATGGAAATAAAGCCTTCCTACTTTTGTATTCAATTCCCCTTATGATAAAGAATAACATTCTACTAGCTTTCCTAATTACTTGCAAACTAGTCTTTTGTGATTCATGCACTAAGGCACCCAGATCCCTCTGAACTTCAGACTTCTGCAATTTCTCACCATTTAGAAAACATGTCTATTTTTATTCTTCCAGCCAAAATGGACAATTTCACATTTTCTCAATTATACCCCATTTACCAGATCTTTGCCCACTCAATTAACCTATCTTTGTTCCCTTGTGGCCTCCTTATGTTCTCTTCACAACTTACTTTCCTACCTAACTTTGTTTCATCATCAAATTTTGCAACCACACCTTCGATCCTGTTATCCAAGTCATTTATATAAATTGTAAAAAGTTGAGGGCCCAGCACTGATGCCTGTGGGGCTCATCACTTGTCACATCCTTCCAACCAGAAAAATATCCATTTATGGCTACCCTCTTTTTCCTGTTAGCTAGCCAATCTTCTATTCATGCCAATATGTTACTTCCTACACAATGAGCTTTTATTTTCCTCAAAAACCTTTGATATGGCACCTTATCAAATGCCTTCTGGAAATCTAAGTACAGTACATCCACCAATTCCTCTTTATTCACAGCTGATGTGACTCCTTCAAAGAACTCCAACAAATTGGTTAAACATGATTTCCCAAAATATCATGTTGACTGCCTGATTGCCTTGAATTTTTTAAGTGCCCTGCGATAACATCTTTTATTATAGCTTCGAACATTTTCTCTATGACAGATGTTTGGCTAACTGGACTGTAGTTTCCTGCTTTCTGTCTCCATCGCTTTTTGAATAAAGGATTTACATTTGTTATTTTCCAATCTAATGGAACCTTCCCCAAATCCAGGGAATTTTGGAAAATTAAAACCAATGCATCAACTATTTCACAAGCCATTTCTTTTAAAATCCTAGGCTGAAATCCCTAGGATCAAGAGCTGAGGATTTGTCAGCCCACAGTTCCAACAATTTGCTCAATACCACTTCCCTGGTAATTGTAATTTTCCTGAGATCCTCCCTCCCTTCCAGTTCCTGATTTACAGCTATTTCTTGGATGTTACATTTATCCTCTATAGTGAAGACCAATACAAAATACCTGTGAAATTTATGTGCCATCTCCTTAGCTTCCATTTTCATTCCCCAGGCTCACTTTCTATAGGATCAACATTCACTTTGTCAACTCTTGTCTTATTTAAGTATCTTTTACTATCTGTCTTTATATTACTAGCTAGCTTTCTCTCATACTCTAATTTTTCCCTCCTTATTAATTTTTTATATCATTCTTTGCTGCTCTTTATATTCTGTCCAAACTTCTGACCTGCCACCTGTCATTGCACAATTATATGCTTTTTCTTTAAGTTTGATACAGTCTTTAACTTTTTTAGTTAACCACAGTTGGTGGGTCCTCCCCTTAGAATTTTTCTTTCACGTTGGAATGTATCTATTCTGCGTATTCTGAAATATCTCCTTAAATGTCTGCCGCTGCATCTCTATTGACCTATCCCTTAATCCCATTTCCCAGTTCACTTTAGCTAGCCCTGCTTTCATTCCCACATAATTGTCCTTATTTAAGTTTAAAATACGAGTCTTGGACCCACTTTTCTCCCTCAAACATCGTAAAATTCGATCATAATATGATTGCTGTTACTTAGGAGCATCTTCACTATGAGGTTATCAGCTAATCATATCTCATTGCACAATATCAGGTCTAGTTCAGCCTGCTCTTTGGCTGGCTCCAGGACATGTTTTTCTAATAAACTATCCTGAAAACATTCTGTGAACTCCTCATCTAGGCTTTCTATGCCCATCTGATTTTTCCAGTCTATATGTAGATTAAAATCCCCCTTGATTATTGCTGTACCTTTCTGACAAGTCGCCATTATCTCTTCCTTTATATTCTATTGAATCATGTAGTTACAATTAGAGGGCCTGTACACCTAGTGACTTTTTTATGTTAATGTTCCTGTAATTGCTTATATTTTTCAAGACACTTCATAGGAGCATTCACCAAACAAAATTTGACACTCAGTCACATAAGGAATTATTGGGACAGGTGGTAAAATGATTGATCAAAGAGATAAGTTTTTAAGGAGTAACTTAAGGGAGGAGGGAAAGGTGGAGAAGTAGGGATGGAACTTCAAGTTGCAAGTACAGGGTGTTCACTAGGTAGGAGTACAGGTAAGTGATTTAAGAAGAGCACCTAGCTGCATTTGGGGTTCAAAGGTGAAGAGCATGAACTGTAAAGTCTCACATATCTTGTTGCATTTGATAAAAGATTAATGTGTTGGCAGTACATCTCCTTCCATGTTGCATAGACCTGTGGGACTTCACCTATACCCTGGCTTCCTCAAAGAGCTGGTTGCAAGGGACCAAACCACATGCGGTCAATACTTCATGCTCGCCATTGTGTGATGTGCAACTGGATGCAGGGCAATGGAATAATAAGTGAAGGAGGTAAGAGCAGGACTGGAGAAAGATTTTATTGACATGATTCAACAATTGGTAAGGATCATATGAAATGTCTGTTTTTTGGCCTATCCAAGCCCCTCTTGTGCATAACTCATTGTGCCTTGCCTATGGTGTCTGGGGTCCTTCAGTTTAAATTATACGGTAACAAAGATCCTCATCATCGAGGAGGCAATGTGATCCATAATATCCTCATTGTTCTACACTCTCCCCTCTGCAGTGCCAAACTGTGCTATGCACAGTAGACCACCACAATATGTGAGACTCTCGCTGCGGCATACAGAGGAGAAATGTATAGGAGATATACATTTGGAATGTTTACTTTGTGAATAAATTTAAAACTGAGTAAAGACTGAGCTCCGGTCTTGTCCTTCACCAATGGCTGTCAGATGTTTAACACTGGTGTCACTGGCAGAGGGGCTGAGGAGCTGCTGTCTACACTTGGAATGCCCTGAGAGGAACCCCCACATGTGGAAGGCAGCTGCTTCTCCTCCCTTACAAGGCACACTTGTACCTCCTTGCTCAGCTGACAAGGATGAGGACTTGGTGGAGACTCCAGACACCTCATTCCCCTTTTGCCACCTGCTGCATTGAGCTCATGGCCAATGCGATGATATGCAGGTCATCTTCAGCAACCTATGCAGGTCTGCTGGATCTGCCTCTCCATGAAGGTCACCAATCTCTCAAAGCAAGAAGCTGTTGCATACATACCTGAGACCTGGCAGCATTCATAGGCTGGTTAGACTTGTCCATCATCTGCACATGTTGTGCATATTCTCTGGCAGCACCGTCAGCTGCTCCCTTACCTCCTGCTGCAGCTCCAGCATTTGCTGAGTAATCACTGACTCCAGAGACATGCTCAGAATTTCCCTGGCTTCCCACAGTCCTCTGACAGTCAGTAACCATGTCTGTCACAGCCTCCATTAGCCGCTCGGACATGTCGTGGGCATCATCACAACCTCACCAGGTTGTGAGCTGATTCTAAACACAAATAGATCCCACTGATGTGAGAGCATCTGCACAAATGGGAAGGTGCAGGTTAATGATGGAATACTGAGGCCTCTTCCTCCACCTCAGAGGTGGGTGGCTATCCCTTGGTCACTGCAGCTCTTTGTTCATTTGCCTGATCTGCATTAGAGGGTAGATAAACTTATAAATAATTAAAATAAATTATGTGTTTGGGGCCTTGGACAGTGAGGAGGGAGGAGGTAAAGGGGCAGGTGTTTCACCTTCTGCGATTGCATGGGAGCTGCCGTGGGAAGGGGATGAGGTGTTGGGGGTGATGGAGGAGTGGGCTAGAGTGTCACAGAGGGAACAGTCCCTATGGAATGCTGACAGGCAGGGTGAGGGGAAGATGTGGTGGTGGCATTATGCTGAAGTTGGTGGAAATGGCAGAGGATGATCCTTTGAATGTAGAGGCTGGTGGGGCGGAAAGTGAGGACAAGTGGGACCCTATCACGGTTCTGGGAGGGGAGTAAGGCGTGAAGGCAGAGGCGTGGGAGATGGATCGGACACAGTTGAGGGCCCTGTCAACCACAGTGGTGGGGAGTAACCTCGGTTAGGGAAGAAGGAAGACAGGTCAGAAGTGCTGTTTTGGAAAGTGGCATCATTGGAACAGATGCGATGGAGGCAAAGGATCTGAGAGAATGGGATAGAGTCCTTACAGGAACTAACACATGAGGAGCTGTAGTTGAGTAGCTGTGGGAGTCGGTGGGCTTGTAATGAATATTGGTGGATAGTCTATCACCAGAAATGGAGACAGAGAGGTCAAGGAAGGGAAGGGAATTGTCGGAGATTGACCATGTGAAGGTGTTAGAGGGGTGAAAATTGGAAGCAAAATTGATAAATTAATCGATGTACCAAAAAGACAGTTGTGAGAGCGGGCCTGAACAGGACTGGGACAAAGAATATTCCATATACCCCATTAAAGAGACAGGCATAATTGGGGCCCAAGCGGGTACCCATAGCCACATCATTCATTTGGAGAATGAGGCAAGTTTAAGGAGAAATTGTTCAGTGAGGGAACAAGTTCAGCCAGGCAGAGGAGAGTGGTGGTGGATGGGGGTTGTTCAGGCCTCTGTTCAAGGAAGAAGCGGAAAGCCCTCAGACCATCCTGGTGGGGGATGGAGAAGTAGAGGGATTGGACGTCCATGGTGAAGAGGAGGTGGTTATGGCCAGGGAACTGGAAATTGTTGATATGATGTAGGGCATCAGAGGAATTGCATATTTATGTGGGAAGAAACAGGACAAGGGGAGAGAGAACAGAGTCAAGATAGGAAGAAATGAGTTCCATGGGGCAGGAACAGGCTGAAATGATTGGTCTACAGGGGCAGTCCTATTTGTGGATTTTGGGAAGGAGGTGGAAGCGGGCTGTCCAGTGTTGGGAGACTATGAGGTTGGAAGCTGTGGAGGGAAGATCTCCAGAGGAGATTAGGTCAGTAAAAGCCCTAGAAACAATAGCTTGATTTTCAGTGGTCATGGTCCAGGGGGAGAAAGGAAGAAGTATCTGAGAGTTGACACTCAGTCTCTGTGAGGTAGAGGTCAGAATGCCTGACAACAATAGCACCACCCTTGTCAGCAGGTTCGATAACAAAGTCAGGGTTGGACATAAGAGAACAAGTGCAGCAAGTTTAGAAGGAGACAGGTTAGAGTGGGTAAGAGGAGCAGAGAAATTGAGACAGTCAATGTTGCGCCAACAGTTCTCAATGAAAGGATCAAGAGTGGTAAGAGGCCAGAGGGAGTGGTCCAGGTGGAGGGAGAATACTGGAGGCGGGTGAAAGGGTCCATGGAACAGTGGGGAGGACTACACAGCCGATGGTAAAGTCTGAGTTGTTCAAGTTCCAGAGGGAAGCGTGAAACAACTGCCATAATCCATTTTTTCAATTTGTAATTTTGAGATGCAGACTGAATTCAGTAGAAATAAGACCACCGAGTCTCATGGTTTTTACATAAAACTAAATTAAACATTTATTAATTTAACAACAAATTAAACACATGCACATGGCTACAAATAACTACTATAATAACTTTTTAACAAATCCCCAAATTAATCACCCCCAGCTAAATCTCCACTAAGGCAACACCAACTCATAGGCTTTAAATAGACACCAGACAAAGCACAGTTGACTTTACAAATTCCAAATGAGGTTCCTTTGCAAGTTGGTTGGAGGCATACAGGCTGGTTTGGTCTTAAATGCCCCTTTACACCTGCCCCTTTACCTCTTCCCTCCCCACCGTCCAAGGCCCCAAACACTCCTTTCAGGTGAAGCAGCGCTCCACTTGCATCTCCTTCAATTTGGTCTATTGCATTTACTGCTCCCAATGCGTTCTCCTCTAAACTAGGGAGACCAAACTCAGACTGGGTTACTGCTTTGTGGAGCACCTCCACAAACATGACCCAGACCTTCTTGTTGCTTGCCATTTCAACACACCATCCTGCTCTCATGCCAGCAAGTCCATCCTTGGTCTGTTGCAATGTTCCAGTGAAGCCCAATACCAACTGCAGAAACAGCAACTCATCTTCTGATTAGGCACTTTACAGCCTTCTAGACTTAACATTTGAGTTCAACAACTTCAGACCATGAATTCTCACCTCTATCCTCACCCCCTTTTTTAATCCCCATTTTTCTACATTCATTTTTATTTTTTATCCATCTGTTTTTATTTTTATTCATTTATCCATGGTTTTATCCCCTTTTTGTATCTCCCCTTCTATCCTATTTTGTAACCTTTTTTTCCCCACCACCACCAACCCCTCCCCACACCTTATCCCAAAAGGGCCATCTGTTACTTGTTCCATGTTACTTTTTCAGAGTTGCTGGCACTTGTTCTGCTATTATCACAGTTTGCTTTCTTACCTTTGCCACTATCAGCACCTTTTTTAGCCCTTGCCACTACCATTAACACTCCCTTTGTCATTTAGTTCATGACATCTTTGTCAATCTCTCCTTTGTTCCCATCTATCGCTGGCCTTCTATCCAGCTTCACCTGTTCCACCCCCGTGAAACAGTATAAATTTCATTACATTTCCACTTCTCTTCAGCTCAGAAGAAGGGTCACACGGACTTGAAACATTAACTCTGTTTCTCTTTCCACAGTTTGTTTACTTTTCTCTGAGCTCACGCCCAGCCTCAACCAATTAAACACAGTGAGCATCAATAGTTAACACTCATATAATCAAACACAGAACAATTGAACCTAACAGTGGACACATGAGCAGTTCACCTTGTGTGCACCATAGGCTCCACTGAGCTTCTGCATTTGGCTACTCATTCACTTGTGTCTACGTTTCCTGTCTCGCCATCTGTGATGGAGTGGTCACCAGACTGCCCTGCCAGTAACAACATCTGCTCCTTCATGGGGGTTTAAGTGGTCAGGAATGGCACCTCTCCATTGTTTTTAGCCTTTTGCTTTGTGTAATGTGCTATCTTCTCTTGCAAGCTGAAAAATGAACACTATTAATTGCCTCACAGAGACAAACGCAATACCTTTGCTGGTGGCAGCCCAGTGGTTCATTATGGTGGCACATAAGTGCCTCCTGGGTATGTGGTCACTCTTGAGGGACCTTACTGGAGTCAGCCATGTTGCCGAGCCATGCGTCTTGCAGCATATGCTTCTGCCTGAACAAATTCCTTCTGACTGGCTGGTCACTCCCTCCCCACCAAAGCCAGCCTCTCATGTTGCCACATATAAGCTCCAAAGGGAAAAGAAATATAAAGTACTCATTTTGGTAGAGTGAATAAGGTTGTTGACAAGCTTGCCAGTACCGGGGGCTTGGCTCCCTGCCAGACAGCCTCTTGTCTCTGTAGGAAACACAGAGGAATCCAGATCCAATGGGGCACAGGGCTTGGAACCCATTCTTTCCAGTGTGGAAGTGGTGGCCAACTCCATGACAGCACTTGCAGACCCAGCCATGGTGGAATGTCCAATGGTCGCTGTCGCAACTTCCACTGCAGCACAGAGACCACTCCCGTGTCTTCGTGCTGCAATGGAGGCAATGAGTTCAATGCTTGCTGCCTTGCAGGCTTGAACTGCTGCCATCATGACAGTGGGTACCAGTGTGCAAAGGGGCATGCAGCCCCTCGTGGCAGCCCAGCTGCCTGTCCTCCATTGGGTTACTAGGATTGGTGAAATACAACCCTGTGGGAGTGGGTCCTTGGAGAATGAACCTGCCATCTTCTGTCAGGATGACAGCATTGTGCCTCCCACCACTACCGCTGCACCAACGCACTCGCTGTCACACATCCACCAGTGCCCCAAAGTGTCCTGCAACACCATCTGCTGCCTCTCCCACTGAACGTCTGCAGCCTCCCACCAGCCATGCTGCAGCCACTAGGGTAGAACTAAAGGAGCACTAGGACAGGCAAAAGCAACCAGAATATAAGCACCAAGGGAAAGCACAAGGGTGAAAAATTCATTCCTGTTTTTATTATTGGATGTGCTGTTGGGTAAATATGTTAATGAGGAGGTATTTGTGGGTGGCTTTTATTGTTGGATGTTGGCCAAGGGGACACTGTGATGAGGCATCTCAGATGGATATAATGGTGACGAATGATGGATCAATGGTAGTCAAGGGGAATAGTTTAATGGAAACTAGAGTTTGAATAGATGATTTCAGACAGCCTGTCCAGATTGAAGGGGTCCAGGATGCAACCTCTTTGCCTCTTTCTCACCACCCGCCCCCCCCACCCCCTTCCTCCTTCTGAGGCGGCCCTCAGACTCCTGGTGGCAATGGCTGCACCCTCATGGTGACAATGTAATAGAGGGCACAGCAGACCTTCATGACCTTGGACATCTGCTCCCTGAATGGTTCAGACGTCGAAAGCATTAGCTTGAGTATGCTGATGGCCTTCTCCACTGTGTTCCTGGTGGCTCCATGGGTTTCAAACTGCCCTTGCATAGTTGGGTGGCTGAGGCAGATCATGTATACATGGGGTAGCTTTTGTCTCCAAGCAACCACCTTTTGGTTTTCCATAAAGACCGTGGAAATGGAGGAATGCCTCAGAATGAGGCTTGGCTGCTGCCAGGAATAGTGGCATTCATTGGCATGATGTATTTTGCATGGCCTCACACCAATTTCACATTGATGGTATGGTAGCCATTGTTGTTCCTGTAGCTCTCTCCATTGACATGCGGGGCTCACAGAGCCATGTGCATGCAGTCAATGGCACCCTGCACCATCAGGAAACTCACTATCTCACCAAATCCCCTCACCCTGCTTCTTCCTTCTGAGGGAGAAAATATTGTACTTGGCTCTCATGGTATAGATTGCCTCCATCATCTCTCAGATGCATCAATGCATGGTGTACTGGGAGATGTTGGAACATTGGTCCACTCCTGCCTGAAAAGATCCAAATGTATATAAGTTCAAATACTACTGTGATCTTTATGGTCACTGGCAGCCCCAATTCTCATTTTGGTATGAGGTTCCAGCTCGCGTTGCAAGAGGGACATAGTGTTGTGATCACCCCCTTGTTGAACATGAGTTGTCTCATGCATTTCTGCTCGGTGAGATGGAGGTCGGAGAAGTGTTCTTGAAAGCGTGTTGTGGGCAGTGCCTTCTACGCAGAGACCTGCTGTCCCCGCTCTGTGCAGAACATCCATCCCTGCAGTCTTTGGTTCATTTCCTGGACAGACCCAGAGGCACTGCAACCACAGCTCCCATATCTCATGTAGAGCTGGGTCGCCAAGTCCAATTACCTCCCTCAATGTATGCAGGAGTTTTCCAAAACACTTCCTAACACAAGCTTGCATCAACTTTATCTAAGCAGAAGTAAGTCAAACACCTGAAGTTGGTGGCTGGCCTTTTAAATAACATTAGTGGGGGGTGTCAGGTCCCTTGTGTTGCTGAACACTTGTTCAGTTAGGACTGATTAACAATGGCATTCAACTCACACATACAGATCAACTCTGTTAAATAAGCCTCAAATCAGGTGGAATGGCTGCACCTCTTCTGATGCACACTCAACACAGCCGTACCAAAGCCTTTCCCAGCATGGAATGCTGCATGGTCAATGCTGTAAGCAGTTGGTAACATGGGTCGCACAATCGTAGGCATTTGGGGCTTCAGTACTAAGGGGTCCAATCTTGCAGCCAACTTTTCTTGTCGATGATCTTTCATCAGAATCCAGTTTATTTACTTTGAATCACTGCAGTGTTGTTTTAGTTCCAGAAATAGTATCAAATTTAGTTTTTATCTTATCTCTGAACCTTAGGTTTGACTGTAATTTTAGGTGGAATCGTCTCAGATCTGCACTAAGTGCAGTAGCAGGCAGGAAAAATTAAGCTTTACCCACTGGCTGCAATGATGGCTTCTCAAGACATATTGTCCCAAACCCGCCGCATTAATTATGCATTCCCGGGAAACAGGCGGTTTCCATGGCGGGCAGGCTCTCATTCGCCACCATGGCATCACCTTGCTGCTTCATCATGCCGGGTGCCACATTTAAAATGTAGCCGCGAGTACACCTCTTCATGCTTCCAGCCCAGGACCACTGCACAGAAGACAGGATGGCCTTGAAAGGCAAGGAGGCTGCAGCCCCCAGGCTCAATGATGCATCCCTGGAGCGTCTTTTGGATTCAGTGGAGGCTTGCTGAGATGTCCTCTACCCCTGCTCTGGCCCCAGGATATGCAGCAACATCACCAATCTGGCTTGGGAGGCGGTGGCAGCAGCGGTGAGTGCCAACGCCCTGAAAAACAGGACAGCCACCCAGTGCTGCAAGAGGATGAATGATCACTTTCGTTCCACCAGGGTAAGTCACTTATCTCATCATTCTTAACTCACACACTCACATACCCATCATACATCCACAGGGATCTCACTCACAGCCAATTCAAGGGTCATCACCATTCACTCTCTCACACACACCTTCATTGTCCTCATCCCATCCATGAGACCACTCACCACCCACACATAACAGGCATACTTATCACTGGCCTGGCAGGCATTGTGCTTACACTCTCTCCATCTTTATTCATGCAGGACAAGCTGGCAACCATCAAGAGAGAGAGGTCACAGACCGATGGAGGAATGCCTAAAATCAAGGTCTTCATGGACTTTGAAAATAGACATCCAGCTGGCCGACGAGGATCTGGACCATCCCTATGCTGACGGTGAGGTCGGTGGTGCTCAACCAAGTTGAGAATCCAGCAGTGCAGCATCCATTAGACAACCATGCTGTGAGTGATGTGTTCTGTTTCACAAGCCACTGCCATGCACTAATTATCTCCTGTTGCTTTCGCAGGCACATCTGGGAAACAGCCAATAGAGCTCAAGACCCAGGGCCCCAATCAAGCCACAAGGGAAGCTCAGAAGAAGAATCCGCTGAAACCCTCCATGAAGCTGCATCACAGCGCTCACCCACACCCTCCACCACTGCAGAGACACACAACTCAGTGGGACTTGGGAACACAATCTAGTGAGCGCATTGCACTTTCTGATCCGCAGCAGGCGGTGGCAGAGACTTCCCAGGCCCCAGCACTCAGTGGACTGCTGGAGGCCAGAAAGCTTCTGAGTCCGAGTCATATAACAAGCCTCTGGACTCGGTCATGTCACAGTTGCTGGAGTTGCAAAGGTAAGCTCGGGAACAACAAGAAGGGATGTCCGCTGCACTCCTCAGATTGCAATGCATGATGGAGAAGCTTGTCTGCCTTCAGGTTGAGATGATAACACAGGCATGCCAATGCACTGAGGTCAATGTTGGTCGGATGATGGCCGCCATGGAGATCTTGGTCCAGGACATCAGTCTGTACTTCTGCACGGGCTGAATTCCATCACTGATGTCATAGTTGGCCTCCAACAATGTTTATGTGAGAGGGGTGCGGGGAAGCCTGATCTCACTGTAGCTAATCCTTCTTAAGAAGTCAGCCAGGGACCCTTGGGGACCCATAGGGAGGAGGGTCAGCAGGTGCACCCCTGGGACCATCCATCCAGGTGACTTTGGGACTGTCCGGTCCATCCAAATCCCCTCTTCCTGTGACCTCAGCAGCTCCAGCTCCACAAACTGAGGAGGGTGCCACTGCCTCACAGAAAGATCCCAAAAGCAGGCTGGGGTCCTCCAGGTCTCAGCTCTCCAGAGGATGCCTGCCATCACAGGTCATCACAGACAGGGCTTTGCAGTCAGCAAGCAGCCTCCGCTTCCGCTGTGGATTTTCAGGGAGCACTCTGACGTATTGGCAGAATTAGAAAGGTTGAGAATATATAGTTGCACAGCCTGGGCATGGGTGTTAACCACATGTACATAATGTTCACTATTTTAAATAAATTTCCAGGAATGTCTCCCTGTCTATGGCTCCTTGTTATGATGAGCAGTGTTCGTGCCACTCAGATGTGAAACTTATCTGCACAAGATAAAGGCAGGAATCTCAGTCCAGGGCCTCTTCCCTGTGCTCTGTGCAGCCTTCAGACCAAAGTGATGGTCTGGCCTCACACTCCCTGGACACATTACTAATGCCTGCACCTCGGTAGTGCTTGTCATTGCTGCCAGAATGTTGTGGACAGGCATCACTGAGTTCCGTCATTCTCTCCGTGTGCTCTCAGCACCTTTAAGGTGGGGCTGGCCGCAATCTCTTCAGCATCTGTGACCAGTGATGCTGTGCTCCTGAAGGGGTCAGGCGCTGAAGGCAGACAAAGGATCAGGTACTTTTAAAGTTTCATGGCTGCATCTTCACGATATGACCTGACCACAGAGTGCAAGTGAGCTGCCCTCAGACAGACAAGAGTCAGACATTCTCAGAGGCTATGTGAAGATCTATTGAGTGTCCTCACTGCATGTTGTCATCATCCTCCTGCAATCGAGTGACTATTAAGGCCTTCACTGCATTTCAATGACAAGAGCACTACCACAGAGGGTATGTGCACTACCATAAGCCAGAATGGAGTCAAATGTTCTTAGATATGCCTCATGGCATCAGGTCAAACATGGGCAAGGAAGCCTCCTGCTGATTACCACGTACCGCCCTCCCTCAGCTGATGGATCAGTGCTCCCCCATGTTGAACACCACTTGGAGGGAGCACTGAGGGGGCAAGGGTGCAAAATCTACTCTGGGTGAGGGACGTCAATGCCCATCACCAAGCCTCTGGTATCGCCTCACTGCATGTCGTCATCATTGTCCACAAATCAAGCAGCTATGAAGGCCTCCCAAGCATGCCTGCCTCGCCTGGCCAGTGTGAGAGCCTCATCGCTGTCATTGTACATTGGTGGACCTCCACACACTCATCCCCATCATCGTGCTCCTCATTGAGGAGACCTCCAGCTCCTCCATCTCCTCCTCAGCCAGCTTCTCTACCCATTGCAGTGCCAGGTTGTAAAGGGCGCAGCAGGCGATGATGATGTGTGACACCCTCTGCGGATTGTATTGCAGGGCTCCACCAGACTGGTCCAGGCACCGGAACTTCATTTTCAACATCCCGATGGTCTGCTCTACTAAGTTGTGGGTTGCAGCATGAGCCTCATTATACCTTCGCACTGCGCAATCTGAGGCTGTCGCACAGGTGTCATCAGCCACGTCGTCTGTGGGTAGCCCTTGTCCCCTAGGAGCCATTCCTTCAGCTTTGTGGGCCCTGGAAGATGTCAGGGATCTGTGACCGACTGAGAATGTAGGAGTCATGGACACTCCCTGGAAACTGTGCACAGACCTGCAGGATGTTTGTGGTGGTCGCACACCAGCTGCAAATTCACCGAATGGATGCCCTTGTGGTTGACATTGTTGACCCCTTGTTGCGATGGAGATCTGAGAGCCATGTTAGTGCAGTCGAATGCACCCTTCACCTGTGGGAAACCCGAAATCTGGGCAAATCCAATCACTCTTGCATCCTGGCTCTCTCGGTTCTGGGTGAAATGCATAAAGTTGTGTGCCCTTGCGAAGGTGGCATCCATGAGCTCGTGAATGCATTTGTTGGTGAAGGTTTGTGATATCCCACAGAGTTCACCTGAAGCCCAGAAAGGAGAAACTGACGTAAAGATTGAGCACTGTGGCTACTTTCATGGCCACTGGCAGTGGATGCCCTCCATGTCCCTGTGGCGCCAAATCCTGCATTAGCGGGCAGATGTGACTGACCAGTTCTCTAGACATGAGCAATCAAATTGCTACAAAGCCTCAAAAAAGGAATGAAACTGGACAGTCCACCCGGCATCGACAAAGACACTGGAAACAACAATGGCGAACTCAGCCCTGTCAACCCTGCAAACCTCTTTACTAACATCTGGGGGCTTGTGCCAAAATTGGGAGAGCTGTCGCACAGACTAGTCAGTCAACAGCCTGACATAGCAATCCTCATGGAATCATATCTTACAGATAATGTCCTAGGCACCACCATCACCATCCCTGGGTATGTCCTGTCCCACCGGCAGGACAGGCCCAGCAGAGGTGGCGGCACAGTGGTATACACTTGGGAGGAAGTTGCACTGGGAATCCTAAACATCAACCCCGGACCCCGTGATGCCTCATGGCATCAGGTCAAACATGGGCAAGGAAGCCTCCTGCTGATTACCACGTACTGCCCTCCCTCAGCTGATGAATCAGTGCTCCTCCATGTTGAACACCACTTGGAGGGAGCACTGAGGGGGTAAGGGTGCAAAATGTACTTTGGGTGGGGGACTTCATGCCCATCACCAAGAGTGGCTCAGTAGCACCACTACTGACCGAGCTCGCCGAGTCCAAATGGATATAAGTGCTAGACAGGGTCTGTGGCAGGTGGTGAGGGATACAACAAGAGGGAAAAACATACTTGATCTCATCCTCACCAACCTGCCTGCTACAGATGCATCTGTCCATGATAGTATCAGTAGAAGTCCCACCTTCACACTGAGGATACCCTCCATCGTGTTGTGTGGCACTACCACCGTGCTAAAAGGGATAAATTTCGAACAGGTCTAGCAACTCAAGGCTGGTCATTCATGAGGAACTGTGAGCCATCAGCAGCAGCAGAAATGTACTCAACACAATCTGTAACCTCATGGCCTGGCATATCCTCCATCCTACCATTAAGCCAGTGGATCAACACTGGTTCAATGAGAGTGCAGGAGTGTATGCCAGGAGCAGCACCAGGCATACCTAAAAATGAAATGTCAACCTGGTGAAGCTATAACACAGGACTATTTGCGTACCAAACAGCATAGGCAGCAAGTGATAGACAGGGCTAAGCGATCCCACAACCAATGAATCAGATCTAAATTCTGCAGTCCTGCCACATCCAGTCATGAATGGTGGTGGAGAATTAAACAACTCACTGGAGGAAGAGGCTCCAGAAATATCCCCATCCTCAATGATGGGGGAGTCCAGCACATCAGTGCAAAAGATAAGGCTGAAGTATTTGCTTCAATCTTCAGCCAGAAGTGCCAAGTGGATGATCCACCAAGGCCTCCTCCAGAGGTCCCCAGCATCACAGACGCCAGCCTTCAGCCAATTCCATTCACTCTGCATGATATCAAGAAATGGCTGAAGGCACTGGATAGTGCAAAGGCAATGGAGCCTGACAAAATTCTAGCTTGTGCTGCAGAACTTGCTGCATCCCCAACCAAGCTATTCCAGTACAGCTACAACACTGACATCTACCTGGTTATGTGGAAAATTGCCCAGCTATGCCCTGTACACAAAAAGGAGGACAAATCTGACCCGGCCAATTACCGCCCCATTAGTCTACTCTCGATCATCAGTAATGGAAGGGGTCATCAGCAGTGCTATCAAGTGGCACTTGCTTAGCAATAAACTGCTTTCTGATGCCCAGTTTGGGTTTCACCAGGGCCACTCAGCTCCTGATCTCATTACAGCCTTGGTTCAAATATGGACAAAAGAGCTGAACTCCTGAGGTGAGGTGAGAGTGATTGCCCTTGACATTAAGGCTGCATTTGTCCAAATGTGGCATCAAGGAGCCCTAGCAAAACTGGAGCCAATGGGAATCAGGGGGAAAACTCTCCGCTGGTTGGAGCCATACCTAGCACAAAGGAAGATGGTTGTGATTGCTGGAGGTCAGTCATCTCAGCTCCAGGACATCACTGCGGGAGCTCCTCAGGGTAGTGCCCTAGGCTCAACTTTCTACAGCTGCTTCATCAATGATATTCCTTCCATCATAAGGTCAGAAGTGGGGATGTTCATTGATAATTGTACAATGTTCAGCACCATTTGCAACACCTCAGATGTTGAAGCAGTCTATGTTCAAGTGCAACAAGACCTGGACAATATCCAGGCTTGGACTGACAAGTGGCAAGTAACATATGTGCCACACAAGTGCCAGGCAATGACCATCTCCAACAAGAGAGAATCTAACCATCTCCTCTTGATGTTCAATGGCATTACTATCACTGAACCCTCCACTATCAACATCCTGGGGGTTGCCATTGACCAGAAACTGAACTGGACCAGCCATATAAATACTGTAGCTACAAGAACAGGTCAGAATTTAGGAATCCTGTGACGAGTAACTCACATCCTGACTCCCCAAAGTCTGTCCACCATCTATAAGGCACAAGTCAGAAGTGTGATGAAATACTCCCCACTTGCCTGGATGAGTGCACCTCCCACAACGCTCAAGAAACTTAACACGGTCCAGGACAAAGCAGCCCACTTGAATGGCGCCACAACCACAAACATTCACTCCCTCCACCACTGACTCACATTAGCAGCAGTGTGTACCATCTACAAGATGCACTGTATGAATTCACCAAGGCTTCTTCGACAGCACCTTCCAAACCTACGACCGCTACCATCTAGAAAGACAAGGGCAGCAAATAGATGGGAACACCACCACCTGGAAGTTCCCCTCCAAGTGGCTCACCATCCTGACTTGGAAATATATCTCTGTTTCTTCACTGTCGCTGGGCCAAAATCTTGCAATTCCCTTCCTAACAGCACTATGGGTGTACATACACCACATGGACTGCTGCGGTTCAAGGAGGCAGCTCTCCATCACCTTCTCAAGGGGAACTAGGGATGGGCAATGAATGCTGGCCCAGCCAGTGAAGCCCACATCCCATGAATGAATAAAAAAGAGGCTGCCAGAAACCTCAACCACCCACTCCTCCTGACAGATTGGCGGCAGCTTTGCCCATTGTCTGCATGCTGTACCCTCAGCTCAGGCACAGGCATTCTTCTAACCTGTGCTGCAAGGCTGCACTGTTAGCTTGAACCATGGGGGAGACTGGTCCAAACCAGGATGATGACATTGTAAGGGGCTGTGAGCGCCTCAGCAAGGAGATTGTACAACATGCCTTGTCGTCCAACAGTTCTGCAGTCCACTAAAATGCTCATTAGTTTGCAGTCTGTGTCCAAGGGGTGAAAAGCTCTGGAGCACTTGATGGCATTTTTATGCCTCTGTGCTGTTTGAGTGGGCAGATAAGCTCGAGGCCTGACTCCACTCATATCAATGTGGCTGCATCTGAACTGTCTCAGCTGCAGAGGAATGGTCACTTTACACAAGGTGTCCCTTATGTGTGGCAGCTTCCTTGCCCCCCACCCCACATGTGCTTGTGCACTACCTTCAACCACAGTGCAGCCCTTGCACCCCCCCCAACCCTGCCCCAAATCACCTCACCCACAGTGCAGCCCCTGCCCCCGCCTCACCAACACGCCTCAACTGCAGGCCAGCCATTGCCCTCATTTCCAAGTCGCCTCAACTACAGGGTAGCCCTTGCCTCCACCCACTCAACATACCTCACCCTTGAAGTCCAACAGGTGACCCAGGTGAGCGCTGCTCAACATTGCTGCTCACTCACCTCTGAGTTCCCCGCAAAGTGCAGCCGCTAAGTATACGCGTTATATATGCTGCTGTGAAACATGTGTGGGTGGACAATCGAGGCTGCGGGGGCAGGGGAAGATTCTTGCCGGCTGGCCTTATAATGATATGCAGATGTATTACAATGAGGTTCCCGGTATCTGATGGTGGGAAATGTGGCCCGTCATTGCCGGGCTGAGTGGATGAATGTAAATTGGTTTCACGACATCATGAAACTGATTTCTGGCCTTCTCACCAAATTGTCCATTCACCCCGCCGAGCACACCCGATGCCAGCTGGCACAGAAAATTCTGCCCTTTGTTTCTAGCCTTTTTAGAAAAACACAGTTCTAGTTTTAAGGGCTGAGTTTTCAGGTCTGGGCTGCTTGTGGGGAGTCCTGTGAGTCACCAGTGCATATTTGGGAACTTGGCTGTGCATTGCTCATCAGTAAAATTAATAACCAGAACAACATGAGCAGTGCTGCATAAATGTCAAATTTGTGCTACTGTGCAGTAAGGTTCCCTACTCACAGTGTAGATTCATAAATCATCCTTTTAATCTAGTCTTTTCTTTCAAGTTTTAATCAAGGGCCGAATTTTTAGGCTGGCATGCTGTCACGCACCTGACCCAATCGGAAGCGAGATCATGCGAGATAACATTGGCCAACTTTATTCCGTGTTTGACGATATTTCGGTCGGCGTGCGCGAAAGTCAGAAGCGCGCCCGCCGACAATTAAGAGGCCAATTAGTGTAATTAAAGTTGCAATTATCTCCAATTTTCTGTGGCCCATCCAACCTTATAGTTGGCAGGTGGGTGAATCAGCCAGGCAGACTTTGCATTTTTCATGAAACCTCATCCAAGGGCGGGATGAGGTTTCCTTTACTAAATAAAAAGATAAAATTCGATGGACAGCATTTTTATCATGCATATGTTCAGGTGACTGATTGTGATGCTTGGACTTTTTTTTCCTGATTTTAAGAACTTTATTTTATTGTTTTTAAGACTTCAGCTCTCTGAGGCAGCTCCCTGTCTGTAAGGAGCTTTCATTCAGCACTCGCCCTCCTCCCACCCCCACCCTGGCAGCGCTGAGAATTTCAGCACACGCTTCATGCTGGCTGGCTGTTAATTGGCCAATCAGTTTGAAATTGTGGTCAGAGGTCGATCGTGATCCTAGTCCTTTCTCCGACTGATCCCGGGCCCACTGATCACATCTGCCCACCGACCTAAAAATGCTGCCCCATGTTTCAGTTTTAATGTAGTTTTAACTCTCCATAATCCTTAACCCCCACCTATGAGGAAAGTTTATTTTCTAAAATCATGATAGAAACAAGTATTGTTGTTTCATTTTTTTGGACAATTCACAAAACCATAAGATGTTTTGAAAAACAATAATCTAGCGTTTAACTGACACCTAAAACCATTTCAATTTTCAACATCTGTTTAAAGCACTGTGGATTACTGGCCACTATTTTGCCCTCAGAGTAATTTTACTTTTAGTCTTGGGGCAGAATCGCACTAGATTTGCACTAAATGCAGTAGCAGGTGGGTCAAAGAACGTTGCCCAGCTGTTTCATGACCTCGGAGCCCTTCCCCTCTCTGGACTCCTCCCCCCTTCACCCCGAACTCCTTCCCTTACACCTTCCTCCCCCCTTACACCTACCTTCCCAGTTGCCTTATTTTCCCCCATTACCCACTCCACCCCCGTATTCCCTCCCTACCAACCTCACCTCACATGACACTTTTGCTCTCCCCTCCCAACCTAACCACCCAACACCTTTATTCCCACTCCCAACCTTACTCCTCCAACAACTTCGTTCCCCCCATCCCAAACTCACCCCTCCAATACCTTCGTTCCCCCGTCCCAACCTCACCCCTCCAATACCTACGTTCCCCCGTCCCAAACTCACCCCTCCCATACCTTCGTTCCCCCTGCCAACCTCGCCCCCTGACACCTTTGTTACCCCCCTTCCCCACCTCAGCCCTACTAACGCCTTCATTCCCCTCCCCCTCCCAACCTCATCCTCCCAAAACACTTTCCTCTCCCAGTCAAACCTAGAAATTCCTCTCCCACTCCCCAGTATATCTTCCTTTCCCATTCACAGCTGGATCTTCCTCTCCACCACTTGTGATGATCATCTGTGGCAGACCATGGCCAAGACACTGAAGTCCCAAAGCAGATCCCCGGCTGTGATTTTCTACCTTCCGCGAGCTGCTTTGTGGCCAAGCCATGTCCATGAGAATCCACCGAGCATGCCATGGACGTTCTTCCAGGGTTCCGTTGCTGTCGGGCTTCAGCATCTCCTGTTCCTCACATGTCCACGATGCGAGCAAGGCGCTGATGTTAAGTCGTGATTTCTGCACATCACACTTATCAAGATGTGTTCTGCCCTGGCGTGTTTTTCCACTGAAGTGGGCGGTAAATTTGCCATGAGGGGTTGATTCCGGTGAGCTGGGCTTATAATAATATGCGAACGTATTACAATGAAGTTTTCGATGTCCAATGCGGCCCACCGTTGATGGCCACAATGTATGATTGCAAACTGGTTTCCTGACGTCGTGAAACCGATTTTTGGCCTTCCCGCCAGATTGTCTGTTCAGGACCCCCATGACGCCCGACGCCAGTGGGCACAGAATATTCTGCCCTTAGTGTTGTTTATTTATCCTGAATTTTTATTTTGTTTCAGTTTTAATCGTCATAAAAAATTTTGGGCGTGACATTTGTCTTGAGCAGTAGCACAATGTGAACTCCACTAGTAAACAAAATCAGACACAGCGTAAAGCAGGTTACTTATAGATTCACTATCATCTGTTTTCCACTTTCGCCCAAGATAAATTTCACCCCTTTTATTTCAGATGATGAAAATTCAATGACCTGTACCTTCCGCGAAGCAGCAGTCTCCTACAGATTGCCAATCCGATCGTACTTTTCTGCTCCCCAACGTGGCTCTGCATTTCTAGCCGGGTCTTCCAAGCCCACCTTCTCCATCGGAGAACTCCAGAAGAGAGGAGTAGCGTCAGGTGAAGACTGGACATGCCCCCTTTTCATGGCACTAGCTGCATTAAGAAACGTTTGAATGTCCCAGTTTGAATGTTATTGAATGGGTGAGCGGATGAATGAGTGAATGATTAGGGTGGGTAGATGGGCGAGGTGTGTAGGTGGGAAGAGTGGGTGAGGTAAGTGGAGAATTGGATAGGGTGGCAGGTGGCAAGGTGGCAGGTGGTGAGTTGGCAGGTTAGTAGCGCAGTAGGTAGGTATGGTTACAGGGAGGTAGTGTGGCACATGGGTGAGGTGGTTAGGTGGGTGAGTGGGTAGGTGTGTCAGGGCAGTCAGGTCAGTTTGGGGGGTAATCAGGTGGTGGGAATAATCAGGTCTGGTTGGGTCAGGTCAGGACAGGTAGTTGGATGGTCAGGGCTTAGTATGGTTGGAAAGGACAGTCTGGTAGGGTCAGGTGGTTGGTTGAGGTGTATCTAGTCAGGTCAGATCAGGAGATAGTTGGGGTTCGGGCAGATAGTCGGGGGGATTGAGGTGTTTTGGGGTATTCAGGGGTTTGGGGGTTAGTTGGGGGGATCAAGAGGACGGTCAAGAGGGTTGGAGGTACTCAAGGTGTCAGGGGGTATCCTCCAGGGGTAGTCGGGGGGGGGGGTGGTCAGGTGGTTTTGGGGGATCATCGGGGTGGCCAGGGGGTTGAGGGGGGAGTTGGAAGAGGGGTCAGTGTGAGTGATTGGGGGAGGGTCAGTTCGGTGGTTACTCAGGAGTTAGACTAGGACTTTCCTTGGTAACCATTAAGGTAGCATGTTAGAGCTGTCTGAAGTCTCCAATTCTAACTCTGAGTCTTTCATGGAAAGTGCCAGGGAGCAGGGGAGCCCTTCGGGAGTTCCAAAGACCTGGAGACCAGAAGATCTGGGCCAATAATTTTAGTCAATTAATAATTTTTTCCTCACTTAACTAAACTATCACTGTATCAGTATGATAATTCTTTTTATTATACCAGTCACCCTTGTTTCTGTCAATAACAGTTGTATTATTTGGTTAAGAAACAATTGCTTGTATTTGCTCTTCAAGTGCTTGATTTTTGCATTTTAGCTTACTGTTACTAGTTAGTTAAATCAGTTGATGGCAAATTTAGATATCATTATGCAGGGATAACAGCGAAAGAAGACAAAGTCAACAGCTTCTCCTTTGGTAATAACCAACTTTACTTAGATATGGAAAGAAATAAAAGTCTGTGTTTTAACCACAAAAATCAGACAGGTTTGGGTTGGGTTGGGTTGGGTTAAAAGTGTTAAAACTCAGAATTCAACACCAACTCTTACAGTTTTAATGGAAACAGAACAGGAGCTGGGCGACCAACCTGCACTAATAAAGGCGGGTGGGCAATTTAAATGTTATAATAAGGCTTCAAGCCTCATTGTAATGCAATGTTTTGAATTAGACTGTGGATGGCCAGATGTCTCAAGCCTTGGGAAACCAGCAGCTACACTCTGGCAGGACTAACAGATCCAGCTGATAAGTGCCTTTCCACTTACCTGCTGGATTCAGCAAGCCAGCCAATGCAAACCCACCTGACTGGACACCTTCCTTAACTCTTCCAATCTTCCCTAACCTTCTCAAAGAGACTTCTGACCTTGCACAGAGGCCATTAACCCTGCCCCTCACCCCTCCCCCAAGCATCCAATTCATGCCTCCCCACCCTCAACACCAACCACTGGGATTTGTCCCCTCAGGATTGTCTTTCCTCCGCCCAGATCGAAACCTGCTCCTCCCGATTGACTCCCCCCACAACCTAGCCTATCTAGTTTGGGCGCCTCCTACGCACTGCTCCCTACCTGACTCAAAGCCAGGGCTGTCAGTCAGGCTGAGTTCTGGATGGGGAACCTGTCAGTGGTGTCACATGCATTCCTTGGAATTAAGCCTCCATTGCAAATTGCTTCTGGGTTCCCTAAGTGCTATCAAAGCCCCATTGCCAATGGCCAGGTCAGTTAAAATCCAGGCTAAAGTGTAAGCTATCATTAGAAAGCATCAGCTTCAGAGTTACATTTGAACATTTGTTAAAATAGAAACTTTGATTACCTAAAAATTTGGGCTTCAAAGTGCCTGAGCTGCAATTACCCGAGAATAACAGTTCATAGTCCAAGAGGATTGCTGGGATAATTATCTCAGGAAGATGACAGGAGTAAAAATGGCACATAATACAGGGTTGTGGGACAAAAAAGAAACCTTGCATTTATATAGCACCTCTCACAGCCAGTGGACACCTCAAGTTGGTGTGTGGTCAATGAAGTATAGTCATTATTGTAATATAGGAAATGTTGCAGCCAAACTGCACACAGCAGCTTCTACAAACAGCAATGTTTTTGTCTGATGTTGATTGAAGGAAAAGTATTGATCAGGTCACCAGGAATAGCACCTCTGCTCTTCTTCAAAATAGCACCTTGAGATCTTTTGCATCCACCTGAGCAGACACATGGGGTCTCAGTTTAACATCTCATCCAAAAGACGGTGCCTCCAACATTGCGGCATACCCTCAAATCTGCACTGGAGAATGAGCCTTGAATTTTCTGCTCATGTCCTGGAATAGAACTTGCACCCACAGCATTCTGACTCAGAGGCAAGGATGCTCCCAACTGAGACACATCTGGGGTACATGGACAAAGGTAGCATTATATCACTCTAAAAAATTTTTACATTTATCAGAAGTATAAATTGTTCGCCATGATGAATGAGAAAAACAGAGTGCCCACTTAATCTATTTTCTAGTAATTCCATGTTATACATGATAATGATATCAATGTTTTTCAATATTGACATGTCTTGTTTGTGCTACTGTTAAAATGATCAATAGGCACATTATAATATTCACCAGAATGAATTTATAATATTCATGCTCCATTTTCTTTTGCATTCCATAATGTCCCAGTGTGAGAGTCCTCTGGTGGTGGGCTCCATAGATTGGGGAAGCCTTGAGTACCAGTGATGTCTATTCTCTGACATCCAGGGAAGTGGGGGTTTTCCTCACTGGTGTAATCAGTGAAGTTAATCACTAACCTTTCTTACCAATTTAAAAATAATTGGAACCTGTGGAAGAGAAAAGCCCATTTAGCTTGCTCTGTTGACCAAATCTATTTTAGGAGCACCATATAACCATAAAAAATTCTAAATACACAATATTAGGGGTAATTTTCTGTGGGGTTTATCCCACTCATTAGCCAAAAGTTCTGAAAAAGTTGTTAATGATACTGACACAATTTTACTGGGGTTTTGATTGCAATCCTTGTTTGTCCTTTTGTCAGGAGCTGCTTTGAAATACCTGGGCAGAGTTACTGGGTATGAGGAACTGCTTTCTATGCCTAAACTTTATGAGGGAGGAGTAACTTGCAGTTCATCAATGGCATATCAAAGACAAAGATAAGAAAACTGTCATTGTTTATAATTCCTGCATCTTGGTTCATTATGCTAATAGCAGGTAGTTGGTTATCATTTTAGAATAAAATTAGAAAAAAACCATGGAGATAGTGTTGTGAGGTGATTCTGTGTCACAGAATGGTGGGTTTTCCAATTGGATGCATCAAATGGACGGGGGTCAGAGAATGAGGTGAATAAACCACAGGCCAGTTTCTCACCCAATTTGTAAAGCATGTAATTTTCTGGCAGCAAAGATTAATGGTCGCAATGTGCCCATGAACATTAAAGCTGTGAATTAGATGTAAATTTATGTAAATAATTCAGCCTCAATTTCCTGTGTTTTTTGCTGAGAATCTGCTGACACTTTGCATTGCCCAAATTAAATGGTACTGGAGGGAAGGCATGTTCTGGCTTTGGGGATTGAAATTCTTAAAGGTGTAATTTAATTTGTTTCTTTTGATGTGTTTTTACTGTGGCCTTACTTAACAATTTTTATTGATTCTTCTTTTTGTTTTACTTTTAGTTCTTTCTTCCACTTGGTTTCCCACCATAGTTTGCTGCGGCAACAATTTTAATTGCGGCAATAAAATAACTCAAGGTGGGAATTCCTTGCGAAAATTCTCTTGTACACTGAGATTTGAAGGAGGAGGTGGAACCTCTGAGGATGGATTGTTGACAGGTGCAAATAATATAGTGATTGCAATCCTCGTTTGTTCTTTTCCCAGGAGCTGCTTTGATATACCTGAGCAGAATTACCAGGTATGAAGACCTGATTTTATGCCTAGTCTTTCTGAGGAAGGGAGTAACTTGGAGTTCTTGAAACACAATATTCAGACATTAAGCATAGCCACAACTCATTTAAAAGATATCCGGAAATGCACCTCAAGTGCCATAACCTGCAGTGGGAATTAAGCTGGGTGGCTCATTTTTGGCCGGCGCAGACATGATGAGTCAAGTGGCCTCTTTCTGTGCTGCAAACTTTCTATGAGTCTTTGATTCTACAACTCTGCCAGTAGCTGTAAAGGAGGCAAATGGCTTGAATTTCTATGCTTCTGGATTCTGTTAAGCACCTGCATCCAAATAAGAAAGTCGGCTGTGCAATGCATCAAGCAGATCACAGAAGCATTGTTTGATATGATTCAGCCCTACTTTACTCGCCACTAGAAAGGCAGCAGCATAAGAGGCCCAACATTTTGGGCCTGATTTTAACTCTAAGTGGGTTGGTCTTGCTGAAGTGAAGTGCCGTATATGGCCCCCTTACCATCAAACCCATCTTGGTCGTGAACCAAACGGGGTTTAATTCAACAAATATGCAGGATGTTTGGGATCCTATGTATGAGCTAATGCATTTCAAGATCTGACATCCTCATACCAGTATTGATGTCTTTATTTGATGTCAATCCATTGTTAACTCCAATAATTACATGTTGAGGAAGAATGAGTCTGAAGCTAGCCTGTACCTTAAAACAGATTTATTTCCAGGACAGCAAAGCAAAGTCACAGATTCTCCCAGGCACCCAGAGTGAACTGGTTTATACACTCTTGCAATGATTCCCTAATCCTTCCCCAACTTGGGACAGCTGTGCTTAATTACCAATTTAAAGCATGTATTCTATTGCAGCACAATTGCAACATTAACATCTGTTGTGTGACCATTATTTGATGAAGAAGGAGGACTGGATAGCTGGTCCTTCAGTGTTTAAGGATATCCTATAGATCAATGGCAAATGACCCCTTGAGACAACAGTGAGAAAGAGCTAATGTTAAGATGGCACATGCTTCCATCAAGATTCTTGTGTCATAATTATTTGGCAATATATTAAAACAGTCATCAGATGTTCCTTGAAATTTAATTAAAAGGAAGTTCAGTGAGCAGTTTACATGCTGCCTGGGCAAGCAGAGAATCTTACAGCACAGAAAGAGGTCATTCAGCTTGTCATGTCCCATTTAGTCCAAAGATCCAATGTTTTCTTCATAATCTTGCAAATTAATCCTCTTCAAATACATGTCTAGTGTCTGCCTTTTGAAAGTTTCAATGGAATCAACTCCTCGACTCTTTCAGGTATGCATTTCAAATCTAAACAACCCTCTATGTGAAAACAATTCTCCTAATTTCCCCTCTAGTTCTTTTGCAAATTATTCTAAATCTATGATCTCTGGTTAGTGACCCACTTGCCAGAGTAAATAAATTTGCTCTACTTGCTCCATTGTAACCTCTCATAATTTTGAAAATCGCTTCTAAGTTTCCCCTAAATCTTTTCTGCTTTAAGAAAGACAATCCCGCCCTCTTCAATCTTTCCATGTAACTGAAACCCCTCATCAATGGTATTCCCAATAAAGCTGCTGTGTATGTGACCTTAGGTCTTGAAATCCTGTCTAAAATGTGTTGTCCTGAACTCCAGCTGAGGCCTTACCAGAGATTTATAAAGACTTAGCACAGCTTCTTTGCTTTTGTACTCGACACATCCTTTTTACAAAACCAAGGATTCCATACACTTTCTTAATCACCTTCTCAACTTGCCATGCCAAAGTCAAAGACTTGAGAGTGTGCACCACCCCCCCTCCAGGTCCCTCCGCTCTTACTCCTGGAAGTACTCTGGTGACACTAGCTGCTCCTCAAGCTCTGAATCAGGGCTTGAGCTTGAACGGTTTGTGGCATTTCCTGGACACACAAAATGCTCTGGATTTCCCACATGGCAAGTGATGTGCATACAGAAGACCTCAGCTGCCTTGCCATATTAATTAGCACTTACTCAAAAATGTATTTTTTAGCTTTAAGGTTATTTATTAGCTTAGCTAACACTAAATACGAAAACCTGAAGTTTCAATTCGGTTGAACTGGTGTTATCAGTGTAATTCGCCCAAATCTGCTAGACCAGCACAGAAGATTGGGTAATTCCAAGTGCACATTACATCCAGTACAAATGGGTTTTCGAGAGCTTTCATGCTAGTTTAAAAACTTTGGGCTGGATTTTCACCAAGTCAGGGGAGTCCTTTAAAAACGATTCTGGATTCCCGACCCCATTCTCAGCTTTTCAGATTTTCAGGAGTGCCTTTTAAGGGTGCAGGCACTCCTGACCTGACCGTTTCCATTGCAGGGAGAGGCACGTCGTAGTCCCGCTGCAATTTTTATAGAGTTGGGCCAGCTTTTGAAAGAATTGTGGTTCACACCACCTCAGAAGTGCTGTGAACTGTAGCCTGGATGAGGGAACCTTTTTAAAGGTAAGTTCAAACGTTCCTCCTCATGCTCCCATGCCAAGGTATGACCCCCCTTTGGTTCATGTCCCCATGCCAGGCAATACCCTACACAACCCTTATGGCATTACTGGCCCTCTATGCCAAGGTGTTCCTCCCAGCCATCCTATGTAGCCTCTCATGCACACCCATGCCAAGGTATGCCCCCCCAAACAACCCCTATGGCCCTTCAAGACCCTAGACCAAGCTATTGCACTTCCATGCTTATTGATCCACTATAAACTTTATAGAACCAATGAACATTATGGTGACAGTCCTCCTCCTCCGCCTTCAAATATCATACCCTAAGAGGGCAATGGTGACCATGGACTTCCATTGGATTGGTCCATGTTAATACTTGGCAAAGTACTGCAGTGATTTGCCTTTGCCCTCTGCAGTATGTCTGATCAGGACACTCTCCTGCTCTTACCAATAGCAATCAAGAATATTGGAAGGATTTGCAGGTTGATAATCAACCTGTTTGGCCACATTATGAATGCACCTTCCGTGGCCATCAAGTCCTGGATTGGGACTTGAACCCAGAGTTTGTGGCTCTAGCATAAGGATTATTGTGAGTCTGTTTACAGTACCGTGACACAGTGATGTAAGAAAGCACATGACCCTGATCTGGGGTTAGTGTGGTGTTAGCCAGAGGCATGTTAAGACCCAATCATGGAGATATATGTATGTAAGTATATAGTTACAAGTAGCTAATAAAGAATTGTTGTTATCATATTGAAGGCTACAAAGACCCCTTTAATGTTTTACAACCAACATCATCCCAACATGGTTGCAGCAGTCGGATCAAAAAGTCTCAACATCACAAGAATGCTGAAAAACGAAGAAAAAGAAAATATTTCCAAGCAGCAGCATGAGAGTATGGAATAGGTTTCATGCTACTCACAATGGTCGAGCCCCCCCCCCCCCACCCCCACTCCCCAACAGAAGGCTCAGAAAGACTTCTTAAACTTTGCTTGTCAACAAGTGCAGGGCCAGTTAACCTCATGTGTGTCTATGTCCTGACATTCACCTCCACCTCAGATGTCAAGGATCAATTCTATGAGGCACTCGATGCTGCCATAAAAGAATTCCCAGCAGTGAGGGACTGTACCTTCCAGGAGACTTCAATGCAAGGGTGGGTACTGACTACACAGCTTGGCCAACATGTGTAGGACACCAGGGAATTGGCAAGATGAACAAAAATGAGCAGAGGTTCCTGGAGCTATGTTGTTATCATGTGTGACAAAAAGCTACTTCAAAACCAAGTCGTGCCACAAGGTACCCTGGAGGTATCTAAAATCATCCTACTGGCACCAGCTAGGTCTCATCATCTCCAGACATACCACGCTCAACAGTGTCCTCATCACTTGTAGCTATCACAGCACTGACAGTGACACTGACCACTCCCTGATGTGGAGCAAGCTCACACTTTAACCAAGGAAGCTATACCACTCTAAGAAGAAAGATCATCGTTGGATCAACTCTTGCTGTACCACTGATCCAGAAAGGACCCAGGGGTTCCTCAACATCCTTGATCAGGCTCTTTTGAACAATAACGCCCAGGGCCAGAGTGTGGTGTCAAAATGGGATCATCTGCAGAACACCATCTATAACTCTGCATTCCCTGCGTAAGAGAAAAGAGACCAGAGGAATGTTGACTGGCTTGAGGCTTATTGGACTGAATTGGAGCCAATTACTGCAACCAAGTGGAGAGCCCTTATGAACTATAAGCAAGTCCTCTGCAAACAAAACCTAGATGTTCTCAGAGCTGCCAGAATCTAGTCTCAGCAGACTGCTCAGCACTGTGCCAATCAATACAGGCTGAAATTTTGCAACAGCATACAATCTGCTGCTGAATCTGGGAATGCTGGAGGGATATATGAAAGAATCGAGAAAATAATGAGCCCAGCAGCAACCAAATCAACTCATTTGAATACAAAGATGATCATCACTGAAGCTAGCAAGCAGATGGATGGATGGGTGGAGCGCTATCTTGAACTCTACACAACAGAGTATGTTGTCATTGAGGAAGCCCTCAGCACCATTCCTGGCTTTCTTGAATCCTCCAGTGATGGAGGAGCCGGACTGCGAGCCCACTATAGTAGAGCTCAACAAGGCCACTGACATCTCACCAGTGGTAAAACTCTGGGAAACAATGGAATTCCATCTGAATTTATAAAAAGTGGAAAATCTGCTCTGCTGCAACATCTCCAGGAACTTCTGTGTCTCTGCTGGAAGGAAAGATTTGTACTACAAGGTATGCACAATACAAAAATAGTCACCTTGTACAAAACCAAAGGAGATCACAATGACTGCAACAATTACTGAGGCACCTCCTTGTTAATATTGTGGGGAAAGGTCTGTGCTCACTTTTCTCTGAGCAGATTGCAGATCCTGGGGTCACACATCTACCCTGAGTCTCAGTGTGGCTTCAGAGTTGGCAGATTAACTGTCAACATGATTTTCTCATTTCGGCAGTTACAGAAGTGCTGTGACCAGTGCAGATCACTCTACATTGCTTTCAGAGACCTCACCATCTTGTCAGCATAGATGGACTCTTTAAGATTTTGTAGAAAATGGGCTGCCCACCTGCACTATTGGGCGTCATTTCTCCTTTCCACAAGAACATGTACAGTTTCTTCAGTTACAATGGAGCATCACTGGAGGATTCAAGAACTGTAGCAGGGTAAAGTGCGCTGTGTCCTGGCACCAACTCCCTTTGGCATATTTTTCTCTCTGCTGCTATTGTACACTTTTGGCAACTCAAATGAGGGTGTTTACCTGCACTGGTCAGCAGAGCTGATGGCAAGCTGTTCAACTTGGAAAGAATGCACCAAGACTAGTGCATAATGTCCTAGTCTGTGACTTGCTGTTTGCTGATGACACCATGCTGTCACCCCATACTGAAGTTCACATGCTACACCTTGTAAGTCGTTTCTCCCAGGCCTGCAAGAGTTTGGACTGACAGTCAACATCAGAAAAACCAAAGTTAAGGGCCAGGATATATAGACTCCACCTTCCATCAACATTATCAATCTCACTCTGGAGGACGTCGACAGCTTCACGTACCTTGGATCAACACTCACCAGCAACTGTACCTTGATGCCAAAATCAGCATCAGGATTGCCAAGGTCGCAGATGTCAAGTCAAAGTTGAGAAGTTTAATGTGGACCAACAGCAAATTAACTGAAATTGCTAAGCTCTGTGTGTTCTCAGCACCCTCCTTTACAGTAGCTAGGCATGGGCAACTTATGCAAGCCAAGAAAAGCAGCTGAACAGCCACCTCCACTGTCTCAGAAAAATATCGGGCATCTCCTGACAGGACAGTGTGTTGAATATGGTAGTACACCGCCGTGTAAGAATCCCCAACATGTTTGTCTTAAGTCAGCGGTGACGCCGTTGGCTGGGCCATGTGCATCAAATGGATGGTGGCTGCATCCCTAAAGACATACTTTATAGCAAGTTTGCTATAGGCATAAGACCAACATGTCATCTACCTCTGTGATACGTGGATGTCTGCAAGCGAGACTGCAAATTGACTGGGATAGGATAGATGAATGGGAGGTCTTTGTTGCTGCCCAGAGTGCTGGGAGACAAGCAGTCAGGAAGGGTGTGGAAAAAGCAAAGGACAAAAGAAAATTCCAGATGATGGAAAAGAGAGCCTACCGGAAGGAAAAAGCTTCAGTCAACTATGGGCCAACGCTATTCATCTGTGCCACGTGCAGAAGGGACTGCCACTCATGAATCTACGGCCACAACAGATAATGTTCAATCCAGAAGTGACCCTTGGCACAGTCCGTCATCTCCTGAGGCAGATTGATGCCATCAAAATCAAGGAGATCAGTGATGCGTTGCTTGGCAGAGAGCACAATTTCATTATTTTGCCCCTACAAACTAGGTACCAGAATGAGAAGGATCTGTAATTTATTTCCCAAAGTTCAGGATGTTATTCATGGCACCCGTATGTCAGCCCTGGTCCTTACACTCATTATCCTTCACAAGACATGTGTTCCACTTCATCAATAGGAGGTGGTCAGTTAGCAACAACGCAGGATCTTGCAGGTGATTGCCTACTTCCCAAGCAGCCGTCATGTGGTGGAAGTATTTAGCCAATCCCCTGTGCCTTGGATTTTTAAAGGAGAATACAGAAAGCAAAGCTAAATTCCAGGTGACAAATCTACACTCATCAACTGTGTCTCATTACTCTTCTGAGAAATCCAAAAATAGCATTGGAGCAAATGTGTAAGGCCCATACCAGCAGAATCATTACTACACGCTATATGGATATCTTAATGCGCTACTACACAATGGGCAGAGTTTTCCATCCTGCAGACTAAGTGTGATGGTGGGCATGAAAGCCAGTGTAACTCCTGCTGGGTGGTGGGGCGGATGCTCACACCTGACTTTCTGCTTTTCAGCTCAATAATTATGCATTGACAAGAAGCTTGTCTAATCTTTGTCGGGGCAGGCAGGGGTTCGTCTGCCTGCCATTACCTCATGAGTTTGATGGTCTTGGCGCCATATTTAAATGGCATCATACAGACATTCACTCACTGCAGACCAGGTGCAGGCTGAACATCTACATTACCATGCCAATCAGAGGCAGCAAATGCTTGGTTCCATGGTTCAGTGGTCGATGCCTCCCTGGGGATTTTTCTCGAAGCTGTCTAGAAAAGGTGGGAGGTCCTCTATCTGAGGGATGAGAGCAGGAGATCCTTCCACCTGACCACACCGCCCTGGGAGGAGGTCGCCAGGTAGGTCAGTGCTCTTGACACCCAAAAAAGGACTGCCCTGCAGTGGAGCAAACAAATGAATGATCTGCTGCTCTCCTCCAGGGTAATTGAAACTTCTACTCACTCCAAACTCGCACTCTCGTAGGGCATCAGGCAATCAAAGGGCTAGAGTCCACAAAGATGTCACACATGACCAGCAGATGGGTCATCAGCACTGAATAACTGCCAACCACTTTAAGCTCACCAAACAGTGTCTTAATCCCTTACTGGAGAAGGCTCAGCTCACATAACAGGTATGTGTGCTTTGAAATGTTCTTTCATCCGCAATGCTCACAGTGAATCCACCTGTCTTTATGCAGAATAAGATCGCCCACAATTGACAGGAGACAGCCAAGACCAGAGGGGGACACCAGAGCTCAGGACACTCTCCCCAAAGAGGAGCAGGGAGCAGAGCTTGCTGGAGATGATAGGGATCTCTCCTGCATGGAGGCGAGATCGGTCTCCCCCTACAAGCCAGTGAGGGCCCATCCAGTATACATGTGGACAATGACTGTGAGTGATCTAAAGTGTAGGAACCTGTCTAGACAATCAATAATTATCTCTTCTCTCTATTCCAGCCACCAGCAAGAAAACGCAGAGGAAGACCTCCAAAAAGCGCCTGAATCACACCCCTCGGAACACCTCAGATGATGTGGCAGAAGAAGCAACAGATGAAGACCCGTCACTGTGTTCAACTGCACCATTCACCATTGCAGATACATGTACCTCAGTGCGTCCTAGTTCTAAGTAGGCTTGGGGTCACAATCTGGTGATCATCTCACAAGCACGTGTCCACAGCAGGTGGAGGCAGTGGCAGCCGAGATCTCTGACACTTAGAGGACTGCTGGAGACAAGGCCCCTGCTGAGTCCAAGTCAGATGATGATCCTCTGCAATTGGCCCTGAGAGAAATGTTACAGATGCAACGACAGGCAGGGGAATATCAGGCAGAGTTGTCAGAAGCCATCACCAGATTGGAATATAGGATGGAGGAGTCATCCACGTTCTGTCTGATGTCATGGTCTGGCATGTGAGCACATTGAAATTCTCCATGGCAAGGGCGGCAACTGCCTTGGGGGACCCAGGTCCAGCAGTTTCTGCTGGATTTTTCCTCGGACCTGCACACCATCACTAGCCGTGGGTGCATCCAGCAATGGCTGGGTGAAAAGGGGAAGGGGCACCTCAACCTCCCTCCAGGTATTCCATCTCCTCAAAGAGTCAAGGACGGGCCCTCAGGTACCCGAATGGAGGAGCCAGACACCCTGGGGGCATCTATTCAGGACACCCCAATGGAGTGCTGCCGCTCCAAATCTCCATCAACTCCAGCAGGTCAGTCTGAGGAGGGTGCACCGGTCCTAGAGCAGGACACCCTTAGCAGGCTGGTGACCTCAAGGCTTTGGGCCTCCAGAGGATGTCTGCCAAAGTCATCTCAGACAACAGGGCATAGCAGTCAGGTTGCATCCACCTCCACTGTGGATGTCGGGGCTGCACCTAGACATAGTAGTAGAGTTAGGAAAATTAAAAAGTTTTGAATGCACAATGGTGGCATGTGTGTTCATTCACTGTACATAATCGGCACTATTGTAAATATGTTTCACATTTATCCCTCTCCAAGTTTTGTGTATTGAATGGCAAATCAATGTGATGCAAGGAATGATATTCATTTTTCATAAAAAATGAACCAGCCCCCATCCAATTATCTCTCAGCTTTTCCCTCTGTTTCATGAAGTCTCACTCAGTCACATCACAGTGAATCGCCTTTAGTTCCACATCAATGACAGGAGCAAGGACGCTTCCTATATGAAAATGATGGTTGGGCAATACACATGTAACCCTTACATCTCAAGGACACATTATGTGACCTCATGAGAATTGCCTATCAAAATTAGTGATTATCCTGATGCTGTCACACTGAAGTCTGCTGTTTGTGGATGTTATAAGTACTTATCGCGACGTTAAAGTCTTTTCACCCAATTATGCTTTGCATTGGCATTTATTTTGTTATTGTGAGGTTTTGATTAAAGTTGTGTTCATGGTCATGCACCATAGCCTTTCATGCCTTCCTGAAACATGATTTTGTCTCTATGTTTAAGGCTGAACAATATTCCTTTGGTAGTCCCCACTTTCCCCATGCATGATGCTGAGTGATGGAAGTTGGTTCCACTTGGTGACGTTTGAAATGTCTGTTAAACGGGAATGAGTGTGTGCTCATCCTGATGAATTTGTCCACTTAGCTGTGAGGATCATAGTTTGTTCCTGAACGTTTGCCTAACAGTGCTTCATGGAATCCCTCTGAGGTCAAGGAGCACAAATTGAAATGTAATTCATGGCATGTCTGTGCACTCATTAACTTAGGGTTCCTAGAAATGATTAGCCTTTGTGAGATGGACAATGTCGAGGACTATCCTCGTATGAAAGTGATGCTTCAGCACATCTCCTAAGTGCTCAGCAGTATCTAGGAAAGGAAAAAGTTATCATTGATTGCTGTGTCAAACCTGACTGGGCAACGTCACTCCCAAATGCCAAGGCAATGCTGAAAAAGATCAGGTGGCAGCTTCCTGAACTTCCTCTGCCATAATAATCCATCTCTGTTCATCCATACTCTGTATACCAGTCATACATAATGCACCTTCCTAAAAGTTTTAAAATCCATTGAGTTGGAAGTAGCTATGCTGGAGGTTGTTATGGATGGAATGAGTGATTCAGTGTGCTATAAGGTGTTGGTTTTGTTTTTGTTTCAGATTTCCAGAATCCGCTGTATTTTGCTTTTCTCATAAGGTGCTGGTTGTTGGACACTGCTGAGAACTATGGCTGGTTCTTTGGGTTCACTGAAAGAATGTTAATAGGAGAGTATGCTTGAATTCTAGCTGTAAGACATCCCTTTCCACGGAGTTGATAGAAAATTTAGTATAGTAAAACTGACCAGAATATTTGTGTGTGAGTGGGGGAATGAGTGAGTAAGAATGGTCAGTGAGTAAAGTGTGAATAAAAAAAAGATAGTGCTATTCTTAAGCTTGAAGAGGTCCTCAAATTTCACCCAGACCTACTCCGCCCCTGTTCTTAGGCTGCAGGAAGTCAAAGATGGCCTGTTCAGTGTGATTCAAAGACAAAGTTTAGGAGGGGAGGGTGCTCTCCTCTCATTCAAATTCACCTTTCTGTTATGCACCGCTTTGTCTTGTAACCAAAGAATTAGAGTTCAGATATTGAGATTAGAAGAATATATAAAGAATGAGGGGCTAGTGTCTACCCTCCACCCCAACTAATAAGTGACGAAATAACTACTTAACACCTGGTAGCTCATACCAGTTGGGGTTTCAGAGTAAGTTTATGGACATTCAAAACTTGTGAACTCAATCACTTCTGGTTTTGACGTATCGACATGATTAACTTAAATCAGAGGCAATCCTGGTGTAAATGGTAGGATTTCTGGAACAGGCTAGGAATTGTGTGATGAGTTACTCACCTCCTGACTCCCCAAAGCCTGTCCACCATCTATAAGGCACAGGTCAGGAGTGTGATGGAATACTCCCCACTTGCCTGGATGAGTGCAGCTCCTACAACATTCAAGAAGCTTGACACCATCCAGGATAAAGCAGTCTGCTTGACTGGCACCCCATCCACAAACATTCACTCCCTCCACCACCAACACACAGTAACAGCAGTGTGTACCATCTACAAGATGCACTGCAGGAATTCACCAAGGCTCCTTAGACAGCACCTTCCAAACGCACATCCACTGCCATCTAGAAGAACGAGGGCAGCAGATAGATGGGAACACCACCACCTGAAAGTTCCCCTCCAAGCCACTCACCATCCTGACTTGGAAATATATCGCTGTTCCTTCACTGTCGCTGGGTCAAAATCCTGGAACTCCCTTCCTAACAGCACTGTGGGTGTACCTATACTACATGGACTGCAGCAGTTCAAAGATGTAGCTCACCACCATCTTCTCAAGGGCAACTAGGGATGGGCAATAAATGCTGGCCCAGCCAGCGAAGCCACATCCCATGAATGAATAAAAAATACAGCAGCTTTTCCATTCATTATAGTGCGATTTGCAAGCGCTACTTTGAGGATGGATAGTCACCAATTATACTAGAATTTATCATGTATTTTTAGAATGGCTGTATCTGACTTACATCCAAAATATTGCTTCCCACACCAGAACTGTACCAGTTTGGCACCAAAAAAAATATTGATTCTGGGGCTCTGGGCTTCTGAGATTCCTGAGGTTCTGTTCTGTTGTGTATGTACAATGGAGAGGAACCCTTGTCTGCTCTATAGACAAAAGCTGGAGACCCGACCCAAATTACTGGGATGAAAATTGTTTGCACGCCTGGGTTGGGTGTGTCACAGCTGCAAAAGGGCATCAACATCACCTGCCCTGGAGACCAGCTGAATTGTCATTGGATGAAAATTGCATCAGCTTCACTGTGTCCACCCCATTAATGGCGTGGTCAAAGTGCCTGCCAAATTTCTATTCCTAGTCGCCACTTTTCACATGAGAATCTCTTTCCTAATCTGTTGATGCAGAGACTAGAATACTCCCAACTGAGGCAAACATGTATACACTTTAAATAAAACATATACTGCTAAGAAGCCCAAAAACTGCTATATAATTATGAAATAATTATTGTTAATACAGTGCAATCACTTACAATTAATAGCTATTTCAGATGTGACAGAAAATATCTGACAAATCTGTGATTGAACAGGTCAATTATAGAGGGGAGCAAATAATTTCTAGTTCAAATGTGTTTTAATTTCACACTTATTTAGCATTCAGAATATTATGTAAAGTCATTACTGGAATTATTGTAGTCTGTCCCTCTCTAATTATTGTTTTAATTGGAGATTTTCTACCTGGCTGTTCAGATGCTCAGAGCAGAATTAAAATTCTGGACCCATCTGCAGCCTCTCTGATTCATTGTGACCTAGTCCAACACAGGAAGCTAGTCTGTGGTCCTGCGGCAATGGGACTCATAGGCATTGAGGAGTAGCTTCCACTGAGAACGAGGGTGGGGAAGCTGAGCTCCTTGGGTTGTAACAGGTGGACTGGCAGGAGGCCCCATTTTTGGCTGGACACTCAGGGCATGGACTCTGTAGGCCTGTGTATCAATGCACTTCTGTGGCTGGCAGAACATAATGCCCGCAACTAATTTGCAGGGAAGAATGCAATATAACAGTAATAACTGCTTAAACTAATATTTAACAATTTTCTTTTGAGAACTAAAAGGCACAAACATCACCAAGGACACCAGAGCTTAACCCATTAGCTCTTACATTTTGAGCATTCATCTACGTTTTGAACCTTTCGAGTGTTAAGTAAAAATTTTCTTTCATATTCAATCAGATGGATTAAGTTGATCACTTTTCCTCATAAATGTGTTACAGATAATAAAACCCTTTCTTGTGGAAAGGGTGAAAACAGATGCTAAGATATAACTTTAGTGAACATTTTGTTTGGATCAACTTGGTTATTTCCTTTTATAATGGTGAAAATTTCAAAGCCTATTTTTGTGGAAAGAGAACAGACATAACATACTGAATTTTCAAATAACCAGGAAGATGGTATCAGATGTGGCTGGCCCCCAATATGCCTGTTGGCTGGCGTGCCTTTTTGCCAGCATGTTCCAGCCTCGGGGCAATTTTGGAAGAAGCTGGCTGGGGTGTTGACAGTAAGGCCTGGATTTTTGCAATGACGGAGGTCCTCTCCATCACTGTGGAAATGTCAGACAGGCCTGGAAAGCAGAAGTTCTGCCTCCGGACATGGCACCGACTATTTTTGCGAGGGTGGGAATGGGGACAGGTGGCATTTCGCTCACGCTTGTTTCAAGGAGGCAGCAGCCCATATCAATCAGCAGCTGCCCCCACTCAAGTTGGATTTTGGTCTCACAAGTGTCTGAAACATAATGTGCGCACCTGGTAGGAGCAAGTCTGAGCTTTGTGCATTTTTTTGGATAGCCAGGGCACCCCTTTGGAGAGGTGCAGGCACCCCTGTGGAATTGTTTTTAAACTTGTCTTAACTGCCCCTGAATTGGCAAAAAATCAATTCAAACTGCCTTGCTTTAAACCAAGGAGGTAGGAGGATGGATCTACTGGACTCAAAGGGTAACTCTTTTTGCCCCAACTGACTTGTGCACATACAAGTGCCAGAAAGAACTTTGTGCATGAGAAGAACATATTGTGTTTTTTGTGAAGGAAGATACAAGATGGGCATGTCACCCTTGTACATAGATGCCATAGAAACCAGTCAATGTGAACAGGCAAAGGCCAGAGGAAGGGCAGAAGGTCAGAAGGAAGAGGCAGTGCCACAGTCACCAGAAAGGAGGAGGAGGAGAGACAGGACAACCAGGTACTACTCTGTGGGAAGGGTGTACAGACCTAAGACATCCTAGCTTAATATGACGGAGAACCAGTGCTGAAGGCAACTGAGGTTAAGACGTGAGGTTGTGACAGGCATATGTCACATTGTCCAGCAACAACTCGCGCCACACTCCATTGACCCCCACAACCTGCCAGTGGCTGTAAAGGTAAGCGTCGCTCTCAATTTTTATGCCTCAGGCTCTTTTCAGAGGTCAGCAGAAGGCCTGCCTGGAATATCCCAGTCAGTGGCATACAGCTGCATTAAGGCTGTAACTAATGCCCAGTTTGCTCGTGTGGGGGATCACATTCATTTCCCTATAGATTTGGCATTTCAGATGCAGAAGGCCAAAGCCTTTGTCCAATTAGTAAGCTTCCCTTAGGTATAGGGTGTTATTGGTTGTACCCATGTTGTCATAAAGGCCCCAACTCAACATGCGGACACCTTCATCAATCAAAAGCCCTTCCACTCAATCAATGTCCAGCTGGTTTGTGACCACAAATTCTTCCTTAATGTGTGTGCAACGTTCCCTGGTAGCTGCCAAGACTCCTTCGCACCAAGAAGTTCCCAACTCCCTCAGTTATTTCAGCTACCAATGCAGATCTGTGGTAGGCTACCCCTTAAGAACGTGGATGATGATCCCCTTTAGGACCCCTCAAATTGGGGCACAGCACAACAACAGCAACCATGTTATCACAAAGACTACAATTGAGCAGGCCAGTGGCATTTTAAAAAAACGCTTCAGGTGCCTCAATCACTCAGGTGAAAATATGCCCCAGCAAGGGTATCAAGAATACTAATGGTGTGCAATATGCTGCACAACATTACGCAGCGGAGGGACATACAAATTGATGACAACAACGCAATGGGCAGAGCTCTGACTTCTGAGGAGAAAGGTGAGGGATATGATGAGGAGGAAGCCCCTGTCTATTTTGACAATTCTGAAATGGAGGAGGATGCAGAGTCTGCTAATGGCAGAGCCTGGCCGTGTACCCAGGGTGACTCTGCAAGAGGGGGTCATCACCAGAATATATGCAAAATAAATTCTCATAAGGTCCTCTGATCTCATACTTGCCATCAGCCAATCCCTAGTGAGCAACTTCCAAGTAAAGAACCTTTGATATTGGCAATTACTCAGGGGAATACCCATCCCCCACGAGGGAGAGAATCAACATCAATTGCTATTATTTTGTTTTTATCAATGAATATTAACTCAGTTAAATTAAAATGGCTGGGAGCCTCACGATCATAACCATGGACCTCATCATATTGCAACACACATGGTAAGGATTCCCTCACAACCTGGCCCCCCCATTGTGCCTGTAAATGAGGTGCCAAAGACGCCACCTTGTCCATAATCTAACCATGCCCACAATGCTGAGAGTGACATTTGACTTAAAACTTTTACACCCTCTACATGTTGATAGGATTGTTTGTGCCAACAAATGGGCAGATCAGGCATATTGCATAGGATGATCCCACTCCTGTGCATCAACAGGTTTTTGAAAGAATCTGCGCACCATTCATTCCAACCAATGGTGCAGTTTCTGAGGTGGGTGCCAAATGCAACATTCCAGGCTTCCATAAACCTCTACTTCCCACACAAAGCACATCCTCTGCTGCCTGGAATGCAAATGCTGCCAAAGTAGTGGGGACAGCAAACAAGCAATAATCCCTGCAGCATGTCGAGTTTACACCTGGGCCAATAATAACACTGCAGTGAGGAGGAATGCCTTGCACCCAGCACTCATGCTTGAGATGTACTTGCTGCCCAGGATCTGCTCATGTTATCTTATCATTGTGCCTCCCTTAAAGTCAAACTTGGAAGGACAATGAAAGATGCAAGGAGCATCTCAGTGCTTGAGCCTTTGAACGATGGATTCTTATGTGATAGGCTAAAGAAGGAAGAAGCTCTCCAATGCCTCATAAATCAGGCAACAGTGTTGCTCCTGATGACCTCACCTCAAGGTGAACTTCATCATACCACTCTCATTATCACTGGTAAGAACACCCTTCATAATGTTACCATTCTTTTTGAGATCTGTGGTGTACAAACACACACTGAGTCATCCACGAGTGTATGTAAATATATGTAAAAATTGCTCAAATGTGCTACATACAATGTGAAATGTGTAACCACATTAGTGCTCTATGTGAGATGGCACCCTGCGCTCATGCATGGTCCAACGGATTGTCCCCCTGTATTGCCTTGGAGGAGGTGAAGGCAGACTGCTCGCTTCTCGGTCCATCTGGTAATGAGGAGTATGGTGGCCTGTTCTGTCATGCAGGCACCCGTTGGGCTCCTCCTTCAGATGGTGGCCTCTGCATCTCTGCATGGGTAGCTATGGTCACTGGTACATGTGGAGCAGATGAGGGCATTGGTAGAGGGGCAGTGGGGTGGAAGAAGATGAGAGTGCTGAGAAGCTCTCGGTACATTCACCCTCCTCAGTGACCTCCATTGCCCTGTGTTGGCCTTCAGATGGGGTTGATGGGGCTGGCTGCTGGTGCACAGCAGTCATCCAATTCAGCAACCACTGAGCCAACAGTGCAATCACCCTGTTCAGGGTACACAGCTACTCATGTATTCTGTGGATGGCAGTGCTCATACTCTGAACAGGCTGATCCAGGCTACTGAGAGAGGCTTGCACCTTTCCTGAACAAGAAGAAATTGCTACCGGGCAATTATGCTCATTGTAGCACAATGGTGCAACTCTTAACTAAGCTGCATTCCGAGTATTAAAATTCCCAGGATTTAAGAAAATGAGACCTGCATGATTCTCATATTTATGAGAACGACAGTCATAGGTAATATTGCAATGTTTATAAACTTAAGTGTTTATTTTTGCGGCTGCAGGGAAATTCACTGTGTCCATTTTGGTGAATGGCAAATGACGTCAGTCAAAACATCCAAAGGCCGAGTGTTCACTTTCCAGTCTTCTGTTTGGGATACTCTGGCTTCTAAAAGGAGGTTTTTATTTTCTGTCGAATTCAATGTCCTTGATTCTTCTTTGATAAACCTGGCAGCACGAGGAATGGAATTTTGCCCAGAATGTAATTTATTTTTGGAGCAACCGTCATTTCAGTAGAATCAGCAGCTGCACCCTAGAGCAATATCTCAATACTCGACCATCTGTTCAGACTGTTGCTGATTCTTTTCTTTCCTTTTATCAATATTAGAATTTGTGATTCCTGAGTCAGCATCAATAGCCATATTCCCTTATTTCTAATCATTTTCATACCCATTGGTGTACACTTGATAAAAGATCCTATTAAATTTCCATTTCCATTGAATGTCAAAGTTAATAGACAAAGATCTTGACTAAAATAGAGAGCCTTAGGATGTCCTAAAGCATTGGATAACCGGTGCAGTGCAGTCACAGTAATTTAGGCTAACATAGCTGCTAATTTGGTCACAGCAGGGCTCCACAAACAAGTGACTGAAAGACTAACTAATCTACATCATTTTGCTGATGTTGATTGATGAAAGAATGTTGGTGGGGAGATCAAGATACATCAGGCAGAATCATCCTGGTACCATGGAGGAGGCAACAGGAGGAAAATTGGAAAGAAGGCCGTCCCCGTCTCTGGCCGATTTGCCAGAGGGGGAGCAGAATTGGCAGTGGCTATCAGCCCAATGGGCAGCCAATTGAATAAATAAATGCCTATATAGAACCATAGAAAAGTTACAGCACAGAAGGAGGCCATTTGGCCCATCTTGTCCATGCCAGAGGGATGCAGGCAGATGCCCCATTTAGGGGGCAGATAGGCCTACTTCTAAGGCCAAAACCTGGCAGGTACCTGGAGATGACTTGCCAGCAGCCTGCCAGGAGGCTCGCGAGTCCTCCTACGCTTGCTCCACCCATCTTCCCCACTCGCGCTGCAGGGCTCAGTGGCCAACAGCTTTGGCTGCAGACATCCTGTGGAGGGGTTTAACCCTTCACAGGGGTGGCCTGTTGCCTGTGGCCAGAATGCATTTTTAAAAATTGAAACCTCTTCACAGGGCTCCTCAAGGTGGAGGTGCCCTCACAATTGCCATCTTACATTGGTAGTACACACCTCAGATGGTGGGGCTGTAGCTACAGGCTCTCTGATTGGGCCCTGCAGCTGCAGTCCTTAATTGGATGGCTGACATGGAAGCAACCAATTAGGAAGCCACCTCCTGGAAGATCAACATCCTTATGATTACACTAGAAACTGAACTGGACCAGTCACATAAATACTGAGGCTACAATAGCAGGTCGGAGTCTGGGAACTTTGCAATGAGTAACTCACCTCCTGACTCCCCAAAGCCTGTCCACCAACTACAAGGCACAAGCACAGTACACAGTGGCAGCTGTGTGTACCATGCACAAGATGCACTGCAGCAATTCACCAAGGCTCCTTCAAAAGCGCCTACCAAACATGCAACTTCTGCCACCTGGAAAAACTCAGCAAGGGCAACAGATGCATGGGAACACCACCTCCTGTATTCACTGGCGTTCAGAAGAATGAAAGAGGATTTCATTGAAATGTATAAAATTCTGACAGGGATGGACAGGCTGGATGCAGGGATGATATTTCCCCTGGCTGGGGGGGTCTAGAACAAGGGGTCACAGTCTCAGGATGTGGGGTAGGCCATGTAGGACTGAGATAAGGAGAAACCTCTTCACTCAGAGGGTGATGAACCTATGGAATTCTCTACCACAGAAGTCTGTGAAGGCCAAGTCACAGAATATATTTAAGAAGGAAATAGATTTCTGGACTCTAAAAGCATCAAGGGTATGGGGAGAGAGTGGGAGTATGGCGTTGAGATAGAGGAGTAGCTATGATCATATTGAATGGTGAACATACTCAAAGGGTCAAATGACCTACTCCTGCTCCTGTTTTCTATGTTTATATGCAAGTTCCCCTCCATCCTGACTTGGAAATATATCACTGCTCCTACATTGTCACTGGATTAAGAGCGTGGAGCTCCCTAACAGCACTGTGGCTGTACCTACATCACATGGACTGCAGCAGTTCAAGAAGGCAGTTCATCACCACCTTCTCAAGGGCAGTTTAGGGAGGGCAAGAAATGAATGGCCAGCCAACGATACCCACATCCCATAGAATAATAAAAAAAGTTGCACTGGCTGGTGCGCTGCTGGAAAGAGTGTTTTAGGACCCAGAAATTATCCTGATGCTGTGATTACCTTTATAGTTGATAAAATACCATCCAACAATATCCTGTCCTTCTTTTAATTATGAAATCAAATCTTGTACTCATAGAATGTTAATAGATTTATTTGTGTTTCAAGTTAATTTTTCTTTTGAATCTGGATAGAGGAACAAAACCTTTTTCCAGCATCATTAGGCTATGTAGGGAAAATGTGGGTTATCACCTGATACATAGAAGAAATAATTATTGGCAATACAAAAAGGCTAATGGGTCTACCAAGCCTGCCTGTCCTTATTCAAAGGTTAATTGCTTCCCCACCCACCTAGTTTCTCGCAATAACCTTTAATCCTTCTCTTTTCAGAAATATTTCTAATTTTCTTCTGAACACATTTAGATACTTTGCCTCAGTAGCCTTCTCTGCTCACTTATTCCGTAACTCAATTACCCTTTGGGTGAAAACGTTTCCTTCCTACTAATTTTCTATTGCTTGCATCTCTGCTATTTATCATATATATTAGGATCATCACTGCTTGTGTACCTCGGTATCTCTTAAATGCTGCAAATTTTAAAATTAATGCCATATGAGTTATTTACTGGTGTAATATTAACACTTAATAGTAAAATACTTAATTAAAGTATTTGTAGCAACATAAAAGTAAAATTGTCTGCCCAAAATGAAAAATGTAATTTTAACCGATTTACTGGTGCTAGAATCACTGGATGTTGTATTCCATTTCTGTCATCCAGTGAAAATTTTGAGGTTAATAAAAGAATACAACTTAGGCCTTCAATTTAGTATACCTTCCAAGAGCAAGAAGACCATGTGCCAAAATTTCCCAATGTTTTTTCCCCAATAATATGTCTACATTAATGGACCACTAATAAAGTGGGGGAAATGCACCCAACCAAAATCTCTAAATCCCTACGACTGCTGCACAGGTATGAAAAAGATCAGTCATTGTGTACCAATGGTACAGGTCTTTTATCTTTTTTCAAGGTTAGGGAACTTGTGATACCGTAAAGTTGCAAATATATTAAGGATGCAGCAAATAAAGGCGGAGAGCAGTCAACTCAACTGGCCAGATGGTTAGCATGTGATTCAGAGTAATGGCAACAGTATGGCGTTCAATCCCTGTTCTGGCTGAGGTAGATTTAAAGCCTGCCTCCTCGCCCTGCCTGTTGCAAAGTTACAGCACAAGCCGTGGTTCTGCGACCCTCAAATAACTGAGGATGCTACCTGGAGAAGAAGAAGAAATAGAGGGGCTGCAACCCCCTGGCATATGGAGGTCATCTTGAGTTGAAAATCTCTGGACAAAAAGTCTGGGAGGAGTGAAACATAAGGACTAGAAAATGGTCCAAAATCCAGAAATATTATGCATTGCCCTTACCCCACTATCCACCCCACACCCCTGTTTCCTGAGGCCTTGTTTGATCTGGACCCCTGGGGATTGAAAAGGGGTCTAGTATCTTGCCAATGCAGGCACTTCAATGCAGTATTTAGTGGTCTACTCCTGGATGATTGAATGAATTTCTCATGGCTGTTAAGATTTTGGTGGTGTTTCTGTCCAATTCTGGACCATGAATTTTTCAACCTGTTTTTGCATTATCAGGTCAGGCAGCTGCTCCACTAGGGGTATATCTCAGGCACCAACAGGATGGAGATAACAATGTGCATTGTAGTGCGCCCCCTCCAATTTGGGCATGGGAGTGTTACCAGGACTCTCTGGAAAGATGCCATCTGCCCCTTGTTGGGTCTCCTTACCATGGGGTCAATTGGTTTTCTTAAATCTTTAGAGATATAAGGTACAAGGGAATATAACCTGAAAAGTGTGAGGTGATACACTTTCGAAGGAGTAATTTGACAAGGAAGTATTCAGTCAATGGCATGACACTAGGAAGTTCTGAGGAACAAAAGGACCTTGACGTGTGTGTCCATAGATCTCTGAAGGCGGAGGGGCATGTTAGTAGGGACACTTGCCTTTATCAATCGAGGCATAGATTACAAAAGTAGGGAGGTCATGTTGGAGTTGTTTAGAACCTTGGTGAGGCCACAGCTGCAGTACTGTGTGCAGTTCAGGTCGCCACATTATAGGAAGGATGTGATTGCGCTGGAGGGGGTGCAGAGGAGATTCACCAGAATGTTGCTTGGGATGAAACATTTAAGTTATGAAGAGAGGTTTAATAGACGTGGGATGTTTTCGTTGGAGCAGAGAATACAGAAGAGCGACCTGATCGAGGTGTACAAGATTATAAGAGGCATGGACAGGGTGGATAGGGAGCAGCTGTTCCCCTTAGTTGAAGGGTCAGTCACAAGGGGACATAAGTTCAAGGTGAGGGCAGTAGGTTTAGGGGGGATGTGAGGAAAAACTTTTTTACCCAGAGGGTGGTGATGGTCTGGAATGCGTTGCCTGGGAGGGTGGTGGAGGCGGGTTCCTCACATCCTTTAAAAAGTACCTGGATGAGCACTTGGCACGTCATAACGTTCAAGGCTATGGGCAAAGTTCTGGTAAATGGGATTAGGTAGGTAGGTCAGGTGTTTCTCACGTGTCGGTGCAGACTCGATGGGCCCAAGGGCCTCTTCTGCACTGTGAGATTCTGTGATTCTGTGATTAATCCTCCACAAAAACTGGTAGAAAAGCCAGGCATCTGATGGATCCAGGTCCTAGTCACCAAATCCGGTTCTTCCTCTCGATTAATGTCAGTATTGTACAAAAGCAGCTGTCAATTATTTGGCCCCTGAGGGTCCTGCAGACCTGGAAGCAGTCTTTTGCATTCTACACTTGCTGGATTGGATTTGATGGACTGAATGGCCTCCTTCTGTGCCATAACGTATGACCTGCTGGATGGGTCCAGCCAACCCAATGCTCTTGTAAGAAGGAGAGAGGTGGTGGGGGCAGGAGGCCATGATAAATAATGAGGATGGCACTGCTAGCTAAGTATATAGCTATTATCTTACAATGCTACATTTGTATATGCTAAAAGGAGGTTAAAGATATTTTATTCATTCACAGGATATGGACATCATTGACAAGGTTGGCACTTAATGCCCATCTCTAATTGCCCTTGAGGGGGTGGTGGTGGTGAGCCACCCTCTTGAATTCAATCGAGCAGCCATTTCAGAGAAGAGTTAAGAGGCAACAACATTGATTCTGAAGTAGCATACAGGTCAGGCTGAGTAAGAAGGCAAATTTTCTTCCCTAAAATCAGATGGGTTTCTACAACAGCATGACTGAGACAAGCTTTAACTCCAGATTTAATTACTTGAATTTAAATGCCCCAACTTGCCTGGTCAGGATTTGAACTCATTTCCCTGGGTCTTTAGACCCCTCCTCAGCATTACTAGGCTAGTAACATAACCACTAAGATACTGTACACACAAGTTTCAAAAATGAATATTGTTAAGGCACTTTTATCCAGCAGTATGCACAAGAGCACAATGATAGGAATTATAGATAAATTTGATGATATTCGAAAAAAAAACACAAAACGAGAACATGAGGAGTTGTAACTGAGAAAGATAGTTAACTACAACAACAATTTGTATTTATATAGCACCTTTAACAAAATGAAACATCCCAAGGTGTCTCACAGAAGTGTTCTAAAGCAAAATTTGACACTGAGCCACACAAGGAGATATCAGGTCTCTGGTAAAGTGAGGTACCCCATCCCTTTAAGAGAATGCAAGTGTACTGATCATGTGACAGCACTGACGAATCACTGTACAGCGTGGGCAGCTGAGAATTGTAAGTCTGGTTTTGGAGGTTTCTGAGTGAGCACATATGATCTGGTGTTCTGCCCTATGTCTCAATAAACCATCACTGTTTATTTTTACATCAGTCGCTCCCTGTTATTGATTGCAAGCAGCAATTGAGGAGAACATAGGAAGGCGTGCAGTTAGAGTTTGATTGGCCAACAAAATCATTTACCAAGAAATAAAAAGGTCAGAAGACCGAAAGCTTGGTCAAAGAAGTAAATTTTAAGAAGTGTCAATTCAAGATGGAAAGTGAGATAGAGAGGCGGAGAAGTATATGCAGAATATTTTAGGGCTTGGGGCCTAGGCAACTGAGGGCAAAGCCATCAATAGTAAAGCAATTAAATTGGAGATGCACAAGAGGCCAGAATTAGAGGAATGTAGATATCTTGGAAGGTTGTGGCGCTGGGGGAGATTATGGAGATAGTGACGGGCAAAGCCATGGAGGCATTTGAAAGCAAGGATGAGAATTTTAAAATCAGGATGTTCCTTGACTGGGAGCTAATGTAGGTCAACGAGCACAGGGTGATAGGGGAATGGGACTTGGTGAGAGACAAGATACGAATAGCAGAGTTTTGGATGACTTCAAATTTACGAAGGGTAGAATGTGGGAGACCAACTAGGAGTGTGTTGGAATAGTCAAGTCTAGAGGTAATGAAGGCATGAATGAGGGTTTCAGCAGCAGATGAGCCAACGTGGAGCAAAGTCGGGAGATGTTGCAGAGGTGGAAATAGGTAGTCTTAGCTATGGAACAAATATGAGGTCATGTCGGGGTCAAATATGACACCAAGGTTGTGAATGGACTGGCTTAATCTCAGATTGTTGCCAGGGAGAGAGTTGGAGTTAATGCCTAAGGAATTAAGTTTGGAGTGGAGACCGAAAACAATGGCTTCAGTCTTCCCAATATTTAATTGGAAGAAATTTCTGCTCATCCAATACTGGATGTCAGGTGAGCAGCCCGTTAATGTAGCAACAAAGGAGGAGTTGAGAGAGATGGTGGTGAGCTGCCGTCAGTGAACAGGTGAAAACTAATGCTGTGCCTTCCGGTGGTGCCGCTGGGGGAACGAGACTTAACAGTGCAACAGCTGGAAGTGAAGGCACTGAAACTAGTTGATTCTCTGACACTGTTAAAGCGTTCAGTCTGCTCTTTAAATGGCAGAAAGAAAGAAACTCTCACATTTATTTGGCATTTTTCAAGCCAGGATTTTCCCTGAAATTGGCCAATTTGACCCCCCAATGGCAATGGTGGACTTTCACCCCATATTGTGTGGAACGTTGTTAAAAAAAATCAGAGGCACGGGTTTTATGTTGGATCACTGGCGGGGTGGCTCCTGATTCGCTCACCCCACCATGACCTCAGAGCTTCAGTGATCTGGGTGCCATATTTAAAAACTGTCCCTGCACAGAGCTGAAACTCTCCAAGGGATAGGAAGCTGCAGGCTGATGGCCGCCAAAATAAGGAAACATGCTGCCCCCAAATTTAGTGATGCCTCCTTTGAGCACCTACTAGATGCAGTGAAGACTTGCTGCTATGTCCTCCACTCCTGCTGTGGGTGAAGACCAGCAAGCAAGGTCACCAATCCAGCATGGGAGGCGGTGGCAGCAGTGGTCAGCACAAGCGGACAGCCACCCAGTGCCAAAAGAGGATGAATGATCTTCTCTGTTCCACCAGGATAAGTCACTCTTCTCATCAATTTCAACCCATACTCTCACAAACCCATCACACATCCACAGGGATCTCATTCACTGCCAGTTCAAGGGACGTCACCATTCACTCTCCCAAATACACCTTCCTCTGCCCTGCAGATCATGTCCTTACCCCATCCATGGCACCACTCAGCACCTGCACAAGCGAGGCACCCTTCTCATCTGGTCTGGCAGATGCCCTGCTTACACTCGCTCCATCTGTCTTCATGCAGAACAAGCTGGCACACAACAAAAGGGAGAGGCTGCAGACTGGTGGAGGAATGCCTGAAATCAAGGTCCTCACAGACTTTGAAAACAGAGCCATTCAGCTGGCCCTTGAAGATGTAGACCGCTTGTGTACTGACAGTGAGGTCGGTGGCACTCAACCAAGTGAGGATCCAGCACTGCAACATCCATCAGACAACCATACTGTGAGTGATGTCTCCTGTTTCACAGGCCACTGCTATGCACTAATTATCTTCCTTTCTTCCGAAGGCACATCTGGGAATCAGCCGAGGATCCACACGCCAGGTTCCCGACTCCAGTCCTGAGGATACCATGGAAGAGGAAGCCACAGACACCAACACTGAAGTCCTGTCATAGTACTCTCACACCCTCCACTAGCACAGAGACACACACCTCGTTGGGACCTAGCTCTAGAGTAGCCTCAGTAGTCATAATCTAGTGAGCACATCACACTGTCTGATCCACAGCAGGTGGGAGCAGAAACTTCCCAGGGTGCTGGCACTCGGAGGACTGCTGGAGGTCAGGATCTGCTGAATCTGAGTCAGATGAGGATCCTCTGGACTCGGTCATACCTCAGCTGCAAAGGCAAACTTGGGAACATCCTCAGATTGCAAGACACAAAGGAGGAATCCTTACGCCCTCAGACTGAGGTGATAGTGCTAGCATGCCAATGCACCAAGGTCAACATGGTAAGGTAGCAGCTGCCATGAGAAGCTTGGTGCAGGACATTGGTCCTGCACTGCTGCAGGAGCTGCACCATCGCTGAGGCACTTACTATCATCCATTAGTGTCAACGCGAGGCGGGGTGCAGGGATCTTGAGCTCACTCCAGCTGCCCCTCCCTCTCAAGGATTCAGCCAGGGGCCCATGGGCACCCATAGGGAGGAGGATCAGCAGGTGCACACTCTGGGGCCATCCATCCAGGCGACTGTGGGACTGTCTGGCCCATCCGAATCCTCTCTTCCTGTGAACCCAGAAGCTCCAGCTCCACAGGCTCAGGCAGGTGCCACTGCCACACAGCAGAACCCTGAAAGTAGGCCGGAGCCCCCCAGGTCTCGGCCCTCCAAAGGACGCCTACCAAGGCCATCACCGACAGGATATAGCAGTCAACAGGCTGCCTCCACCTCCGCTGTGGATATCAGGGATGCACCAACATGTAGCAGCAGGGTAAGGAAGGTCAAGAAGATTTAGTTGCACAATGTGGGCATGGGTGTTAATCACTTGTATGTAATGTTGACCATTGTAAATACATTCCCAAGAATGTCTACTTGTCTATGACTCCTTGTTATGATGAGCAGTATTCATGTCAATCAGATGTGAAACCTTGGTTCCTGCACAAAATTAAGGCAAGTGTTGCAATCCATGGCCTCTCCCACGTGCAGTGTGTAAGCTTCTGAGCATTGTAATTGTCTGGCTTCAAAGTCACTCTCCAGATCAGTGATGCCTGTACCTGATGTGGCTTTTGTTTGCTGCAAGATCTCGTACCCAAGCATCACTGGGGTCTGTGATGTTCTCTCTGTGCTTTCAGCACCTTAGGGGGTGGGTCTGCCCCCCACCCCCCCATCTCGACACCATTCCTGACAGGTGAAGGTGTGGTGCTGAAGGGAACAGGTGATGAAGCCTGTCAATGGATCAAGTTGTCTTAAAGTCCATGTGCCCGTTGTATCTCAGCAGCGTCTCCATGATATGAACCTCTTCACAGAGCGAATGTGTGCTGCTCTCAGCCAGACAGGTGTCTGACATTCACAGATGCAATGTGAAGATCTCGGGAGTATCCTCACTGCATCTCATCATCATCCTCCTGGAATCTTGTGGCAAAGAGGGCCTCACAAGTGGGTCTGCTGCATCTGGGCCAGTGCGATGGCCTCATGCCTGCACCCTTGCCTTCCAGGATTTCATCACCCTCAACCCCTTTGACTTCCTCGGAGGAGGAGGAGATGAGCTCCTCCATCTTCTCATCAACCAGGTCCTCCCCACTTTGCATCACCAGGTTGTGTGTCATGCACCAAGCCACAATGATGCGTGACACCCTCTGGGCAGTGTACTTTAGTGCTTTACCGGATTTGTTGAGGCACCGGAACCTCATTTTCAGGATCCCTACAGAGTGCTCCACCAAACTCCGGGTTGCGATATTAGCCTCATTGTATTTTCTCTCAGCAGCAATCTGAAGCCACTGCATGGGCATCATCAGCCAAATCCTTTGTCCCTGGGTGCCAACCCTGCACCCTGTGTTGTCCCTGGAAGATGTCAGGTATCTGAGACCTGCTGAGGATATATGAATCGTAGACGCTTCCGGGGTATCTTGTATACACCTGCATCATCCGTCTGTAATGGGTGCAGACCTGTTGACCATTGAGAGAGTGGAAGGCTTTGTAGTTCACATACTGGTCTGCTTGTTGCCAGGGAGATTTAAGAGCCACGTGGGTGGAGTCGATGGCATCCTGCACCTGTGGGAATCTGGAAATCTCAGCAAATCCCAATGCTCTTGCTTCCTGGTTCACCTGATCTCTGTTGAAGTTGATGAAGTTGTGTGCCTTGGTAAAAATGGCGTCCATGGTCTCCTGCTACATTTGTGGGTGGAGGCTTTACAGATCCCACACAGTTCACCAGTGGAGCCCCGGAAGGAACCACAGCCATAGAAATTGAGCAAGGCGGCCACTTGGCCACTTTCACTGCTACTGGCAGTGGATGCCCTCCGAGTCCCTGAGGCGTCAAATCCTGCAGAAGGTGGCTTTTGTCAGTGACCAGTTCCCTCGACATGAGCAGTCATCAGCAAAACTGGCTCGCGCTCATCTGCAGCTAGCACATGCGCCGTCCATAGGCCCTGGGTCTAGTGAGGTGCCTATGAATGACAGACCTCTGGGCTTCATCCTCTGTGTGTGGAGGAGGCTTTGCCACCCATTGGTCTTGAGGATCCTGCTCTGGTCTTTGGTGAGACACGCACCTCTGTCACATTCTTCTCCATTTTCTATCCTACCTCCAAGCAATGAGGCAGAAAGCAAGATTACCAAACCTCATGCTCCTGATGGTCTCCTTACTGCAATATCAAAAAGGGATGCTAGAATCAGCAATTGTCTCCTAATGATCACTCTCGATCAAGTCATTGCCTGCTCTCAAGGACCCTTTATGCATGCCAGAGAGTCATTGCCACCACATGGATGTCCAGTGTTTGCCCAGATGCACATGATAGTTGACCAAAACCCCACCTACCACCACCCCACACCACATGACCGTGTGGCGACAGTTTTTGCCACTTGACTGCATCCTGAACTCTCATCTCAGGTGCGGGCCTTGTCTTTCCTGTGACCACCACCCCCCCCACCCGAAACCACGGGGCTGCTTCCTTGCATTGGGATCCTTGCGAACACTGCACTAATTTGTGTGCACCCACCTCTGAGTTCCCCTCAAAGTTCAGGTCGGCAGGTGCACGTCTTTTAAAGGCAGTTCTAAAATCACGCCAACGTGGGATTTAAAGTTGACATAGGGGGGTGATTCCGGCGTGTGGCCACAATGATCGTGAAAATCTTCTGGATTGCTTTTAAAAGTCACTGGGAATTTGATGCCGATTCCAGGAGACTACCAGTCTAGGGCCTTCTCGTGAGATTTTCCAATCTTGCCACTGGACATGCCCGTCCCAATCGGTGCGGAAAGTCCTAGCCCAAGTGTCTCAAAGTACTTTACAGCCAATGAAGTACTTTTGAAAATGTGGTTATGGTTGTAATGCATGAAACGCAGCAGTTAGGATTGCCAACTCGGGCTGGACACATTTTGGGAAACATCGACGAAAGTGATGTCGTGGGAAGCCAGCAGCTTGATGTGAGAATCGAATTTCCTCACTGGCCCAATTTAGCTTGCACCCGCCATCTCATCCCACTTCCCTTGGCCGCTCTCCTAGATTCAGTTTATTGACATTTATTTCTGTTTTTGGCTTCTTTCTCTTCCCCGCAACAACCACCTTGGGAATTTTTAATGTTTAATTGTGGCTTCTGACACAATTTGTGTTTAACATATCAAGATTAGAAGAAAACAAATAAAACAACCCTTGCACTGCAATGACTGAGTTAATAATGCATCAAATTTCTCAACAACTGCAACTGATGTGATGCTAAACTTTATTAAAGTCCTTGGACTACCCTCCCAATGCAATGATATGAATAATGAAACCAGTGCCTATCACTGGCAGACAGATCTCACCATGGATACAGAAAGCTCTGTCTTTCCATTCTGCATCTGACAGATCTACTCGAACTGGGATGTATTTGAAATGTTGATATTTAACCGTTTCAGTCTCATGCCCACGTTTATGGCACAAACCGCCTGAGCTGCACACTCCACCCTAACACCATTTGAAAAGCCTGGAAGTGTTCAGCGCATGAACTGAGTCCACAGCACAACACCAGCCAGAAATGTGGTTCTCCCCTGTTGGCCCGGCCTGGCTCTGTTCCTGTTGCTGAGCTCGCTTAGTCACGTTTACTAATCTGCGTTTCTCCAAGCACCATTTTCAGAAATGTGTGTCTTTCCCAAGATGATGTAGGGAAGCAATCCTATCAACCCAAATTTATGTTTTTCTCATCAATTTGTTCGTTCATTTCCTGGCGACAGGAGCAAGGAGGGATAAAAGTGAAACCTTTGCCTATTAAAACGTTCTGGATTGCTTTTAAAAGCCACTGGGAGATTGATGCCGATTCCAGGAGACTCCCAGCTAATCCGTGAGGGTTGGCAACCCTAGCGGCAGTCAGTATGCTCACAGCAAACTCCCACAAACAGCAGTGTGATAATGCCTGAAAAATCTGCTTTTGTGATGTTGATTGAGGGATATTAAAGAAATGTCAGCCAGGACACCGGTGATAACTCCCCTGCCCTTCTTCAAAATAATGCCATGGGATCTTTTATATCCACCTGAGCGGGCAGATGGGGCCTCAGTTTAGCACTCATCCAGAAAGGCAGCACCTCCAACTGTGCAGCACTCCCTCAGTGCCGCACTGGAGTGTCAGCTTTGAGTTTTGTACTCAAGCCCTGTAATGGAACTTGAACGCAGAATCTTTTAACATAGAGGCACAAGTGCTAAGAACTGAGCCCACAGGTGGCAGGCAGCAATAGAAAGATGGATGATATTTTATTTTATCAATGCTATCAACATATGTAACCGTCTGAAGCTTTCAGTTTTGTCAGCAAAATTTTGTTTCCTGTAATGCTGGTGCTTCTGACTTTAGAAGGGGAAGACGGCCTTCATTGTGTCTCACTATGCGTAGGCAGTGATGAATTCAGCAAATAAAACCAGCCTGCCATTATGAGGAGGGTATTACAGAGATCATTGGCCAGAAGGCCCCACAAACACTGGGGATAAACTGAAGCTTATGGCGATTATACCATTGTTTGTTCAATGAAAATGTTATGAATTAACTGACAATGATTTTGAAGTCTTGTGCAGTATCCATGTGAACTAACAAATCCATGTGCTTATCGTGTATCATCTTCCTCAGAGAAAGTCAACAAGGACATGAGGAGGATGGTAGTACTGGGGTATTGGCATCACTTACTTTGATAGCCTGATCATACTGGTGAAAGTAGACGCCAACAAAATATAATCAATTTGGAGTGTTTCAGTGAGTTCGCAAGGGGGAAAAAATATTGAGTCACTGATCACAGGTAAGCAAGGCCAGAATTGGTGACTAAAGAAGTGTCGGTTGCTGCCAAGTAGTTTCCAAATGTCCACACGTCCCTCTGAATTGCCCTCTGATTCTGACACGGCTGCAGCAGGGGATAATTCATTGCCATTAACTAGTGAATTAGTAATTTACTTATTCTGTAACACACTGAAAACTGGTCTGAGTAACGTCACCAGACAGTGGAGTATATCAAGATGTGTCTGCTCTACAGATTACCATTGAAGGGTTAACAACATTAATGTATCTGCAGCAGAGCACATAGACACATTGGTGATAGAACAACTGAAGCAGCCCTCATGAATGCTCCACTAATGATGGTGAGGAATTATGATTCAAGAACTGTGATGCCATGTTAACCAATTTTGATATGCTTGGGGTCAACATGATGAAGGGATGTAGAAACCTTACAGCAGTGCAACAGTCTCTGTTTGCAGAGATTACTGGTTGCCATTAGGCTTGACCTCCAAGAGTGGCAAATGTTCAAAAGCACAGAAACAAATCAGTGGCTCTCAAGTTCCTGCAGTCCTTTGGCAGCATCTGCCTCAATCAAACATCAGGAGATACACACTTAAATATGCAAACCTCACTGACAGAATTGGACAGATTATTCCCGGACACAGAATATTTGTATCTGCAATAGACAGACATACATGACAAATAGAATTAGAAGCAGGTCCTCAGCAGATGTTTCAGGAAACCTATGCAACCTTTTCTTCCATTAGAGAATCATCAGCCCACTCATGGCTAGTTCATATAGCAGAGGGATACAGCACAGCAGTATACCATTTAATCATGCTTGTGGCACACAACATCTACTCTGACAGCATTGAAGCAAATCGACAATCTGGTAAAGATTGCAGTCATTTATTGTAATTCATTTCTAAACAAAAGCACATGCAGTCGATCTTCTTCTAGAGTTACCTTGGCTTTTTATGATAATTCTGCCTTGTGTTCTGTGCGGTTATCATCTGCCGGATTTGGATCATACATTTCATGTCCCTCAAGATCTATCTTTGCTTTCTGTTTTTCCATTCCAACAGTTGGGAAACCCTTGCCTTCATCAACGCATGTCCTTCATGAGCGATCTCGAAACATCTCTTCGGCATTCTTTGCTGTTAGTAACATACCTTACATTCAGCAGCAGCTATATCTCTTGATAAAGTACATGGCATTGAGTACAGGTGTCTGTTAACAAAAAAAGCAATCAATGGCACCTTTGTCTCTGGGAATAAAATATAATTCAAAACAGTGGGACCGATTTTGAATTTTATGCGTGCAGTTGAGAGATGTAGGAGGACATCTGGTATCTCTGTTATACCACAGCAAACTTCATGCTACTGATGTCATCATCTCTTGATGCCAGGAAGGGCCCAATAATGTGCAAGTTTAACACAGCAGTCAATTTTACCTTTGCTGACAGTGACATTCAGATGTTGCTCCTTGGCTGAAGGTCTGCCTCCACCAGCTAACACAGGGCATTGGGAGAGAAATTCATTTGCAGCAGTGTTACTCAAACTTATGTTGATTCTGTATGGAAATGTAATATGGAGTATATTCAGTAGGTCTTACAAAGAAATTCTGAGTCTAGCATGGTTGAACATTAATTGTTTATTGATGACACATAACTATGTACATATATACAGGATTTTTAAATTCTTTCACAGCACGTGGGTGTTGCTGGCTAGGCCAGCATTTATTGCTCATCCCTAATTGCCCTTGAGATTTTGCTGGGAAGCCACTTTCTTGAACTGCTGCAGTCCATGCAGTGTAGGTATACTCACAGTACAATTAGGGAGGGACTTCCAGGATTTTGACCCAGCGGCAGTAAAGGAACAGTATGTGGCTTGGAGGGGAACTTGCAGGTGGTGGTGTTCCCAAGCATCTGCTGCCCTTGTCCTTCTACGCGATGGATGTCATGGATTTGGAAGGTGTTGTTGAAGGGGCCTTGGTGAGTTGCTGCAGTGCATCTTGTAGATGGTACATGCTGCTGCCACTGTGTGTCAGTGGTGGAGGGAGTTGTTGTTGCAAATGGTGGTTGGGGTGCCAATCAAGCGGAATGGTGTTGAGTTCTTGAGTGTTGGAGCTGCACTCATCTGGGCAAGTGGAAAGTATTCCATCACACTCCTAACTTGTGCCTTGTAGATGGTGGACAGGCTTTGGGGAGTTAGGAGATGAATTAATCTTAACAGAATTCCCAGCCTCTGACCCGCTTTTGTAGCCACTGTAGTTATATGACTAGTCCAGTTCGGTTTCTGTTCAATTGTAACCCCCAGGATGTTGATAGTGGGGGATTCAGTGACAGTAAAAGGAGATAGTTGAATTCTTTCTTGCTGGAGATGGTCATTACCTGGCATTTGTGTGGCGCAAATTCTATTTGCCACTTATCAGCCCAAGCCTGAATGTTGTCCAGGTCTTGCTGCATATGGATTTGAACTGCTACAGCATGAGTGGAGTGACAAATGGCGTTGAACATTGTGCAATCATCAGCAAACATCCCCTCTTCTGACCTTATGATGGAAGGAAGGTCATTGATGAAGCAGCTGAAGATGGTTGGGTTAAGGACACTACCCTGAGTAACTCCTGCAGTAATGTTCTGGGACTGAGATGATTGATCTCCAACAACTACAACCATCTTCCTTTGTGCTAGGTATGACTTCTGCAGAGGAGAGTTTTCCCACTGACTCCTATTGACTTCAGTTTTGCTAGGGCTGCTTGATGCCATAATTGGTCAAACGCCCAGGCTATGTGCCAACTTCATGCTTGCTTCTACAGAGGCCTCTGTCCAGTCCACAACTGACTCTAGTATCAAGTCATGTGTCTCTTTATATCACTGTGGCTGGCACTGTTTCTCAGTGCCACATACTCTTATAAAATCAGGAAGGCAGTGCCTTGGAATGCTACCTGTGTCCTGCACAGCATTATCCATTGATATCATTGAAGAACACTGTGCAGGCTGGGCTGGTAGCAGCCTGCAATGCAGCCAGCCTCCGGGGATCAATGTAGTCTGCAGAGGATCGCTAGGAGTGGCGCTAGGCAAATGAATTTCTTCCCCCCACCCCATGTTCCTGGTGAGCTGTAGCATCATCACATCTTCAAGCTGAATTCCTGTCAGGGCTGCCCAGTGTGGACTAACATTCACAGGGAGGCCTAATCAGGAAATTTTGAGCCCACCACCCCTGGATGTGTTGTGAGATCTGAAAATTTGCCTTTTATACACTTGCAGTTTCAAGGTTATGCTCTTTCTGCTCCTCTTCTTTTAAAGTCTTTAGCAAAGAGACACTTAATATTCATCCCATTGTACTGTTTTTGTCAAAGGACTCCTCTTTAATAATGTCAATAGACTATCTTCTGCTCATCTCACCCTTCAACCCCTGCCACTCACTCTGGTGCTTTCCTGCCAATTTTAATAATGTTAATTTAACACAACGAACAAATCAAGTAACCCAGTGTAAATTTGCACGTTAATTACTGTTTAACAAACACTTAATAAACTAAAGGAAATCTGTAATGGGGCAATTTGAAAAGCATTGTTAAAGTTATCACGTGTCCAATTAATGCAAAAGCATAAAATTGTAAGACTTTAATGCAGAATTAGCATGTGTGCTGGCCTCAATGTGCAGAGGAAATTAACAGAATTTAAGGAATCATATGTGCATGCCATATACCCCAGAACTCAAACTTTCAATGATTATCTACTTCCAGTGAAAATTGCAAAATTATCTAAGCAATTTGAATTTAAAAAGACGGCTTAGAGGAAAATTCACTCAATAACTCACTTCACTTAAAAGCGTTCCACATAATTAAAACTAGCCTTCTTAATTTAAGTCCAAACTTTCATGACCACATTATAATTTTTTTAAAAGTAGAATGCACAATAAAGTCAAGTTAAACATAAGATTTGATTCTACCAATGAACAGAATGTTCTGACACATGATTGACCTCATTACATATCCTTTCGTATGGTTTAAGGAAAAAACACATTCATCATTCATTAGTTTCTCACACACTTCATTACTGTTCTGATTTAAATCTTTTGGTTGCTTAGACAAAGTAATAGCTTAGTTTGTTTTCATACTCTGGCCATTATGACAATTTACCTGAAACATACTTAAATCTCTGCTCGCCTTTTGTTAGTGAATAATTTATGTTCAAGAAATTATCATAAATATCACAATTTTTCAAATGCCAGCAATGCCATCAAGTAAAGCAGCCAAAAACACAGGGGCACTGCTCAATTTAGTCTCAATGAATAAATCATAAAACAAGGAAGAAATTCTGTGCTAAAATAAATAGTCCATGACGAGAAATCTCAGATGTGTTATTCTCATGAATTGAAAAGATCTGGTACATTCATTGCATTTTGCTTTGTGCATGTAAATTAGCTTTTGATTCACTTCATCTACACTTGTTTTCCTTTGGCAGTGTTTGTCATTCATTTTAGAAACACAATTTAATTGTGTCATTTATTTCTCAAATTTGAATTTTAAATTGCTTTCAGTCTCATAAATAATGATAAACAATCCACAAAGTATTGGGTCAAACAAGAACAAGCCTTCCTGAAGAAATAGCATAATAACCTGAGGGTGTTGTACTGATTTATTGTCAAATGTTTTCAAAACTTCAATGTAAATAATGCAACAGACGCATGCAAAATCCCTGAGTACTAGTGTATAGGTTACATAACTATTTTGCATAAATAAACATTTACTACTGGCATATAAGGGTGTAGAAATTTTTTTTCACATTGTGCCTGTGGCTTGGTTGTTCAATGGATATATAGGGCAAAATTATACGTCCGGTGGGCGGGTGCTCGACCCAATCGGCCGTAAAATTGCGTGAGAGGGCATCGGGCAAACGCCCTGAAGTCATCACGCATTCGTGCGATATTTTGCTCAGTGGGCAAGTGCAAACGTTGGAAGTGCGCCCACCAACAATTAAGAGGGCAATTAAGCCCATTAACAGGGCAATTGTCTCCGACTTTTCGTGGCCCGTTGAACCTTACGGTTGGCAGATGGACGAATCGGCCAGATGGCCTTTACATTTTTCATCAAACCTCATCCAGGGGTGGGATGAAATCTTCGTTATGAAATAAAATAAAAATAAATTTCTGAGGACAGCATTTTATGAGGTACGTTTTCAGGTGCTTGATTGTGATGCATGGACAATTTTTTGCAGCTTTTTAAACCTTTATTTAATCATTTGAAGGTCTGCAGCTCCCTGAAGCAGCTGTCTGCCTTCAGGGAGCTCTCTCGCAGCGCTCACCCGCAACCATGATGACGTTATCATTCGCCTCTTTCCGCCCCCACCCTGGCAAACTAAGCTTTTCAGTGCGCATTTCAGACTGGCTGCCCATTGATTGGCCAGCCAGTGTGAAATTGTGGTTGGGAGCCGGTCACGGTTAGTGGTCTGCTTCCTGTCTGAATCTGGGCCCGCCAAAAGTAAAATTTAGGCCATGAGCTTCCAATAGTACAGGTGGGAAATGTGTGCTCATTTTGAGCCAGAAGGGTGTCCAATTTGCTCACAATATTGGATCAGGCTTCTCTTTGGGCATCTTTTGCTCATGCAAGAACTAAATAATGGTACATATAAAGAGAAGTACAGATGCATTTAAAGTGAACCTACATAAGCATCTGAAGGAGAAGGGAATAGAGCCGCTGATACAGTTGGATGACGAAGGATGGGAGGTGGATCTGTGAGGCATAATGCCAGTGTGGACTGGTTGAGCTGAATGACTTGTCTCTGTGCTCTTTATTCAACATAATTCTCTACAATGAGTAACTTTTGAAATAACTCAAGTGTAGGATCCCTGCTGATTTTGATATAGGCCAGTACTTGATATGCCACATGTTAATCTTACACAGTAACTTGTGGCAGGAATGACCCTTTGATGATAGTATTTTTAAGAATTTGTACAGGAGTCACAGGGGTAGTTTCTAGGTTTATCATTTCAAGCTGCTGGTCGACTTCTGGGTGATTTGGGGTCTATTTTCTGGCTTTGGAATATTTGGCTGGTGAAAAGAATATTTTGCTGTTGCTGGTGCTATTTTTGGCTGCCTATTAAAGAGCTTGACTGCAGTCATATGTCATCTGGTAGGGCTGGAGGAGGAGGGGAAGCAGCAAAGAAGATAGCAGAGAACAGGAGCAGATACAACAAGAGGGAGGAAGAGAGAACTGTACAGGAGTTATATTCACAGCAGGTATTCAGGAAGCACTTCTCCTACATGAACTACTCAGAGTGGCAATATATGATGTGCCTTAACTCAGTGACAGCCTCTTTTGTGAAGCAATGTCAGCTGCTGCAATCAGAACTCGAGTCTCGCATCAGGGCATGGGCAGTATTACCAGCGGCGTATAAGGTCACTGTGGTCTTTAAACTTTATGCCAGCAGATGACATCAGCGACACCTCACAATTCAATGTCCACCACTGTATTAGGAAAGTAGGATCTCTACACCAGGAGGAACATATTCATCTCATACACCTGGGGCACAGCAAAACAAGATGAGAAAGCCCGAGGCTTCACCCACATTGCAGGCTTCCCTAGAGTGCAAGGTGTCAAAGGTTTTAGCCACCTTGCCTTTTGTGCTCCACATAAGACCATAAGTCCATAACACATAGGAGCAGAAATTAGGCCATTTGGCCCATTGAGTCCGCTCCGCCATTCAATCATGGCTGATAAGTTTCTCAACCACATTCTCCCACCTTCTCCCCGTAACCTTTGATCCCCTTACCAATCAAGAACCTATCTATGTCAGTCTTAAATACACTCAATGACCTGGCCTCCACAGCCTTCTGTGGCAATGAATTCCATAGATTCACCACTCTCTGGCTAAAGAAGTTTCTCCTCATCTCTGTTCTAAAAGGTCTTCCCTTTACTCTGAGGCTGTGCCCTCGTGTCCTAGTCTCTCCTACTAATGGAAACATCTTCCCCACGTCCACTCTATCCAGGCCTTTCAATGTTCTGTAAGTTTCAATCCAATCCCCCCTCATCCTTCTAAACTCCATCGAGTGTAGACCCAAAGTCCTCAAATATTCCTCATATGTTAAGCCTTTCGTTCCAGGGATCATTCTCATGAACCTCCTCTGGACCCTCTCCAGGGCCAGCACATCCTTCCTGAGATATGGGGCCCAAAATTGCTCACAATATTCTAAATGTGGTCTGACCAGAGCCCTATAAAGCCTCAGCAGCACATCCCTGCTTTTATATTCCAGTCCTCTCGAAATAAATGCCAACATTGCACTTGCCTTCCTAACTACCGATTCAACCTGCAAGTTAACCTTAAGAGAATCCTGGACTAGAACTCCCAAGTCCCTTTGTACTCCAGATTTCTGAATTCTCTCCCCATTTAGAAAATAGTCTTTGCCTCTATTCTTCCTACCAAAGTGCATGATCTCACTCTTCCCCACGTTGTATTCCATCTGCCACTTCTTTGCCCATTCTCCTAACCTGTCCAAATCCTTCTGCAGCCTCCCCGCCTCCTCAATACTACATGTCCCTCCACGTATCTTTGTATCATCTGCAAACTTAGCCAGGATGCCCTCAGTTCCTTCATCTAGATCATTAATGTATAAAGTGAAAAGTTGTGGACCCAACACTGACCCCTGCAGAACTCCACTAGTCACTGGCCGCCATCCTGAGAAGGACCCCCTTATCCCCACTCTCTGCCTCCTGCCAGACAGCCAATCTTCTATCCATGCCAGTACCTTGCCTCTAACACAATGGGCTCTTACTGAGCAGCCTCCTGTGCGGCACCTTGTCAAAGGCCTTCTGGAAGTCCATACATCACCAGCCCGGCAGCTTTAACAACTGAAATAGATTACAGTCCCTCAATGTACAGCTGGTATGTAACCACAGGCATACATCCAACAGGTCTCATTCTGATATCCTGGCAGTATTTATGACTTATTCAGCTTATGCCATTCCTCCATATCTCCTTTACCCCAGCCAGACTGTCAAGTTATGGGTTGGCTATTGAGCAAAAAGGATTATCCTCCTCAGACGTGGCTCATTCCTGTTAGAAGCCTGGGGGAGGATTTTCCCCTTGTCGGGCGGACGTAGCGGGCAATTAACGGCCGGCTGGTTTGAATCGCGCGCTGAAACGCTCAGTACTGCCTGGGTGGGGGTGGGGAGGAGGGCAAGCATGGAAGTCAACGCATGCGCGCGGGTGTGCTCAGTGAAAGCTCCCTGAAGTCACAGAGCTGCCTGAGGGAGCTGAAGATTTTTAACTTTACAAATAAAGATTTTAAAATTAAAGAAAACATATCCCCTCATGTCTCTCTGTCATATGAGCAGGGACATGTTAAAAATGAGTTTTAAGTTTTTACTGTTTTTTTTAATCAATGGTCAAAACCTCATCCTGCCCGTGGATGAGGTTTTGCAAAAATGCAAAGGCCGCTTGGCCTTTTTGCCTGCCCGCCAACCTTAAGGTCGGTCAGCAAAAAATTCAATTCAGTTAAGGGCCTTAATAGGCCTCTTTATACTCAGTGCTTGTGCTGCCACCTGTTGCGCATGCCTGCCTACCGAAATATCATGCGAGTGCGTGATGATGTCGGGACGCGCGCGCCCGACGAGGGAAAAATTCTGCCCCTGGGCACAGCTGATGAGCAAGTGTGCAACAAGAGCCAAGTCACCACAAGGAATTGAATGAACAAACAGTGCATGTGCACATATAACACTTTCGCTGTGTAGACCATTCTGGAGGGGCTCTGCTATACACAATTGAATGGATACCAAGATTTCTGGTTATCTTACATTGCTTATGTTTGCCATCATGATGAGCCAACCTTTATCACTACCTTGGCAACAAAAAGTAAAGCAGGAGCAGGAACAATTCTTATCACCGCCATCATTATTACCACCATCTGATTATCTTCTTGCAGTCTAGCATTACAGGTCTTGCTCACGCTTTGTTACAAATATAATCAACAACAAATCCAGGTCAAAAAAATAATTTATTAAGGAAGTTAATTATGGGCTGAATTTTGCTTCCAGGATCTTTAATTTGCATCAAGTTGCAGAGAGTGCCTGAATTTTGAGGTGTCCTCTGCCAATTTCTGGCCCACCCACTAGTCTTAATTGGACAGAGCTCCTTGATGCAGCTTCTTAATCGGCTGCCTCTGGGAAGATCACAAACAACATCTCACCATGGTCACTTCTGGGTTTCTGACCCAGAATTGAGGCTGATGTCAGGATTGTGGCCCCACTAGGAAAATTCAGCCCAATATCTCTAACAGTTGATAGAAACAATTATGAATCACCCTCATGCAGGACCTTAGTGCCTGTCTTGTGTGTATATTTACATATTCCAGTTCTCCTGCAACATGTTTCCCAGAGGTTACAATTGGGAGTTAAATGTTGCTGAGTTTCTATCAAGGACATTTTAAATAGATGTGGTGGGTGACCTCGAGTAGCTGTGGCCATTGAGGGCTCAGTTGCAGACTGCAGCATCTCAGCATATAGGCCAGGACAGTCTGATCCAGCTGGCTCTGTGGCACTAACAAAGGCACTGGTGGAGTAGGTGGTGGGGCAGCAGACATCCAGACATTCTGATAGAGGACAGCAGGGATCTCCCAGACTTTAAAAGCCACTTTGTGAGACTACTCCTCGACATCATCTGCTGCAGTTCTACGCAAGGAATTTAGTGCAATTGACTTGCTTTAAAGGCATCACTGATCAAGGCAGTGCTCACTGCAACAACCCCCAGTAGTGGTATCCCTTTCATTATTCATTGTTGGGATGTGAGCATTGCGTGCAAGGTCAGCAGTTGTCGTCCATCCCTAATTATACTAGAAAATATAGAAACCTAGAAAATAGGAGTAGTGGTAGGTGGTTCAGCCCTTTGAGCCTGCTCTGCCATTCACTATGATCATGGCTGATCCTCTATCTCAACGCTGTACTCCTGCCCATACCCATTGACGCCTTTAGAGTCCAGAAATCTATCTATTTCCTTCTTCAATATATTCAGTGACTTGGCCTCTACAACCTACTGCTGTAGAGAATTCCAGAGGGTAACCACCCTCTCAGTGAAGACGTTTCTCCTCATCTCAGTCCTAAATGGTCTACCCCATATCCTGAGACTGTGACCCCTTGTTCTAGGCCCCCCAGCCAGAGGAAATATCATCCCTGCATCCAGTCTGTCCATCCCTGTCAGAATTTTATGCTTCAATGAGATCTCCTCTCATTCTTCTAAACTCCAGTGAATACAGGCCTAATTGGTATACGCCAACCCTGCCATCCCAGGAATCGCTGCACTCCCTCTATGATAAGTATATCCTTTTTTAGAAATGGAGACCAAAACTGCACACATTACTCCATCTATGGTCTCATCAACGCCCTGTACAGCTGCAGTAAGACATCCTTGCTCCTGTACTCAAGTCCTCTCGCAATGAAGGCCAACATACCATTTCCCTTCTTAACTGCTTGTTGCATCTGCATGCTTGTTTTCAGTGATTGGTGTACAAGGACACCCAGGTCCCTTTGTACATCAACATCTCCCAATCTTTCACATTTAAATAATAATCTGCCATTCTGTTGTTCTTACCAAAGTGGCTGACTTCACACTTATCCACATTACCCTGCATGTCCATGTATTTGCCCACTCACCCAACCTGTCTAAATCGCCTTGAAGCCTCTTAACACCCTCCTCACCACTCACATTTCCACCAAGTTTTGTATCATCAGCAAACTTGGAAATATTACATTTGGTTCCCTCATCCAAGTCATTGATATATATTGTGAATAGCTGGGGCCCAAGAACTGATCCCTGTGGTACCCCACTAGTCACTGCCTGCCATTCTGAAAAAATCCATTTAAAATCTTTGGCTCAGCAAGCGGGGTTGGGGCCCGCTCGCTGAGGCATCAAATGTCATGGGGTGACATCGGGTGTGTGTCCCGACATCACCGCTCGTCATTCAGATTTTCAGTTCGGTGGGCACGCAGCTGACCCGGCTGCGTGCCCGCCGAACTGTCAAAGGCCTATTAAGGCCATTCAACAATCAATTAAATCATTGACCTGAGCTGCCTGTCCAATCTTAAGGTTGGCGGACAGGCGATGAGCCCAAGCGGCCTTCACATTTTTCATGAAACCTCATTCCCAGCGGGATGAGGTTCCATGAACGTTTTTAAAGTGTTGGAAAAATTTTTATTAATGTTCATGGACATGTCCCAGCTCATGTGACAGTTTCACATTAGGGGACATGTCCTTAAAATTTTTTTCTCCCTTTATTCAATGTTTTATATGTGAAACTAATCTCCCTGAGACTCAGAGGTGCCTCAGGGAGATTTCTTTGTGGAAGAGTGCACTCCCCAACTCAGCCTGCTCCCCCTGCCCGCACTGGGAGAGCTCGGTGCTTCCGGCCACACGTCACGCTGGGTGGGCCTTAATTGGCCCGCCCAGTAAAATGGCAACTCCCAGTCGATCGGGGGCGCTGATCGGCTGCGTGCCCATGCACGCCCCCCCTTCTTAATCCCCCTAATGGGAAGAAAATTCTCCCCTTACTCTCTGTTTCCCGTCTGCTCACAAATTCCCAATCCATGTCAATATATTATCCCTAATCCCATGTGCTTTAATTTTACACACTAACTTCTTATGTGGGACTTTATCAAAAGCTTTCTGAAAATCCAAATACACCACATCCACTGGTTCGCCTTTATCTATTCTGCTAGTTATGTCCTCAAAGAACTCCAGTAGGTTTGTGAACATGATTTCCCTCTCATAGATCCATGTTGACTTTGTCTAATCCCATTGATATTTTCTAAGTGCCCTGTTTTCACATCCTTTATAATAGACTCTAGCATTTTCCTACTATGTTAGGCTAATCTACTGATGTTAGGCTAACCGGTTTGTGATTTACTGTTTTCTCCCTCCTTCCTTTTTTAAATAGCGGTGTTACATTTGCCACTTTCCAATCTGCTGGGACTGTTCCAGAATCTACAGAATTTTAGAAGATGACAACCAATGCATTCGCTATTTCCATGGCCACCTCCTTTAGTACCCTGGGATGTAGATTATCAGGCCTTGGGGATTTATTGGCTTTCAGTCCCATTAATTTCTCCAGGATTATTGTTTTAGTAATACTAATTTCCCTCAATTCCTCATTCTCACTAGACCCTTGGTTCCCTAGTAATTCTGGGAAATTATTTGTATCTTCCTCTGTGAAGACAGAACTAAAGTAGTTGTTCAATTGCTCTTCCATTTCCTTGCTTTCTATTATAAATTCTCCCGCTTCAGACTATAAGGGACCTACATTTGTCTTCACTAATATTTGTCTTTTTACATATTTATAGAAGCTTTTGCAGTCTGCTTTTATGTTCCTTGCAAGTTTACTCTCATACTCTATTTCACCCCTCTTAATCAATCTCTTGGTCTTCCTTTGCTGAATTCCAAGCTGCTCCCAATCCTCAGGCTTGCTACTTTTTCTAGCAACTTTATATGACTCCTCTTTGGATCTGATACTATCCTTAATTTCTTATGTTAGCCATGGTTGTGCCTCTTTTCCTGTTGTACTTTTGCGCCAGAAAGGAATGTATAACTGTCGCAACGCATACATTCATTCCTTAAATATTAGCCATTGGCTAGCCACCATCATGGCTTTTAATAAAGTTCGCAAATCTACCTCAGCCAACTCATGCCTCATACCTTTGAAGTTTCCCGTGTTAAGATTTATTACTCTAGTTTCAGATCAGACTACTTCACTTTCCATCCTAATGAAGACGCACTCAATGCTACCTGTGCGGGTCGGGGGAAGAAGGAGAGTCGGGGCCTGTGCATCACATGAGCTGAGATATGTTTATGAAATGTATAAAAAATATTTATTAATTTAATAAACCCTTCATGGAAACTCATCCTGCCTGTGGATGAGGTTTCATGAAAAATGCGAAGGCCGCCTGGGCTCTTTGCCTGCCCGCCAGGTCCTACCTACCAAGGGCAATGCTATTCTTACTGAGGAAAGGTAGAAAAATAAAGGGTCACCTCCTTCCCTCTTCACCGAACTCCCTCTCTCACCAATCTCCAACTGAAGCACTCTAATGCAGTGCAAAGCAGCATTCCAATGCAGACAAAAGCAGCACTGTAGCTGGCTTGCTTTTATGCTATCTGAATCTAGCTTCTGAAAACCTGTTTAAGCCAGTTAACTAATTAACTTGCTGCTGCTGTAAGCAGAGCCTATATAGCCCCTATTTTAAAGCTGGGCTAAAGCTCACTTTCTCCCAACCTGAAAAGCAACTTTTAGTTACTTGCTAAATTAAAGAAAGATTAGACTTTAGATAGAAATTAACCCTTAAAAGTCCTTCTCTCACCAAACTCCAACGGAAGCACTCCAACGCAGCCCAAAGCAGCACTCCAGTGCAGACCATGCAGATGGTGATGATCCGCCTTCTTGAACTGCTACAGTATAGGTAGTAAGCGTTGGTAACATCCACAGTGCTGTTTTGGAGGGAATACCGGGATTTTGACCCAGCGACAGTGATATAATTACAAATCAGGATGCTGTGTGACTCGGAGAGGAACTTGCTGATGGTGGTGTTCCCGTGCTTCTGCTGCCCTTGTCCTTCTAGGTGGCTTTCAGAGATACTGTCAAAGGAGCCTTGATGAGTTGCTGCAATGCATCTTGCATATGGTACACACTGCCGCTACTTTGCATCAGTGGAGGAAGGAGTGAATATTTATTGTGGTGGATAAGGTGCCAATCTAGCGGGCTGCTTTGTCCTGGATGGTATTGAGCTCTTTGAGCATTGCTGCAATTGCAAGTGCATCACATTCCTGATATGTGTCTGTTGCGTGGAGACAGCATATTCCCCCGTGTTTCCATCGTGAATTACAGGAAGTTCTCTTAAAATCTGCCTAGGTAGGAGAACCATTGTGTTAAGACAAAACCGCCTCAAGTGCATGAACACCTTTCTTTCATGCTTAGTCAGACTCTTTCCTACTCCAAAACCAATTCTTAGAGAATATTCAGAAAGTTATCCCTTTAAGATTATGCTTGAGGCAAATTAAGTTGCAGCTGAGGAAAAGTCAAATTTTGCAACTGAATACCAAGATTGTGATAAGTAAAGAAAAATGAAGGTGAAGCAAATATTATGAGAAAAATGCAAGGGAACTGAATTAATAAAATGTTGTAGCAAAGACAATTGTAAAGCGGACAATAAAGTTCCATTTTAAAACTACAATATCCAAAATAAATTAAAGCGCTGTTACTGCAGTGCCCATTTTGACCATGTACCCAAAACCTTTAGCGCATTCTTAACAAAAGGATGGGAGAATGATGCCTAATTAATTCATATTTTTCCAGAGTTTAATAACAGTAGCCCTGCCCTCAGCAATGTAAAGGTGACTCTGTAATGAATGATACACTTGTAAACAATAGGCCTGAGGCCTGCTTGCTGAATTTCACAATCCTGCTTGCTTAATTACCATGGTTATTAGAGCAGACAATTATATAATTGGTTGTTTGAACCCATGTTTTCTTCTTGCATGGAAATTTGTGTTTGAAATCCAAACATAAAGAGCAAGTAATGTTCAACTACAGGAATAAATCTCCCTCATGCTGTGTTCATCAATCACAAATCCTTTCAACAAGCCCACCTTTCTGACCATAATTTATGGAAAACTAAGGTCAGCAACTGGGGATCTGAGTGTCTTTGTGGAAAATGTACTCAGGACCAATAATTTTTTTCTTTGGATTGAAAACCTGTCTGCAATAAAACTCAGGAAGCGGGTAGCAATCTGAGCTTGCATCAATGCCACGTCAAGGAAACAAAACCCCTGAGGCAATATTCATAAAAGCTTCCACAATGTGAAGTGGGTCACCATCATTGTTTTTGAATATAACTAAATGTAGCCTGACTTATTATACAAGCTCATACAGAAAAGAATAGATTGGGTTGCAACCATCTCTCTTAAAATGCAGCATTTTTTTTCTCAACTAAGAAGATACATAATTGAAGAGTGAACAGTAGTGCAGGTGGAGGTCCTAGTCAAAGGAAAACCATGATGGAAAGGCTCTATCTTTTAATTTCTGTTGGACTGTTGTAAAGAACATATCTTTTTATTTTCTGTTGAACTGTGGATTCAAATTACAATGGCTGCAGTTTGAAGGATATGTCCGCTGGAACAATATAAGGGATATGTACAATGTTGCAGTCCTGGGACAGAGTGTGCCATGAAAGACAGGTTGGTGCCGGAAAGGAGGCCTGGACCAAGGGAGCTGCCTGGCAACAGCATTTTAATTGGCTCCTGACTAGGTGACTTGGGTTTTGAGTGAGAGCAGTGTGCAGAAAGCTCCTGGCCTGCAAAGAGAAAGCATCTAAAATCTCTTTTCCTCATATCTCTATAACCTGCTCTCTATCTCTCTCTGAAAACTCCTGTAAAGAGGCAAAGGGGAAAATCACCATTAGAGACATTGAAAAGCAAGTGATCAACCAGTGAACTAAATTCTGAAAGTGGTGGAAGACCATCTCATGTCATCAACAAAGAATTGAAAGGAACTTGGAAGACATCAATCAAAATTAACCCATCAAATCCTGTTCTCTGGATTGGTGCTGCTGAACTGTTATACCACATCCTTAAAATCCACGTTTTGCATGACTTATGTGTTGTGTGTGTATGGTGATTTAAGGAGGGTGTAGAATTTAAGTTAGAGTGTTAGAAGTTAACATATTTTAAGAAATTAACATAGAAGTTCATATTTCTTTCTTTTGCTACTAGTTAAAGACAATTTGTTCAATAAGCAGTTATTTATTTATTAAATTTACAAACCTGGTGCTGGTATTCTGTTAACTGAAATTAAACAGCTAGAATTTGGGCAATCTGGTGGTTTGGTCAAACTTTTCACATTTGTTGTGGCTCGGGGAATGATGGGGCTTGATATTACAGTGCACTATCCCCAGTGAGTAATGACAAAGTTTGGGAGCTTGGCTCTGAGATATTTTGGAACAAAAGACAATGACGATTTGGGTGTAGATTTAGTAAGTAATAAAAGCCAAAAGGAAACACCAGCTTTGTACTGTCAAAGATATAATATCACTGGAAACAGCTAAAGCTTTCCTGCAAGTGGAAGAGATGTCCCTGATGATTTTATAAGGGATCCCAAAAGCCAGGTTAATCAAATTGGCAAGTAAGTTAAGAGTAGGATTGCCTGTCAAAGCCAGGAAGGCGGAGATAATCAAAGAGATAGCACAGCATTTAAGGAATACCTCAGAGATCGAGTTCTCCAAGGGGTGATTCATTGGAATGGGTTCAAATTCAGTTGCAAATAAAAAAAATTGGAGCTAGAGGCAGCAGAAAAGGAAAGAGAAAATGTATTTCAAAGGGAATGGGCAGAAAGGCTAGAGAGAGAAAGAAAACAAGAAAGGGAATTAGAAATGGTGAAGTTAGGAAAGGAGGAAAGATAAAGAGAGAGAGAGTTCCAACTTAGAATGCTGGCAGTTAAAAAATAGACACGTTGGGTGAGGCAGGACTTATTTCCAAATCAGAGCCCAGTGCAGAGATGTTTATATTGATACAAGCTCTTCCAAAATTTGAGGAAAGGAATGTTGAAGTATTTTTTATTTCATTTAAGAAGATAGCCAAACAGATGAACTGCCTAAAGGAAAACTGGATACTGCCCAAGCAGAGCAAATTGACAGGTAGAGCACAGAAAATTTATGCTTCACTATCAGAAGAGGTTTCTAGGGATTATGAAGTGGTGAAAAAAGTCATTTTGAGTGCATATGAGTTGGTCCCTGAAGCATGCAGACAAAAGTTTTGAAATTTAAGGAAACAGCCTGGGCAAACTTACATTGAATTTGAAAGAATTAAGCAAAGTAGTTTTGAGAGGTGGATACGAGCATTAGGAGTTGAAACTACCTATGAACTTCTCAGAGAGACCATTCTCTTTGAAGAATTTAAAAACTCACTACCTTCTGTAATAAGAATCCATGTTGAAGACCAAAGGGTTGCAACTGCTAGACAGCCAGCAGCAGTGGCTGACGATTATGAGCTGATCTATAAAACTAAACCTTTTTTCCATCACCCCCATAAATTTGAAAAGGCTAAAAATTGGGAGAATGAAAGGAAGGCAAGTAGGCAGGGTAAAGCTGGGAATACCTTGAGATCTCCTCTCCAGATCAGGAAGGAAGGTACTGAGGGTGGAGGTGAAACACGAAGCCCTAAGTGTTTCCATTGTAATAAAGTGGGAAACATTCATTCAGAACGCTGGAAGTTGCGAGGGAACCCCATGGAACTTATTGGAGTTCATAAGAGTGAGTCTGAAAAGGGAATTCAAAAAGAAAATGCCACGGATCAAATTGTAGCTTTAACTACAAAAAAGGGTCTGGAGGTAACCACTGCTGTGAATGCAGGTGAAGTGAATAAGGTAGATGAGCGATATAAAGGGGTTTTGTTGACTGGCAACTACTTTTTCATCAAATGATGCAGCTAAACCCATAACTACATTAAGGGACACAGGAGATACTCAAACTCTTTTGCTGGAGAAGGACCTAGTTTTCCCTCCAAAGTTTTCAGTGAAAGCTAAAGTATTGGTAAACGGAATAAGTGGAGAGTATATCCCGGTTCCATTGTACAAAGTGCAATTGGAACGTGATTTGCTGTCTGGATCGATGGTTGTAGGAGTGGTTAAAAAATTACCAGTGGATGGAGTTGATATACTCCTGGGGAATGATTTGGCAGGAGTGAAGGTTATAGCTTCACCCATAATTACAGAAAGTCCAAGAGAGGCTAAAGGGATGGAGCAGTTACAAAAACAAGTTTGTGGTATTTTCCCATCGTGTGTGGTGACCAGAACAATGGCTGAATAAAGTCCATCACCAGAGCTCAAAGTAATACCAGATCAGATGTTAGAGTAGACAAAACTTTCTTTAAGGATGAGGATAATTCAAAGGAAGTGTTTGGCACGTCTTCATTAATTGAGACTCAGAAAGCAGATCCAACATTAAACAAATTAGCACAGTCAGCTCACACTGAAGCTGAGGTGAAAGGAATTCCACAGTGCTATTACATTAAAAACAGAATTCTGGTGGGGAAGTAGAGACACCCTCACATACCTATGGATAAGGAATGGACTGTTGTTCATTAGATAGTGGTATCGCCCAAATACCGTAAGGAGGTATTACGAGTAGCACATGAAGTCCTTATGGCAGGACATGAAGGAATATGGAAAACCCAAGTATCGATAAACAGGCATTTTACCTGGCCAAGATTTCATAAGGACGTGGTGCAATTTTACAAAACGTATCATACATTCCAGGTAGTAGGTAAACCTCAACATATCATCAAACCAGCACCTTTAATACGCATACCAATTTTTGAAGAACCCATTCAGTCCAGTATTAGTAAATTGTGTAGGACCATTACCCAAAATGAAAGCAGGACATCAGTATATCCTTACAATCATGGATATGACAACCTGATTTCCAGAAGCTATTCCTTTAAGGTCAATTACAGCTAAGGTGGTAGTGGAAAAGCTAACTCAGTTTTTCACTCGTTATGGCCTACCAATTGAAATACAATCTGACCAAGGTTCTAACTTCATGTCAAAAAAATTCCAGGACATAATCAGCAATTTGGATATCAAACAACTAAATTCTACCATCTATCACCCACAGACACAGGGAGCTTTAGAAAGATACCATCAGACTCTCAAAACCATGATTAAGACCTGTTGCCATGAATACCCAAAGGAATGGGACAAAGGATTAGATTTCTTACTATTTGCTACTAGAGATTCTCTGAGTGAATCTACTGGATTTAGTCCATTCGAATTGATCTCTGTTCATGAAATATGAGGTCAATTAAAAGTGATTAAGGAAAAATTCCTAAAGCAGAAAGGAGAATCCTCCATGTTGGATTATGTATCAATGTTTCTAGAAAGACTCACGGGAGCATATAAAGCAGCACAAGGGCACATAAAAATTTACCAAGCGAAAATGAAAGAATGGGCAAACAAACGTCCTACAAATAGAATGTTCCATGCAGGAGATAAAGTATTGGTATTATTACCTTTGCAGGGTGAACCCCTGAAAGAGAAATTCAGTGGCCCCTATAAGATAGTTGGGAGAGCTAGTAAAGTGACTTACCTGATAGATACTCCTGAGCATAGGAAGAAGAAACCCTTATTCCACATAAACATGCTGAAGCAATATCATTATAGAGAAGATGAGAAGACAGAGCAAGTGTGCCAGGTGGTAGGAGTATTGGAGGATGACAGAGACAGTAAGGGCAAGATAAAAGGAGAAATAGACAGTGCCCAAATCAAACCTTCTACAATTCAACTAGCCAATAGGACAATATTGAGGCAGTTAGACACTTTGTTCTCATATTTGGAGGAAAGACCAAGGAAAGATCTAATAAGGTTACATAGGAAGTATAAGGGAATTTATAGGGATACACCTGGATGTACTACATTAGCTAAACATGATGTGGACATGGGAGACTCAGTGCTGATAAAACAACATCATTATCGGTTGAGCCCAGTAAAACAAGCTCAGTTAGGAACAAAGATCCAATATATGCTGGACAATCAATTGACTGAGCCCAGCCAAAGTGGCTGGAGTTCACCAGTATTATTGGCTCCTATGCTGGATGGATCCACTAGATTTTGTATGGACAACGGGAAAGTGAATGTATTAACGAGGACAGATTCATACCAAATTCCTCGGTTAGAAGATTGCATCGATAGGGTTGGCAGTGCCTCATTTCTTTCTAAAATTGATCTGTTGAAGGGGTATTGGCAAATGCCATTATCATAAATGGCTAAAGAAATATTTGCCTTTGTTACACCAAGTGGATAGTATCAATGTCGAGTTATGCCATTTGTATTTAAAAACACTCCAGCTACTGGTCAGAGATTTATGAATTAAGTCATAGGTGAAGTACCTAAATGTGTGGTTTATTGAGACAATGTCATAATATACAGTAACACATGGGAAGAACATGTACAGCAATTAGAGGACCTGTTTAAGTAATTGCAGTTGGCTGTCTTAGTCATAAATCTGGCCAAAAGCAAATTTGCAAAAGCAAGGGTAACTTACCTAGGTCACATTGTGGGAAAAGGGCAGGAGTTGCCCAGAACAATAAAAGTGAACGCACTAATAGAATTCCCCAGGCAAAATATTTAGGTCTGCGAGTGGGGGCAGGGCTCGCTCGCTGATGCATAAAATGATGTGGGATGACGTTGGACGGAACTCCCGATGTTACCCCACGTCATTTCCATTTTCAGGTTGGTGGGGGCACAGCTGAATCAGCTGCGCGCCTGCCAACCTGTCAATGGCCTATTGAGGCCATTAACAAAGTCATTAACCTCATTAATGGACCTGCCCATCCAACCTTAGGGTTGGTGGGCAGGCCTGGAGCCCTGGCGGGCTTCAGAAAAAGCATTAAACCTCATCCACAGGCGGGATGACGTTTCATGAGGGTTTTTAAAAATTTAATAGATGTTTGATTTAAAGTGATGGACATGTCTCAACTCATGTGATAGTGTCACATGAGGGGACATATCAAGGAAATTTTGTTTTTGTACCTTTACCATTTTTACATTTGGAGCCAATCTCCCTGAGGCTGTACTTAGTATGGGGGAGATGAATGCGGTCTTTCGTGCACATATGCGAAAGAGCGCACTCTTGGCTGAGGGAATCCCAGTGCACTCTTGGCTGAGAGAATCCCACCCACTCCCCCGCCTGCACAGGGAGTGCATAGCACTTCCTGGCGAATGTCATGCTGGGTGGGCCTTAATTGGCCCGCCCACGTAAGGGGCGCCGATCACAGGTACGCCTGCCCGTGCCCGCTCCTGCACTTCCCCCCATTCCTAAAACTAAATGGGAAATCCTCAGATTCTTTGGAATGTGTGGGTTTTATAGGAATTTTGTGCCTAACTTCAGCACAGTAGCTGCACCTCTCACCAATTTGTTAAGAAAACAGGCACAAGTGATATGGTCAGCAGAATGTAAGCAGCCTTTGAAAAACTGAAGGAAATCTTAATAAATAATCCAGTGTTGGCCGCCCCTGGCTTCACCAAACCTTCTAAAATGGTAATTAATGCTAGCGACTTGGGGGTAGGTGCAGTCCTATTACAAGATGATAAATTAGGAATAGAGAAGCCAGTGGGGTACTTTTCCAAGAAACTAAATCAATAACAGAGAAAGAACTCTACAGTAGAAAAAGAAACTCTAGCATTGTTATTGTCTCTTCAATACTTTGACGTGTATGTCCAACGCCATAACAAAGAAATACAATCTACACTGACTTTAATCCACTGGCACTGACTGAAAAGTTTAAAGCTCGAAATGTGAAACAGTTCAGATGGGCTCTATTGTTTCAACCATTCAATGTAAAGATTGTTCACATTGATGGTAAAGATAATGTGATCACAGATGCATTGTCCCAGGTGTATAATACAAAAATAAGTTGAAGGGGTAAGAAATGCTGAAGATTGTATATGGGGGAGGAAGGATAAATGAAAGTAAGTCTCATGTTGCCCATGTGTCACATACCTTGTGATGAAATGCATTTTTGAAATGGCGTTTCATCTTTTTTAAGGGTGGAGACATGTAAGAGACATATACTTTTATATCCATCTCCACCCCCTTTCCAATCCCCCTTTTTCCAATAATTTATATAGATTTTTCTTTTCCCACCTATTTCCATTATTTTTAAATGTATTTCCATCCATTGTTTTATCTTTGCTTTTTAGCCTATTTCGATCCCTTCCCCCCATCCCACCCCCACTAGGGCTATCTGTACCTTTATTATCACATTCCTTAGATAATATCACCAGCTTCAACACCTCTTTGTCCTTTTGTCTATGACATCTTTTGGTGAACTCCGCCTATCACTGGCCCTCTATCCAGCTCTACTTGTCCCACCAGTTTATATTTCACCTCTCTTCTATTTTTCCTTAGTTCTGTTGAAGAGTCATACAGACTCGAAATGTTAACTGTGTTCCTCTCTGCAAATGCTGTCAGACCTGCTGAGTTTTTCCAGGTATTTTTGTTTTTGTTTTGGATTTCCAGCATCCATAGTTTTTTGCTTTTACCTTTTTACTTTTATTTCTGTTGGACTGTTGTAAATCTTTTGATTTTCTGTTGAACTGAGGATTCAAATTACATTGGCTGCAGTTTGAAGGACATGTCCACTGTAATAGTGTGAGGGATATATACAATATTGCAGTGCTGGAACAGAGTGTGCCATAAAAGACAGGATGGTTCGGAAAGGAGTCTTACACCAAGGGAGCTGCCTGATAGCAGCATTTTAATTGGCTCCTAACCAGGGTTTTGTGTGAGAGCAGTGAATGGAAAGCTCCTAGCCGTCAAAGAGAAAACATCTAAAATCTCTTTTCCTCATATCTCTATAAGATGCTTTCTCTCTGAAAACCTCTGCCATGAGACAAAGGGGAAAATCACTGTGAGAGACATTGAAACACAAGTGCTCAACCAGTGAAATCAAATACTGAAAGTGCTGGAAGACCACCTCTTGTTATCAACAAACATCTAAAATCAACCCATTGAATCCTGTTCTCCGGATTGATGCTATTGAACTGTTTTATCCCACCCTTAAAATCCATGTTTTTTGTGTCTTATGGGTTCTGTGTTGTATGTGTGTGTGTGTGTGTGTTTTGGGATTTAAGAAGGGGGTAGAGTTTAAGTTATAGTGTTAGAAGTTAGCAGTTCATATTTCTTTCCTTTGCCACTGGTTAATGACAGTTTGTTCAATAAACAGTTACTTACTTATTAAGTTTACAAACCTGGTGCATGTATTCTGTTAACCTAAATTAAACAGTTGGGTAGAATTGGGGCAATCTGGTGGTTTGGTCAAACTTTTCACATTTGTCACAGCTCGGGGAACAGTGGGGCTTGATATTACAGTGCACTATTCCCTGTGAGTCATGACAATCGAGATCTATAGGCTAATCACTGCTCACTGGGCTGGAGTTTCATCCTACAGGCGGGTAGCGGGAGTCACAAAATTTTTCAGCTGTTTGTTCCCAGGGGGATGGGGTTGGTGGTGACAGTGCTAACTGGAGCCCTGTCCATCACCCCTGGAAACATTGCGGAGGCAGCCAAAAGGGTTTCTGGATGCAGACACATATGTTTAAATGCTCCTCCACCCAATGGCCCCCATACCCTCCATGCCAAGTAATGCACCTTCACCCACCCCCAATGGCCCACATACCCTCCACACCAACCCATGCTCCTCCGCCCACTCCCAATGTCCCATCATACACTCCATGCCAACCTATGTCTCTCCATCCACCCCTAATGGCCCCTCAAATGCCCCAGGCCAAGCAATGCCCCTCCACTCACCCCCAATGGCCCCTCATACCCTCCATGCAACCTGTGCTCCACCATCCACCTCCAATGGACCCTCAAACCCTCTACGCCAACCAATGGCACTTCAATGCTCTTTTACCCAGTTTGCATACTGTACAGAACCATGCACCTTATAGTTACAATGTCATGAATGAATAAAACAACTTTAAAAAAAGTAATTCATTCATAGCTTTCTTACAAAGAACTCCTTTTACTACAGCCCTATAATAGTGTCAATACCAGAAACTACAAGCAATTTACACCTCTTTATCTTGTGTAAATAAACATGGAGCAATTGAGAAATAGAGCTAAGCGAGAAAGTTATCAATCAAGCAATGTTTACCCTGGATTGCAACTGTGAATCCAAAATGATCTTGGCTGAGAACTCAGACATCCGTTAATCCCCATCCCCCAAAACCCCTCCTGCCATGATTTACCCCTGGCCTGGGCTACTCTCCAACCCTGGGCTGTCAGTGGATGTCGTTCCGGCAGCAGCCACCTTTCTGGTGGTGCTGCTGACCAAAAGAGTAGGATATCCACCTGAGGCCTCAGATCTAGGAGACACCCAGGCACAGTTGACTGATGGTAGGAAGGGGTTCACGGGAAGGGAATCACGGGGTGGAGGTTGGCAGCTTTCAATGCCCCCGCCCCCTCCTTCCCAATGCTGGTTCCCTCAATCACACGTTGAGTGCCTTTGAACAAGGAACCCAGCCTGGGAGCCTGCAAGCAAAAATGCCAGTATTTGCTTGTTGTGTTTCCCAAACTCTGAGTGCCCACCTGCCATTGGGTTAATACCAGCAGCAGTGGGATGGGGCCCTTACATGAACATTAATTACCCATGTAAAGGTCTCAAATGGCAGTGGGGTGGGAAGACCGCATGGGGCTTTCCTGCACCAGACTTAATTCAGATGGACGCAGAAAGGCTGGGCATGTTCCCACCCACCCAATTAAATATCTCACCACCAAACGCGCCACAGGAGAGGGTGCATGATTCTGCCCATTCAGGCTGTTAACTGCAGCAGTTGGCCTTCCCCAGATCAAGGACCTTGGGAAAGAAATACCGCCCCCTGAGAAAGAGAGCTGCCGGCCAATCAGAGGCCAGCAGATGTGCATTACTCAACAGTGCCTCCAGTGATAAAAGCAAAATACTGTGGATGCTGGAAATCTGAAACAAAAACAGAAAATGATGGAAATATTCAGCAGTTCTAACAGTAGACAATGAAGAAGAGTCACTGAAGAAGAGTCATAAGGACTCAAAACGTTAACTCTGTATTTTTTCTCCACAGATGCTGTTGTACCTGTTGAGTTTTTCCAGCATTTTCTGTTTTAGGGCCACTGGTGAGGCAATGGCTGCTGTTGGTAATGCAATCGCCTGAGGCTTGGATCAGTGTTTGACCTAGGATACAGGTTTGTGATGGCGGGAAGGGGTCACAAGGTGGGGATTGTGGGGGCAGGAATGTCGGCAGTGAGGCAGAGAGTAGGTGGCTTTCAGTGGCCCCACCTTCCTGATTCCAGGACAGTCTTTGAGTGAGGGATTCCCCCCGAGTAGCCTACAAGCAGCCCTGACATGCTTTGTTTCCATATGGCAAGGGTCTCCATATGGCAAGTCCCCCATTCACTGCTGGGTGAATGCCAGTGGCGGTGGGATGAAGCCCTTAAGTAGGTATTAATTGCCCACTTAAGGGCCTCAACTAGAAGGAGGGTGGGAAGGCCATCCATGAGTCTTCCCGATCAGACTTAATAAGGGATGAGGCAGGGAGGTGGTGGGATCCCCACCTTCTCCTATCCAATTAAATGCCCCCAGCACCAAACACACCATGGGGAGAGCATTAAATTCCACCCAGTTTACAGCAATGAATTCTGTATTCTAACTCCCTCTTCCATACTATGCAAACACATCAGGGCTGAAAATTTTCATGATGTTGGCAGTTATAAATTTTTGTCTACTGTTATGTACCATAGGGATCTGTGAACCAAACAAACAAAATTTACCATAGAACTCCCAAATGAAGAAATTACCGAACAACATTTAACATTTTGGGACCTTTGTTTTAAACTGAATCAGAATCAATCTAAATTAATCATAAACTATTGGGCAAATCATGGTCAGTATGAACCATAAATTATACATGGAATAGCAGATACATCAAAAATAGATTTCAAGGATCTAATGGGCCATATCCTGTGCAGTTATTGCAAAATTTCTGCCATGCTATTCTTCTAAGCTCAGAGCTTCCTTAGGCAAAATTCCGACCCCTTTCCTTCAAAGACTTAGCTGATTCTCCTCAGACAGCAGCTTCCAAGTAAACAGAGTTTCACCCATGTAATCTTCTACACAATGGTGTGCTTCTTTCCAGAACTTGGTCAAAACTCAGCTCCCATCAGTCATTGTAGTGTGAACCTACCAGAACCGCCTATACCTTTGCACGGCATGCTCGAGTCTGGGTATTCAATCACTTGGAAGTGAAAGAAACAGCAGCAGTCATAAACATGCTTTCCAGCCACTCCAGAATCCAGATCTCTGGCTTGGTTTGTTGCCAGTTCCTCTCTCCAGCTCTTCCCTTTCTTACATTTGAACAAGGAGCAGGAGTAAGCTGTGCAGCTCCTTGAGCCTGCTCTGCCATTTAATAAGAACATGGCTGATTTGATAGTAACCTCAAATCTGCATCCCACCTACTGCCGATAATTTATCATCGCACTGCTTACCAAGAATCTATCCACCTCTGTCTTAAAAATATTCAAAGACTCTGCTTCCACTGCTTTTTCAGGAAGAGTTCCAAAGACTCACAACCCTTTGAATGAAAAAATTCACTTTGTCTCTGTTTTAAATGGGTGACCCCTTATTTTTAAACAGTGACCCCTAGTTCTAGATTCTCCCACAAGAAGAAACATCTTCTTCACATTCTTCATCTTTGTCTCTCTGTCATGCGGCCTCTAGATTTTAACTCACTTCCAGTTGGTATGGCTTCCAGTTCAAGGTTTGCCTGGTCACATCAATCAATATTTCTTATTATCCAAACATTGATCATTACATAAACTCTTAAAAATCCTGTTTAAACACATAAAACATTTTAAAGAAATTACCAATTTTCCATACTGTTACTGCTTCTAAGTCATAGGCCGTCACACTACCTAGATACTTCCTTGGTATCAGTTGCTTTTGTAAGTGGTCTAATGGGAGTTGATCACATTGCTGCATATTTAGTTGCATAATAGTGTAACCCAGGAGCATAATAATAATCCTTTGGGATTTGGATTGAATATTTGTGTATTTCACACAAATATTACCTCAATCCCTCTGGGGATAGACCAAGCAAGTACTTGGCGAGATGAGGCTTAATGTGAATCAAATTGAACAAGAGCCGGGATTTTCCCTGAAATCAGCAAAGTGTGTTCACGGGCGTAAAAATCGGTGTTGCACCCACCGACCACAATGGCGAATTTTTGTGCCGTACTATGCACTCCCAGCTTAAGTAATTAGTAATCCACGGGGATCACACTGTATCGCTGGTGGGTGGCCTTTGATTTGCCCGGCTAATCGTGACCTCAGAGCTCCTTAACTCCAGGTGCCATATTTAAAGGGAGCACCTGCACAGTGTTCGCACTCTCTCAACTTAGGGAAGCTGCAGAAAACAAAAGGAATCCAAAGGGAGGAAGCATGCACCACCCAAACTTAGTGACCCCCTACTGGAGCGCCTGCTGGATGCAGTGAAAGCCCACTGCGATGTCCTGTACCACTTTGCTGAACTGCAAGCAACTTGACCAATCCAGCTTTGGAGGCGGTGGCAGTGGTGGTCAGTGCCAATGCACTGCAAAAGAGGTCAGCCACCCAGTGCAGGAAGAGGATGAACCATCTTCTCCTTTCTGCCAGGGTAAGTCACCCATCTCATTGCTCTCACCTCACACACTCACAAGCGCATCACACATTCACAGGATCTCATTCGCTGCCACCTCAACGGACATCATCATTCACTCTTATACATTCTCACACCTCCATCTGGCCCATCTTCTCTGGAGCTTGTCTCTTTATCCTGTCTTGGGCTCTACTGGCCACCCACACATGCCAGACATCCTTCTTATCTGTGCTCACATGCATCTTGCTCATACTCTCTACATCTGTCTTCATGCAGGACAAGCCGGCTCACAATAAAAAAGAGAGGTCCCATAACAGTGGAGGAGTTTCCGAGTTCAGGATGTTCTCTGGCTTTGAGAATAGAGCCATCCAACTGGCCTGTGAGGATGTGGACCATGCCTGCGCTGATGGTAAGGTTGGCTGCGCACAACCAAGTGAGGATCCTGCACTACAACATCCATTGGACAACCATGCTGTGCGTGATGTCTCCTGTTTCACAGTCCCCCACCATGCTCTGATTATCTCTCCTTTCTTTCGCAGGTCTCTCTGGAAAGCAGCCGAGGTCAGACACGAGCCAAACCGTCAACTCTGGCCCTGAGGAAACCTCGGATGAGGAATCTGAGGAGGAGCCACATTGAAGATCCATTGTAGCGCTCACCCACACCCTCCACCAGTGCAGAGACACACAGCTAGGTGGGACCTAGTTCCAGAGTAGCCTCAGGTTTACTATCTGGTGAACATAGCACACTAGCTGATCCACAGCAGATGGAGGCAGGGACTTTCCAGGTTTCTGGCGCTCAGAGGGCTGCTGGAGGCCAGAAATCTGCTGAGTCCAAGTTTGATGACGAGCCTTTGGACTCAGTCATAAATCAGTTGCTGGAGCTTCAGCGACAGTCAAGAGAACATCAGGAAAGAATGTCCTCTGCACTCATCAGATTGCAAGGCATGATGGAGGAGTCTGTCTGCCTTCAGTCCAAGGTGATAGTGTCGGCAAGCCAACACACCAAGGTCAACACTGGTAGGATGACTGCCACCATGGAGACCTTGGTCCAGGACATCGGTCCTGCACTGCTGCATGAGCTGCACTCCATCACTGAGGCACTTGGAGGCATCCATCTGTGTCAACGTGAGAGGGGGACAGGGCACCTCAATCTTACTCCAGCTTCGCCTTCTCTTCAAGGAGTCAGCCAGGGGCCCCTGGGCACCCATCGGGAGGAGGACCAGCAGCTCAAAACCCCAAGGCTATCCACCCAGATGATTCCGGTAGCATCCACCCAATACAAATTCCCTCTTCCTGTGACCCCATCAGCTCCAGCTCCACTGGCCGAGGAGGGTAAACCTGGCCCACAGCAGGAGACCCAAAGCAGGCCTGGGCCCCCCAGGTCTCAGCCCTCCATGGGATGCCCTATAAGGTCATCACAGACAACAAGCCGTACCAGTTAGCAGGATGCCTCCTCCTTAACTGTGGATGTCGGGAGAGCGCTAAGACGTAGCGGCAGGGTAAGGAAAGTGAAGATGTAGTTGCACAGCCTGGGTATGGCTGTTAAACACTTGTACATAATGTTCATGAATGTAAATACACTCCGAATTATTTCATGTCTCCTTGTGCATGCCCCCTTCTCTTGATGAGCTGTGTTAATGTCAAACAGGAGTGAAATCTTGTTTTCTGCACACACTAATAGCAATAGGTGATATCGTGGGCCTCTTTTCTGCGCAGTGTGTTACCATCTGACCACAGTGAGTGCCCTGTTTCAACATCACTCTCCAGATCAGTAAGACCTGCACCGTGATGTACAGTGTGGCTGCTGCAAGAATCTCGTACCCAAGTCCAGGGTCCCGTGGTTTGCTGCGTTGGCTCCAAACCATTGAGGTGGGGGTGTCCCCCTATCTTGTCTGCATTCTTGAGAGGTGAAGATGTGGTGCCAAAGGGAACAGGTAATGACGCTTGCAGAAGGCTCGTGTGCTCTGAAACTCCACGTGCCCGCTGTCCTTCAGCACGGTCTCCAGCTATCAGCCTCTTCACAGAAATAATGTGAGCTGCCCTTAACCAGACAGGTGTCAGACATTCCCAGATGCAATATGGTGATCTCAGTTCAAAGTCAGAGAACCTTTGCCACCTCAGGTTGATGAAGCACAATTGTGTGCAGATGCAGCGAAGTCCAACCTTGAGCATCTGCAACCCTGAACATCTGACAATTGCAGGGAGAATGGTTTCTTCACAAAGTTGGTGGACAGTGATGTTTGTCCCATCGCCTTCACTCTCCAGCAGGTTACTGATGCAGCTTACAACTGGTGATCTCTGAGGGCCACGTCAGCCTTTAGGCCTGCACTGGGATCGCTAATTGTTGCTCCTTGCAATGTGCCGAGGACCAATGTGATAGGATCTAGTTGTGATGAGCCAGAACAGAGCTCCTCATAATCCAAGCCACACACCCTTGAAGGCTTCATGTTGTCTTATCGTTTTGGATTTCGCAAGGGCAAGGTCTGGCCATGAGGTCACACAGCTTTTATTTCAGAGGAGGTATCTTAATGTCATGCGGCCAAGTGTATGGCCTTAAGATTCTCAGGTGTTCCACCTGCATACTTGCATTGTGATTAATGAAACCATTCAACTGGAACTGAAACTGCCAGATGAGAGTGTCATTTCAGAGGGTGTGTCAGAGCCACTGAGTCATCTGTTTGTGCTGTCACACCAGCGGGATTTCATCAGGTACCTTGTCCCAAGTGTAACATTTATCTCTCGCCAAAGAGGTAACACACCATGCGTGGCTGCCTTGGTCACGATGGATCTCACTGAGGAGCTTTGCCAGATTGATGGCATGCAGCCATTATCACACACATGATCGTCCAAGTGTCTGTGCATCTTTTAGGGTGGGGCTGACTGGGATGCTGGATGAATGTGTGAGAATGCAGCAGTTTCTGATGTCTGATGCTGGAAAGACCTCCTCCAGGTAGCACATCGTCTCAGGACTGACACATGCCCTCAAGGCATCCTCATCCTTCAAAGCATCAGGGCGATGTGAGCAAGCCTGCCTATGATGCACTGTCGTCTGGAAGTTCATGGCTGAAATTAGTGGCATAGCAATGATTGTGTTTATGCTGGCCCATGATGGAAGAGAATTGTCTAGGAATGTCCTCACTGCATCTTGTCATCCTCCTCCGGGAATCTTTTGGACATGAGGGCCTCATGAACACACCTGCCTCGTCTGGATATTGCAATAGCCTCTTCGCCTGCCTCCTCAGCTTCAAGGACCTCATCACCCTCATGCCCTTCAAGCTTCTGCCCATTGGAGGAGATGTGCAGCTCTTCTTTCTCCTCATCAGCCAGGTCCTCCCTCCTTTGCATCACCAATTTGTGTAGCATGCAGCAAGCCCTGAAAATGCAATTCCAATGCCTGAACAGATATGGCAGAGTGCTGCAGTACAATCCCCAGAGGGTCTCACTATGATGCGTGAGACCCTCTGCAGCACTCCGCCAGATCTGTCCAGGCATTGGAATCGCATTTTCAGGATCCCTATGGTGTGTTCCAAAGTCTAGCTTGCAGCATGAGCCTTGTTATACCTTCTCTCAACAGGAGTCTGAGGCCGCCACACAGCCGTCATCAGCCACATCCTTTGCAGGTAGCCTTGGCCCCGAGGAACCAAACCTGCATCCTGTGTGGTCCTAGAAGTTGTCAGGGATCTGAGACCTCCTGAGGATGTTGGAGTCATGGACACCTCTGGGGTATCTTGCACAAAGGTGCAAAATACATTTGTTATGGTCACAGACCAGCTGAACATTGAGGGAATGGAAGCCTTTGCGGCTGACATACTGGACTGCTTATTGCTAAGGAGATTTAAGAACCATGTGAGTGCAGTTGATGGCACCCTGCACCTGTGGGAATCCAGAACTCTCCACAAAGCCCAGTGCTCTTGCTTCCTGGCTTGCCTCATCTCTGCCAAAGTTAACAAAATTGTTTCCTTGGCAAAAATGGTGGCTGTGACCTCCAGGAAGCATTTGTGGGTGGAGGCTTGCAAAATCCAGTCAAGGTCTCCAGTGGAGCACTGGAAGGAGACACCGCTGCAGAAATTGAGCGCGGCGGTAACTTTCACTGGCACTGGCAATGGATGCTCTCCAAATCCTGCAGAAGGTGGCATATGTGAATTACCAGTTCCCTTGACATGCACAGGCATCAGTGACACTGGCTTTCGCTCATTTGCAGGTAGCACATGTGATGTCTTTAGATTCTGGGCCTAGTGAGGGCTCTATGCTTGACAGCTCTCTAGGGATCATCCTCTGCATCTGGAGAAGGTCCTGAGGCCCCTTGGCATTGAGAGATCGGCTCCTCCCTTTGGTGAGCCAGGTCCCTCCATTGCATTCTTCTCCTTCTCTCCTGCGTATAAGCAATAGTGCAGGCAGTGATAACACCAACCTCCATCTTCCTGATGGTCTCCTCACTACAGAATCAATGAGGGAGGCACAAAAATCAGCATCTGCTTCCTAAGGTCCATTTTTGGTCAAGGCATCATCTGCGATTGTGGCCTTTAGGCCCATTTACACATGCGAGAGAGTCCTGTCCCCGAAATGATGCCCAGTGGGGGGTGTGCATTAAGGTTGACCACAACACCCCCCAAACCTTCCCCAACCCACAATACCAACTGCTGACAGCTTTGGCCACTCGACTGGATGTTCTGCTCTTATCACAGGCGGAAGCCTCATCCTTCCCTGCACTCCAAGATTGTGTGGTTTTGTATGACCATCAGCTCTTTTGAGTACAAACCCATTTCCATCTGTTTCAGATGAAGTTACATTGTTTCATAGTTTGCCATTGTGAGAGTTGAACTCTTGATCTTGGGGTTACAAACCCACTACCATAACCACTTGGCTATTTAGGCCAAGCAAAGCCTACTGCACCTGGTATTCCCAGGCAGTCTCCCATCCAAGTACTAACCAGGCCTGAGTCTGCTTAGCTTCCGAGATCAGACGAGATCGGGCGTTTTCAGACTAGTATGGCCGTACGCTTGTATGACCATCAGGGTGAATGTTCAGTGCCTACCTTACAATAATTTAGGGGGTTCGGAACATTCCGCTCTGTGAGTCATGGCCACTTCTCCAAAGGAAGTCCTCAAGCTTGTCCAGTCGCCCAATAGTTCTGCTCTTCCATTAAACTCTGTTGATTTTGAAAACTGTGCATGAGGGGTTAAAACTAGAGGAGCAATCATTGCTACATTGAGGAACCAATGTTGCTTGAGTGGGCATAATTGCTTCACTTGCCTGACTCCATGCATGTCAATTGAGCTGATGCTAAACTGTCTCAGCTGTGGCAGTGCCCTCATTTTTGAGTTTAGTTGCCAGGTGGGTGGTCATTTTCTCCCCCTCCCCCCCGCCCAACCCAGGCATGTGTTTGTGTCAAAACTTCCTTGTTCTTTGCTTCTAGCGGAGTCCTTGCCTCGCTACCACTTCCCCTTACTGAGTGCTGCTTTGCCCCTTCCAGAATGGAGCCCTTGTCCCTAGTTTCTTGAGTGCTGAATTGCCCCTTCCAGAATGGAACCCTTGACCTGCAACACAGTAAAAGGCAGCCATACCTTAACCCTGGCCTTATCGCAGTGCAGACTTGCCTGAGGGACCCCCATGAATTGGTGGGGGGGGGCTTTACTTTGAAGCTTTGCGCTGATCCCCACTTGTGTTGTGCTAAATTGTGTGAGCTAACCTCAAAGCTCTCAGTGAAGCGCAGGTCGCCAGTTGCACGTTCTTTAAATGCTGTTGTAAAACACATTGTTCTGATTTCATGCTGACATGGGATTTGAATTCAATATGGACAGATGGTTACAGTAAGCAGGCGTCATAAGGAGATGCAAATATATGATAAGAACATTTGTGACATTTGGCACTGGAAACGCGACCCACCATTGATGGTGGGGGCGGGCGGGGTGGGGTTGGGGGGCACAACTGCTTACTCCTTTTGCATGGTCAGAATTCGTGCCTCAGGCCTTCTTGTGATATTTTGTAATTGCTCCTGCCATGACACCCTAATCGGGAGCAGAAAATCCTGGCTAAGGTGTCTCTTCACTGTTCCTTCAGTTTTCTGACCTATTAGATCTTGCAGATTACTCCTTAAAAACCTGAATATCTAACACAGCATTCTGTTCTGAAAAGTCCTTGTGTCAATCTGTGTCTCAGTATCTTAGCTCTTTTGTTTGAAATTAAGAAAAGGGATTAAAAACTATCCAATACAGTTTGTATGAAGTTTTTTTGGAATTACCAAGACAAGAAAAATATGTTTGCAACATCATGAACATCTCAAATACCAATTACCCTGGCCTTTTCCTTGAAAAAGATTAATGTACCACAATCTAAAAAACTAACATCACAAATTAACCCTTTTGTCAAAATTTATTTGTGAAAAGTGGCCAGAAAAGTCCTGAAACATGCAACTGGTCTAAGTGCCTATCTCTGGCACTGACCGCACCAACACACATGGGGAACAGAGGGAAATCATCCATTTAGCATAATCCTAAACAGCTCCAATACCTTCAAGAATGCACTTCAGATGCCTGCAAGATGGGGAAGACTACAAAATATGACATATGAGTTCCTTTTCTGTAGCATCTGTAAATATATGAGATATTTAGCATCACAAAGAGAGAGCAATTCAGTAAAATGTTATTGCTACATTTTGTGAAACTGATCATTTTGATTCTGATCTCTCATTACAACACGACAGCAGCAAGTTTATAACTGGTCTTTTTCTCACTAGTGGTTACAACAAGAAGTCAAAGTGAAAATTTACAATGGCTCACCCTTATCACTTTTAGTAAAACCTGCTTCCTTTTTCTATAGCTAAGTAAAGGAACAGATAATCTCTCACTGATGCTTGCTATTGCTTTGATAAGCCCAAGGAAAATGAAGCATTGATTAATAGGTAGCAGTCAGGGACCAGCTTAATTTCCTTTTCTGAATCTGGATTCAAACTGCTGTCTTTTATGTGGAAAACGCTGTCACAAGCAACATACATACATCCTTGATTGCTTTAAACTCACTGTCTACATTTTTTATTCCGAGCTTGCATTAACCTACAATGTCATCTGTATTCAGTGCTTTGCTGATTTTACTGAAATTCTGAAGGAAAAAATAGCACTGCTATCATTAAAATAATCAGCTTTTACCTGTGAAGTTATTGTTCATTGAACATTCAATCCATTAGCAAAAAGATATGCATTTTAGCTTTCTAAGAATGGCCAAGTAAATTGAAAATCTACATCCATTGATATTTCTGATTGACAATCTATGATAGGTGTTCTTTCTTGAATAAAAACAGAATTACTTTCTTGAATGTTGTGTTAAAAACTTTATAGTGGGCATGAAATTCAAATCGACAGTTTAAGGTCACATTTATCTATTTCAGAGCACCGTTTATATTTATTAGTAAATCTGACAGCAAGGGCTGCAGTTTCTGCTTGGGTGAAAACCCCAAAGCAAATAACGCCACGCACCATTCGTGTTTGCCTGAAGTCAAGTCAACCTGCTGCAGTTTGTGAGGTTAGCCTAATTTAAATAATTGTGGCAAGCTCCTAGGTGTAATGATACCTCTGTTTGTGAGCTCCCCATTCAATGGGCAGAATTTTCTGTGCTGCATCAGTTTAAAGGGGTCAACATATGAAATATTCTGCAGGAAACTAGTTTGTCAAACTGGATTACAAGCACTGGTTGCTGAATCTTTTGGAGATACAACGCCTGCTAGTTTGCTGGTTTGATGTTGTAAAAACACATCTATCACAAGTTAAACAGTAGAGGAGTAGCACAGTCCCCAAAGAAAGGCAGCACAGCAGCAATGTTAATAGACAATCAGGACAGTGACTGCAAATGAGGCAACGCCACCTATGGCAACATAGCTCTGGATTTTTCTTCAATGATTTCAGCCGGTCAATCAAAATAAGAGACAATATTTTCCAAGAATGCATTTCACCAAATATGTCAAGCATTTGCAGTAATTTCTCTTGATAAAGTGCTTAAATTCCTTTCTATTGATGGGGTAGTTACGCAATGCCCTTTTCTTTCCCAGTCCTCCAGTCCTTCAATGGAAGCCTTCATTGTATGCAATCAACCCATTAATAGCTTCACAAGTGTATATAATTGCTTGTTACTGCACTTGATCTCACCTTATCAGGGTCTCCTTGCTAACACTTGCAGGAACAACACCCACAAAAATGCTGTCCCTTGGATTTTATTGCATATGATGGTAACCAAAAGTACAATCTTTGCATGGGGATGGGGAAGTTGGAAGGTAGGTGTCAACTGCACTTGTGTGTGGAACTTCTTTTTCCTTCCCATTCAACTGTAAATGATATAATGGAATTATTATGACACTACTGCTATTGAAAATGACATGAGAACTCTTGTCCCTCATCAGCAAGGGTTTCTAACAACTGTTCCTCATTTCCTCTTCTGGGCTTATATCTTTCCTTCCTCAGATCAGTGAAATGCAAGCTTGAGCTTATCTGGTACACAGTTGGTTTAATCAGTTATTGCTAAAACTATCACACCCTCATTTCCAAAATCAACAATTTCTACTTTGCAGGACTATCCTGGAGAGCAAGTACTATCCAATGCTTCTTTTCTCCATGAGTAATCATTTTCTCAAATATATTTTCTCATCTCCTCCATGATTACATCAAGTGCAAAGAGGTTAAGAACAATTATGCTGCTGACTTTTTTGCTTTCTGTCATTCCTATACCCCTCATCCCTCCAGTCCTCAGTCTTTCACCCTTTCTAATTCAGATCTTTGGCTTTCTGCAGTGTTTGTCCCAGGTTTCCCTTCCCCCTCCAACCTATCTTTTCCATAATATCTTTTTCCTGCTTGGTTGAAGTCCTACCCACACATTTCCTGAGGGTTCAAATTTGTTCATTGACCCCCATACTAGCTGACAATATTAATGGGTTCCTTTGCTCAGGCACCCTCCCCCTTTCAATGCTGCATCACACCTTTCACCTCAAAAAACCCCTTCAGTTTAATCTGATCTCCAAGCTTCCTTTGCTTGTCAAAGGTTTTACACATGGCTTTGCCTTTCAGCTGTTGAATTCTATTCAAACTTTATTATTGTACTCGGGCTGCTTTGGTTAAAAATGAGAATTGATACTCTGTGAGTTTGATCATTGTGCATTGTCCCTTCATACCCTTTCAACTTCTTCGTTCATTGACTCTTTCTCGTTATCCAACTTTATAGGACTGCCCCCTTGTTGGCCTGCTCCTCTCTATCTGAATACAGCTAATACATCTCCAGCATGGTGCTGTCACCTCTAGAGTTCCCCAGTGTTATATTGGTTCACTCCTCATTCTATATCTGAAAATTGAGAAGAATAAAGAATCATCTTTGGTCTCTACCACAAATACAATTCCTTTGCCATGGAGTGTATTCCCTGTTTGGCTTCTGACTTAGGCTGAACCAGATTATGGGGAACTATGATGTTCTGTTTGTCCCTGAGCTGAGGTTCAGATGCCACATCCTTTGCATTATTTACTTACACATTTGTGCATTCCTCTAGATTCACTTTCTTTAATGTCCTCCCTGCTAGCTTAACATCCTCCTTGAACTCCAACTTGTCTAAAACTCAACCATCCTATTTTATCCCAAGCTAAATTCTCCCATCCTACCTGACCTTGCTGACAGTGGCATTGAACTTAAAATCCTCGGCTGGAATCGTCCCAGATTTGCAGTAAGTGCGTAGTGGGTAGGTAAAACAATGTTTTACCTACTGGCCGTGATGGTGGGCTTTCACGCTGTTGCAAACCCCACCCCATTATTTATGCATTCCCGAGAAACATGCCATTTCCATGGTGGGCAGGCTGTCTCTGCCTGCCCGCCATCACCTTGCCGCTTTATCACACTTGGCACCACCTTTAAAGTGCAGCTGCACACACACATCTCAATGCTTTCAAGCCGTGACTACTGCAGAGAAGATGTTCACAAAAGGCAAGAAGATTGCAGCCTCCAGGTTTAGCGACGCATCACTGGAATGCCTTTTGGATGCAATGGAGGCCTGCTGGGATGTGTATCCCCTGCTCTGGCTGCAGGATGGGCAGCAGCGGAACTAACCAGGCTTGGGACGTGATGCAGCAGTGGTCGATGCCAATGCCCTGAAAAAAAAAGACAGCCACCCAGTGCCACTACAGGGTGAATGGTCTCATTCGTTCTACCAGGGTAACTCACTCTTCTCATCACTCTCAACTCACACACTCTCAAACCCATCACAGGGATCTCACACCTCAAGGAACAACACCACTAATTCTCATATACACTCACATCTCCATCAGGCTCATATCCTCTCGAGCTCGCATCCTCATCCCATCCATGGTGCCACCAACCACACAAATATTCCACACAGTGCCATCTGTCCTGCTCACACTCTGTCCATCTGTTTTCATGCAGGAGAAGCTGGCTCACATCAACAGGGAGAGGTCCCAGACTGGGGGTGGAGTGGCCCACATTAGACCCCTCACACTTTGAGGAACATGCCATTGTGCTGACTGGTGAGGACGTGGACCCTGCCTGCGGTGACAATGAGGTCAGCGGCAAACGCTCACCTGAGGATCCTGCACCACATCATCCCTCTCTCAATGCAACAGTAAGTGCTCTCTCTTATGCTTTTGACTTCGCTGCCATGCACTATTTATCTCTACTTTGGTTCACAGGGAGCTCTGCCAAGGGACCAACGCCAGCCAGTCCCTCAGCTCCATCCACGTCTTCATCTGCAGCCAAGTGGACTCCTCTTCCATTGAAGAGGTGGAAATAAGCAGCCAGGAAAGCCCGTCAATGCAGATGGAGCAGCCTGAGTGATTCTAGACGGAAAAGTATGTGTGAGGCAGGGCCTTTCAGAGCCTCGTGCTAGTACTGTCCTACTCATGCAGATCCTTCACATTTCACACTCATGTCACTGTCCTAAACATTTTGAATGCTGCTTGCTGGAGTTTGGTTTCAGCTGACCTGCATCTCCGCCCACCCACTGATCACACCCCCATGTAGCACCTGATCTCGTCCACCATGACTCTCATTTTACTTTCGCTCTCCCATCCTTTACCCAACCACAGTCACCTATTTCCTTTTCCCCATCACAGTTAACCCTCCCCTGACACCACCTTTCATTTCCCCTCTGTTACCTACCAGCCCTAACCCTTTTCCTTCAGGGATGTCCAGGTGAATGTGCATGTTCCCTTCCTTCCCGAAAATCCCTCCCCCATGCACATTCACTTCCCTGATCTCCTCCTTCCCACTCCCAGGATCCGTGTCTGCCTCCGAGTCCCCACCAACCACCTTCACTGTCCCTTCCATCGCTACCGTTGAACCGTCACCCTCTCACCCTACCATCTCAGTCTGCCCTCGGTCATTCTCACCGTTCCTCCATACCACGCCCATCCTGAGTTCACTCCCCAGGAGGCAGACATGGACCTATCTGACCCCTCCCTTGCATGTTCATCTGCACATCACCCTCCCCTCCGCACCCCTTCACCCCGGTACCCCTTCCCAACCTAGAATCCCTTGCCACTCTGGAACCCCACCCCACCAATGCTATCACTGTAAAAATATTGCACTTTTGTAAATACCTTTGATGTTTATGTGAATGACTTGGTCAACTGACGGCATTGTGATTATGTACGTTTGAATCCTCCTATTTCCAGGTTTAGCCATCTTCCAACTCAGTGATAGTCTTCCTCTGTGAGATTGCCTCAGACCCCTCCCATGCAAAGTTGCTTCTATTTTCGATTTTAAACTGCACCATTACTTCAAGAGTGCACAATGGTGGTTCTGCACTATTATTTTGAGACCAGCTTCAATGCACTGCGTCTCACTGTCTGCAGCCTAAAAATTTACCTTGGACCTCATGATGTGAAGGTAGAGTGCCCCCCGGTTATTCTCCAGCCTCCCCCAGTAATACTGGATCCCATTGTTATTGTGACTAACATTCTTACAGTTCCCCCCAACCAAGCACATCACTGTTGATGTGCCCATTCCCCATATGGACCTCATCCCTCCCCATCTCAAGGCTGTGTGCATGGTCACCTACAGCCCTCATGACTGAACATTACACTGTTTCCCTTCCCACCACCCCACCTTCATGAGTCTCAGTCCAACTCATTTCTTTTGTGCCACACTAACACACCCCCTCTTTCCTATTTTGGAGCCTGCATGCATCTTCTCCCATTCATATATTTGACATCCCATCCACCCCCTTGTTTGTCAGCATTTCAGTTTCACTTGTCGGGCTCCTCACCCCATGGTCTCCCCTCTGCCTTCCATTGTTCCCCCTCCCCCCCAACCCCTTTCAATGCCTTCCTGCCCCTTTGCCCCCATACGTCCCTTACCCTTTCCCTCCCCGCATCCACCCCCCCCCACCCCTGCCCAGTTGAAATGCTGGGCTCTGTTTGAATGTTCAGCCCTGCCTGAGTACTGCTGCACAGTGGTGTCCTTCAGGACTGCAGAGGCACCCAATGGGAGCAGACCAACACCACACCCCCAGAGCCGTGGCAGGTAGACTATGAATGTTTCACTCACCTCGAAGTCACGAGCGAAGTGAGGTCCGACCACTGCACACCACTCTTTTTCAAACATGATTCAGGCCGACGCAATTTCCTGCTGGTGTGACATAAGATGAGAAGGCTGCACGTTATTCCTCTGAGCAGCTAATTTAATGAACATTCATGAGAAGGTAATGAGTGCAAATGGCATTCATATCACTAGTCAATGGGATACCCGACCTACCGCTAACCCGCCGTCAGGAGAATTACAAACTGCTTTCACACCCATGGGATTCTGATTTTTTTTGGCTCCCACTATATTGTCCAGTCCTGCCTGCCATGAAGCTCGCTGTTGACAGGGTGGGAAAATTCCACCTAAAATGTCAGACTAAGGGCAGAATTTTATGCTGATTAGATGGGCATGTGCCTGACCCGATCGGGTGTAAAATTGCGCGAGACGGTGTCAGACAAGCTTCCCGATGTCACCGCACACTCGCACGATCTTTTGCTCGGCAGGCACGTGCGACAGTCAGAAATGCGCTCACTGACAAGAGGGCAATTAAGCCCATTAATGGAGCAATTGACTCTGACTTTTTGTTGGTGGACACGTGAGTCAGACAAGCGGACTTTGCATTTTTCATGCAATCTCATCCAAGGGTGGGATGAGGTTTCCGTTATTAAATAAAATAAAAATAAAAATCTATGGACAGCATTTTTTAAAATCTATGTGATCAGGGCCCTGATTGTGATGCTTAGATTTCAGCTGTCTGCCTTCAGGGAGCTTTCTTTCAGTGCTCAGCCGCACCCGTGTTGACATCATCGCCCACCTTCCTCCTGCCCCCACTCTGGCAGTGCTGAGCTTTTTAGGGTACATTTCACACTGGCTGGCAGTTTCCTGAGCGGTCCCGGCCCCGCCGATCACACCCGCCCACTCAGCTGAAAATTAAGGTCTTGGTTTTTGTGTTCATGCCTCTGGAGTGGGACTTGAACTCTCAACATCCAGAGATGAGAGTGCTACCGGTGTTATAAATATTAGAATAAGGAGAATATACTAGATTAAATCTTCTGATCTCGGGATCATCAGAGACCGGACATACAAATGAAAATCCATGTTGGGACCCCATGGAATTCCTGACATGTTGATCTACTTGGGTATTGCCTGGGAAGTTTGAAGTTCCAGTGGACAATTCCCCTGCTCCCCGGGCACTTGCATGAAAGTCTCCGACTCTGAGTTAGAGTCAGATGTGGGATAGTTCCACGGAACTTACCTGGATAATTACCCAGGAAATGTTAGACAGATTAAAACCTAGCCTAACTCCTGGGTAACACCAGAAATGAACCCCTTACCACTCACTCTTGAACCACTGACAGTCTCTCCCAACCTCTTGACTACCCATGTGACCCCTCCAACTTTTCCCCCTGAACCCACAGCTACCTCCCATCCCGACCTGACCAAACTATCCCAAACAACCACCCAACTACCCCCCTGACTTCCCCAACACTCCAACTACCTACAGTCTTGACCTGACATGAATACCCCATGATGATTTACTCCCGGACCACTGTTACTTTCCCCCAAATCCCCCAGTCCCCCAACTATCCACCCAACCTGACCTGATACCCGTCATGACCACTCTACACCTCCGACCACTTAACTACCTTCCGACCCAAACTGACTACCCACCGCCCCACCCGATTACCCGGCTACCACCCCAACCACCTGACCATCCCATGACCATACCTGTCTACCCCATCAACCAACTACTTCCAGACCAGAAATGACTAGTCCTTGACCTGACTGCCCACCTGATTCAACTGCTCTACCCCTGACCCACCTTTCCACACATCGACCTCACCCACCTACCCACCTTACCCACCCTACCCACTTACCCACTGAACCACCTACCCATCTCCCCATCTACCCACTTTGCCATTCACCCACTTATCTACACTACCCACTTACCCATCTATCATTTCGCCCACATCACCCAATTTACCCACCTAACCACTCACCCATCTATTACCTCACCCACCTACTTCCTCTCCTCATTTACCCACCCTACCCACCTATCCATTTATCCACTTACCTCACCAACCCTACCCACTTACTCCCCTCACCCACCTACCCTACCACCCTACTCATTAACTCATTCATCCACTCACCCATTCACTCATCCATTTACTAACTTCAAAGATTGGACATTTAAACTTACCACACAGCAGCTAGTGCTGTAAAAGGGGCTTATGCCCAGTCTCCCCACCCCTCGGGCCCCACTCCACTTCAACAGAGTTCCTCGATGGATGCTGCGCTCCACATTTCTGGAAAAGCAGGCTTGAAAGGCCCCAGAAGAAATGTGGGGCCACATTGGATTGGGGAAATTTTCAAGCAGAGTGGCAACCTGACAATGATTACTGTTCCTCAGAAGATGAGGGCCACTGTTGCCTGTAGTCTGCAATGGCAAGACTTAAGTATAAGGGTAAAGGGTACAAAATAATGATTATTTCCATACAAATACAACTAAATTAAGGTTTGAACGTAAGTGGCAAACTGTAGCTCATAAAGTCTGAATGTTATTGGTTAGTCATATGTGGCACAACAGCATGTGTGCAGGCATTCCAACCAGCTGAGCACCATGTAGATATTAAGGAATGAGTTCAAACAGTGAAGCATGCACTCGGAAATGTAGGTGTGTCATTAAGAAATAAATGGAAAATCAAATGCAAAAAAATAGAAGAGATGGACATTATCAACAAATTCGATAAACTATCTCACTGGGTTAATATCTTAATTACAGATAATAATGTACACAACTAAAGCCTAGATTTAGGATTATGCAAAAAAGTCATAAATTAATAGGCTGTATACAATAGTTGGAGCTTTATGTTCTGGGAACACAAAATTCTAAAATCTACCCTAACGGGAATATTTTATGCTATCAAAGCTTGTGAAAATCACAGTCCAGTTTGCTAATGTAAAAACCTGTGGTAAACTACATGTATCTTGGAGCTAATAAATCAAATTTGGTGAATGTTCATTGGTCAAGTCCTGTTACTGCCCAAATTTGATGCTTGAGTGGATACATAATTGCAATCAAAACTTGTTCAAGAAAACAAAACAATGTGGTCCAGAAGTGTACAAGTGCCTTCTCAATTACAGGAACTCACTATTAGTGCTCAATAAATCAACCAAGGAACTATTTATAGATTGATGATTAGGATCAAACTTGCTCACAAATGAAGACATGCTTGGCTCAGAGGATTCAAAAATGATTAGGAAGAATCTAGTGCAGAAATACAACAGAAGTCAACCCATGACTACACGGCATGCAGTTTAGTTCCATTTCTGCCAATGTTGTGACCTCTGCATGAGAAACATGTTTGCAGTTGTTAGGTAGCTCTTTGACCAATTAAGTCAATTTAATGTTTTCTTTGACAACTTTCATTTGAACAAAATAGAACAGAGTTACTGTATACTGCTATTATTAGCATTTAAAGTACTTGGGGCAGGATTTTTGGGTCATCGGGCGGGCATGGTGGGTGGGCCTGGGAGCAGCCCCAACCACGATTTCACGCTGGCTGGCCAATTAACGGACAGCTGCCGTGAAAGGTGCGCTGAAAATCTCAGCACTGCTGGGGTGGGGGCGGGAGAAGTGTGAGTTCTAAAGTCTGTGCATGCGCAGGGCAACACACTGAAAACTCTCTAAAGGCAGGAGCTGCCTTAGGGAGCTGAACAATTTTAAAATCAAAACTAAAGATTTTTAAAATCCGAAAAAAATGTCCCGACAGGGGCAATGACATGAACAGACCAAACATTCTGCCCAAAAATTTACATTTATTTTTTTATTTAATTGTGGAAACTTCATCCCACCCTGGGATGAGGTTTGCTAAAAACTCAAAAGGCTGCCTGGCCGATTCGCCCGCCTGCAAACTGTAAGGTTGGACAGGCAGCAAAAAATATGTTAAGTTAATTGATTAAGGGCCTTAATAGGCTAAAATATCATGTGTGTGCGTGCCGACATCAGGATGCTTGCCCGATGTCATCCCGCACTATTTCATGCCGAATCAGGTCGGGCAAGAGCCAGCCCAAGGGACGTAGAATCCTGCCCATGGAAATTTTTAGAAAATAGAATATGGATTTTGCAAAACATTTATGGCTAAAAATTAGATTAGGCCTGTTTTTGGGCATGGTGTTTACTCTGCTGATTATCCAATGCCTGGTAAGTTGAAGCAGACAGCACACAAGCTTTGTCTTGTCTTCTCATCAACATGATTGTACTGTGTAGCCTAGTGTGAAATACACTACTGACAGGCTGCACCTTCAGCTAGGGCCCAGGAGCTTGTGTGGCTAGCATAGCATACATCTCACCTGCACTTCTTAAAGTGAACCTTGTACGACACTTAAATGGGGCACTTCCCTATAAGGTTCGGAATCTGTACATTGGGTATCAACGACACAAAACCAGTCTTGGATGCAATTTCCACTTCCGGTGCAAAATCTTTATTTATTCACTAAGCAACAGTGGGTGCTCATAATAGCAAGTGCATGGTGACCCCATGAGCATGGGTTCACCCTTCAGGTGGTTGGCCTGTTGGACGATACCTCTGCATGACTTCCAGTGGCTGACCAGGCCACTATCCTCTGACTTCAGTGCCAATGTCTTATTGGGCTCTGACTTCCCTTCCCCTTTGACATATAAAGCAAAACCCCAAAACAGGTTACCTGATGGGCCTTCAGTCCCTTTGTGATTCATCTCTGGCACCTCCCCATTCCCTTCACGACCACCTGGCATATGGCCATTTACTGTTCACAACGGGGCCTTCATGTGCATAACAGTAACAGATGTCTTTTGTTAGGGATACCTTAGCTAAGATAAGGTGGGAAGAATGCCATTTACCTGTTCCGCGGGGAGTCATTGTCTTTGAGGGTTTTTGCAGACAGATGGTCTGGTGGTGTAGTCAGTCCGGGCCACCAGCTTAATGACATGCCCTGACATGTTATTGTGTGTGTATTCTTTTGTCCTTAGTCCTTTTTATTAAAAAGTCCAATATATGAGTCCCACTGATGATATCTTCAGTCAGGATTCTTCTCCTCCCGTCCCGATGTCCTTTGTACTCCATGTCACTACCGCCTGATGAACTCTGCACATAGGATCCACACCACTGTAATAGAAAGATCTGATACCTAAAGGGTTGACATGAGACTGAATACAGTGATGCCCAAACAGTGATGTAAGAAGACACATGACCTAGAGCTAAGGCCAGTCTAGAGCTAGGTAGCAACATGTAAGGACCCAGTATGGGGTCCTCTCCATACCTTTACCCTCTACTGTAAATATGTACATAGTTCAGCACTGTTAATAAGGACTTCATTGTAACGTTGACAAGACTGCTTCATGGTGTCCAAGCAGTGCACATTACAGTAGCAACAATAGAACAGGTCAAGCACAACCATCTACAGTTAAATATATAAAGCACTGAATGAAGATAAAAACACTGAGTTAATGGGAACAATTCATGAGTTACATGTACAGTTCGAAATACAAAACACCAGATCAATAAGAGCAGGTGCAGCAATCAATTCATTGGGTGCATAAATTATACAAATCAGCTGGATTCCTTACAGCCTGCCCTCTCAAAATGCAGCAGCTTCCGGAACTCAGAAAGGCTTTGATGGAAGGAAGGAGAATGCAAATGCAGTAACAGAGCAGGGAAAGGGCTCCCAGGTTCTCCAATGCAGCTCAAGAGGCCTTAGTGATGAAGGCTGAGAGGAGTAGAGAGAGGATGTTTCCACAGGAGTCTGGATGCTCTCAAGGCAAACTCTCCAGAGGCCACGAAGACTGCTTTCCAGATTGTGGTCCCTGAGAACCCTAGCTGCAGTGCCAGAAAACTTCAATGACCAACACGTGTGGTCAGACTCAGTGAGTGCATCTTCAAATGACATCTCTTATGCACTGCACCATCATCACTTCATGCTGCTTGGTGCACCACAGCATCAATCAGCTGGATGCTCCATCTCCCCTTCACACATTTATCAATCCTGTCAGCCTCATACAAACCTGTCAGCTCCCATATGCTTCCAGTTATTTAGCTAAAGCAGGCACAACACCCAAACATATTGCAACATATTGACTGATATTCATCTCTCTCTTTTGCAAGACAAGGCTGCACATAACTGCAGGAAACAGCAAAGAACAGACGGGACAGGCACAACCATCTACAGTTAAATATGTAAAACACTGAATGAAGATAAAAACACTGAGTTGCATTTCCCAAGTCCTTTGGTGGAGACGGCGCTGCATGTTAAGGGACCAGTAGTCAATTAGGCCATTGCATCTGATGTTGCCAAGAACACTCAGGATGACGATATGTTCCTGCCTTATGCACTTTTTCAAATTCCACTTTACACTCATCCAGCTAACTGGCATGAAGTGCAAGCTGCAGATGGTATGACCATGGATGTCTTGCTTTTCACCCCTCCCCACTTCTGACACCCCAACCCTCACCTTCTGTATTTTTGCTTTCAGATGTCCAAGATTTGACACCTAACCAATCAGCACAGCCTCACTCTGAAGAGTGTGAGCAGCAGGAAATATCTGATGAAGCAGTATCATCACTTGATCTGTTTATCGCAGCCACTGCACATACATTAAGCATTGCGAAAGCAAGACTCTACAAGAAGAATGCACCATCCGTGACTAACTAAGCAAGTTAAGGATGGTATCAAATTGAAAGAGAAGGTTAGTGGTAGGCCAGAAGATTGGGATAATTTTAGAAAGCAGCAAAGGATGACTAAAAAAATTAAAGAGGGAGAAATTAGAAGTTAGAGAAAAACTAGCAAGAAATATAAAAACAGACAGTAAAGGATCCTACAAGTATATATAAAGGAAAAGAGTAATGAAAGTGAATATTGGTCTCTTAAGGGATGAGACTGGGGAATTAATAATGTGAAACAAGGAAATAGCAGAGGTTTTGAGCAAGTATCTTGTATCAGTCTTTGTGTAGAAGACACAAAAAGCATTCCAAGAATAGTAGAAAATCAAGGGGCAAAAGGGAGGGAGAAACTTAAAACAATCACTATCACTAGAGCAAATGCAATGGAAATATTAATGGAACTAAAGGCAGACAAGTCCTTGGACCTGATAGCTAGCATGCTAGGGTCTTAAAAGAAGTGGCTGCAGAGATAGTGAATGCATTGGTTGTAATCTTCCAAAATTCCCTAGATTCTGGAAATGTCCCAGTGAATTGGAAAACCATAAATGTAACACCTTTATTTAAGAAAGAAGGGAGTCAGAAAGCAGGAAGCTATAGGCCAGTTAGTGTAACATTTGCCATTGGGAAATTCTTGAATCCATTGTTAAGGAGGCAGTAGCAGGACATTTAGAAAAGCGTAATATAATCAGGCAGAGTCAACATGGTTTTGTGAAATGGAAAGCATGTTCAGCCAATTTATTTCGAGTTCTTTGAAGATGTAACAGGCAGAGTGGATAAAGGGGAACCATGAGATGTAGTGTATTTGGATTTCCAAAAGGCATTTAATAAGGTGCTACATAAAATGTTACTGCATATGGTGTTGGTGGTGATATATTCGCATGGATGGAGGACTGGCTAATTGACAGGAAACAGAGTCGGGACAAATGGGTAATTTTCAGGTGGGCAAACTGTAACTAGCAAAGTGCCTCGGGAATCAGTGCTGGGGCTTAAATTAATGACTTGGATGAAGTGACTGGTTGCATCGTAGATAAATTTGCTGATGTTACAAAGATAAGTAGGCAAGTTGTGAGGAGGATATAAAGAGACAGCATAGGGATCTGAATAGGTTAAGAGGGTGCACAAAAATTTGGAAGATGGAGTATGATGTGGGAAAATGTGAGGTTGTCCACTTTGGCAAGAAGAATAGAAGAGCAGAATACTATTTAAATGGAGACATAGCAGAATGCTACAGTACAGAGGAATCTGAGTGTCTTTGTACAGAGACAAATAGAATGTTGACCTTTATTGCAGGGATGATGAAGTATAAAAGTAGGGAAGTTTTGTTACAACTGTAGAGGACATAGTGGTCTCTGAAATGGTAACATACTCACCCTGGCAGATGATAAGAGGCCATTCAGCTTCTTACAGCACTGTAACCAAGTCCTTGGGACGATCCAGTGGCAGATGACCTCCTTTGCATCCTCTATCCAGGCTGCTTTGATCAGGCTGAGAGGCCTCCTCTTCCCGTCAGCAGGCATGAGGACCTCCCACCGATCACACAGATTGGAGGAGGACTTGCAGGGAGTTATCATCAAACCATGAGCCGTCCTCTCATGGCCTCTCAACAGCTCCACCCTCCACCATTTGGTGCCCTTACAGCCTCTGTGGAGAGACAAAGAAAGTTAAAGGACAGAGTTTGAGTCTTTTTCTAATCACTTAGAAACTGGTGATCATTCTGTGATTCTGTGACTTGTTTTTAATTAGGAGAATGGACAGGTATGCTTGAATGTTATTTCCACCCTGGCAAGGATCCTAACTGAGACAGTGCAGACACAATAGTCATTCAAATTTAAAACAAGCTCTTACCTGCTGCTGCTCCAAGAGCTCAAAGGATTTCCCATTCTTCTGGGTCAAAGCTTCAGTCTGAAAACCGCTAATTATGCTGCACATGCCACCAACCCATACCAGGGTGGCTTTAAATGGGTGGCTGTGACAGACTTCTAGTTCACAGCTTGCCCTCCCCTCTCTCCCCAGACACCCTGCCCTGGAGGCCTGATTGAGTGAGCTGACCACCTTCCCTTTCCTAGTTGGCTTGCTTCCCGCCAGATAGCTGCTAATTGGCTGCAAGATCTTTATTTGACAACTTAGCAAGGAGTTGGTGAAGTGTGCACTCCTGGGTCAGACTCCCGCCCATCGCCCAAAAAATGTAACATGCACTCTCGTCTTTCTTCACTTGTCTGTAGCCTTTGACACAGTTGACTTCGTCATTGTCCTCCACTGTTGTCAAACTGGGTGGGACTGCTTTCACCTATCTAATCTAAAATCTGTCTAAGCATAGCTAGAGAATCACCTGCAATGGCTTCTCTTCCCCATCTGGCACTGTAACCTCTGGTGTCATACAAGGATCTATCCTTGTCTCTGCCTATTTCCCATCTATGTGCTGCCCCCTGACAACATCATCAGGAAACATTATGTAGGGCTGAATAAAATAGGGGGATGGGCTAGAGGTGGGGGTTGTTGGGGGGGTGGGGGGGGGGGGGGGGTGGGTGGTGGTGTGGATGGCTTGCCCCCACCCCCCACCTCCCCAACCTCAGAAGCAAAGTCAGCATGGAGTTGTCTTGCTCCACACCGGCCCGCCTTGCTGCAGGCAAGCTAAACAGGGGCAATGTGGGACTTCTGCCCCTCACTGGGGAGGAGGTCCTGCTCTTTGGAGCTGCCGTCAGTCCCAGCAGCACCAGGAATGTGAAAATGGCTGCTTCCAGGGCTGCAGCGAGGAAGAAGGTGGCCCAATGGATCCCCACAACTGGGAAGTAAGGGGTCTTGGACAGGGAGGGTTTTGGCTGGTCAGGGAGGGGGTTGGGGGGTTGGATTTAAGGCTGCAGGGGTTTAGGAAGAAATGGGGGGGTTCGATCTTAGGGGGTCCACCCCCAATCCTCAAAGGGCAGCCCCGAATATTGAATCCCACCCTTTCTTCCCGCCCTTTGAAGGTTGCATTTAAACAATCAGGCTGCCCTCCTGCCCAGCTTCCCACACCAAATGTTTTATGGCATGGCCAGTGGATTATCAGAGTTAATTGGCTTGGTAACAAGCCTAATTGACCTTTGATGACCTATTTGAATATGGAGGACGAGCCACTGATTTCAGCACCATCCCCCACCCCAAGTATTATCGGGGCAAGCTTGTGGGTGGGTGTTTTACACATCCGGCGGGGGCAAGTAAAATGCAGTTCTTAGTTTCCACATGTAAGCTGATGATACCCAGCTCAAACCGATCACCAGCTTTCTCAACCCCTCCACTGTCCCTAAGTTGTCAGACTGCTTGTCCGACATCCAGCACTAGATGAAGCAAATTTCCTCCAACTAAATATTGGGAAGATTGAAATCATCGTTTTTAGTCCTTCCCAAAGTCCACTCTCTAGTTACTGACTCCATCTGTCTCCTTGGCAACTGCCAGGTATTGAACACGATTGCTTGAAACCTTTGTGTCATTTTTGACCCCGAGATAAGCTTTGATCACGTATCCACAGCATCACTGAGACCATTTATTTCCACTTCTGTAACATCACCCAATACTGCCCCTATCTCAGCTCATCAACTGCTGAAATTCTCCATATCTTGCCTATGTTACCTCTGAACTTGACTATTCCAATACATTGCTGGCTAGTCTCTTATATTCTAGACTCTGTAAAGCTTGAGGACCTATACTGCCTGTGTCCTAACTAGCATCAAATTAGGTGTACCAATTACTTTTGTGCTCGCTGACCAACCCTGGCTCTCGATAGCAACACCACAACTTTAAAATCCTTATCCTTGTTTTCCCATCCCTCTGTGGCCTTGCCCTTCCCTAGCTCTGTAATTGCCTCCTACCCCACAAGCCCCTGAGATATTTAAGCTCCTCTAATTCTGGCCTCTTGTGCATCCCCAATTTAAATTGCTTCACCATTGATGGACATGTCTTCAGTTACCTCGGCCCTAAGATTTGGAATTCTTTCCCTAAACCTCTCCAACTCTCTACCTCACCTTCCTCCTTCAAGACACTTCTTAAAAACTACGTTTTTGACCAATTAAAGCTTTTGGTCATTTGCCCTAATATATTCTTCTGGGGTTCAGTGCCATATTTTGCTTTACACTGTGTTTAGGAAGTGCCTTGGCACATCTTATGATGTTAAAAATATGATATGAATGCACATTATTGTTGTTATTGTAGGAGGTGGCACAGTTCTGCTGTGTGTCCAAGAGCAACTACAACTATAGCCCCCATTACCGAAAGCAGGCTTTCACTTGACGAGCTTTCCAAATTCTCTAACCTCCTTGACAAAGTCCAGCACCTCTCCAAAAACTGTTCCAAACTCCTCCAATAGCACTCAACACAGTACTTCCACTTACTGTGCAGCAGCAAACTAAAGTAAAAATCTCCTTTACTCAAAGGTGATCCCTTTAAATCCCTTGTGAGCTGAAAATATGGGAATGATCAAGACAGTATTAACAGGACCTGCATCAGTGGTAGACCCTGTTTGACACAACAATCTGCTCATTCTTCATTCTCCAGGTGCACACTCACAGGGGATCCCTTACATGATGCACAGACTATGTCAAAAGTGGCTGGAAGTTATGAGGTCTAAATTTTTGGTGCTGGACTTTGTCAAGGAGGTCAGAGAAGTTGGAAAGCCCGTCAAGTGAAAGCCTGCTTTCAGTAATGGGGGCTATAGTTGTAGTTGCTCTTGGACATGCAGCAGAACTATGCCACCTCCTACAATAACAACAATAATGCACATTTGTATCATTTTTAACATCATAAAATGTGCCAAGGCACTTCGTAGACACTTGTGCATTTTGCAGCCTTCAACCCATAAGGAATGATGTTTTCTGATTAGTCCATTGTCCTAGTGATACCCTGAAGACCAAAGTCCAGTCTCAACCACCATTTTAAACTTAATTTCCTCTGATTTAACAAGTTGCTGACCTGTTTGTTGGATGTAAAATCTACATTAGTTTGAAATACTTCATTTTGGGAGGAAGAAGAAGAAAGTCTAACTTACCCACCTGGCTGAGAGCAACAGAGGTAAATATAATAGGTGCAAAATTTGTAAATACAATTAGAAGTGTTGGAGGTTGTTTCATGAATACAAGATGTAGGAAATTAATTTTGATGGTGCATCTTTATTGTAAACTGGGAAATAAATCAGGACAATTAAATAGAATTGAATAAATAGCCCTCCAATTTAGTAAAAATAATCCTTTCTACAACTTAAAAATAAGACCTAATTAACATTCTACTGAATTCAAATTAAGTTGTGACACAAGTTTTGAGATGGAAAATCTTCAGTGGAATGTGTAGAGCCGGAAGCACAATGTTTGAGAAGTGGATGGATTTTGAGGTAAGAATGCTGCTCCTGTGCAGAGGGTACAGGGTGTGGATACATTAGGGCACTGAGGAAAATCTGCTCTCTGATGAATTCCTGGCTTTGCAATGGTTGCATGGGGCATTGAGCAGACCTCTCTCTAGTGGGCGGGAGAGGGGAGAATTAATGGCCTGAATTTCACGATTGGTGTGCACACCAAGTCGACACGAGCGGAAGTGGATGTGAAATCCACTCCCGGCTGTGGTCGCGTTACGAATGCGATTCCACACAGGATGGCCAATTAGGTCCGGCCAGCGTGAAATGTGTTTTCTGAATGGTCAGGAAGGGCCAGGATAGGCCAGGGGCCTGTCAGGCGCTGGGACCAATGGTAACTCAGCCAGCCCTTCAAAACTGGCAAAGGCAGCTCCCTGAAGGCTGTCAGGGGAGAATCTTTCAAGTCAGTCTGGAGATGGGAACAATGGCCTCACCAACAGCAGGAAACATCAGGTGGGAGGGCAGGTCGGATGGGCACTCGGCCTCCTGTTTCTCGGATGAGTGCCTCGCAGAGGAGGATGCTGTCAGGTGGGATACTCTCGTACCCAGGGATGGCTGGGGGAGGCCACCACACCAGAACAAAAGAGCTTGGGCGGAGGTGGCAGCCGAGGTCAGCGGCCACAACATTGTGCGGTGCATGTGGGTGCAGTGCCACAAAAGGTTCAAGACCTGCTGTGCTCGGCAAAGGTGAGTATCGAGCTGGCATGGATCAATGTGGAGAAGTGTTAAGGGCTGGCCATCCCCCCTCATGGATCTCAGCGGTGTTAGAGCCTCAGTGCTAACTGTCACTGATGCTGGAGCTGGCCAAGGGGGTGAGGTCTGGCCATTTGGCCTGTGTGCTTGACCATGACTCGGATGTGCCCTGCAAGGTGTTCCTCAGGTGGGGTTGGTCAGGTTGCAATGGTGTTGCAGGTAGAGAGTGGACTAATCAATGCTCCTCTGTCCTTTCAGGAGAAAAGGAGCCATAACAACATCGAAAGATCAAGGACAGGCGGAGGCCCCCCAAATCTCCTAATCATGATGAGGTTTGAAATGGATGCATTGGAGCTGGATCAGTCAGCCAGTCGTGGAGAGGCAGGGTCCTCTGACGAAGGTAAGAGTGCAGTGCACAGAGGTGAGTGTGTCGGATTGTGCAAACATTCTTGCGTAGACACATCATTAATGGGAGCCTCAAACCTGGAGTCCCCATTGATCACTGAAAGATGAGGCACCATGATGCAGATCTCCATTGTCTCACCAGGGTGCCTGGCATGCACAGTGACAGTGTGATGACTTAAACTAATGACATGCCATTGTTCTCCCTTAGATTCGCCAGCAGACACTCAAACGCAGGACCCCTAAGAGCCAGCCTTGAAGCCAGGGGACCTGGGTCTTTAGATGCACCTGCGTCACACCCCCTCTCTGAACCAGGCACCAGCGCAGATACCAGCACCTCGGTGGGCATTAGATCATTGGCTAGAATGTCGGCGCACAGCGGTGAGGGCACTTCACACTTGCTTGAGGTGCAGGCGGAGGCAGAGAGTGCCCAGGGTGCTGGCAGTCAGAGGACTGCTGGAGACCAGGACAATGCTGAGCCAAAGGTAGATGATGACAAATGCTGGACATCCGGCGGGATGCATGGGAGGATCTGGCAGAAATCCATGAGGGGCTGCATGCCATGGTCTCTGTTGTGGAGGATTCCATGCAGAGCATGAGTACTGCATTGACCCTCATCGCTGAGTGCATTGCTTTCACCATTGAGAGAGTGGTGACTCTCATGGAGAGGCAACTCTAGGGACAGAATGTGGGGTTCCTGGGGTTGCACTCGGACCTGCAAGACCTCACACAGGCTATGACCTACCTCAGGTGGTCAGTGCCAGTGTGGGAGATGGGTAGGGCACCCAGTATCCCAGCTATGTGCCCGTCCATCAATGGTGAGCAGGGAGATCCAGAGCAACCTCATGTTTGTGCACAGGCTGCTTGTCATCTCTGTGGGCTCCTTTCAGGGCATTCTGAATAATGGCAGCAGCTCCTCAGCCCCTTTGCCAGTGACTGTTGCATCTGATGAGGCTGCGATGACTGGAGAGATGCCAGCCATGACACTGGCTGTTCCCTCCCAGATGGGGCCAGCACAGGCTCCACTGGCCAGAGGATGACCATCAAGGTTATCAAGGCCAACAGGACGGCAGAGTGAGCAGGCAGTCTCCGATGCTGGTGCCAGCAAATGTATGGCAGGGGCCGGGTTGGGGGGGCGGAGAGGGCAGGGGGGGGTGGTGCAGGCAACAGGACGCAGCACTCGCAAATGTAAGTTTAAGGCACCAGGAGCACAAGAGGGATTGGTCACGGGTGATCTTCTGTTCTGCCATGTTTTGTTAATATGTTTACTGGTGTAGCCATTAATGCCAGTAACGGTCATGTGAATGTGATTTGAATGTGACCATAACGTTAAATTTTGTTTTGTTGTATGGCCTGGGTATGCTTCACTTGTTTTGTAGGTGCAGGGCACACCGGTATCTAATGCTAGACATGAGTGGTTCTAAACTTTATTGCACAGGCACTGAGTGGACTTTAGGTTCAAAGGAAAGCATCATTTCAGACATCCGGGATGGATGTGGCAGCCCTGGCATGAAATGGAAGTAGACCTTTGGCAGCATAGCCGAAGGGGCATTGGACCAAAGCATCCCTGTCTCCCTAAAGGATAAAGAGGTCTGCCTCCATACCCTCAGCATTCTCCTCACCATGCTCCTCTTCTGACTCACTACTGGATTCATCTTCTGTGACCTGTGGAGCTGCCTCAAGATCCTCTTCCTCCAATGGGTCCCCTCTTTGCCAGTGCCAGATTGTGAGAGCACAGCATGCCACTACTATCAGTGACACCCACTCTGGGGGGTATTGCAGTGCAGCACCTAATGACCCAGGCATCGGAAGTGCATCTTGAGAAGAGCTATGGTCTCTCTATCCCCGCCCTTTTGGAGGCATGCTGCTCTGCCTCTGTTCTTGGGTGGCAGAGAGGTATCATAAGCCACCTTTTCAACGGATAGCCCTTGTCACCCAGCAGCCATCCATCCAGCTGGGCTGGAGCACTGAAAAGCCTCGGCACCTGGGAGTATCTGAGGATATAAGCAACATGGGAGCTGCCAGGGTACCTTGCACAGACTTGCAGAATCTGCACCTTGTAGTCACAAACTATCTGGACGTTCATCAAGTGGAATCCCTTCCTGTTGACAAAAGCATCCGGCTGACCTGCTGGCGCCTTGATGGCCACATGTGTGCAGTTGATTACATCCTGGATGCAGAGGAACCCAAAAATTACTGCAAAGCCTCTGGCTCGTTCTGCCTGGCTGGCCTCGTCCATTTGGAAATGAATAAATGTCATGACTCACTTGAAAAGAGCTTCTATCACCAGCGTAATGCAACTGTGGACAGCTGATTGGGAGACTCCACAAAGGTCACCCACTGACCCACTGGAAAGAGCTGGAGGCATAGAAATTGAGGGTCACTGTGACCTTCAGAGCCACTGGCACAGGGTGTCCACCCACATCGTTGGCGGTGATCTCAGGCCCAATTATATGACAAATGAAGGTCAGTCATAGAGTCATAGAGTTATACAGCACAGAAAGAGGCCCTTTGGCCCATCATGTCCGTGCCGGCCATCAAGGTACACCTCTAAGGTCGAAGATTCTATGATAAGGAGGCCACAATACTCCTTGGAACATGTGAATCTACATGTGGTAGAGGAACAAAGGGATCTGGGGATACAGATATAACAAATCACTAAAAGTTGCGATGCAAGTTAATAAGGCTAGTATAAAAGGAAAACAAACCCTGGAGTTCATTTCTGGAAGGGTTAAAATTGAAAAGAAGTTATGTTAAACTTGCATAAACCACATTTGAAGAACTGTGAGCAGTTCTGGCCTCTATGGGCAGAATTTTAGCCTCACGTCAGCGCTTAAAATGTCGTGCGAGCGTCCTGATGTCAGCGTGCGGCATTGCGATATTTAGGTGGGCGGGACTGTTATGAAGCGCAATGCGCGTCCGCCATTAATTAAAGGCCTTGTTAAGGCCCTTAACTCGGCAATTGAAGCCGATTTTGAGGAATCCATGAGATCTTTGGCTTGGCGCATGGGCCCAATGGGCAGGCGGGTAACTGATTTTTTAACAAACCTCATCCACGGGTGGGCTATGTGGGCTCAGAGGGGCTGTTTGTGTTTTTTTCTGAAATATTTAATGCAGAAAGTGTTTTAAACTTGCCTGTGTGATTGTTAGCAATTCAGATCGATTTCCAATAGCTTTCTCTGTACTTTGAAGCTTCAGCTCAGCACTCAGCAGACAGTAATCTTTTTCGGGCCTGTAGCTTTCCGGAAGCCTCCATTTAGCCTAGGTATGGGTTCTGACATCTCCACTGGAGGCAGTTCCTCTGAGGAGGAAGGGAGGGATAGAATAAGGAGGAGGCCAGGAGTGGACAATCAGCCTCCAGGGGAGCCACCTTTGTGAGGCCAGGCACAGGCACCAGGGGTGCAGGGCCAAGGGGTTGTCCAAGGTGGAAGGGGCTGCAGAAGATACCACTATCCTGCTGCCAGGATACACAGGCGGCGAAGCAGCTACCTCAATATGACTGAGGTGCAGTGCCGAAGGAGGCTCCATCTGTCAAGGGAGACAGTCAACTATATCTGTCGGATGATTGTCCCTGAGATCTTTCCTGTGTGAGTGGACACCCCATGCCAGCAGCTCTGAAGGTCACAGTTGCCCTCCACTTCTTTGCATCTGGCTCCTTCCAGGGCTCGGTGGGTGATCTTTGCGGTGTCTCCCAATCAGCTGTGCACACTTGTGTCAAGCAGGTTACAGACGCTTTGTTCACGTGGGCATTGACTTTCATCCACTTCCGCTGAGACCAGGCAAGCCAGACACAGTGAGCCAGAGACTTTGCGGTGATTGCTGGCTTCCCCCGCGTCCAGGGTGCAATTGACTGCACACATGTGGCCATCAAGGCGCCAGCAGGTGAGCCCGGTGCCTTCGTCAACAGGAAGGGCTTCCACTCCATGAACGTGCAGATAGTGTGTGATCACAGGATGCAGATTCTGCAAGTTTGTGCATGGTACCCAGGCAGCTCCCATGATGCCTACATCCTCAGACACTCCCAGGTGCCGGCGCTCTTCAGTGCTCCTGCTCGGCTGGATGGTTGGCTGGTGGGTGATAAGGGTTCCCCTCAGAAGGCGGCTCATGACGCCGCTCTGCCATCCAAGAACAGAAGCTGAGGAGCGTTACAATAGGAGCCAGGGCACCACAAGGGCTGTGGTGGAGAGAGCCATCGGTCTTCTCAAGATGTGCTTCTGTTGCCTGGACCGCTCAGGGGGCGCACTCCAGTACTCCCCAGATCGCGTCTCTGTGATAGTTGTAGCATGCTGCGTTCTGCACAATCTTGCGCTGAAAAGGGGGGATGCAGTTGATGATGAAGACCTTGACGCAATGGTTGAGGCTGCACATGATGAATCCAGCTGTGGCTCAGAGGATGAGGAAGTACAGGGCAATGATGAGGGCAGAACGCTGACCCACTACTACATCAAGGAGACAGGGACACCCGGGACACTTTAATCCAATGATCCTTCAGCTAGCTCCACACACATGGATCAGCAGGACCAGCGTTGTGTGGCGCTTCCACAAGTGGCACTTAGGTGCTACATCTTCCACCTCATCAGCTGCAACTAAGGGCTTAGTACAGAAACATCAATGTCCACTCAAACACTCATGAGATGTCTGTGAAACATACAAATGCAGCACAAAGGAAATACCCTCAGCCATGGTCAGAAAAGTGGACTTTATTGCCACCAAAATAAACCACAAACGTTGCTCAGACGTATATAATTATATCTTCCCTAACCTATGGCCAACACAAAATCACCAGTGACAAATCCATGGAGTGCCTAATGTGCCTTATGCTTACATTTGCGGGTGCTATGTCTTGGTGCCGCCACATTGCTCGGAGTGGCTGTGAGACAACCTGCTGACTCTGCTGTCCTATTGGCGACGATGACCTTGGCGGCCGTCCTCTGGCCCGTGGAGCCTGTGATGGCCCCATCTGGGAGGGAGTGGCCAGTTCCAGAACTGGCACCTCCTCAGTTGTCGCAGCCTCATTGGATGCAATGGTCACTGGCAGAGGGGTGGAGGAGCTGCTGCCCTCATCTGGAGCGCCCTGAGAGGAGCTCGCAGCGACGACAGGCAGCTGCTGCACTGACGTGAGGTCACATTGGACCTCCCTGCTCACCGCAGATGGATGGGCACCGAGCGGCGACACTTGATGCCCAGAACATCTCCCACATTGCGAATGATCGCCTGTGGCCATTAGCACTGTGAGGGCTTGCAGATCAGAGCATAACCCAATCAGAAGAGTCTCAATCTGATTGAAGCCCCTCTCCATGAGAATCGCCAATCTCTCAATGGAGGAAGCCTGAAGATCTGTCCTGAGGTTCATGCCTTCACTGACACACTGCCTGGACTCCTCCACCAGAGAGACCAACCCTCATGCAGCCCTGCCAGATGCTCCCGTGCATCCTGCCGCTTGTCCTGCAGCTGCTGCATTTCTAACATCTCCAGAGGCACATCATCACTGCTAGACTCAGCATGTGCCTGGTCCCCTGCAGTCTTCCAGCTGCTGGCACCATCGGCACTTTCTGTCCGTGCCATCTCCTCCAACGATTGTGAAGTGTCCTCTCCACTGTGCCCCGGGACACTAGCCGACATCATAATCACCACCAAAGTGTTTGTCGCTGCGCTGGTGCGTGGCTGGCTGGAAGGATGTGACGCAAGAACAAGTCTTGGCCCTCAGGTGTGGATGGGGGGGCTCCGGACATGTTGGGCATGGCCATGCAGTGGTGATGCTGAAATTAACAAGGACAGTGCATCAGTTAGCGTTCAGTCAGTAGCACCTTTCATCCCTTTCCCCCCCAGCCTCATAATGTGCTCACCCTTCAAGAACCTAGGGAGACGAACATTGGTGGGGTAGTAAATAGTCAAGAGGAGGCCCAAACATTACACGTGCATACTGACAGGCTGGTCAGATGGCCTAAGGAATGCCACAAGGAATGTTATGTGGATAAATGTTTGGTTAAGCACTTGGGCAAGACAAGCAAGGTACGGAAATACATGAGTGGCGGTAGGACCGTGGGAAGTCACAACGACTATAGGGACCTTGCTGGGTTAAGGTAGCAAAACAGGAACATAAGTTGTTTAACAAGGTGGAAGCCAGACTTGTCTTTATTAGCCGAGGAATAGAATGTAGGAAAAGGGAGGTCATGTTGCAAGTTCAGAAAATGTTGCTGAGGCCACAGCTACACTTCTGCGTTCAGTTGTGACCTGTGCTTCATGGGAGGGATGGCATTGGAGTGGGGAGAGTGCAGAGGTTCCTGACCTGGATGCATGCTGGCCTGCAGAGTTGGAGTGATGAGGAAACATGCATACATTTGCGACATTTGCCGTGGAGCACAGGAGATTGACAGGTCACATTATTGACCTTCATACCGTTATGAGGGGCATAGAACGGGTGCACAGAAGGCAACATTTCCCCTTGGCGCAGGGATGACTAACATGGTGGCATTTATTTAAGTTGAGTACCATGAGGTTGACAGATGAGGTGCTGAGGACCTTTTGGACAGAGTAATGTGGGACACACTGGCTGAAAGGGTGGTGGAGGTACAAAGCCTCCTAAGGTGCAATAAGTCTTTGGATGTGCAGCAGCAATGTCATGGCATGTTAGGCCATGGGGATAGTGGTCACCAATGGGATAAGACAGCTTTGGAAGGCGCTAGAGACGCTCATCCTCAAGGGGCCGAGAGACCTTTGTGTATGACCCACACGTCTGACTGTATCAGCCTGTGAATGAGCAGTGTTGCTGCATTAACAATTGCAGCAACCATCAGTGCTTTGGATGGTGGGGAGACAGAGTGGATGGGACTGTGGTCCCCAAATACCTGGCCGCTGCACCCCAGCCTCGCCGACACCTGCCCACCTGGCTGCCTGCCTCCTCCCCAGCTCCATGGCCTGCTCCTTATAGGTGGTGAGGCGCTGCAGCACGGTGTGCCCACCACTAGTCCACTGGTGCTCCCGGATATTGCTCCCAGTTTTTGCCTGCAGAACATAGAAGAGCATTTATTGGGGCTGATCGCTCATGTATCCTGCACGCGCATGCCGCACCTCAACCACAGTGGCCCATATGAGGCCTCCAGTGGCTCATGTCTACACTACTGGTGATCACTCCCCAGAAGATATAAACAGCTGGTTCCAACCCCCTCCCCCATCACTTTGAATAACACATGGGTCTTAGAGCCCATGACAAGGAGGCGCAACTAGGTGCGGCGCCGAGGCCAGCAGATGGCTAAGGCTACCTGCTGGGTCAAATGACCAAGGCTGACATGGTGCTCACCCTTCCAGAGCACAGCAAATCATTGAAGTGCTTGTGGCATTGCGTTCCGGTGCACCGCACAGCATCATGGGAGCTAACAGCCTCCGCCACCTCCTGCCATGCCTGCCTGGTGACGTGGGCGGCCCTTCTCCTCCCATCCTCCGGAAACAAGACATCCCGATGGTTGGATACCTCTTGGAGGAGGACAGCAAGGCAGGCATCTGAGAACCGAGGGGCACAGTGGCCCCCTGCTAGCCTACCCTGCAGCCTGCCCCACTCCTCCTCCTCTGCCCTCACTTCTTGTGCTGCCCTATGACTGCTCATGGTGAACAGCCTAAAGGAGGCTGCCTGGCTGCTCTTTATACAGACAGCCGGTTCCCCATTGGTACCGGCCTTAATTGGCCCGCCTGTGCAAAATAGCGGGGTGGCCCGTTTCGGCAGCAGGGTTCAGCTGCCGAGTCAGTCGGGCCCGCCCACCCATCAAGCACAAAATTCAGCCCAATATTACAAAAAAAGCAATGTAGAATGTCAAAAACGATTTACCACAGAGATATTAAAACTGAGAGCTATCAGGAAAGACTGAAGAAGCTGGGGCTCTTTTCTCTAGAAAAGAGAAGACTGAGGAATGACCTGATAGAGATCTTTAAAATTCTGAAGGGGTTTGATAAGGTTGGCACAGAGAAGATATTTCCACTTGTTGGGGAGTCCTGAACCAGGGGTCATCAACATAAGACAGTCACTAATAAATCCAATAGGTAAATCAGGAGAAACTTCTTTACCCCAGAGAGTGGTCAGAATGAGGAACTCGCTGTTACAGCATAGGTGCATTTAAGGGGAAGCTAGATTAACACATGAGGGGAAAAGAGAAAGTTATGCTGATGGGGTGAGATGAAGGGGGATGGGAGGATACTCACATGAAGAACAAATACCAACACCGAACAGTTGGGCCAAATGGCCTGTTTTTGGGCTGTAAAATTTTATGTAGTTCCATATGTTCCAGGTTTGAACGCAAGTGATAATCAGCACATTGCCTTCTAAATAGAACAAACTGGAGTAAAAGATAGTCTCCATGGAGAGGCGGAGCCTCCTTCGGCATTGCACCTTGGACATGTTGAGGTAGCTGCATCGCTGCCTGTAATCCCTGGCAGCAGGATAGTGGTGTCTTCTGTGGCCCCGTACGCCTTGGACTATCTTTTTTAAAATTCATTTACGGGATGTGGGCTTCTCTGGTTGGGGCAACATTTATTGCCCATTCCCTGTTGCCCTTGAGAAGGTGGTGGTGAGCTGCCTTCTGAAACCGTTGCAGTCCACGTGGTGTAAATACACCCACAGTGCTGTTAGGAAGGAGTTTGACCCAGCGACAGTGAAGAAATGGCAATATATTTCCAAGTCAGGATGATGAGCCCAGGTGATGGTATTCCCATATATCTGCAGCCCTTGTCCTCCTATGTGGTAGTGGTCATGGGTTTGGAAGGTGCTGTCTAAGGAGTCTTGGTGAATTCCTGCAGTGCATCTTGTAGATGGTACACAGTGCTGCTACTATGCGTCGGTGGTGGAGGGAGTGAATGTTTGTGGATGGGGTGCCAATCAAGTGGGATGCTTTTACTTGGATGGTGTCAAGCTTCTTGAGTTTTTCAGGAGCTGCGCTCATCCAGGCAAATGGGGAGTATTCCATCACACTCCTGACTTGTGCCTTGTAGATAGTGGTCAGGCTTTGGGGAGTCAGGATTCCTAGCCTCTGAGCTGCTCTTGTAGCCTCAGTATAGCTAGTTCAGTTCAGTTTCTGGTTAATGGTAACCCCCAGGATGTTGATAGGGTCCCTGCAACACTTGTGCATGAGCCTCTCCACCCACAGGTTACTCCCCTCAAAGCTGCATAGGGACACCTGGCCTTCTCTCCCATTTACCTCTCCCTTGCTCCACAGAGGAGGTGCCTCCAACGGAGAGCACAACCCCCATTACCAGGGCCACAGAAGAGTGTCTGATAACTGGAAGGGTCCACACGATCAAAATCCTCCGGGTGTCTTGGAGACACCAATGAGTCCTGAAAAGAAACAAAAACAGAAAATGTTGGAAAAACTCAGCAGGTCTAACAGCATCTGTGGAGAGAGAAACTGTGTTTCTCTCTCCAGCATTGTCTGCTTTTGTTTCAGATTTCCAGCGCCTGCAGTATTTTGCTTTTAGTCCTGAAATGAAGCCTGGAAATGCTAAGAACGAAGCTCAGAATAGAGATGAAGCTGCCAAGTTCAAATAAGCTACCAGCAGCAAACTATCTCCTAAAAACTCCTCACTACTCACACTGGCAATGCTGCTGATCCTTTTTATCCTGCTCTTGGTTGGGGTTTTGTTAAAAGTGGGCTGCCTGCCTGCCTGTTTTGCCCATGCGACGAGAGCGAAATCGCACGGGCAATGTAAAACTGCGAACAATTGCCCTTTTAATGGACTTAAGTGGCCTTTTAATTGTTGGCGGCCGACCTGAAGATTGCTCGCGTGTGGGATGATGTTGGGACGCTCTCTGACGTCATCTCACACCGTTTCATGTCGGGTTGGGCGCACGCCCGCCTGCGAAGCATAAAATTCTGACCATTGAGTTTCACTGGTTCAGATCTGCAGGTTTCCACACAGCTTCTCACAGAGTGACATTGGTCACAGCTGTGAACAGGTCAGGAATAGCGCATTTGGTATCTAAAGAAAAGTAAACAAAACTAAAACAAACATATAAGCAAAATATGTCGCAAGTGCTGAGAAGTGGCATATCATACAATAAAACAGCAAAACAAAAAAATCAAACATTATCAAACATAATTTTGCCCTACCTTTTACTAAAAACTGAATCTAATGATTTACTATTTGTTGTCAACATTTTTTTATTAATTCATGGGGTGGGCATCACTCAATAGGGCAGCATTTGTTGCCCATCCCTAATTGCCCTTGTTCAGTGTTTGCTTAACTGTCAACCACAGTGCCGTCAGTCTTGTGTCACATGTAGGGGAAACCCAGATGGGTTTTTACAACAGGCAGCAATGGTTTCAGGTCATCATTAGACTTTTAATTCCAGATTTGTATTGAATTCAATTTCTAACATCTGCAGATGGCAGGATTCAAACCCAGGTCCCTAGAGCATTACCCTGGGTCTCTGGATTACCAGTCCAGTGACAATACCGCTATGCCATCACCTCCCTTTTAAAATCTATTTTCTGCTTTTGTTTACCATGGAAAGCTACCCTTAAGTACTCACCAAAACATATAAGTGAATGTGATCCTTGGTTACATGCAATTTCCTTTTAATAGACTGACCTTGAGTTCATTGTGCATCCATGAAATTAACAGCACTGCAGAGGAGAACAGCATTGTCTTATAAGAACCACTTTTTCTCCTCTCATTGCTGTGTACAGAGAGGCAGCAGAAATGGGAGTAGATTGCCATCTCTTTTGGATTATTGGCCTGCTTTCATGTGGCTAGGGGTCTGCAAAGCCACTGTGTGCATTAGAGGAAGTCTGTCTGTCTGTTAAAAGTGAGCTTCAGCTCAACAACACAGAAATTAGTTGTCACCTAATGGTTAGAATCTAAAGAATGATCTTCCCTCCCCAAACACCGACTAAAGGCAGAGCTTTAGCGCATCAATCAGTCTGAGGGTGGAATTTTCCGGCCCCGGTGGTGTCGGGCGTCATGGTGGGCCGGAGAATAATACAGTGAGAAGGCCAAAAATTGGTTTTACGCCATCGTGAAACCAGTTTGAGATCGTCCGCTCCACCCGTCAATGATGGGCTATGTTTCCCGCCACTGCATGTTCAGGATTGTCATTTTAATACATTTGAATCTAATTACAAGCCCTACTCACCGGAATCATCCCCTCCACTTCAAATTTAGCACCCACGTTGGCGTGACTTCAGAACAGCGAGCTTCAAGCCTGCCTTTAAATGGTGTGCACCTGGCCACCTGAACTTCGAGGGGTACTCGAAGGTGAGTGCACACAACCTTGCGCAGCGCTCACGAGCATCGCCTGTGGGACATCAAGGAAGAGGCGCTGCGCATTCGGAGGCCACAGGCATTTTACTTTTTCCCGGTTGGCTTTCAGTGTGGCACTGGGTCAAGGGCTCCAGTGTGGCTAAGACTGGCAGAAGGGTTGGGGGGCAAGATGCACAGACTGAAAAAACTACTCAAGCACATGCAGGGGAGTTTTGTTCTGTTGTCTATGACATCTTTTGATGATCTGCTTCTATCACTGCTTGTTTGTCCCTACAACCACACCAACACCCTCCACTTCTCTCCACCACCTCCCCCTCCACCCCCCCCCCCCCCCCCCCACCACCCCCCCACACACCTTAAACCAGCTTATATTTCACCCCTTTCTTGGATTCATTCAAGTTCTGTCGAAGGGTCATGAGGACTCAAAACGTCAACTCTTTTCTTCTCTGCCGATGCTGCCAGACCTGCTGAGTTTTTCCAGGTAATTCTGTTTTTGTTTTGGATTTCCAGCATCCGCAGTTTTTTTGTTTTTATCAGGGGAGTTGGTGGTTGGGGGTGGTGAGGGAAGCAGCCACGCACTTGGAAAAGCTTGTCAAAAGTGAGTATTTTTCGGCAGCTGAAACCATTCCGCAGCAGCTTCATTGACATGCTTGGAGTCAGGCCTCTGAAGTTTTGCTGCCCAATCAAGCAACGCAAAAGCATGAAAGTGCCACCAAATGCTCCAGAGCTTTTCACCCCTTGTGCACTGATTGCAAATTAATGTGCATTTTAGGGGGCAGCAGAGCAAATGGCTGACTAGGCAAGATGTAGGACCCTCTTGTGAAAGGTGGCTATGGTGCAGTCACTAGTGGAGGCACTCACAGCCCCTTGCAATGTCTTTATTAAAGATTGGACCAGTATCTATCATAGTTCAAGCTAAAAGTACAGCCTTGTAGTGCAGGTTAGGAGAATGCCAGCGCCTGAGCTGAGGGCACAGCACGCAGCCCAGTGGTTGAAGCTGCTGCCAATCAGTCAAGTGGACAGGGGTGGAGGTAAACAGGGTTTCGGACAGCCAATGATTGCGCAACACACTGGCCATCCAACTGTTGGCCAGCAGTCTCCTGCATGTGTGACGGGGCCTTCGGACTTAACCAAGGTTCCTGGCACAACTGTGCTACCCCATGCATTTCTGTCTTTCATCCTGCAGGAGAAGAACATCAGGATCATGGAGCCTGGTGATTTGGCTTACCATGTCGCATAGCTTACAGAGACCAGACGAGGCAGGCACGCTCAGGAGGCCCTCATAGCTGCAAGATTCATGGAGGGTGATGATGTGATGCAGTGAGGACAGTCCCGACATCCTCATCTTGCATCTGTGAACGTTTGGCTCCTGTGTGGCTGATGGCAGCGCACATATCCTCAGTGTTCAGGTTCATGTCATGGAGACACAGCAGAGGCCCTAATAGTGTCACGATGACATGCAGTGAGGATACCCCATAGATCTTCACATTGCCTCTATGAATGTCTGCCTCATGTCTGATTGAGGACTGCTCACTTGCGCTCTGTGGTCAGATTCATATCATGGAGGTGCAGCCGGAAAACTTTAAATACATTTGATCCTTTGTCTGCATTCAGCAACTGTCCCCTTCAGGAGCACAGCATCACAGATGCTGAAGGGATGGGGGGCAGGGGCAGCCCCACCTCAAAGGTACTGAGAGCATACAGAATGCCTGCCCATGACATTCTGGCAGCAATGACAAGCACTGTCGAGGTGCAAGCATCAGTAACTTGTCCAGGGAGTGTGAGACTGGACCATCACTTTGCTCCGAAGCTGCACAAAGCACAGGGAAGTGGCCCTGGACTGAGACACTTGCCTTTACCTTGTCCAGGAACCAAAGTTTCACATCTGAGTGACATGAACACAGCTCACCAGAACAAGGAGACATTGGCAAGGAGGCATTCTTGGGAGCTTATAGTGAACATTAAGTAAAGGCGATTACCACCGGTGCCCACGCTGTGTAACTAATTTTTCTTAACCTTCCTAATCCTGCCCTTATGTCTTGGAGCTCTCCCGACATCCACAGTCTGCTGATGGTAACGTCCTGTCTGTGACAACCTTGGGGGGGCATCCTCCGGAGGGCCAAGACCTGGAGGGCCCAGTTTGCGTTTGAGGTTTGCTGTGTGGCAGTGGCACCCTCCTCGGCCTGTGGAGCTACAGTTGCTGGGGTGACAGAAAGAGAGGGTTCAGATGGGCTGGACATTTCCTGACTCTTTGAAGAGAAGAGGAAACTGGAATGAGATCGAGCTGCCCCACACCCCTCTCATTGATATCATTGGAAACCAATTATGGCGTCAGCGATAGAGTTCAGCCCGTGCGTCAGTGCAGGACTGTTGTCCTGGACCAAGGTCTCCATGGCGGCCGCTATCCTACCAGTGGTGACTTTGGTGCGTTGACATGCTGGCGCTATCACTTCAGATTGAAGGCAGACGGACTCCTCCATCGTGCCTTGCAATTTGAGGAGTGCAGCAGACATCCCTTCCTGATGTTCCTGAGTTTGCCTTTACAACTCCAGCAACTGAGTTATGACCGAGTCCAGAGCCTCCTCATCTCACACGGACTCAGTAGATTTCTGGCCTCCAGCAGTCCTTCAAGTGCTGAAAACCCAGGAAGTCCCTGCCACCGCCTGCTGTGGATCAGACAGTGTGATGTGCTCACCAGATTGTGACTCCGAGTTACTCTTGAACTACACCCCACTGAGGTGTGTGTCTCTGCGTTGGTGGAGGGTGTGGGTGAGCGCTGTGATGGGTCTTCAATGAAGGTGTCATCAGATTCTTCTTGCAAGGTATCTTCGGGGCTTGAGTCGAGGACATGGCTTGTGGACCCCATCGGCTGCTTCCCAGTTGTACCTTCAAAAGCAAGGAGAGGTAATTATTGCATGGCAGGGAACTGCAGAGGAACTCACTCACAACTTGATTGTCTGATGGATGTTGCACTGCTGTCTCCTTACTTGGCTGAGCACCACCAACTTCACCACCGGAATGGTTCAGATCGTCACTGGCCAGCTGGATGACTCTCTTTTCAAAGTCTGTGAGGACCTTGATGTCAGACATTCCTCCACCAGTCAGTGACATCTCCCCCTTGTTGTGTACCAGCTTATCCTGGATGAATACAGATGGACAGTGTGTAAGCAGGACACCTGCCAGGCCAGATGAGAAGGATGCCTGGCATGTGTGGGTACTGAATGGTGCCATGGACAGGATGAGGACATGATCTACACGGCAGTTGAAGGTGTGTGTGAGAGAATGAATGGTGATGTCCCTTGAACTGGCAGTGAGTAAGGGCCCTGTGAGTGTTTTGATGAGTTGAGAGTGATGAGAAGAGTGACTTACACTGGCAGAACGGAGGAGACTACTCATCCTCTTTAGGCACTGGGTGGCTGTCCTCTTTTGCAGGGCATTGGCGCTGACCACCGCCTCCCATGCTGGATTGGTGACCTTGTTTGCTGGTCTTCACCCAGAGTGGGGGTAGAGGATTTCACAGTGGATCTCCACTGTGTACAGTAGGGAGGCGCCATTAAAGTTGGGGGCAACATGTTTCCTCCCTTTGGCAGCCATGACTTTCCAACATCTTCTCATGCCTTAGAGAGTGCTGGTTCTGTACAGGGGCGCACTTTAAATATGGCGCTCAGAATACTGACGGCCTAAGTTGATGGCGGAGCAGGTGAATCAGAGGCCGCCCCACCACCGATCCAGCATGTTTCCCGGGAATTCATTATTAATGAGGTGGGATGCACTGGGAATGGGACAATATGGCGCAAAAACCCGCCATTGTGGCCGGTGAGTAAAACGCCCTTTTTCCCACACACTTCTGCAATTTTTGCAAATCTGAGATGATTCTGCCCTGAATTTGTACAAATGCTTTGAAATTATAGGGCTGATTCAGAGGAGTCAACAAACTGAGTGCAGGAAACGATCCTGCTGGGCCTGAGGCCCAATCAACATTGGATCTTGAGCTTGGTTCTGTTAGGTTGAGAGAACTTGAATACCTTAGGGGTACTGAAATCTCCCTTCCAATGCATGAACAGGTTGGGGTGGGGGGATGGCGGTGATAAGAAGGGATGTGGTTGGCATTGGGTGGGGGGGGATGCTGGTTGAAGGATTGGAGGGGTCCTATAGTTCATCCCAATGAAATGCAGTGATTGTAGTAGTGTGTAGTAGTGTGCTATGTATTGTACAATTTCACCCTGCAGGTGGAACGTAACCTGCACTTGACAGATTGAACGTACACGTACCCAGGCTTGAGAGGATATGCCCCACAAAAGAATCAACCTCCAGGGCAACCAGAGAACATTTGGGCCTGAATTTTTAGCTCGGCTTGCAGGTGCGCTCCTGATATGCCCGAGCATGAAATAAAGCGTGTTGACGTCGGGCAAGTGTGCTGACGTCAACGTGCACTCTCGCGATATTTTGGTGGGCAGGTGCACGATGAAGATGGAGGCGCGCCCGCCATTAATTAAGTGGCCTGTTAAGGCCCTTGAGACACAGTTGTCTCAGACTTTTCGTAGCCTGTGTGATTTTCAGGCTGTCACACCAGCTAAATAGGCAGGCGGGCAGGCCACAATTTCAAAAACCTCACCCACAGGCAGGATAAGAGGGGTCAGTGGGCTTGTAAATGTGAATACTTTGTAGTCTGGAATGAAACTTGCTACTGGTTGCTTGTGTGAACAGGACATCTTCATTTCATTTCAGAGCTGCATTGACAGAAATGAGAGGCTTCAGTTCAGGGTTCAGTGTTGTTTTCCAGGCCCCCGGAGGATTCATACCACTTGGGACCTTCCAGGTATCAGACAGCATTCCCTTACCCTGGGAAAGGGGATTGTGGACTCCACTGGAGGCACCTCCTCTGAGGAAGAAGAGACGGCCACAAGCGGGAGGAGGCCAGGTGTCCCTATTCAGCCTCCTCCTGTGGGAGGAGAGGTGTAGGCACAAGGGGCGCGGGGCCAACAGGTAGTCCAAGGTGGAAGGGGCCGCTTAAGAGGCCACCAACTTGCTGCCAGGGTTTATAGGCAGCGATGCAGCTACCTCAATATATCTGAGGTGCAGTGCCGAAGGAGGCTCCGTCTCTCAAGGAAGACAGTGACCTCCATCTGTCAGAGGATTGGCCCTGAGATCTGTTCCAACTGTGTGGGTGGACACCCCAAGCCGGTGGCACTGAAGGTCACAATGGCCCTCAACTTTTATGCCTCCGGCTCTTTCCAGGTGTCAGTGGGGGATCTGTGTGGAGTTTCCCAATCAGCTGTCCACAGTTGCGTCAAGGTGGTGACATTCGCTCTGTTCAGGTGTACATTGGCATTCATTCACTACCATATGGACAAGGCCAGCCAGACCTAGTGAGACTGCACACATGTGGCCACCAAGGCGCCAGTAAGTGAGTCGGATGCCTTCATCAACAGGGAGGGATTCCAGTCCATGAGCGTGCAGATAGTGTGTGACCACAGGATGCAGATTCTGCAAGTCTGCAAGGTACCCAGGCAGCTCCCATGATGCTTACATTCTGAGAGACTCCCAGGTGCCAAGGCTCTTCAGTGCTCCAGCCCAGCTTGATGGATGGCTGTTGGCCGACAAAGGCTATCCCCTCAAAAGGTGGCTCATGACACCTCTCTGCCATCCAAGAACAGAGGCCGAACAGCAGTACAACAGGAGCCATGCCTCACAAGGGCTGTGGTAGAGAGAACGATTGGTCTTGTCAAGATGTGCTTCTGATGCCTGCACCATTCAGGGTGCACACTCCAATACCCCTCCCACAGAACATGTGTCACTGATAGTGGTTTTATGCTGCACTCTCCACAATCTGGCATTGGAAAAGGGGGACTCAGTGGCGGAAGAAGATCTTGACACAGCTGCACGTAAAACAGACGATGAGTCCAGTAGTGAGTCTGAGGATGAGCACGGTTAGGAGAACACTGAGGGCATAGACGCTGACCTGGGCAACCACCAGGGAGATAGGGACACCCGGGACGCTTTGATCCAACGGTCCTTCAGCTGGGACTACCAAATAAGAGCTACCACCACATGCCAGGGCTGCAGGCTCCATACTCGATCCCTGACAGGACCAGTTCCTTGGTCAACAACATACACTATGTGTCATTTTAATAAAGTTTAAGGAGAAACGCATCCATCATAACATCATGGCTTATCCTGCACCTACAGAACAAATGAAGCATCCAGAGGCCAGTTGCACAAAAACACATTTAATTAACTGGTGCCTGGCAAACATTCTACAAATTAATATTGACAGGTGTTTTCCATCACACCAATAAACACGGAACGGAAATATGGGGGAAATAAATATCACCGGTGATCAGGCCATTAAGTGATTAAGGTGTTTTAAGTTTTTGTTTGCGAGTGCTATGTCTAGGTGCTCTCCTGCCCCCCTCGCCGGAACCGGCATTGGAGACAGCCTGCTCTCTCTGCTGTCCTGTTGGCCTTGATGACTTTGACGTGCATCCTCTGGCCCGTGGAGCCTGTGCTGGCCCCACTTGGGAGGGAGTGGCCAGTGCCACCGCTGGCATCTCCCCAGTCACTGCAGCCTCATCATTTGCAGCGGTCACTGGCAGAGAGGTGGAGGAGCTGCTGCCCGCATCCGGAGCGCCCTGAGAGGAGCCCACAGAGACGACAGGCAGCTTGTGCACCAATGTGAGGTCGCTCTGGATCTCCCTGCTCACTGTTGATGGATGGGCACCTAGCTGGGATACTGGGTGCCCAATCCATCTCCCAAACTGACAGTGACCAGCTGAGGTCATAGACTGTGTGAGGGCTTGCAGGTCCGAGCGCATCCCCAGGAATCCCTGATTCAGCTCCTGGAGGAGCCTCTCCATGAGAGTTGCCAAGCTCTCCATGGAGGAGGCAATATGCTCGGCCATGAGGGTCAATGCATTGCTCATGGACTTCTCCATCACGGAGTCCATGGCATGCATTGCCTCATGTATCTCCGCCAGATCCTCCCGCATACCCTGCTGGACATCCAGCATCTGCTGCCTCATGGACGACTCCAGAGGCCCATCATCAGCCATCGAGTGAGCATTGTCCTGGTCCCCAGCAGTCCCCCGACTGCTGGTGCCCTGGGCACTCTCTGCCTCTGCTTGCACCTCAAGCAAGTGTGAATTGTCCTCACCTATGTGCACCGAGATAGTGGCTGGCAATCTAATGCCCACTGAGGTGCTGGTATCTGCGCTGGTGCCTGCTGGAGAGAGTGGTGCATTCCAATCAGTGTTGTTCTCAGGGGTCAGAGCTGGGCCTTCAGGCTGGTGATGAACCTAAAAGGAACAACAAGGACATGTCATCAGATAAAGTCATCACACTGTTACTGTGTGTGCCTGGCAGCCTCATGAGACAGAGGTAGGCATCATGATGCCCTCGTCTTTCCATTATCAATGGGGATTCCAGGTTCGAGACTCACATCGATATAGAGAGTATAGTGGAATGGTTGCTATTACAGACATTCTCACCTCAGTGCACTGCACTCTTACCTCCCAACCTCAGCATGGCTGCTTGACCTAGGCACACAGTACCTCTCCAGCTCCAGGGTCTCCTGCTCATAACGAGCGAGTATTAGTATGTGTGGGGGTCCCCCATCAGTATGCAACCTCTCTTCATTGTTATGGGATGTTTTCTCCTGAAAGGATACAGGTTCATTGATTAGTCTGCTCTCTACCTGCAGCGCCATTGCAGCCTGGCCAACCCCACCTGAGGAATATCTCTCAGGGCTCAGCCGATTTGTGACCATGGGGCTGCAAGGCAGTTAGACTAAACAGCCAGGGCTCACCCCCTTGGCCAGAAGCTGCCTCATTGACATTTGCTACTCTCACTCTAACACCTCTAAGGTCCACGGTGGGGTTGGGGGGCGAGTGGGGGGGTTGCTCTTAACTGCTCTGCAAAGTGACCCATGCCAACATGGTACTCACCCTTCCTGACTGCAGGAGATCATTGAAGCGCTTCTGGCACGTACCACATCGTGGCTGCTGACCCTGGATGCCACCTCCTCCCAGGCCGTTTTGGTGAGGTGAGGGAGGCCTCCTTCTCCCGTTCCTGGGACAAGGGTTTTTCTCCACACTGCCATGTCCTCCAGGAGGACAGTGAGGCACTCATCGGAGAAACACAGGGCCGAATGTCCCGCTGACCTGCCCTCCCGTCTGATGTGTCCACCCGCAATGTTTTCCATCACGACTTCCATGTCCTTTGGAGGCAGCCTTCCAAGGGCTGCCGTGGCTGCCTTTGAATCAACCGTGGGTCACCATTGGACCCAAAGGACATTGAGCACCCGCTTCCGCCCGCCCCTTTGTGCTCATTCTGCAGCCGCATCTTATGTTGGGTGGACCTTAATTGGCCCGCCCGTGTAAAATCGTGGTGTGCTGCTGACTGTGGGCGGTGGTTGGCTTCCTGACTGCCCTCGGCCGCCCCCACTGATCCTGTGTGCCAGGGGCAAAATTCTGCCCCTGGTGTTCGGACGATGATGACCTTCGACCCTGGTAACCCCTCCTCCAAATCAAATCAGCCGAATCATGAGCTGTGTGGAAACTCTGATGGCTTGGACCAATTCCTGTGGCTTGTCAAACTCAAGGAACAACAGATAAGGAAACAAAAAATAGAACTTTCATTCAGCACAAAATTGCATTTGATCTTTCAGTCAGAAACAACTAAATTGAAAACAATGCTCAAAAAATCAGCTAATTCAGGAACAAAATAATTCAGAGAAACTCCTCTCAAGTCCTGGCAGTGAGAAAATCGGGCTGCAGGAGGTTACTGTGACAATATGAGACATTGTACACACTACTGTTTGTGGTGATATCAGCATTAGCCAGGTACTTGTCCAGAATTAGGCTATTGTCTTGGGAAATCTCCAAATTGGCCTGGACGTTTCTGCAAATGTTTGCCATTATTGTTCATGGTTGCTGCACCATTTACATTGCATCTATGAACCAATCCCTCTCCGAATTTTATAACATTAATTGAAGGGGTCATTGACAGTGCTATCAAGCAGCACTTACTCAGCAATAACTTGCTCACTGACACTCAGTTTGGGTTCTGCCAGGGCTACTCAGCCCCTGATCTCCTTACAGCTTTGAGCCAAACATAGGAGCTAAACTCAAGAGGTGAGGTGTGAGAGTGACTTTCCTTAACATCAAGGCAGTATTTGAGTGTGGCGTTGAGGAACCCTAGCAAAACTGAAGTAACTGGGAATCAGGGGCAAAGCTCTCCACTGGTTGGAGTCATAGCTAGCTCGAAGAAAGGTGGTTGTCATTGTTGGAGGACAATCATCTCTGTCCTGGGACATTGCTGAGGGAGTGCCTCAGAGTAGTGTCCTAGGCCCAACCATCTTCAGCTGCTTCATCAATGACTTCCCCTTCATCCTAAGGTCAGAAGTGGGGATGTTTGCAGATGATTGCACAATGTTCAGCACCATTCATAACTCCTCAGATACTGAAGCAGTTTGTGTCCATATGCAGCAAGACCTAGACAACATTCAAGTTTGGACTGATAAATGGCAAGTGACATCTGCACCGCAGAAGTGCCAGGCAATGACCATCTTCAACAAGAGAGAATCTAACCATTGCCCCTTTGACATTCAATGGTATTATTTTGCTGAATCCCCCACTGTTAACATCCTGGGGGTTACCATTGACCAGAAACTGAACTGGACTAGCCATATAAATACTGTATTTATAAGAGCAAGTCAGAGGCTGGGAATTTTGCAGCGAGTAACTCACCTCCTGACTCCCCAAAGCCTATCCACCATCTACAAGGCACAAGTCAGGAGTGTGATGGAATACCTCCCACTTGCCTGGATGAGACAGCTCCAACATTCAAGAAGCTCAACTCCATCCAGGACAAAGCAGCCCACTTGATGGGCATCACATGCACCACGTTAAATATTCACTCCCTCCATCACTGGTGCACTGTGGCAGCAGTGTGTACCATCTATAAGATGCACGGTAGAAAGTCACCAGCTCTCCTTCGACTGCACCTTCCAAACCCCTGACTTCTACCATCTAGAAGGACAAGTGCAGCAAATGCATGGGAACACCACCACCTGCAAGTTCCGCTTAAAGCCACTCACTGTCCTGACTCGGAAATATATCACCGTTCCTTCAGAGCTGCTGGGTCAAAATCCTGGAACTCCTTTCCTAACAGCACTGTAGGTGTACATATATCACATGGACTGTAGCAGTTCAAAAAAGGTAGTTCACCACCACCTCCTCAAGGGCAATTAGAGATAGGCAATAAATGCTTACTTAGCCAGCGGTGCCCACGTCCCATGAAAGAATGAGTTTTGAAAAAAAATTTAAAATTTTACAGATTTAAATATATATGAAGGCCCTGCAGCACTGCAGAAGCAGAAGGCTGCCTTTGCGGGTAACAAAGAGAGAGGCGCCTCCATTTTGAGTTGCCGTCTCTTCACTTTTTAAAGTTTTAATTAAAATATTGAATCAGCAGCTGGACTACCATAGTAAAGGAGGAGCCCCTCCACAGGGTGGCTTGTGGCTGCAGCTGAAGTGATGCAGGTGGGGTGGACCTCAAAGCCTGCCTGGAGCGCTGGCAAACATGCGGCCCCAACCGCCTGCACTGTTTCCAGGATGCTGCCTTCAGGCAACAATTGTTCCTTGGCTCCTTCGTGCCTGCAAAGACCTAATGGAAAATTCCAGTTAGCCTCTGGAAATTGGTGACAATAGGCCTTTAAACAGCCTTAATCATCCACTTGTCTTAACAAAATTCTGCACCACCCACCCCTGTACTCACCCTCATCAGAGCCTAACAGTTCAGCCCTTAGTCTCTCACAAGTTTGGATGATGAGCAACATTTGGCACAGGTACTACTGTCTCTTGTAGAGGTAAAATTTTCTACAACATGAAGCTTTCAGGCTATCAGATCCTTCCAAGGTACCAGCTGCTACACCAGGCATTCTGCAGGACATAACTGTATCAGAAAAAAAGCCTTATACTATAATTACATGTGGCAATACTACTTCACTCATGATTGAAACACTGCATGAGCTGGATAAGAAATAGAAGCAGGAGTAAGCATTTGGCCCCTTGAGCCTGCTCCGCCATTCAATAAGATCAAGGCTGATCTGACTGTGGTTTTAACTCCACTTTCATATCAGTCCTCCACAATCCTTGATTACCAAGGGGGAGGCAATGGCATAGTTGTGTTGTCACCTGACTAGTAATCCAGAGACCCAGGATAATGATCTGGGGACCTGGATTCAAATCCCACCATGGCAAATAGTGGAATTTGAATTCAATGAAAATCTGGATGACCATGTAAAAAAAACCCATCCCTTTACTAACGGGAAGGAAATCTGCCATGTGACTCCATACCCACAGAAATGTGGTTGACTCTGAAATGCCCAGCAAGCCACTTGGTTGTAACAAACTGCCACAAAGTCACAAAAAGGAATGAAACCTGCAGGACCACTCAGCATCAACCCTATTGATGCTGCAAATCAAAACATTAAGGGTATATTGTGTGGCACTACCCCTGTACTAAATGGGATAGATTTCGAACAGATCTAGCAACTTAGGACTGGGCCTCCATGACGCACTGTGGGCCATCAGCAGCAGAATCGTACTCAAACACAATCTGAATCCTCATGGCCTGGCATATCCCCCACTCTACCATTACCATTAACCCAGGGGATCAACCCTGGTTCAATGAAGAGAGCAGGAGGGCATGCCAGGAGCAGCACCAGGCATACCTAAAAATGAGGTGTCAACCTGATGAAGCAATAACACAGGATTACTTGCATGCCAAACAGCATAAGCAGCAAGTGATAGACAGAGCTACAGACCCACAACCAAGGGATCCAGTCTAAGTCCTGCCACCTACAGTTGTGAATGGTGGTGGACAATGAAGCAACCCACTAGAGGAGGAGGCTTCAGAAGCATCCCCATCCTCAATGATGGGGGAGAACAGTGCAAAAGGTAAGGCATTTGTTATACATCTTCAGCCAGAAGTGCCAAGTGCATGATCCTTCTCAGCCTCCTCTGGAGGTCCCCAGTATCACTGATGCCAGTCAATTTGATTCACTCCACGTGATATCAAGACATGGCTGAAGGCACTGGATACAGCACAGGCTATGGGCCCTGACATTAGTACTGCAGACTTGTACTCCAGAACTTGCCACGCCCTGGCCAAGCTGTTCCAGTACAGCTACAACACTGGCATCTACCTGTTTGTGAAAAATTTATGGAAAATTGCCCAGGTATGTCCTGTACACAAAAAGCAAAACAAATCCAACCCAGCCAATTACCGCCCCATCAGTCTACTCTCGATCATCAGTAAAGTAATGGAAGAGGTCATCAACAGTGCTATCAAGCAGCACTTGCTTAGCAATAACCTGCTCACTGACACCCAGTTTGGGTTCCACCAGGGCCACTCAGCTCCTGGACCTCATTACAGCCTTGGTTCAAACATGGACAATAGAGCTGAACTCCTGGGGTGAGGTGAGAGTGACTGCCCTTGACATCACTCCCGCCTTCCCAAAAATTTAAGTCAGGCGCAGTGACGTCGGGAGCTCCCCCCATCATTTTATGTGTCAGTGAGCAGGCCCCGCCCTTGTTTGCTGACTTGTAAAATTCAGCCCAAGGGAGTCTGTGCAATGAGTTGTGAAATTCCACCGGCTGAGAGAGAAATTCTTTTGTTCTTGTAATTGCTGCTGGAACTTTGCAGGAACTGTGGTCAATCTTGTGGTCAGGTGACCTGTAGCAGCCATTTTGAAGTTCAGCAAAAGTCCATTTTAAAAATAGCAAAAAGGAGCAAAAATTGAATTATACAGTTTTGATTTTGTTCCTGCCTAATGGGCATGATAAGGGCTACCTGATGACCTCACTGAGACAATGGCCTGAATTTTAGCCAGGTGTGAAGCTGTGTCTGGTAGATGGGGATGGGGGGCTGGGGAAGGGAGTACTGTTGTGAGGTCAAAAAGCCCAAAAAAATCAGTTTCTTGAATGTACTGAAGAATTTAACTGCTGCTTTCTTGAAATAGGGATATTACATACAGCTGGGCTGATTGGCAGGCTGGAGGATTTTTGGGCAATCTGATGGTTGTTGGGGGTGGGGTAGTAGAGGTGGGGGGTTGGAGCAGGCAAATCATTAACGGCAAGCTTTTTGGCCCTGGAGAAACGCTCCTGCTTCTTCCGGCCCATAGGCAGTGCTGTAAATGTACTTGAACCCCTGGATTCAGCCCTCCTCACCTTCTTCAAGTTGCCATGTTTTCCAGCTGCCTGTGTTTAAGAGTAGAGTGGTTGTTAAAATGAAGGCATGCAACACAATAATATTGAAATGACCAAACCACTTCCCAAGCTGCTGGCCATGCATTATAACTGCCATCATGACCCTGACCATCTGATTTTGGATGTTAATATACCTTACAATACCTTACAAATGTCTCAAGCCACAGTTAGAGAGACCTGAAAGTAGATTACCTATTGCCTATGACTAATGGAAGTAACCATCTATTTGGCACATTTTAATACAGAAAAATAAATTATGTAGAATATATTAATTTAAAAAAAAATTAAAGTAGGAAGTCTCACACTGGGGTTGATTTTGACTTTTGGTGGTGCAATGTGCTGGCTGGTTGCAAATACCCCAATGAAGAGGCACCTGCCGTTTGAGCCCAGGCTTTATTTGGATTGGGCCAGGTCTGACCTATAGAAATTTTGATCAACTGCTGACAGTTACAGGAATGTCCTGCTCGGAGGAGTGGAGTGGGGACAAGGCAAAGTTGAGGGAAGGGAGCCCGATGATTGCTCATGTACTTTCGTGGGGCCCAGAGGAATATTACTAGAAATTCCACAGACACAATTCCCTTAAGGTCCATGCTTACTTATGTCCTCTAGCACTGATTTCAATGTACAATCAGGGAGAGGGCATCTAATTAACATGAAGCTAATAGGTAGCTGTGCTATTATAGGCACATCTCTAACAACCCACCTAAGGTGTACCGACCTATGTCCTCCAAGCGGCATGTTCATCCCTTCTCAAAGAGTGTAGTGACCTCTAGAGTCAAGCTTCCTGTGAGTTCATGATGGGGGAAAACCTTGCCCCTTTGATGCAGGCAGTGTTCTTTCAGGTCCCTGGCAATAATAGCAGTGCAGGCTAAAATCCAATAAATATGACTGGTGGCCTCTTTTCCAAGCCTTTCCTCCTTATTCTCTCAGAATTGCAGAGAGAATTGTTGCTCCCTTTGAAATTTGAAATTCTTGTGTATGTCAAGATGAGTGCAAGATAAAAAAAAGTTGACAGCATGTCTCTTTCTTTCAGCAAAACTGAAGAGAGAATGATAAGGGCCAAGGGAATTTTGGTCTGCTTGAATTTACAGATATTTTCCCCAAAGTACCTGGAACAAGTTGATGTTTTTTGTGTCATTGCCAGTGAAGGCTTTTATGAGCCTATTAATCAGTCTTACTTTTATATGCAATGCAATCCTAGTATAATTGATCCTTGAAAAATAATACAGTTAATAAAGGTAAGGTATATAATTGAGAATGACTAGGAGATTTATTTTGTTTTCAGTTTGTGCAATCTCAAGAGTTAGTTGATTCGTAAACTTGATCTGTCCTCAGATTTGAAATGTCAGGGGTCTTGGCAAAGTACTGAGACATCTTTTCATTGCCTGTCTTTGCTGGAGGTCAACTTTTTAAAAATAACTGCCATCTACACATTGTTTGAACCAATCATTGATCTATGAAAATTAAATCTTCCCACATTAATCAATAGCTATGTTATCAATTACATTTCTGTCTTTCTAAACTCATCTGTTCTTAAGGCATCTTGAAGCATCTTTGTGTTATCTTGCTTGCAAATAAACTTACAAGGTTTTGCCTTTATGCACTGGTCTTACAATGTGGTATTTAGCACCTATTGGATCTTTTGGAATAATGGAAAACTTTTGCATTACTGATGATGATGATGACCAGCTATCTTGCCAGTAGACTTCACTAGAGGGTCATATCATTCAGCATGTGTCAAAGACTAATGCAAGGTTGCCTATTCCAAGCAATTACTTCCTCAAGTTAGTTACCATCCATGCCTAAACGAATGTAGAAATTTTGCACTCAATAAAATAGTGAAGGTGCTGTGCCATCTCATGCTGTCACCTCCTTTCTGTGGGAAAGAGGTGAAATTGTTTCACCTGGCAAACAAACCATCCGCAGTTTTTTTGTTTTTAAACCTTCTCTCACTTGCTTTATCTATTGGTGAGCTGAATGCTGTCTAACGTAGTGACACCAAGTTGCTAACCTCTCTGCACTGATGAAGGATTGCCTGGACATGTCAACAGGGAGGAAGATAGACAAATAGCAGTCATGTTAATGAGATGGGAAAGAAAATTCTTGGCCCTCTGACTTAGTTTTCATTCATGCATGGCAGAAGAACATCCAATTCATGTGCTTGACGAAAAATCACAGGAAACATTATAATATTACTTCATGAAGCTCAGTGACTATTTCATCCTGCAGCCTTCTTGCATAATAAACTGTATATACTTTAGGAAAGTGTCTCTTAGCACCATTCTACCTTTATTGTTTCAACTTTCATATTTTGTGCTTCTTGTTGTATTTTACTGCTTTTTGTGTTATTTTGCTTACAAATAAACCTACAAGCTTTAGCCTTTATGCACTGGTCTTACAATGTGGTATTTAACACCTATTGAAGAGGACAGGAGGCCAATCCATGTGATTTTCTAAGGCCAATAAAAAAAAAGGGTAATTGTTAATCATGGACATGTCCTCATTCACAGCACACTTATGAATACAGGTCTAGGTTTTAGCCCAAGGTAACTTCTGTGCTGGGGCGAGTGAAATGGATTTGGGGGAATGAGTGGGTTGGTGCTGCTATTGTAAGATTGGGAAACCCAGAAGAACAGGTTTTCCAAATGCCCTGCAGAGTTTAACTGTTGGTCTACTTTAAGTGGAATCCCTGCACAGTCTGATTAACAGGCCAGCGAGTGAGGAACCTATTAAGGCTATTAAGTAATCAATTAACTTTACATTTTTCACTGCCTGTCCAACCTAAAGGTGGCCTAAATAGCCAAGTGGTTATGGTACTGGGTTTGTAACCCCAAGCTCAAAAGTTCAAATCTCACAATGGCAAACTATGAAACACTGTAACTTCATCTGAAACAGATGGAAACAGGTTTGTAGTCGAAAGAGTAAAGCTTGGCCTAAATAGCTAAGTGGTTATGGTACTGGGTTTGTAACCCCAAGATCAAGAGTTCAGATCTCACAATGGTAAAACTATGGTGAATGGGAGCTTAAGAAATCCAACCTAATGGTTGACGAGCCAGCGAAAAGGCCATGTGGCCTTTGCATTTTTTTGGAAACATCATCTATGGGCGGGAAACAAATAAAGATAAAATAAAAGTTTTAAAATTGAAATAATAACATGACCCTGCTCATGTGATGGACATTTCATTACATTTTTATTTTCATTTTATTTTTTTAACAACGCTTCATCTCCCGGAAGCAGCTCTGTGCCTTGGGAAGATTATGAAGCACTCACTAGCATGCCTTAATTGACCCGCCAGTGTGAAATCATGGTTTGGTCCTGATCGCAGGCAGTGGTCAGCTTCCCGACCGCCCCCCACCCACTCACCCCTACTGAGCCCGCCCACCAAGAGCAAAATTCTGCCCTATGACTCTAAGGAGGTGGGTGGATTTGAGGTGATTGACAGTGTTAAGGGGCCAATCACAAAGGCCCAAGTGAAGCAAAGCGCCATGACAGACAACTAATGAGATCCAAGAATTAAGGGGCACATTCAACCAATGTTTTAATAGGGTTGCCAATTCTGGCTGGACATATTCTGGAAGATTTCATCACATGATCTCCCTCCTTAAACTGCCCCTCCTTCAGGCACCAGTTATTGGTCACCTAACATGTACACCATCACGGAGCCTCGCCTTCCTAAGGCTTTTTAACACGTCCCAGTTTTGACTTTTGCAAATCTGGTCACTTTAGATGGAGCAAACAGATCGCTGGCTGGGAGAGGTTAATGGAAAACTTGTTGGTCCTGGGGGAATGACTCCTGTTTCCTCCGGCCCATAAGTAGTGGTGTAAAGGCATTTACATCATGGACTTAGCCCCTCTCACCTTCCTTCAACTGCTGAGTTTCTTAGAGCTGAGAAAGTGACCACCCATGACTAAAATTTAAATGATCGTTAAAATGCATGCATGCAACCTCATTTTAATATTTTAATGACCAGCCTTCTTGTTGTTGATGAGTTGGTCGCCTGTACCTCATCCAGGAGGTGGATGGGTTCAAAATAAGTTTGGTTCCTGTTCGAACTTTTTAGAATTTTTATGTCTGACAGATCCAAATTCAAACTTTTGGGAGTTAAATTGTAGCCTGTAGTGTAGGAAAAGTACTTTTACAGGGTTTTTTTTTAGAATTGGCAGTTAGAGACAAAATTATGATTTATCGGCAATTTTTGAACTGTTCTTGATAAGATGGCACTGTCTCCATTGGTAATCTTATAGTTGTGGGAAGATTGCATCAAGAAATTGCTCATTGGCTGTTTCGGCTTATTGTGGAATGTGTAGGAATTGGAAGGTGCCTGCTTGTCTTGGGAATCATTGAAACTGATTGACAAGCAGACACGAAGCAAGATCAAAGTCCCATGCTATGAATATTTCATGTATGTAAACCAGCACTAGTTGACAGCTCTGGGTCAGTTGGTAGCGCTCTCGGCTCTGAGTTGGAACGTTGTGGGTTTAAATCACACTCTAGAACTTGAGCACAACAATCTAGGTTAGTGCAGTACTGAGGTGCTGTCTTTCAGATGAGACATTAAACTGAGACCTCATCTGCCCTTTCAGGTGGATATAAAAGATCCCATGGCATTAGTTCAAAGGAGAGCAGGGGAGATATCTCCAATATAATCTAAAAGCAAAATACTGCTGGAAATCTAGAACAAAAACAAAAATACCTGGAATAACTCAGCAGGTCTGACAGCATCTGCGGAGAGGGATATAGTTGACGTTTCGAGTCCGTATGATCCTTCATCAGAACCAAGACATATAGAAACAAGATGAAATATAAACTGGTAGAAGGAAGTGGAACAGGAGAGCTTGATAGGGGGCCAGTGATAGGTGGAGACCAAGAAGAGACTGCCAAAGATGTCACAGACAAAAGGACAAAGGGGTGTTGACGGTGGTGATATTATGTAAAGGATGTGCTAATGGGGACATTAAGGGAAGCTAGTGGCAGATGGTTCTAGTGAGGCTGGGGTGGGGGGAAGGGATCAAAATGGGCTAAAAGGTGGAGATGAAACAATAGATCGAAACAAATTTAAAAATAGGAGTGAAAAGAAAAAAATATAGTTGTGAAAAAATGATAAATTATTGGAAAAAGGGGGATCGGAAAGGGGGTGGGGATGGAGGAGAGAGTTCATGATCTGAAATTGTTGAACTCAATATTAAGTCCAGAAGACTGTAAAGTGCCTGGTCGGAAGATGAGATGCTGTTCCTCCAGTTTGCGTTGAGCTTCACTGAAACATTGCAGCAGGCCAAGGATGGAGATGTGGGCATGAGGGCAGGGTGGTGTGTTGAAATGGCAAGCAACAGGAAGGTCTGGGTCATGCTTGCCATACAGACTTGAAACGTCAACTGTATCCCTCTCCGCAGATGCTGTCAGACCTGCTGAGGTTTTCCAGGTATTTTTGTTTTTGTTCGAGATATCTCCCATGCCTTGATTGACTGCTTATCAATCATTTTTAATGATTTCTAAGACAAGCAGGCACCTTCAAATTCCCTTATTGTGGGAATCACAATAAGCTGTAAACAGCCAATGAGCAATTTCATTGTATATCACAAAAGCAGATTATTTGGTCATTATTTCATTGCAGTTTGTGGCAACTTGCTGTGCACAAACTGGATGCCACATTTCTTGAATTACAACAGGTACTGCATTCCAAAAGTACTTAATTTACTGTATAGCACTTTGGGATGTCTGGTTATTCTGAAATGTAAATCTTCTTTTGTCCTTAAAGTGTAGAATGTTAGAAAGTTTCTTGGAGCAAAACTGGACATGCTCAGGTGAGTGCAAGACAACTCAAGTTTGATCACATCAGGACCTTGTAGATGTTAAGCAGGTTGTTTCTCAGTGTTTTAATATGTTATAAATATAATCCTTGCATTTTAGCATCTTAACGTTTTGTATTGTAGATTCCTTATGCTTTGGAACAAGATTCCCTCTAGTCTCACTGCATCCAGGAACAGGTGAAAGCCATTCATCCCCTCAAGCCTATCCCCCTGTTCAATTAGATCAGGATCAGTACATTAACCCTATTCCTTTCCTCTTCTGTAACCCTTAATACCCTTGCCTAATAAACACATATTGATCTAATTTTTGCCATTTTCAAATGACCTAGGCCAGAAACTACTGTTCAGCATGCGGGGGCAGGCCCCACACACTGACGTGTAAAATGACGCGTGATGATATTGGGCGTGCGTCCCAACATCACTGCGCATCATTCTGATCCTCAGTTCACCGGGCATGCACTGGAGTTGGCCCGCCGAACAGTCAAAGGCCTGATAAGGCCATTAATCACCTAATTAAACCGATTGTCTGGACTGCCCATCCAACCTTAAGGTTGGCGGGCAGGCGAAGAGCCCAGGCGGCCTTTGCATTTCTCATGAAATCTCATCCAAGAGCGGTATGAGGTTTCATGAAGGGTTTATAAATTAAATGAAAATTTTTATTAAAATACATAAACATGTCCCAGTTCATGTGACACTGTCACATGAGGGCACATGTCTGAGTAGTGTTTTTTCTTTTTTGCAATGTATGATTCTTAAATGCTCCATGCCTCAGGGAGATTTCTGTGCTCTTTTGCGCACATACGCGAAAGTGCACAGGCCCCGGCTCTCCCTCTCGCCCCCCCTTACCTGCGCAGGTAATGCTGAGTGCTTCCAGGTTCACATAATGCTGGGCAGGCCTTAATTGGCCCACCCACGCAAAATGGTGGTGCACAGCCGAGCATGGGCAGCAATCGGCTCGGTGTTTGTCTGTGCCCGCTCCCAAACCCCCCGCCCGATGGGAAGAAAAGGGATTTATTATACAGAAGTTTGCCAGCTGATTCACCTATCACTCAAATGTCTATGAAGATTGATAAGGAAGCATGCAGAGAGTCATATAATCTCAACCGGGAAGATAACAACGATGTCAACTGGGTTATTTTTAAATATGATGGACACCTTATTGTTCCTGATTCACAGGCACAGAATACAAGGACTTTAAACTTCAATGCACAAGTGAGGAGAAAATTCTCCCCCTAGTGTCAGAGCTTTTTGGGGCCTCTATCTTTAAAAAGCACACCATTGATTTGACACCCTCTCAAAATTCTGTGTTATTTCTAATTTTCTTGGCTGCTTTAATGTCAAAGGTGACACTGTCAAATTCCATACCCACTTCTCTCATCAATCCATGTTCAAAATCCTTCAATCTCTTTTTCACACTAGTCAGAGCACAAAAGCTACCCTTGTAAATATCACTAATAACAGTTTTACTGACCGTGACCATGGTAGCTATCCATCATTGCCCTCCTTAATCTCAAGTATAGTAGAACATTCCATTCTTCTCCACTGCTTCCATTCTAACTCTTCCAATATGATCAACACCTCTTCTGCAATGGTCTCTCCTCCTACCCTGCACTGAAATCTCAGGAGTGCCCAGTATTTATTACTTTACATTCTCATTTTCCCCAACAAAATGCTTCCTTTGGTAACATTATCCATTGGCATCTCCAAAACCACCTTCATTAATGCCATTGTGCTGTCTAAATTCTTGTCCAAAATTATGTTATGGATGTACAAATACACTCTTCATCAGCAAGATCAAGGCCATCCTATTTACGAACATATGAACACACAAATTAGGAGCAGGAGTAGGCCACTGGGCCCCTCGAGCCTGTTCTGCCTTTCAATAAGATCATGGCTGACCTGTTTGTAACCTCAATCCCACATTCCTGCCTACCCCCAATAACCATTCACCCACTTGTTAATCAAGAATCTATCTAGCTCTGCCTTAAAAATGTTCAAAGACTCTGGTTCCACCGCCTTTTGTGCAAGAGAGTTCCAGAGAGTCTCAGCTCTCTGAGAGAAAAAAGTTCTCCTCATCTCTGTCTTAAATGAGTGACCCCTTATATTTAAACTGTGGCCCCTAGTTCTAGATTCCCGCACAAGAGGAAACATCCTCTCCACATCTACCCTGTCAAGGCCCCTCAGGATCTTAAAGGATTCAATCAAGTCACCTCTTGCTCTTCTAAATTCTAGTGGATACAAGTCCAACCTGTCCAACCCTTCCTCATAAGGCAACCAGCCTATTCCTGGTATTAGTCAAGTAAATCTTCTCTGAACTGCATCTAACGCATTTACATCTTTCCTTAAATAAAGAGACCAGTACTGTACATAATCCAGATGTGGTCTCACCAGTGTCCTGTACAACTGAAGCATAACATCCCTACTTTTGTAATCAATTCCCCTCACAATAAATGATAACATTCTATTAGATTTCCTAATTAATTGCTGTACCTGCATACTAGCCTTTTGTGATTCATGCACTAGGACACCCAGATCCCTCTGAATCTCAGAGCTCTACAATCTCTCACTATTTAGACAATAAGCTTCCTTTTTATTCTTCCTGCTAAAATAAACAATTTCACATTTCCCACATTATACTCGATTTGCCAGATCTTTGCCCAGTCACTTAACCTATCTATATCCCTTTGTCGCTTCCTTATGTCCTCTTCCCAATTTACTTTCCTATTTATCTTTGTGTCATCAGCAAATTTACCAACCATTCCTTCAGTACCATCATCCAAGTTATTTATATAAACTGTAGAAATTTGAGGCCCCAACACTGATCCCTGTGGCACACCACTCGTCACGTTCTGCAATCAGAAAAAGACCCATTTATGCCAACTCTCTGCTTCCTGTTGGCTAGGCAATCTTCTATCCATGCCAATATGTTACCCCCTACACCATGAGCTTTTATTTTCCGCAATAACCTTTGACATGGCACTTTATCAAATGCCTTATGGAAATCTGAGGACAGTACATCCACCAGTTCCCCTTTACCCACAGTACATGTAACTCCTTCAAAGAATTCCAATAAAGTGGTTAAACATGAATTCCCTTTTACAAAACCATGTTGACTCTGCCAATTGCCTTGAATTTTTCTAAGTTCCCTGCTATAACATCTTTAATAATAGCTTCTAACATTTTCCCTGTGACAGATGTTAAGCTAATTGGCCTGTAGTTTCCTGCTTTCTGTCTCCCTGCCTTTTTAAATAAAGGAATTACATTTACTGTTTTCCAATCTAATGGAACCTTCCCCAAATCTTGGGAATTTTGGAAAATTAAAAGCAGTGCATTAACTATCTCACTAGCCACTTCTTTCAAGACCTTAGGGTGAAATCCATCGGGACCCGGGGAGTTGTCCACCTGCAGCCCTAACAATTTGCTTAATACCACTTCCCTGGTGATTGTAATTTTCCCCGAGTTCCTCCCTTCCATTTCCTAATTTACAGTTATATCTGGGTTGTTACTTGAGTCCTCTATAGTGAAGACCATACAAAATACCTGTTTAATTCATCTGCCATTTCCCTACTTTCCATTACCAATTCCCCAGATGCACATTTTATAAGACCAATGCTCACTTTGTTAACTCTTCTTATTTAAATATCTACAGAAACTCCTACCATCGGTCTTTATATTATTATAAATTATATATCATTATAGCTAGCTTTCTCTCATACTCTAATTTTTCCCTCATTAATCCTTTTGTCATTTTTTGCTGTTCTTTATATTCTTTCCAATCTTCTGACCTGCCACCCATCTTTTCATAATTAGATGTTTTTTCTTTAAGTTTGATACTGTTTGATACTTTTTTAGGTAACCACGGATGGCGGACCCTCCCCTTCGAATTTTTCTTTCTCATTGCATATTCTATGTATTCTGAAATATCCCTTTAAATGCCTGTCACTGAACTTTTATTGACCTGTAGCTTAACCTCATTTTCCAGTTCACTTTAGCTGGCTCTGCTTTCATGCCTCATAATTGCTCTTATTTAAGTTTAAAATACTAGTCTTGGACACACTTTTTCCCTCAAAATGAATGTAAAATTCAATTATATTATGATCGCTGCTACCTAGGGGGTGCCTTCACTATGAGTTTATCAATTAATCTTATCTCGTTGCTCAATACCCGGTCTAGGAGAGCCTGCCCTCTGGTTGGCTCCAGAATGTGCTGCTCTAAGAAACTATCTCGAAAACATTCTATAAACTCATCATCTATGCTACCTTTGCCCATCTGATTTTTCCAGTCTATATGCAGATTAAAATCCCCCATGATTATTGCTGTACCTTTCTGACAAGCTCCCATTATCTCTACTTTTATACTCTGTCCTATCATGTAGTTACAATTAGGGGGTCCGTACACTACTCCCACAAGTGACTCTTGCCTTTAACATTTCTCATCTCAACCCAAACCACTTCTACATCCTGGTTAAATGAACTTAGGATATCCCTCTCTAATGTGCCAACACCACCATTAATTAATAAGCTACCTCTCCAGCTTTTCCTAACTTCTGTCCTTCCTAAATATCACATACCCTTCAATATTCAAGTCCCAACCTATGTCATCCCAGAGCCATGTCTCTGTGATGGCTATCAGATCATACATATTTATTTCTATTTGTGTTATCAGTTCATCTGTTTTATTTCAAATGCTACATGTGTTTAGATAAAGAGCCTTTAGTTTTGTCCTTTTATTATTTTTGTAGCTTCTAATCTTATCTGCTGACTTACTCTTAGGTTTGTACTCTTTGTCCCTTCTTGTCACGGTCTATCATTTCCCATATTAATATCTTTCTCTCTTGCCTTGTCTTTACTCTTTGGTTTACCACATCTTTCCAAATTTGATCCCTTGCTCCCAACATTCAGTTTTAAACCCTCTGTACTTCCCTAGTTATGCGGCTCGCCAGGACTCCAAACCCCAGCACGGTTCGTGTGTAGACCATTCCAAAAGTACAGGTCCCACTTTCCCCAGTACTGCTGCCCCACAAAGCAGAACCCACTTCTCCCATACCAGTCTTTGAGCCAAGCATTCATTTGTCCAATCTTATTTGTCCTATGCCAATTTGCACATGGCTCAGGTAATAATCCAGAAATCATTACTTTTGAGGTTCTGCTTTTTAATTTGATGCCTAGCTCCTCATCTTGCCAATGTCATTGGTACTTACATGAACCACGACCACTGGATCCTCCTCCACCCACTGCAGGTTCCTCTCCAGCCCTGAGCAGATGTCCCGAACCCTGATACTCGGCAGGCAACACAGCCATCTGGATTCTCACTCTTTGCTATAGAGAACAGTTTGCTCATCCACCCTGCAGCCCCTGCCCTCATCCAAACAAGCTGAGAGAACCTCAAACCTATTGGGCAATTGCAGAGGTTCACACTCCTGTACTCTTGCCCTCTGGGTCCCCTTACCTCCCTCAACCAGATCACACCTCCCGGCCCTGACCACTGACCAAATCAGAAGACCCTATCCTAAGTGGTGTGACTGCCTCCTGGTATAAAGCATCCAGGTAACTTCCCCCCTCCCTGATGTGCCGCGGAGTCTGCAGCTCAGCCTCCACCTCATTGGGCAGAATTTTATGCTTTGTGAGCGTGCGCACGCCCGATATGAATGGGCGTGAAATAGTGCAAGCTGATGTCAGGCAAGTATCCCAGTATCATCCCGCACATGAGTAACCTTTAGATTGGCGGGCACGTGCGGCAATCGGAAGCGTGCCCGCCGACACTTAAGCGGGCAAATAAGCCCATTAAGGAGGCAATTGAAAGTGAAATTTCATGGCTTGTCCACTTTTACGGTTGGCGACAGGCCAATCGGCCAGGCGGCCTTTATATTTTTACTCAAACCCCGATCCAGGGCAGGGTGAAATCTCCGTGGGGAAATAAAATAAAAAGAGGTATCTGGGGACTGTTTTTTTATGAGGTATGCTTTCAGATTCTTGATTGTGCTGCATGGACATATTTTGCAGCATTTTTGTTGTTTTATTTGTTGTGTTGAGGTCTGCAGTTCCCTGAGGCAGCTGTCTGCCTTCAGTGAGCTCACTGGAAGCGCTCACCAGCACCCGCGGTGATGTCGGTTCCCACCCTCTTCCCGCCCCCACTGGCAGTGCTGAACCTTTCTCAGTGCGGGGCCGATCACGGGCGGGGGCCTGTTTCCTGTCCACTCCCAGGCCTGCCGATTGTGTGCGCCTGATGAGTGAAAAATTCAGGCCACTGACTCTGAGCCGAAGTTCCTCAAGTCGCAAACATTTACTGCAACATGTTTGCCCTGGATCACAATGTTATCCAGGAGCTCCCACATGCTGCCGTCTTGACACATCACCTGCCCTGCCATCCTTACTGTGTTTTAAATAATTACTTAATCATATTAATCAGTTATTTATGTAGTTCTCCTACATATTTTATTAGCTTTACCACCAATTTGTGTACTATTTTAAACCTTAGGGATAGAATAGAACTTACCCACTTTGCTTCCACCAAAATCTCTGCAACCTAGGGCAGAATTTAACACCCCTTGGAGGCAAATTGGGAGGTAAGAGACAATTAATTGGGCAGGAGGGTGCAGGGTGGGAACCCCCCATTCCACCTCTGCCTGATTAAGGCCAGGGCAGGAAATCTTGTTGACAGCCTTCCCGCATGGATACTAATTGAGGCCCTTAGGTGGACATTTAATGCCCATATAAGTGCGTCATTAACCAGAGAACCCAAAAACCAAACCCCAGAGGACATTCATTGTTCAAAGGTCCTTATGTCTGTTTGAAGGGCCAGCATCAGAAAGGGGGGCTCGCTGACACCCCCTGTCCTTTCTTGTGATCCCCTCCTCCCTCCAGCCAATAACTCCCTCCTCGTGACCCTTAGCCAGCCCTCATTCACCTGTGACCTGTGTCTCTCATCAATCTTAGGCCTCTGGTGGGTGCATTAACGGCAGCAGCCACTGTTTACATTGGTGCTGATGGTCAATGGAGAGCTGCCAGCCTTTGATTGGCAGGCTAGCTCCTGGGGTTGGGAGTTCCATCCCCAGGGTCCTAAATCCTGGGGAAGGCCTGATACTGGCTGGTTAAGCATTTAATGTTGCCGGGCCTTTCGAAGTGGAGGCGATGAAGGGATCCTGACATTTCTCCAGGTGGTGGGTGAGAACCCCATCCTCAACATTAAATTCAATCCTAGTCCCTGATTTGAATCCCCTCTGCAACTGCTCACTCAGTCTGAACAACAAATCAACGTTTACCCTTGATGATAACCTGATTTTCCTTTGTATTTCAGTTAATGTTCTATTTGATTCTGAGTTGATTTGAGGCTAATATCCTATCAAATATTCAGACTCCATTTTGATATCTCCAGCATTGCCTGCTTCCACCTTATCTTAGCCCATTACTCCTGTCATCCTCATCTTTAGTTTGGTCACCTCCAGGCTTGACTCCTCTAACACTACTTCACAGTTTGCTTGAGTGCCAAATTATATGAACTCGAAATGATATAGCATACAGTGCTATGAGCCAAGTGCTGGAAAATGGGATGAGAATAGATAGTTGCTTGATGGCCGGCATGGACACAATGGGCCAAAGCAGTATAACTCTATGACTCTATGATCTAAAACTTTGCTGGCTGCTTCTTATCTATATAAGACCTCTTAATGCTTCTGTTATTGTTAACTTAATTGAATCCTGTCCCCCAGCGCATCGAGGGTCACTCAGCTGCTAACCTCATTACAAACATGGACAAAAGAGCTGAACTCCCAAGGTGAGGTGAGAGTGACTGCCTTTGACATAAAGGCCGCATTTGACTGAGTGTGGCATCAAGGAGCCCTAGCAAAACTGGAGTCAATGAGAATCAGGGGAAAAGCTGTCCACTGGTTAGAGTCATACCTAGCACAAAGGAAGATGGTTGTGGTTGTTGGAGGTCAGTCTTCTCAGCTCCAGGACATCACTGCAGGAGTTCCTCAGGGTAGTGTCCTTGGCCCGACCATTTTCAGCTGCTTCATCAATGACCTTACCTCCATCGTAATGTTAGAAATGGGGATGTTCGCTGATGGTTGCACAATGTTCAGCACCATTTATGACTCCTCAGATGCTGAAGCAGTTCATGCCCAAATGCAGTAAGATCTGGACAATATCCTGGCTTGGGCTGACAAGTGGCAAGTAACATTCACATCGCACAAGTGCCAGGCAATGGCCATCTCCAACAAGAGAGAATCTAACCATCACTCCTTGACATTCAATGGCATTTCTATCACTGAATCCCCCATTATCAACATCCTGGGGATCAGCACTGACCAGAAACTGAACTGGACGAGCTATATAAAAACTGTGGCTACAAGAACAGGTCAGAGACTAGGAATCCTGTGGCGAGTAACTTGCCTCCTGACTCCCCAAAGCCTATCCACCATCTATAAGGCACAAGTCAGGTGTGTGATGGAACATTCTCTGCTGCCTGGATGAGTGCAGCTCCCACAACACTCAAGAAGCTTGACGCCATCCAGGACAAAGCAGCCCGCTTGATTGGCACCCCATCCACAAACATTCACCCACTCCACCACTGAAGCACAGTAACAGAAGTGTGTACCATCTACAAGATGCACTGCAGGAATTCTCCAAGGCTCCTTAGCATCTCCAAATCCACAACCATTACAATCTAGAAGGACAAGGGCAGCAGATATATGGGAACAACATTACCTGGAAGTTCCCCTCCAATTCACTCACCATCCTGCCTTGGAAACGTATCGCCGTTCCTTCACTGTCGCTGGGTCAAAATCCTGGAACTCCCTTCCTAACATTACCTACACCACATGGACTGCAGCGATTCAAGAAGGCAGCTCACCACCATCTTCTCAAGGGCAACTAGGGATGGGCAAAAAATGCTGGCACAGATAGTGAAGTCCACATCCTGTGAATGAATTTTTAAAAAATCAATTTAAAATCTTTCTTCTCATTATGTTCTCCCACTTCAGCAGCTGTTTCCAGCTCAGTGTGCCAAAGCAAATCCTCTGCTATTCCAACTCTAGCCTTCATTTTCTTCCCCCCATCACTTCATTTTCCTTAGCAAATCCTTAAGGCTTCTTGGTCCCAAGCTCATAAACAATATCCCTCAACCCTAGCTTGTTATCCCTCTCCCCAACAAAAGAAGCCTCTTCAAAATCTATGGGTGGAATTGTCCCAGATTTGCACTAATTTCAGCAGCAGGCATGAAAAAAGTTGTTTCACCCATCAGTCGCAGTGTCAGGTTTTTGCTCTGTATTGTCCCCATCCCACTTCATAAATTATGCAGCCACAGGAAACACGCTGGATCGCTGGTGAGTGTCTTCCAATTGGCCCGCTATGCCATTACCTTGACACTTCCTCACGCCAGGTGCTATATTTAAAATGCAGCCATACACATACTTCTCACTGCTTGCAGCCCAGGACTGCTCTGGTGAAGACATGGCCCCAAAAACTAGGAAAATGGCAGTACCCCGATTCAGTGGTGCATCCCTGGGATGCCTTCCGGGCATTGTGGAGGCCCACTGTGAAGTCCTCTACCCCTGCTCTGGCCACAGGAGGCCCATCAGTCTCATCACTCCGGCTTGGGAGGCGATGGCAGAGGTGATCAATGCCAATGCTGCACACAAGAGGTCAGCCATCCAGTGCAGAAAAGGGATGAGTGATTTCATCCGTGCTGTCAAGGTGAGTGAACCATTTCATTAGTCTCAACTCACCTACTCACAAGGCCTCCACTGGCATCTCACTCACTGCCGGCTCAAGGGACATCACCACACACTCTCTCACATACATCCTCACATCTTCATCTGGCCTCATCCAGTCCATGGCTCCATTCAGCACACATGCATGCCTGGCATCCTTCTCGTTTGGCCTGGCATGTGTCTTGCTCACACTCTCTCCACTTCTCTTTATGAAGGACCAGATCACGCGAACCCAACTGGAGAGGTCTCTGACCGGGAGAGGAATGTTGGATATCAATGTCCTCACTCCATTCGCGAGTAACACCTTGGAGCTGGCCAGAGAGGATGTCAACCGTTCCTGTGGAAACAGTGGCATCAGCAATGAACAGTCAAGTGAAGATCTTGCACCATATCAGCCCTCTCTCAATGCTATTCTGAGTCCACTGTTCTGTGTTCAGTGTGGCTTCCAAGCACTAATATCCACTTTCTCTCCTAGGCAAATCTGCCACTTCGCTCTCAGGCAACTTTGAGCCTGACCCCAGCACCAAGGGCCTCTTGGATGACGACCCTGATGGCAGCACCATTGAAGACCCATCGTGGTGCTCACCCGCACCCTCGACCAGTGCAGTGACACACGCCTCTGTGGGATCTAGGTGTAGAGTAGCCTTTGGATAACAATCTGGTGAGCACACCACACAATCTGTTCCACAGCAGGCCGAGGCAGGGATATCTTTGGTTGCCGGCGCTCAGAGGATTATTGGAGGCCAGGAATCTGCTAAGTCTGAGTCAGATACCGAGCCTCTAGAAGAACTCCTCAATCAGTTGGTGGAGCTGCAAAGCCAATCACGGGAACATCAGGGAGAGATGTCTGGTGCACTCCACAGATTGCAAGGGGCAATGGAAGAGTCTTGTCTGCCTTCAGTCCAAGGTGATAGCACCGGCATGCTGATGTATCGAGATCAACACTGGCAGGATGGCAGCTGTCACGAAGACCTTGTCCAGGACATTTGTCCTGCACTGCTACGCGGGCTGAACTCCATCGCTGATACCATAGTTGGCCTCTAATGGTGTCAACGGGAGATGGGGGTGAGGCATCTCAATTTCATTCCAGTTTTCCCTTTTCCTCAAGGAGCCAGCCAGGGGGCCTCAGGCACCCATAGGGAGGAGGACCAACAGCTCAACACCCCACGGCCATCCACTCAGGTAACTCCAGAAATGTCTGGTTGATCCAAATCCCCTCTTCCTGTGACCTCCACAGCTCTAGCTCAACAGGCCGAGGAGGGTGCAGCTGGCCCACAGCAGGACACCCGAAGCAGGCTGGGGCCTTCCAGGTCTCAGCTCTCCAGACGATGCCCGCCAAGGTCATCACAGTGCGTAGCAGTCAGCAGGTGGCCTCCATCTCCACTATGGATGTTACAGGAGCACCAAGTCATAGTGGCAGGGTTAGGAAGGTGTAATTGCACAGCCTGGGCACACGTGTGAATCACTTGTGCATAATGTTCACTATTGTAAATAAACTCCCAAGAATGTCTCCTTGCCTCTGGCTCCTTGTTACGATAAGCTGTGCTCATGTCACTCAGATGTGAAACCTTGGTCCATGCACAAGATAAGGGCAGGTGTCTCTGTCCTGTACCTCTTCCCTGTGCTTTATGCAGCCTTCAGACCAAAGTGATGGTCCAGCCTCACATTCCCTGGACACATTACTGATGCCTGCACCTTGATGGTGCTTGTCATTGCTGCCAGAATGTAGTAGGCAGGCATGACAGCATTCTGTCATTCTGTCTGTGTGCTCTCAGTACCTGTAAGATGGGGCTGGCCCCCGATCTCATCAGCTTCTGTGATGCTGTGCTCCCAAAGAGGTCAGGTGTTGAAGGCTGACAAAGGATCAGGTGCATTTAAAGTTTCATGGCTGCATCTCCATGATATGACCCTGATCACAGAGCACAAGCGCAAGGCTGTGTGCCTCACCTTTGAGTTCCCCTCAAAGTTCAGGTCGCCAGGTGGACACCTTTAAAAGGCAGGCATGAAGCATGCTGTTCTGAAGGCATGCCAACGTGGGTGCTAAATTTGACGTGGAGGGATGATTCCAGTGAGCAGGGCTTATAATGAGATGCTAAAATATTGAAATTAGGGTTCCTGTTGTGCGGCAGTGGGAAACATGGCCCGCCAATGATGGCTGGAGCAGATGATTGCAACCAGTTTTGGCCCTCTCACCATATTGTCCACTCACACCTGCCATGACACCTGCTGCCAATGGGACTGAACATTTCTGCCCTATATGGTTGCCTATATACATCCCCTAGCTTCTCTCCCACCATTGCTAAGTTTCCATTTTAATTTCTTTGGGGCACTGTAGAATATTTTACCCTGTAAAATCCCTATATAAATATATATAAGTTGATTTGTCAATATCTTCCTAATTTCCTAGGCACTGACACCCTCCATTCTTACATGAAGAAGCAATGGTTGTTGACAGGATATTTAACTATGGGGATCGTGGGGATGGGAGGAATACCACAACTGAGCCCAATCTTGCCTTTATCCAGTGAGCACACACTTGCCAGTAGGAGTCACTGCAAGGCCACGAAGAACAGGGACACACAGTGATTTCTCTTATCTGAAGGGCACTGAGACCAATTGTAGCACCTTCTTAATTGAGATCAGCCAACTCATCACAACCCAGGAATCAAATTTGGGATGTTTTGTGCTACTTGATGCTGCATTACACTGAATACTGCCTTTATCCATTAGCCCACTGAAAGATCTTATCTCAGTTTATTCCATGTTTTCCACTGCAAATGTCATCCATTTTATGACAAGTAATAAATGACTGAAGAAATCTTCCACTGACATCACAAAGTTACCAGTATATAAAATTGCAATAGCTGAGCCTAGTAGAATTTATTTATTACCAATCCTTGGTCCTGTACTGGTGGTGGGAGTTATGTTTCTTTGTGGTAATTGTCCGTCTGTCTGAATACTGTCAGTATGTGGTGAAAAATGATAAGACAATCTCAGTGGCACTGAGTCAATTGATTTCTGGTTGTCTAATGAGAATGTCAGCAGGTGCCTTCATGGTAGAGCTTCATGTGTGTGATCAATAGAACACAGCTTGGAATACTGATAAATAAATGCTCTCAAGAAAACCAATATTTTTCACCTTTTAAGCCAAGCTTTAACTCAAAGGCCATAGAAAATCAGATTACCATCGTTGGACCTTGTAGCATATAATTAGATTCCATTCACGACTGGATAGACAAACAAATATTATTTCTTGTAAGCCTTAAGAAAATTGACTAGGCTATTAAAATTTCCTTCCAGACGTGTTAGATATCTTCCTACCCATTTGTCTAGTTTATGTCTGGTGTTAAGATGTGGTAGTTTCAACTTAATCTCCCTGACTTGTACCTCCCTGGAGCTAATATAGGTGCAGCTAATATATTCACACGTTGTTAACTGTCTCTGCTTGCAGAGGATTGTGATATAGCGCTATAGCAAAAGAAAGATTGCTAGCATAGGCAATAAAAGTTGAATACATTTTCAGCATGTTTTCTTTCCGGCGATGTATTGGGCTAAGAATGGGTTAGCCTCTGAATTCGGGTACAAGGGTCATTGTTCGTGACCCGCCCCACACACTTAGATTGAGGTGGGCAGCACACAAACGTGGTGTACCTCCTTTATTTGAATAATTGTAGCATTGGCCCGAGTGACTTGCAGGCTGCTTTCTACTGCTGGATGCTGCCTGTGGCTTGTACACACAGCGGCATTGTTTGCAGACCATGTGGTACAGCCAATCATTTCTTCTTAAAGGAGGCTGCATTTTAAAGGAAGTTGCACTAAAATATTGTGAGTAAACACCAGGGCAGACAGAGAGATTCTTCATGACAGATGTGGTGCTGGAGGCATTAGTGGTGCTGGTAGGCTTGAGGAATGACACCCTGGATCTGTGGGGACAAAGAGACCCTTAAGGACCATCCTCAGAAGGAAGTGGCAGCAGGTGGCTAGGATGGTCAAATCCTGGAGTCTGGGCCTGAGGACCTGGCAGCAGTGCAACAAGAAGTCTAATGACTTCACACAGATAGTCAATGTGGATGAATACATCTTCAAATGACATCCCCCACCACTACAACACCAACCTCTTACACTGCTCCATGCACTACACCCTCACTCATTGAGCAGAACTCCCAGGCGCTCAGGTCTCATGCCTAACATCAAAATACTCCACCTCACCCTCACACCCCTACCATTGCAGCCAGCCTTGTACCCCACTCATTGCTTGACATACCTTCAGCTATGGCAGATGCATCAACCAAAACGCAATGCCTTCTGTCTTCTCTCTTGCAGGACAAGGTGGCTCACATTAGAAGAAAGCAGAGCAGATCTGGCGGGGTCTTAGGTCCTTTGGACAAGATGTTTGTCTGCATCATGGGGTAAGCTTTGATAGAGTCCCTAGCATCGGACGACGCCGAGAAATTGAAGAAGATGGTATTATGCCCCTTCTGTACTCCCAGCTCACTCTCATCCTGCTATCTGGCATGGTGAACACATTGATGGTTTGACTATGGACCTCTTGCTCCCCAGCCTACCCCACCCCATATCCCTCACCGCCACCTGCCCCTCTGAATTCCTGCTTTCAGAAACCAAGAATTGCCACCTGTCAGGCCGCAGGAACCACAGGAGAAGGAAAGAGAGGAACAGCACAGCACCATTAATTAAACTGTCACTGGCACTGCATGTGGCTTGGAGGTTAGTATAGAGTTGAGATCAATACATGGTGAGTCACCAGGCACAAGTGAGCTGCAGCCAGTCCAGCAGTAAATGATGGTATATTTGCCAGCTCACTGGAAGGTAAGGCGGCACGTGAGAATTACTGCTGAGGACTCAAGTGCAGAGCTTGGTGCGGTGTCATGGGTATCTGAAAACATAAACTCGGGGGATTGGGTTGGGGAGAAGCGGTGGGGGTAAGACAGGCTGGGGTGCAAAGCAAGAGGTCCTTTACCACACCATCTGCAGTTTACATTTCATGCCAGATAGCAGGATAATGGTGAGGTTGGTCTTGAGACATGATGTAAAGCAATAACATGGCACAATCTTAAGTGCTGTCAGCCAAGCCAGGTTTTGTTGAGTTCCGAACTTGGGAATTTGGAATGTGAGGGAAGTCTAAGGCCAGAATTTTCTGTCCCCATTGGCATCCGGTGTCACGACAGACGTGAGTGGATAATATGGCCAGAAGACCAAAAATAAGTTTCATGACATCATGAAACCAGTTTGTGATCGTCGGCTCCACCCATCAACGACAGGCCCCCTTTCACGCTGCTGCATGTTGGAAACATAATTTTAATGCGTCTGCATTAAAGCCCTGCTCTCCGGAATCATACCCCCTCATCCTGCCACATCGGCTTGAAAACAGGCTGGCCAGAACACATCTTCACAAGTGTGATGTGCAGAAGTCGGGACTTACTGTTGGAGCCTTGCTCGTATTGCAGGCACCCAAGGAAAAAAAGATGTTGGAGCCCTACAGCTACTGGACACTGGAGGAACATGTGCATTGCATGCTGCGTGGGTTCTTATGGGCATGGCTCCGCCACGAAGCAGCAGCTCATGGAAGATGGAAGATCACTGATGATGTCTGGAGTCTGCTTTGGGACATCAGGGCCTTGGCCCTGGGTGGCTATAGATGATTGTCGAGGGGTTGGAGAGGAAGGTCTAGGTTTGACTGGAAGAAGAAGGTGTACCGGGGTGTGGGTGAGGAAGGTGTATCGGAAGAGGTGAGGTTGGGAGATGAGGAATGGTGGTGTCGGGCCAGTGGTTGGGGGGAATGGAGCGAGTATGGGGGGAGGAGGATATAGTGTGGGAGCGGCAACTGAGGAGGAAGGTGTAAGGGGAGAGGAAGGTGTAGGGAAAGGAGTTTGGAGTAGGGCAGGAATTTGGGGGGAGGAGTAAGCGGTGGGGGATGTCCAGGTGAACGTTAAAGGGAGAGGTCTGTGGAGTCAATGACTGCCTCCTGAGGAGCCAACTGAGGGTGGGCATGGTAGGAGGGGATGGTGACTATGAGAAAGGGCAGAGTGAGCCGGTAGGGTGGGAGAGTTAGGGTATGGCAGTAGCGCTAGAAAGGATGGCGAGGGTGGTTGGTGCGGACTTGGAAGCAGACACGGACACTGGTGGTGGGAAGGAGGAGGTCGGGGAGGTCAATGTGGATGGGAGTGGGATTCTTGGGAAGACATGGAGTGTGCAAATTCACCTGGACATCCTCGAAAGTAAAGGGTTCTGGTTGGTGGGTGATGGTGGGGAGATGGAAGGTGATGCCAGGGGTGATCCAGAGTGATGGGGAAAAGGACATGGATGACTGGAGGAGGGAAAAGGATAGCAGGAGCTAAAAACACAGTTTATAACCACCATGCTTCTGAAATCAAAAGTAAGGAGAGCCTAGCATTGGGTGGGCACAGCTGCTGCATGGGAGTGTGATCAGTGGGTAGGTGGAGATGCAGGTCAGCTCAGAGGAACAACCAAAAGGCAAAATTGAAGATGCTCAGGACATTAAGGTGCATGCGATGGATGAAGGTTCCACAAATGTGGGAGGATGCTTGCATGAGGTTCCGAAAGGCCCTGCCACACACACCCTTCTCCCTTCAGAATCACTCCTGGTCCAGCTGTGTGCAGCTGAACTGCTAATGGGTTGGGGGAGCTGGATGAAGGGAGAGGACTCGCAAAGCCTGTAAATGAAGCTGAAAGACAGCATTACACGTTACTCAGTGAAAGTGAATATATTTTCAGATTATAAAATGACAAAATGTGTTCACCCGTCAACTACTTGTGATCAGAAATTCTTAACTGCTCTAGGCCTATCACTTCTTCTAGGTGCTGCCCTGACATCCACAGCTTGGGCAGACAGCCTGTGCAATGGTTGGCCCTGTAGTCTCCGAATTCAGCGTGGGCCCTCTGGGGAGCCGAGGCCTTGAGGGCCCCGGCTTGCTTTGGCTGTCCTCTTGTGGGCCAGCTGCTCTGTCTGCAGTGGCAGGGAGCGAGGTTGAGGGGGGCAAAGGGGGCTCAGAGGGAGAGGACACTCTTTGAGATTCCTGAGTGGATGTCTCAGGGGTGTCCAGTTGCCTCTCCTCCTCCCTTCGGGTGCCTAAGGACCTTGGCCTGACTCCTCAAGTTGTCACTGCAGGAACTCACCCATGGCTGCCACAATGGAATGCAAGTCTGCACACATCTCTGCGTTCTGCTGGACCAGGGTCTCCATGGCATCCGCCATCCTTTGAGACCTCCATACGCATACATGTGGGCATCGCTTCATCAGAGACCATGCGGATGCACTCCTCCGACTCGCATGTCACTCTGTTGAGAACTTCCAACAGCTCTGCGTGATGTTCCCATGTCTTCTGCTGACTCTCCATGATGAGTTGGAAGGCCAAATCCAGAGGCTGGTCATTGGACTCAGACCTCACAGGTGCCTCTTTCCCAGCAGTCCTCTGAGTGCCAGGGAGCTCGGCTGAACCTGCCTCCTCCTGCTGCGGACATGTGTCTCTGCAGTGATCACCAGATTGTGAACCCAATCTTGCTCCAGATTTAGGTCCCACTGAGGTGTGTCTCTGTGCTAGTGGAGGGTGTGGTTAGGGGCTGTGATGGGTCTTACAGGCTGCTTATTTCTAGCTCTTCAATGTAGGAGATGTCCTTTTCGCTGGAGGTGTGGACCTGGATGGAGCTGAGGGATTGGCTAGCTGAGGGTTTGATTGCTTGGCAGAGCTATCTGTGAACCAAAGTAGAGATAAGTAGTGCATGTCAGCAGAGTCAAAAGCAGGAGAGAGGGCACTCAAAGTTGTGTTGAGAGAAGGATAATGTGATGCAAGATCCTCACATGGGTATTCACCGCTGACCTCACTGTTGCCGCAGCCATGGTCCATGTCCTCACCAGTCAGCGCGATGGCACATTCCTCAAAGTGAATGAGAGGTCTGGGACCCCGAGTCTGGGACCATTCCTGGCTGTTATGAGCCAGCTTCTCTTGCATGGAAACAGAAGGAGAGAGTGTGAGCAGGCCACATGGCACTGTGTGGAATGTTTGTGTGGTAAGTGGAGACATAGACAGGGTGAGGCCATGAGTTTCAGGGGATATGAGCCTGATGGAGATGTGACGATGTGTGAGAGTTAATTGTGTTGTCCCTTGACGTGTGAAGTCCCTGTGGATGTGTGATGGGTTTGTGAGTGTTTGAGTGGAGAGTGACTTACCCTGGCAGAACGGGTGAGACCATTCAGCCTCTTCCTGCACTGGATGACTGTCCTCTTTTGCAGGGCATTGGTGCTGACCACCACTGCCACCCCCTCCCATGTTGGACTGGTGACCTTGCTTGCTGGCCTTCGCCTGGAGCGGGGGTAGAGGGCACAGCGGCGGGCCTCCACTGTGTCCAGTAGGTGCTCGAGGGAGGTATCGCTAAATCTGGGGCAACGTGTTCCCAGACCCCTCCTATCCCTTGTAGAGTACTAGCTCTGTGCCGATGTGGCCTTTAAATATAGCACAAAAACAAAAATACCTGGAAAAACTCAGCAGGTCTGACAGCATCTGTGGAGAGGAATACAGTTAATTTTTTCGAGTCCGTATGACTCTTCATCAGAACTGAGAAAATAGAGAAATAAGGTGAAATATAAGCTGGTAGAGGGGGGTGGGACAAGTAGAGCTGGATAGAGGGCCAGTGATATCCGGAGGCAAAGAGGAGATTGCCAAAGATGTCATAGACAAAAGGACAAATGGGTATTGACAATGGTGATATTATCTAAGGAATGTGCTAATGGAGACATTAAGGGTAGCAAGCAGGACAAGCTAGTGGCAGACTGCCTTAGTGGGGATGGGGTGGGGGGAAGGGATTGAAATGGGCAAAAAGGTGGAGATAAAACAATAGATCAAAATAAATTTAAAAATAGGTGGGAAAATATATTTTTTCAAAATTAAAAATTATTGGAAAAAGGGGTATCAGAGGAGAGAGTTCATGATCTGAAATTGTTGAACTCAATATTCAGTCCAGAAGGCTGTAAAGTGCCTAATTGGAAGATGAGGTGCTGCTTCTCCAGTTTGCGTTGAGCTTCACTGGAACTTTGCAGGAGGCCAAGGACGGACATGTGGGCATGAGAGTAGGGTGGAGTGTTGAAATGGCAAGCGACAGGGAGGTCTGGGTCATGCTTGTGGACAGACCGAAGGTGTTCCGCAAAGCAGTTCCCCAGTCTGCATTTGGTCTCTCCAATGTAGAGGAGACTGCACTGGGAGCAGCGAATGCAGTAGACTAAATTGAGGGAAGTGCAAGTGAAGTGCAGCTTCACTTGAAAGGAGTGTTTGGGCCCTTGGATGGTGAGGAGGGGGGAAGTAAAAGGGACAGTTGTTGCACCTTCTGCAGTTGCATGGGAAGGTGACGTGGTTGGGGGTTGAGGTGTAGGGGGTGATGGAGGAGTGGACCAGGGTGTCCCAGAGGGAACTATCCCTGCGGAAAGCTGCCGGGGGGTGAAGGGAAGATGTATTTGGTGACGGCATCATGCTGGAGTTGGCAGAAATGGCGGAGAATGATCCTTTGAACGCGGAGGCTGGTGGGGTGATAAGTGAGGACAAGGGGGACCCTATCATGGTTGTGGAAGGGAGAGGAAGGTGTGAGGGGGGATACGCGGGAGATGGGCCGGACACGGTTGAGGGCCCTGTCAACCACCGTGGGTGGAAAACCTCGGTTAAGGAAGAAGGAGGACATGTCAGAAGAACTGTTTTGGAAAGTGGCATCTTCAGAACAGATGCGACGGAGGCAAAGGAACTGAGAGAATGGGATGGAGTCTTTACAGGAAGCGGGGTGTGAGGAGCTGTAGTCGAGGTAGCACCTGGTTAACTGAAGGCTTGAGGTGACGGCAGGGTGGGCGAATCTAGGCCGCCCCAGCAGCGACCTGGTGTGTTTCCAGGAATGCATAAATAATGGGGCCGGAATGGGACGATACAGCATGACAAGTTGCCATTGTGGTTGGTGGTTAAAACTTTTTTCCTGCTCGCTACCACACCTAGTGCAAATCTGGGTCTGGGATGATTCCACCCTAAGTGTTTTAAGTGTTAATCTGTTTCAAACTTTTGGTGAAGTGTTGCATTTAGCATTTAACTTTTAGCTTGTAGTTTTCTTCAGTCTTAGTCAATTGGAAATAAGGGGCAATAATTTAAACTAGGGCCAGGGAGATATAAGTACTAATTTCGATTTGCTTAGCTAGTTAAACTACTTAACATAATTGCAGTGATATTTCTAAACTTGAAATCCTAATTAGTTAAACAAAATACAATAAACATGGCAAGGCAAGTGATGTGTGATCCACAACAATCACATCTGTAGTGGGTGTCTGCAGCTTGAGGAACTTCAGCTCAGAGTTGATGAGCTGAGTCTGAACTTTGGACACTGCAATGCATCAAGGAGGGACAAAGTTATCTGGACACTGTTATAAACAGAATTAAAGGCTCTTTATCTGAATGTATGCAATAAGATGGGTGCATTGATGGCATAAAGAGAAATAAATGGGTATGATATGACTGGTACTACAGAGACATGTTTGCAAATTGACCAAGGCTGGGAACTGAATATTCAAGGGTATTTGACATTTCAGAAGGATAGGAAGCAAGCAAAAGGGGGCGCAGTACCTCTGTTAATTAAGGATGGGATCCCTACATTAGTGAGCAATGATGTTGGCTCAGAAGATCAAGGTATAGAATAATTTTGGGTGTAGATAAGGAATAGCAAGGGAATGGCTTTAGTGAAGGGAATAGCTTATAGGCCTCCTAACTCTAGCTATACTGCAGGATAGAGTATAATTCAGGAAATAATGAGAGTTTGTTAGAAAAGGTACTGCAAATTGTACTCTTCATATATGTTGGATGAATCAAGTGGTGAAAGTAGCTTTGAGGATGAGTTAATAAAATGCATTCAGGACAGCTTCTTAGAACAATACATACTGGAATCAACCAGGCTATTTTAGTTCTGATAATGTGTAATGAGACAAGATTAATTAATGATCTCATAGTAAAGGACCCTCTAGGCAAGAGTGATCATAACATGCTAAAATTACACATTCAATTTGAAGGTGAGAATTTTAGGTCTGTTGCTAGTGCCTTGAACTTAAATAAAAGCATTTACAAATGTAGGAAGACAGACTGGGATAAAATAGACCAAAATATGGGCTAAAAGTTAAGATGTAGATTAAGAAGTGGCAAATATTTATGGAGATGTTACACAATTCTCAAATAAATATATACTCCATTGAGAAAGTAAGACACCTGACAGAATTTTTGGAGCCCGCTGGCGGCGGGTGTGATAGGTGGCGTGTGCGGAAAATATGGCGGGACCCACTTCACGATGGCATGAAGGCAGGTCTCGATCTTCTGCTCAGCACACCAATGGCGAGCCGCGTTTCCAGCCATCGGTCGGCAGGGAGTTAATTGTAATACATTAGCACATAATTACAAGGCCATCCCAACAGTCTCTTGGAACCCCGCCCTATAATCCAGACCATGTCGCAGGCAACGTGCACTTGGCGGCCTTCACTTTGGGGGAACTGAGGGGAGTGAGCAGTAGTGTTCTCCATGGCTTGCCTGCTGTTTACAGGCCTCAGAGGCACCGGGGGGCGGGGGAAGCTGATGGCTGGCCCCGCAGGCAACTGCTGAGGTGTGGGGTTGTGGGGTGGCAAGTGCTGGCCAGCCTCGGAGGCAACTGCTAAGGGTGGGGTGGGGGGTCAAGTGCTGCCCTGGTGCTGCATCCTGCGAACAGGTGGGGGGGTCAGGGTTAGCGAGGGGAGTGGCCACGCAGTAGGGACACTGTATAAACTGACCATGCCTTTGCAACTGAGACAGATCAGATGCAGCCACAGTGATATGATTGGGGTCAGGCTCCTAGCCTGCCTGCCCATGCAAGCAACATGGGGGCACCTAAGGGTCACCAAGCTTTCCATATCTTAACCCCACCCCCACCCCCACCTCCCCAGCACAGACCTCGAGTCTGCCACCACTTTATTGGACTGTGCAGCAGTTGGACTGCACAAGTTGTATAATCTCCTCTCCAACACTGGCCATTTAGCAGTCACTGCTGGAGGCACTCACAGCCCCTTGAAATCTCAGCATCCCGTTTGGACCAGTGTCCCCATTGTCGCAGGTTGACAGGGCATGCATGCACACACTCATCTATGGCTACGCGAGGGGTGATCAGCACTCTCCGGGAAGCATTAAGGGGCAGTCACACAGAGCCAGGAAAGGCGCTAAGTACAGCCATGATAACCAAGTCTTTCTCTCTCTCTCATGCTGCAGGAGGACCACATCAGGACCATGGATTCTGGTGACCTAGCTGTTTGCCTGATGGCCTACAGAGACCGTAAAAGGCAGAGGAGAGAATGACTGAGGCTCCTGCCTGTGCAAAGGCAGAAGCAGCAGCTTCATGAAGAAGGGGCAGCAGGTGCTGCCGCACACGCTGTCCAGGAGCGAGAGCGAGCCTTGGCCGATTGGAACTTAGCGACACTCAGGACCTATAGATGCTGCCTACCATTCCAGCAGATGACTGAGAACCAGTGTCGCCAATGACTACGCTTGTCACAACTGCCATTTAATGCAGCACTTGGCGCCAAGAGGACATGGAGGGCATCCACTGCCAGTGGTTGTGAAAGTGACCGTGGCGCTCAATTTCTATGCCAGTGGCTCTTTTCAGGGCTCCACAGGTGACCTCTGTGGGATTTCACAATCTGCCACCCGTAAATACATCCATGAGGTCACGGATGCCATCTTCTCCATGGCACACAACTTTGTGCATTTCACCCAGCGCCAGGACAGCCAGGATACATGGGCCATTGGATTCGCCCTGATCTCAGGATTCCGGTGCAGGATGCGATTGACTGCACATGTGGTGCTCAGGTCTCCATCGCTACACTCGGTGGACCTCATCAACCCCAAGGTCTTCCTCTCACTGAACGTGCAGCTGGTATGCGACCACCAGAAACGCATCCTGCAGGTGTGCGCATGGTTTCCAGGGAGTGCGCACGATGCCTACATCCTAAATCACTCACAGATCCCTTGGTCTTCCAGGGTCCACAGAAGCTGCAGGGTTGGCTCCTTGGGGACAAGGGCTACCCACAGAGGCTGTAGCTGATGACAACTGTGCAGTGGCCTCAGACTGCAGCAGAGCGACGCTATAATGAGGCTCATGCAGCAGCTCACAACTTGGTGGAACAGACCATCGGGATGCTGAAGATGCGGTTCTGGTGCCTGGACCAGTCTGGTGGAGCCCTGAAATACAGTCCGCAGAGAGTGTCACACATCGTTATCATCTGCTGTGCCCTTTACAACCTGGTGCTGCAACAGGGTGGGCAGCTGGCTTAGGAGGAGATGGAGGAGCTGCATGTCTCCTCCGATGACGAGGACGCTGACGGGAATGAGAGTGAGGGGGTCCTCGGTGGTGACGATGACGGGGATGACGCATTGGTTAGATGAGGCAGGCACACACGGGAGGCCCTCATTGCTGTCAGATTTGTGGAGGATAATGATGACATGCAGTGAGGCGTCCTTATAGATCCTCACATCACAGCTGTGAACGTTTGACTCCAGCCTGGTTTACCGCAGCACCAATACCCTCTGTGAGAACGCTCCTGTCATGGAGATCCAGTGGAGGCCTAATAGCCGCTTGATTGCAGGAGGATGATGACAACATGCAGTGAGGACACTCCATAGATCTTCACATAACCTCTGAGAATGTCTGACTCCTGTCTGGCCGAAGGCAGCTTGCTTGCTCTCCATGATCAGGGCCATCTTAGAGATGCGGCCATGAAACTTTAGATGCATCTGATACTGTGTCCGCCTTCAGCACCTCAGCCCATCAGGAGCTGGTGCACAGTATCACTGGTCATAGATGCTGGTGGGATGGGGGCCAGCTCCAGCTTATATGTGCTGAGAGCTCACAGAGAGATTGTGGGAACTCTGTGGTGCCTGCCCACTACATTCTGGCAGCAATGACCAGCACCGCTGAGGTGCAGGCATCAGTAATGTTTCCAAGGAGTGTGAGGCTGGACCATCACTGTCGTCTGAAGACGGCACAGAGCACAGGGAAGAGACCCTGGACTAAGACATCTGCCTTTATCTTGTGCAGAAAGGTTTCACATCTGAGTGACACGAACACTGCTCATCAGAACAAGGAGCCATAGGCAGGGAGACATTCTTGGGAGTTTATTGACAATAGTGAACATTATGTACAAGTGATTAACTCCCATGCCTAGGCTGTGCAGCTAATTCTCCTTAACCTTCCTAACCCTGCCGCTACATCTTGGTGCTCCCTGGACACCACAGCACAAGTGGAGGCAGCCTGCTGACTGTGACACCCTGTCTGACTTTGATAGGCGTCCTTTGGAGGGCTGAGATTTGGAGGGCCCCGGCCTGCTTTCAGGATCCCGCTATGTGCAGTGGCACCCTACTCAGCCCGTGAAGCTGGAGCTGCTGAGATCACAGGAAGATGGGAGTCAGATGGGCCGGTCACTCCTAGAGTCACCTGGATGGATGGCCCCAGAGTGTACACCTGCTGATCCTCCTCCCTATGGGTTCCCGAGGGCCCCTGGCTGACTCCGTGAGCGGAAGGGGTAGCTGGAGTGAGATCGAGCTGCCCAGCATCCCTCTCGCTTACACACTGTTGGAGACCAACTATGGCATCAGCGATGGAGTTCAGCCCATGCAGCAGTGCAGGAGTGATGTCCTGAACCGAGGTCTCCATGGCGGCTGCCATCCTGCCACTGTTGACCTCGGTGCATTGCAATTCTGGCGCTATTACCTCAGCTTGAAGACGGATGAACTCCTCCATCGTGCTTTGCAATCTGAAGAGCGCAGCAAACATCTCTTCCTGTTGTTCCCTAACTTGCCTTTGCAGCTCCAGCAACTGTGACATGACCGAGTCCAGAGGCTCATCATCTGACTCAGACTCAGCAACGTTCTAGCCTCCAGCAGTCCTCCGAGTGTCGGGGGCCTGGGAAGTCCCTGCTTCCACCTACTGTGGATCAGAAAGTACGATGTGCTCACCAGGTTGTGATCCCGAGACTGCTCTAAAGTTAGGTCCCACCGAGGTGTGTGTCTCTGCGCTGGTGCAGGGTGTCAGTGAGCGCTGTGATGCCTTCAGGTTTCTTTTCGGAGGTTTCTTCGGAGCTTGCTTGGAGGCTCTGGATCATGGTCTCCGTTGGCTGCTTCCCAGACGTGCCTGCGAAAACAAGGAGAGATAATTAGTGCATGGCAGTGGCCCATGAAGCAGAACACACCACTCATAGTATGACTGTCTATTGGATGTTGCACTGCTGGATCCTCACTTGGGTACAGCAGCGCTGACCTCACCGTCAGCACAGGGCTGGTCCCGGTCAGCGCTGGCCAGCTGGATGGCTGTTTTCAAGTTCTGTCAGAACGTTGAACTCCAGCATCCCCCCACCTATCTGCGACCTTTCCCACCTGTTGCGAACCAGTTTGTCCTGCATGGATAGAGATGAGGAGAGTGTATCAGGATGCCTCACCTGTATGGGTGGTGAGTGGCCCCATGGATGGGATGAGGACAATGATGGTGTGTATGAAAGAGTGAATGTCCCTTGCACTGGCATTGAGGGCCCTGTGGATGTGTGATGGATTTGTCAGTGTGTGAGTTGGAAGTGATGAAAAGAGTGACTTACCCTGGCGGAACGGAAGAGATCATTCATCCTTTTGTGGCACTAAGTCGCTGTCCTCCTCTGCAGGGTATTCACGCTGACCACCGCTGCCACTGCCTCCCAAGCTGGGTTGGTGACATTGCTACCCATCCTGCAGCCAGAGCAGGATCACGGCACACCCCAGCAGGCCTCCATGGCATCTAGCAGTTGCTTTGGGGACCAGATATTGAAGCGGGGGGCTGCAGTCTTTTTTCCTATGCTGACCAAGTCTCCTGAGCAGCAATGGTGAGCTGGTGGCGATAAGCGCTTTGCTGGCAGCTGCCTTTTAAAGATGACGGCCAGTGCAATGCAACAGCGAGGTAATCGCAAGCGGGCGAATGAGAGTCCACCTGCCATGGAAATGGCATGTTTCACGGGAGTGAATATATAATGAGGCGGGCTCGGAAAGATACGGTATGAAAACCTGCCATTTTCATTGGTGGGTAGGACTCCATTCTATCCGCCCACTACCGGACTTAGTGCAATTCTGGGAAAATTCAGCCCACTATGGCTGGGGCATGACATGGGAGATTCAGCGGCCAGCCAATAGTCCATTGACTTTTGGCGGGACAGGACAATCCTGCCCTATGAGAAGAATGCACCATCATAGCTAACGACGGAAGTTAAAAATGGTATCAATTTGACAAAGATGTACAATGCTGTCAAGATTAGTGGTAGGCCAGGAAATTCTAGAAAATTTTAGAAACCTCTTAGACTCAAAAATGATAAAGAAGGAGAAATTAGAACACTAGAGTCAACAAGCAACTAATGTAAAAACAAATAAGAGCTCCTACAAGTATATAAAAAAGAAGAGGGTAACTAAAATAAACACTGGACCCTTAGAGGCTGAGACTGGAGAATTAACAATGGGAAGCAAGGAAATGTGAGAGATTTTGATCAATTATTTGTATTTGTCTTCACGGTAGAAGATGTATAAAGGATCCCAAGGATAGTAGAAAATTAAGGGACACAAGGGAAGGAGGAACCAAAACAAATAACTATCACTAGGGAAAAGTATTAGGAAAACTAATAGGGTTAAAGGCTGACAAGTCCCCAGGACCTGATGGCTTATATCCAAGGGTTTTAAAGGAAGTGTTTGCAGAGATAGTGGATTCATTAGTTGTAATCTGCCAAAATTTCCTAGATTGCATCAAGGTCCCAGGAGATTGGAAAAATGAAAATGTAACATGCCTGTTCAAGAAAGGGGGAAATCAGAAAGCAAACAACTATAGGCCAGTTAGCCTAACATTTGTCATTGAGAAAATACTGGAATCGATAATTAAAGAGATAGTCGTCAGACATTTAGTAAATCATAATACAATCAAACAGAGTCAACATGATTTTGTGAAAGGGAGATCATGTTTGACAAATTTATTAGAGTTCTTTGAGGATGTAACAAGTAGGGTGGATAAAGAGGAAGCAGTAGATGTAGTGTATTTGGATTTCCAAAAAGCATTCAGTAAGGTGTCACATAAAAGATTACTGCACAAGATAAGAGCGCATGGTGATATATTAGCATGGATAGAAGATTGGCTAACTAACAGGAAACAGAAATTCAGGGTAAATGGGTCATTTTTTCAGATTGGCAATCTCTAATTAGTGGGGTGCCACAGGGATCAGTGCTGGGGCCTCAGCTATTTACAATTTATGTTAATGACATGGTTGAAGGGACCGAGCATATTATAGCCAAACATGCTGATAATACGAAGATATATAGGAAACAATAACAACAAAAAAAATATATTTATATAGCACCTTTAACATAATGAAACATTCCGCGACACTTCACAGGAGTGTTGTAAAACAAAGTATTGAATCATATCAGGAGATATTGGGACAGATGACCAAAAGATTGGTTGAAGATATATGTTTTAGGAAATGTCTTAAAGGAGGAAAGTGAGGTAGAGAGGTGGAGAGGTGTAGGGAGGGATTCCCATTGCATGGGTCTCGGCAACTGAAGGCACAGCTCCTGATGGTGAAGCGCTTATATGATGCCAGTAATGAGGAGCACAAATATCTTGGAGGGTTATGTGGAAATTAGAGAGATAAAGAGGAGTAAGGCTACAGATGAACTTGTAAACAGGATGAGAATTTTAAAATCAAGATGAAAGATGGGAGGGGGACATGTCTTCAAAGGGATACAGATAGTGAAGGAATTGGGCAAAAAATTGACAAATGGAATATACTGTGAGAAATATGATGTAGTCCACTTTGGTGGAAAGAATAGAAATGCAGAATACTATTTAAATATAGAGAGACTACAGAGTGCTGCTGACAGAATACTTGCATTGGAGGCAGTTCAGACAACATTCACCAGGTCGATTCCTGGAATGAAGAGTTGTCTTATAAGGAAAGGTTTGGCCAAAACTCACTGGGGTTTAGAAGAATGAGAGATAACCTTGTTGAAACATATCAAATTTTGAAGGGGCCCGCCAGGGTAAATGCTGAGAGGATGGTTCCCTATACGGGGGAATCTGGAACTAGGGGGCATTGTTTCAAAGTAAAAGCTCTCCTATTTAAGATTGAGATGAAGAGGAATTTAATTTCTCAGCGAGTTGTTAATCTTTGGAATTCTCTACCTCACAGAGCAGTGGATGCTGGCATTTGAATATATCCAAGGCTGTGTTACCACCATGTGAGGAAGGGTGAAATGACTCCCCTATACTACCATTCCAGGTCTGACTGTTTCCTTAGTTCTGTTGAAGAGTCATATGGGCTCGAAACGTTAACCATATTCCTCTTCGCAGATGCTGTCAGACCTGCTGAGTTTTTCCAGGTATTTTTATTTTTGTTTTTGTTTTGGATTTCCAGCATCTGCAGTTTTTTCTTTTATCCGACCGTAAACAAGGTCTTTTTTGAATTTATAAGGTTGAAGGTATTAACTCAATGTCTGTGTTTAACCACTCACGTGCTGATTGTAAATAAACTAGTTTGACAGGATTTCTTGAGTTTTATACACAAAGGGGTTAGTTTTTACTGAGCTAAGTGCCCATAAAGATGCTTAAAAAGGTAAATCCACATCCCAACCTTCAAAACACACTCCACATACACACAAGTATGCAGAATAACAAGTTATACAGTAAAAGGTTACTTTTTAGCCAAATTAAAATTCAGTGATAAAAGGCAAAAAATAGAGAGTTCACTGTTTATGATTCCTTCACTGGTATCTGTAGCTGTGGCAGAATATTTCCATGGTGGTCTTGAAATTTCAGTGGAGCTGAAGTCGATGTAAACTACAATTTTGGGAGACAGTCTGTTCTTTAAACATAATCCATCTTTTCCAAAAGTTAATGATATTTGCACCTGATGTTCCTTTAGTTTGAAAATTCTCTATCTTTGTGCTGGATTTCAAACTGTAATAGAGATAAGCTCTTGAACTTGAGAAAGAGAGAGAGAGGGGGAGAGAGAGAGAAGGGAGAGAGAAATTGTGTTACTGCTCCATTGGAAGATTTCTTCCAGACTCCTGCTTAGCAGCTTGGGGGTTGTAATAAAATACATTCAAAAATGGTTATTCTAGTCACATGACTTCTTTCCCATAATGATTTCAGAAGGTAATTGATTAGCTCATGTCTGGACAAACTTTGGCTATTGTTTTATGGCCTAGGTGATTAGATTCTGTAATGCCCAAGCCAGTAATTCCTGAATGATTCATCATCCACCTTGATGAGATAGGAAGAATATCTTCCATATAGTTAATGTCCCAGTAGACTTTCTGTCTCTGCAAGAGAGGTAGTTTTTTAGAAATGCAAATGGTGAGGTCCAGCATAGTTCAGTAAATCTTTTGAAGTAGTTTGTGATATCAGCAGGTGTGAGATCCCATAGGAGTTGTCTTGTCACATCTTAATTGTAATTCACGTTGGAATCTTCTGGAAACTGGTCAACTTGTAATACTAGATGACTAGACAGGTGACTTGTGGCAGCCATCTTAAGCCAGTGTCTTTGCTTGCTTTTAAAAGTCCTTTTAGAGCAGTTCAATATATGTTTGAACATCCAATGAAATTAAAGATTAATGTCACACATGTACATGTCACATAATCATGAAGCTGAATTAGACAGATTTTTGATCTAAAAGCAAGTCAGAGATTATGTGCAGCAGGGATGAAAGTGGAGTTCAGGCCATAATTAGATCTGTCATGATCTTTTTGAATGGTGGAGCATGCTGGAGCTCCTATTTCTTATGTTCTTACGTCTTACAGGATCTATTGTAGCTGTCCCTATGATGTGCAGGACCATCACCTCAATTGGGCTCAGGGAATGAAGTGTATCTGTTCCCTGCCAGAGCGGCTTTGCTCTCTTCTATTGTTAGCAACTTTGTCTTGAATGTCAGTGGAAGGATGTCAGTGATTGCATTACACTTTGTTTGCATGATGTGCCTGCCATAGCTGAATAGCTGGAGGTATGTGGATACAGCAGGAGGTGAGTGTGATATTGCATCATTGAAAGTTGTTAAGGGTGAGATGGAATATGTGAATGTTAGGACTGAGTTAGGCCTATGTAGGCAACACACAGTTTGCATGCTGCCTGCCTCAGCAATAATGGTGTAGACAGATCATGAAAATGGGCCTTAACAAATTTTTATCCCTATGGAATGAATATATTGAATTATGAAATAAAGACTTCAAATTCAACTTGATTTCATTAAAGAAAGAAGCTAATTTTCTAACTTCACACTCCAGAATATAAAATCATGGGGAACACTGTCAAGGAGATATAATAATGTGTATAATGTTATTGGAGATTATTTTAAAATAGAGTTCTAGTGGTGCTTGTGTCTATGTGTGTGTATGTGTCTTAATTGGATTAAAACCAGCTGGTCTAGAGGCTTTAATGTATTGAAGAGAAGTAGGTTTGAAATGTTAATTAGGTGGGAAGTTACAAGTTGAAGAGTAAAGGGGAAAATTTGCATTTTTAAATAAACCATTCAAAAGAATGGGTGAAATATTATACCTAGCCAGAAGAAGCTAAACAATGTGTTTACTTTTTCCAAAGCTTACTACTAAAATTGGTATTATGAAAGGGTTTTATTGTTAGAAGAGATAGAGTTCAAAAAAACCTAGTGATACAATGGCAATTTGCATTCAAAGAGGAAAATATGTATTAAGGAAGAGAAAGCTGTTGGTAAAGAGGGAGGGATTCCAAGATCTAAAGCCTCCAGTCTGTAAGCCTCAAGCTGCTGTCTGCAAGGACCCAGAGCTGAAAGAAACTCATTTTGAATGTAACTGTCCCGAGTGTGCTTTGCCAGGGGTCTGTTTAAATCTATGTGTTTTACTGTTGCCTTAACAGAGGTGTAACTAGGAATCAGATTAATTAGGGGATTTTTGTAGATATTATAATAACAATTTTGTAGACACATGTATGTATTTACAATCTTTCTTGTGTTAATAAATGTTTAATTTAGTTTTATAAAAATCTCTTGAGACTCAGTAGTCTTATTACTACTGAATTCAAAGCCTGCATGTCAAATCATGCAAATTGGGTTATGACAGTTGTTTCAAGTTTCCTTCTGGGGTTTGAACAGCTCAGCATTTACCGTCGGCTGTGTCATAATAACACACCTGTAGTTTCCTGATACATGCACTCAGCAGCTAAAGCACCAGGAGTGTACATTTAGAAACTCCACGCAATAGGTCAAACATTTCAAAATGTGTACTGTATTGGTCAGAATGTTGTGCATCAGGATCAGCACCTGCCAGAAGCTCTCACCTGAACTTCCAAATTGGATTATAATTATATCAAGAGAAAAAATTGCATTTAAATAGCATCTTTCATGGCCTCATATTCAGTACATCCAAGCATTTTTTAACGGCAATTTAGTACTTTGGAAGTACTTTTGAAGTGTAATCACTTTTAATATAGGAAATCAGCAGCTACTTTGTGTACAGTAAGTTACAACAAATATCAATGTGATAATGATCAGATAATCTGGTTTAGTGATGTTGGTTCAAGGATAAATGTTGACTTGGGCACTGGGTAGATTTTCACAACTCTTCTTTGACTAATGCCAAGGGATCTTTTACATCCACCTGAAAGGGTAGAGACCTTGGTTTACTGTCTCTTCCTAAAGACAATCTCACATGAATGACAAATTACCACATACACAGAGGGCTGCTTCTGGGAACTCCCATAAGGGGAGGAAGGATGCATGAAGTCTGCTTCAAATGTTAATTGACTCCAGTAGCCATCTTACATTGAACACAGCCACCTCTGTAAAATTTTCTGTGGAAGCAACTAGAGGTCGCTGTACAGTTATAGAATTCCACAGCACAATAACTGCAAGATGCAGTGGAAAATAGTGATGCAGAATGTCTGGAGAGAGTGGATTTGGTATAGGGAAGGATACCCAACTGTTCCCTATACCAAATAAATGCTTTCTTACATGCTACAATGTCTTACTATAAGCCTGCTGAACCATTATATACAACCAAACACTTAACACAAATGCCATATTGTAGTAACATACACATACAAGCTGCAACTTACACTTGAATTTCTTGTCACACTGACTAAAGGAGCTTCATATGAAAATTCCTAAGAAAACATAATGTTGGTAAAACCAGAACTTCAGTCAGCTTCTATGTTGTGTGAATGTGAAGATCCCTACTAGACAGCTGGAGCATTGCAATCAAAATATTTCTGATTTGCTGAGTTTTCATGATTCAAGGAAATGGGGCAAGCATATTGACAGAGGTATAAATCAGCTCTGAATGGTTTGGCAATACTTCTATAGCCAGCTGAATCTCAAGTGTAAATTGTACTTCATTCTCAGTACTTAATTCACAACTCCAGGTGAAAGTCCAAGAATGACACAGAAGTAAGAAAGGAAAATTTCACGCTTAGTGATAAAAAATGGTGGAGTCATTAACAGGAGCATCACAATGGGGCAGGGATGGGGGACAAGAATGCTTCAGGGAAAGTTTTAAAAGTTATCTCAACCTATCAACATTCTTTGTGGTTGAAGGGCAGAAAATTAAGATGTACATGGTATGAATGAAGGAACAGGAACCCTCGGTGTATGTATTATTCTGCAGACAAATGACAGAGCAGTCCAGAACCCAGGCCACAGTTTGGAACTGCTCAAGTTGGGGTGATATTGCATGAACTGCTTGTGATGAGGGTCGGCATCAGTGTTACTCCAAAGCACTATCCATGAGTCAGTGCTACAGTATGGATTTGACATATTTTCGCCTTCATGGCTCTAGCTAAGGTACTATCAGGGGTTAGGCTGAAGCCTCCTGCACATCTCCTTTGTTTTAGGCTGCACATGTTCTGAAAGAGTTTTGAATCATGAGAACAGTCTCAGAATCATGAAGCAGGAATGGCATCCAAGAGGGCTGTTCACACTTGTCTAGTGAGCAGGATGGGCTGGATAGACAATAATGTACAGTAATATTTGCAAATGTTATGTGATCAAATGTCACATGACTAAATGTCATGCGATCAAATATCGCTTGATCAAACCTCAAAGAATACATCCAATCATTGTAGGAACCCCATTCTTCAGCAACTTGGGCTCAGCTATTAAAATAAGGTGGGCCTACCCATTGCCACTCCTGGATGTGCTATCTCTTGATGGGCTGCATTCCTGCCTGGAACTTAAAATCAACCCCTAGATCTTAAGCATACTCAATTTATTGTGACAAATCCCATTTTGGATGTCTTTCTATGTGTAGGCTTGCAATGCAGAATAAATGAAAAATGTGATCAGGAGTGAATATGTTGAACTCCCAGGTGACATATGTAACTCATTATCTGGATGAGGAACCACTTTTACACAACACAAAGGAAATGTTGACATCTTAAGGATTGATTTCTGAGCCATGTTCAAATAGCTTTGCAAAAGACAAATTTTGCTCTGTGTCATCTAAAATATTTATAACAAGGCAGTTCTCTAAAATTACACGGCTGAGTTCTACCAAACAAAACAATAAAAAGAAAAGTGAAAACTAAATAAGGTAGGTTGCTCATTGAAGGCGTGGTAGCGCTTTGAATAAAATTCTCTATGATGTACCATAACAACTAGAAGGGAACATTTAGCTGAACATAAAACCTCCTGCTGCAGCTGATACATGTTTCTTTTTATATTAAAGAAACTGCTATTATAGACATGACAGTACAAAGTCTATTATTACTTTTCAAAATTAGCTCAAAGGATTTGTTTAAATTTCTTATTTTCTTGCAGTTAGTTTACTTTCTCAAGAGTGATCTATTTCAAAAACCCTAAGCTACCTGTAGTTGAATCTATGAATCTATTGTAACAACATCAGGGTCAATCTTACTTTGCTGAAGTCAATAATATTCTGTGTTCTTTCAATATTGTGTATCTTTATGTGAGATAAGTGCCTGGTGTATATACCTAACAATAAACGTGGAGAGGCTGCTACGCTGTCACTGCCATAAGAAAGCACAAGTGAGAAACAAATATGGATATTGAGAATTGCAAGAGATGCAAGTTGCTAACTGGAGAGTCAGCTCAAGGTCTCCAATGCCTGCTGAGCCTACAAATTCAAAGCTCCCAGAGCCTCTCTGCAAGTTTGAAAACTCAGCATTTTCAGTTAATAAAGTCATTTGAAAGTTTTCCCACTAGGCTGTGTAATTTTTGAGGCACCTATCAAGAAATCCCCAGTCTGCAAGTTGACAAAGCTGCATAGTCACTTGACCACCTGATCACAATGGACAATGTGGTCACTTAAGCATCCTCTGTTGTGAAACTTCCTCCTTTCCCAATGTCCTAAGCTCAGATGTGGCTTCCATCATGAATGCTTTCACTGGGCCCTAAAGACTTTAACTGCAACCCATGGCAGTCTGGATCATTTTGGAGAAACATAATTTAGGAACAAGAATAAGCCATTCAGCCTCTCAACCCTGCTCTGCCATCCAATTAGATCCTCACTGATTTGTATCTTAATTCCATTTATCTTCCTTGGCTCCAAATCCCTTCATATGTTGTCTAACATAAATCTACCAATCTTAGTTTTGAAATTTTCAATTGACCCAACAGTTTTTTTGAAGAGGGCATTTAAGAGTCAACCACATTGCTGCAGATCTGAAATCACATGTAGGCCTAAAAAACATTAGTGAACCATATGGGTTTTTACAACATTGGCTTTGTGATCAGAATTTTAATTCCAGATTTTTATTGAATACAAATTTCACCCTCTGCTGGTGAGATTTGAACCCAGGTCCCTAGAGAATTACCCTAGATCACTGGTCTAGTAACAATACCACTCAGCTACCACATGTTTACTAGCTACCCTATCAGTACCTTCAATTATCATAAACACCTCAATTAGATCATGCTCAATGCTGCTATACTCAAGGGAATTAAGCCTAATTAATACAAATACCCTCATAATTTAACCCTTTTAACCCTGGTATCCTGGCGAATTTGCACTGTGGGACTGAATGCAGTACTCCAGATGAGGTCTAACCAGAGCATTACATGACTATAACATACCTTCCACCCCTTTGTATTCCTGTCCTCTTGGGATAAAGGCCAACATTCATTAGCTTTTTTAACTTATTTTTAGTTCCTGCCACCAACTTTTAGTGATTTGGGTACTTGGGCCTCAAAATTACTTTGCTCATTTACAGTTCCTAGCTTCATGCCATTTAGAGAACATGCCAATCTATATTTTGGATGAATTCACACTTGCAACTTTTAAAGCTCTGTATTCCAGACTCCTTTTAACACAGAAGCTTCAAGAATCTCACTGTTGCCCAGCAGTCTCCTCCCATGTAGATCTTTTCCCTTGTTAATGGAATGCCCAGCTGAATATAGTTCTTGATGGCATGTAACTCTTTCGAGTACAAACCCGTTTCCATCTGTTTCAGATGAAGTTACATTATTTCATAGTTTGCCATTGTGAGATTTGAACTCTTGATCTTGGGGTTACAAACCCAGTACCATAACCACTTGGCCATTTAGGCCTTGATGGCATGTAAGGTGGAGCTGATGCAATAGTCAAGCCCATTCAGATATAAGGCTTCTTAAATATGCAAATCAGGCTCCTACCCAATGGTAGGATCTTGACTCAAAAATTCAAGTCTTCTTCTTCTTAGGCTGTCCCTCGGGGTCTAGGATGACTTGCTTCCACACTAAAAATGAGCTCTCAAGAGTCCAGTGCAGTCTCTGTCACAGGTGAGGCAGATAGTTGCAGGGAATGGGTGGGTGTGTGCCTAAGTTGCCATGTGCTCCTTTGCTGTCGATACTTGGCTTCAGCTAGCTTTTGGCAATGAGACTCGAGGTGTTCAGCTCCTTCCCAGATGCTTTCCCTCTACTTGGGGCGGTCTTGGGCCAGGAATTCCCAGATGTCGGTGGGGATGTTACACTTTTTCAAGGAGGCTTTGAGGGTGTCCTTGAGACATTTCCTCTGCTCTCCTGGGGCTCACTTACCATGTCAAAACTCTGAGTAGAGTGCTTGTTTCGGGAGTCTCATGTCAGGCATGCGGACAATATGGCCTGCCCAGCAGAGCTGATTGAGCATGGTCAATGCTTCGATGCTGGGGATGTTAGCCTGAGTGGGAACACTGATGTTGGTTTGCCTATCCTGCCAATGGATTTGCAGGATCTTGCAGAGACAGCACTGATGGTACTTCTCCAGCGTTTTGAGGTGCCTACTGTATATAGCCCATGTCTCTGAGCCATATGGGAGGGCAGGTATCACTATTGCTCTGTAGACCATGAGCTTGGTGCCGGGTTTGAGGTCCTGGTCTTCAAACACCCTCTTCCTCAGGTGGCTGAAGGCTGTGCTGGCACACTGAAGTTGGTGTTGGACCATGTTGTCGATGACTGCCCTTGTTGACAATTGGCTCCCAAGGCTTGGAAAGTGGTTCATTTTGTCCAAGGCCTCATTGTGGATTTTGATAACCAGAGGGGGTTATAGGGGTTGGGGGTGGCGGTGGTGGGGTGGGGGGGGGTGGTGATGGGCGGTGTGGAGGAGGTAGTTTGGCAGAAGACCTTTGCCTTACAGATGTTTAGTGTTCAGGCTTTTGTATGCCTCGGTGAAGGTGTGGATGATGGTTTGGATCTCGGCCTCTGAGTGTGCACAGGCACAAGCACCATCTGCATACTGTAGTTCAATGACAGAGAATGGGACAACGTTGGATCTGGCCTGCAGGTGGCAGAGGTTGAACAGGTTCCTGCTTGTTCTGTAATTCATTTTCACTCCAGCAGGGAGCTTGCCGTGGGTGAGATGGAGCATTGCAGCAAGGAAGATCGAGAAGAGCATTGGTGCGATGACAGAGCCTTGCTTTATCCCAGTCCAAATATGGATTGGGTCTGTGGTGGATCCGTTGGTCAGGATCACGACTTGCATCGTGGAGCAGGTGGAGGATGGTGATAATCTTTTGGGGGTGGTTGAAACGGGGGAGGATGCTTCATAATCCTTCATGATTTACAGAGTTGAAGGCTTTTGTGAGGTCAAAGAAGGCCATTTACAAGTGTTGGTGTTGTTCCCTGCATTTCTCTTGAAGGCCATGCCCGTTGTGCCCCTTAGGGGCAAAATCCGCATTGCGACACTAGGAGGAGCTCTTCAGCCACAGGGAGAAGACAATTAAGGAGATTCTTGCAATGACCTTCCCTGTGGCTGACAGCAGGGAGGTTCCTCTATAGTTACTGCAGTCACACTTGTCAACTTTCTTGAAGTTGGTCGTGATTACGGTATCTCTGAGTTCTCCTAGCATGCTCTCCTTCTTCCAGATAAAGGAGATGAGGCCACGCATTCCCCCCAATAGCACTTCTCCGCCATGCTTTAGTGCTTCAGCGAGGATTTCATGTATCCCTGATGCCTTGTTGCTCATTAGCTGTTGAATGGCCTTTTCTATCTCATGCAATTTGGGGTTGTGCTGAGAAGGTGGAGGGTAGCATGCTGTGGGATGGAGACAAGGACACTCATGTTGAAGACAGAGTCTTTGTTAAGAAGATCTTCGAAGTGCTCCTTCCAGCAGGCGCTGACTGTCTCTCTGTCCTTGATGAGTATCTTTCTGTTCTTGGCCAGCAGTGGAGAGGGGCTTTGGGTGCTGGAATCATAGGTGGTCTTGACTGTGCTAAAGAAACCTCGCACATCATTGTTGTCAGCTAACTGGTGGATCTCCTGTGCTTTCTCCACCCACCGTCAGTTCTTTAGGTCGCAGGTTTTTTTGCTGGACTTCAGCCGTCTGTAGAGCTGCTTTCTTTCTCTCGAGTTGGGTTGCTGTTTCAGGTTCAGAAATGCCTTGCTCTTGTGGCTTATCAGCTCCTGGATTCTTGGCCATTCTCATTGAACCAGTCTTGGTGTTTCCTGGTCGAGCGACTAAGCGTCTCTTCATGGGTGCTGATGATGATGGAGGCCCTGAGGGCAGACCAGGCACTGTGGACACTCTGCCTCTGTGTGTCACCAGGAGTCGCCAGGTTGGCAGTGAGGTGCTGGCTGAATAGGGCTCTCTTATCAGGGTCCTTGAGTGCCTCAGGCGAGTTAGATCAGGATTCATTGGCTAACCTGTGGTCCAGAAAGCTGGAGGCCACTTGTAAAATGAGTGAGAATATTTCAAGTTTTTATTTTTGTGGGCCCAGGGAAAGTTAGACTGTGGCCAGCTTATTAAAGGCCATCCCCCAATCCCACAGGATTGCCTCCTTCTTCCAGAACTGGCAGCTGGTTCAGCGTGGGATTTGGCCTATTTCTTGTGTCCCCAGTGTTAGGAACAATGTATAATTCTTAAGTTGAATATATACATATTCGTATGTTAAGTTAAAAAGGGTTCCAGTTTCATTTAGGTCTTATTTTTGAATCTTGGTGCTGGGAAGTCTGGATGGACTCCTAACTAAAGGTGAAGTCTTTTGGGTTTGTTTATATATGTACATTTTTAATGAGGTTTTACAACTCCTGAAGATATAGGGATAGGTTAAAAGTTTAGTGATTGCTGGGAGGAAAACACAAAGAGTAAAACAAAATACTGCTGCCTAGTGACAGTGGTCCAGGAACACAGACACAGAGAAAAGACAGAAGAGAGTTCAGTGCATGTCAGAGAGTGAAGACAGGGATTTACAGATCTCTGAGAAGAAAACATTACAAGTCTATTGAGACAGTCGTTGACTGAATAGTCAATGTTGGAACTCAGTAAAGTGATCTGTTTAGCAGAAGTGCTGCTGAAAGACTGAGTTTAGGATGTGGTTTTTGGGTGTCTCAGAGACCTACAAGTTGGCTAAAAAGAATGCTTAGGAATTTAGCAGAAGAAAACCATTTGCAATTGTGCCAGTCCCAAGTGAGAAGCCTTTGTGTGTATAGCTAGTGATAACTCTTCATTGGTTTATGTGTCTGTAAAGATATTGCTGGAGTAAAGGAGTTATGTGAATTTGATGTATCTTCTTGTGTTTGTATAGAGATCTTTCCAACCTTTTTGCTTAGTGTAATATAGTTCATTTTTCTTGGTCAATAAGTATTTTATTCGTTGTGTTAAAAGTTCATCAGCAGACTCCTGTGAATTTGTTCAGTAGCTTTCCTCCATGGTTTCTAAAAAAAAGTTAGCCTCTGTCAAGACAGGCTTCACTCTGGGACTTGACTTGTCCAGTATTAACATCAGCTGAGATCATAACACTAGTACCATGACCTACAAAGACATGCCCATTTGTTACCTGCAGTTCACCAGTGGCTTTTGCATAAGACCAAAATATGAATTTAGTTTGGGCCTCACCCTGGCACAAACTCAGAATGTTAACTCTGTCTTCCTCTCCACAGAAACTCAGACCTGCTGAGTTTTTCCAGCTATTTTTGTTTTTGTTGTAACACACAAGTAAATACTGAAGCTATAGTCAATCATTAGAAAACAAATCATAGGCAAAGTTTTCGAGAATGGGACTGAATAGATAGCTCTTTTAGGGAGACAGCCTACATGAATGGGCTGAATACTCTGCTTTTGTGCTGTGAAATTTCATCACTCCATGAGAAGAATTTTCTCCATGTCGGGCAGGCGGTTTGGGAGTGGGCGCAAACAGGTGTGTAGCCAATCGCTGTCCGTAATTGGCTGCACAGCGCCATTTTGTGGAGTGGACGAATTAAAGCCCACCCAGCATGATGTGCACCCGGAAGCGCTACCTGTGCGGGCGGTGGGGGCGTCAGGGCCTGTGCTCTTTCACATATGCGCAATCTCCCTGAGGCATGGAACTGCCTCAGGGAGATTAACTTAAGAATAAAACTTTGCAAGAAAGAATTTTAAAAATTATTCAGACATGTCCCCTCATGTGACAGTGTCAGATGAGTTGGGACATGTCAATGAATTTTACTAAAAATTTTTGTTACATTTATAAATCCTTCATGAAATCTCATCGTGCCAACCTTAAGGTTGGGCGGGCAGCCCTGTTAATTATTTCAATTGGTATTTAAATGGTCTTAATAGCCCCTTGACAGTTCGGCGGGTGCGCAACCAAGTCCAGTGCTGCACGCCGACCAGGAAATTCAGGTCCATGAAACAAAAAAACTGAAAATTGTGATAACAATAAGAATTCTCACAAAAGATTTTTACAGCACTTTTAACCCACTCATTGCCTAACAACACTGGATGTTGCTTAATAAGAGCTTGATTAATAAACTGCATGAATGAGGTAGTAGAATGGTGGATGCTTGGATGATGTCACCGCATTATTACTGCTTTATTTAAATGTGGCAGTCGCTTCTGCTTCCATATCGCAGTTGATGCCACAAAATAGGTAAGTGGAAAAAAAATTGGGAATCTGGTGTAGATTTCCTGTTTGCCTCAATGTTATCCAAAAAGCGAGTGATAGGAAGAGGACAATCTAGCGGGATGGTGATTGATGTGATTAAAATGCCAAATTTTCAAGAAAGTAGAGGTTTACAACTCCCAGAGGAAAAAAAATCTAATAACTTCACAATGCATGTGGGCAGTTGGTTGTTTGACATATCTAATGGGCTTTAATTGAAACTCACTTCAAAACTATTATGAGCCGGCAGCACAAAACATTCCTAATTCCATTTTAATTCCCCTGAAAGAGGACAAGTTTAGAATTGGAAATGCAATAGTGGAGTTTTAGGAGGTCCTTATCTGACCCTGGTTTTCAAGTAAAATTGTAGGGGCAATATTGTGAACAAAGTTCTGCTTGGCATGGGATCCATGTTAGGGTCACTGGGAGATTAAATCAGTAGTGGGAATGGTTTTGGAACCATCTATCCTAGTGAGCACTGACCATAGTAGATCTTCATATTTGGTTCCTGGCAGTATTTGTGCTGCCACCAGATTGCCCACCTCAGGTGGGGAGAAATTGGCTGTGACAATTGCAAAATATGGTGTGGCCAACAGCTTTGGCAGAGGACCTTTAATTTCTTTTTTTTAAAATCCCCACCTTGCCTAGTGCAGTCAGTCACAAAGTGAATGTCACAGGAGGCTTTTAAATTTCAATCCCACTATCTGCAGCCTTGGTGCTACTGCACATTAGGACCAGAAGACATTCTTGATGTCCAGAGTTGCTGAGGTGTTAATGGCATGATATCCCCCAAATTATATTTTGCCATCATTACCTTTAAATTAAAGCTCATGTCCAAATGCAGCAAGACCTGAACAATTTCCAGGCTTGGGCTGGAAAGTGGCTAGTAACATTTGCGCCATACAGGTGTCAGGCAAAGATCATCTCCAACAAGAGAGAATCCAACCATTATCCCTTGATGATTAATGGCATTACCATCACTGAATCCCCCACTATCAACATCCCAGGGGTTATCATTGACCAGAAACTGAACTGGACTAGCCATATAAATATTGTGGCTACAAGAGCAGGCCAGAGGCTAGGAATCCTGCAACGAGTAACTCACCTCCTGACTCCCCAAAGCTTGTCCACCATCTACAAGGCACAGGTCAGGTGTGTGATGGAATACTCCCCAATTGCCTAGATAAGTGCAGCTCCAATGACACTCAAGAAGCTTTGTCCAGGACAAAGCAGTCCACTTGATTGGCACCACATCCACAAACATTCCCTCCCTCTACCACCGATGCACAGTATCAGCAGTGTGTACCATCTACAAGATGCACTGCAGGAATTCACCAAGGTTCCTTCGACAGCACCTTCCAAACCACAACCACTACTATTTAGAATGACAAGGGCAGCAGATAGATGGGAACACCGCCATCTGGAAGTTCCCCTCCAAGTCACTCCCCATCCAGATGTTCCTTTACTGTTGCTGGGTCAAAATCCTGGAACTCACTTCCTAAAAGGACTATGGGTGTACCTACACCACATGGGCTGCATCTGTTCAAGAAGGCAGCTCACCACCACCTTCTCAAGGGCAATTAGGGATGGGCAATAACTGCTGGCCTGGCCAGCGAAGCCCACATCTCGTGAGTGAATTTAAAAAAAAATGCCATTCTAAATATGGCCAATATGTTCAGGGTCCCCCTGCACCTCTGGTGAGAAATGTCAGAAGTGGTTGCAGCCATGGAGTAACCAGTGGAGCAGTGCGCTGCCTGATCTTCTGCCTTTGGTCTGGAATAGATGCATCCATGTCTGCATTGTGATAAAATTTGCAATTTTGCCAAGTAAATAGGAATTGGACCAATTTGGATCACCTTGGAGTTGAAATTCCTTTTTAAGCTCTTTCCCCACAGTACTTAGACAACACTTGCATTAAGTCACTGATATGCTAATGCTGCTGGCTTCTAGTGTGCATTCATTTCCTTAAAAGTATCTGAACTGCAATTACAGAGCCCTTATCTCTCATCATGCATGACACGCAAGGGAAAATTGAGCCAATGTGTTCTCTATCAATGGGAACAAACTGTTCCAAAGATATAGCACCGTGCTTTGATCCAGTACAAAGGCTTTCAGCTGAAGATGCGTGGGAAGTGACCATAGTAACCAGTGCAATTAAAAGCGTTTGAAAAATGATTTGTCCTTCAACTGAAAACTGTCTCGGGTGACTGCAAGAGCAGACTTGGCCTTTGCGTGGCTGATCTAAGAATATCTCCTCAGAACAGAATGTGGTTAATGAACTAGTATAACTGAGGACACGCCAGCTTTTCAGCCTCAGCAGTTAGTATATTTGCTTAAGTTGATTTACACAATTTTCTTTAAAATTTATTTTTCTTTGATGTGTTCATGGCCTGGGTAAGAGTGTGATACAGTAATGTTGAGCGCAGTAAACTAAACCACAATGCAGCTTACCTGATACTGACCTGCCATCACAAGTGACAATTATTGTGAACATTTTAATTAGATTTAAGGGTTATTTCATTGGCCCCACACTGCCAGTTGGGAGCAATACTTTGTAGTGCTGGTTCTCTAACCTGCAGTCTCTTTGAGCTTGGCTCTCCACTGGAAGAATAAAATTGGTGAATGAGTATTCTGTTTGTTTAGAAGTTGCATTTCAGCAGGAGTTCTTCCAACCTCTTCCTGTAACTTTGGCAGAAACCCCAGAGGAACAGTGTACACATCTGTTTGTGACGCCTTTGCATCTCTGCTGATTTTATGCTGAGATCCAGCACAAAATTGGGATTTTACTCCATAAAGCTTCACAGTGACACATTTGTGCTGTACATTGAGCATCAGTTATTCTGAATGATAGGGTGCTGAGGGTAGAGGCCATCTAATTAACTGACATACAGTGAGTACATCATCACCAAGCATATCTGGAAAATTGCCTTTAATAACTGTCTGTTGTGACTGTTTCCTCAATGAATAATCTTTGTGCTCTAGCTTGAGCAGAGCAATAGGTATTTCTAAGGGCATATCTCTCTATTTGGAGGAGAATAAAAACAGAGGGGAACTGCAGAATATGTACTGTATAGGTGGTTTTGCATTCTAGGCACTTAATAAGGGCTCATCTTACACCATCGTCTTTGTTGCATGGCCAATACAAAATAGAAAATGCTGGAACGACTCAGAAGGTCAGTTTGTGGTAGATAAACTAACCTTTTAGATATAATGTTTCATCAGAAACCGTTGATTGCATCTGGATGAGTCTGAAGACACCTTATGCAAAGACTGAAACTCCTAAGAAACATTACAATACTATGTACACATTGTGATCAGATTGAGGAAACCACTCCAAAAAAAGGGCAGTACACTGCCACCAATATTCTAAAGGCCATGAAGACTGCAGGGGAGGTTGCTCTCAGAAAAGGTCATGCAATTCAGATATGGCTCAGAACACCAATTTATTACCCAAGAGCACATCCTGAGGTGAAATACAATGAGGCACATTTATTCACCAGAATCTTGAGTACACCACAGGCATCCTAAAGCATTGATTCACATGACTGAACAGATCTGATGCAGTTCTAAAGCATAATCTGCTGAGGTATCAAAGAACTGTTTTTAATTTATTCTTTGGACATGGGTGCTACTGGCAAGGCCAACATTTGTTGCCCATCCCTTACTTCCCTTTGAGAGGCGATGGTGAACCAACACATCGAATCACTTGGTGAAGGTATTCCAGGTTTCCAGGGAGTTCAAGGATTTTGATTTTGACCCAGTGTCACTGAAGGAATGATGATGTATTTCCAAGTCAGGGCAGCGTGTGACTTTGGAGGGGAACTTGCAGGTGGTGGTGTTCCTATGCATCTGCTGCCCTTGTCCTTCTAAGTGGTGGAGGTCACGGGTCTGGGAGGTGCTGACAATTTCTGAAATGCTTCTTGTTTCTGGTGCACACTGCTGCCATGGTACATACTGGTGGAGATTGTGAATATTTAAGGCGGTGGATGGGGTGCTAAACAAGCTGACAGATTTTTCCTGGATGGCGTTGAGTTTCTTGAATGTTGGAGCAGAACTCATCCGGGAATTGGAAAGCATCTCATCACACTTTCCAAGAGCCCTATGAATAGCTTTGATAATGGAGCCAATAATTAAATTTAAGGTGACAGTCAAAGGGGATCTGTTGCAGAACATCCTGAAATAGCTACATTCTCCAAATGTCCATGGTGTCAGCAGTTTAGTCAGGCTGCTTTGTAGCAAGGTTCATATGCAGGGTGAAGGCTTCTCCATGGACCTCTCCAAAACTGCACAGGCTATTTGGCAAATGACTGCATTGACTGATGACATTGAGCTAACAAACATTTTCAGGGAGCTTCTATGAATCCAGTAGGTACCCCTGAATTGGCTCTCCGGCCAGCAGGTTGCAACTCCTCCAATTCTGCCTGCAATGGTTATCTTCACATAATCTCTGAGCTTCTCCCTGCTGACCAACTGATCCTCACTGTGTGAATGTATCAGAGCTGGTGATACAAGATGCTGTGAGGCATTTGGTAGAGGTTGAAGGCTGGAGTCTAACACTGCTTCATGTGCACCTAGGGATGTAGAAGAAGACCATATTTTAGAATGCTAGCAATAAAATGCCATTTTAAACCAACTTATATGTCAAGACATTATGGTGTGGTAGACTGCGATGCTACAGCATGTCTGTGAATGTGTAAATAAATAAGGAAAGAAAGCATAAAAAGAAAGGCCAATATGAACCATAATCTACACTAATATCTCACGGTCTCTCATTTCCTTTACTGCCTCATAACCTGAATCTTCATGGGACAGGATTTTTAGGTTGACGCTCAGGTGCAAGCGGCAGGCCTGGGATTGGCCGAGGAATGGACCGTCGACCGCGATCGGCTCTCTATCCAATTTCACGCTGGCTGTCCAATTAATGGTCAGCCAGTGTGAAGTGCGCACTGAAATGCTCAGTGCTGCTGGGGTGGGGGCGGGAGGAGGGCATGCACTGACGTAAGTGGGGGCACGGGTAAGCGCTGAATGAAAGCTCCCTGAAGGCAGAGAGCTGCCTCAGGGAGGTGAAGACTTGAAAACAGTTAAATAAAGTTTTTAAAATGTCCAAGCATCACAATCAGTCATGTGAACACATATATTATAAATATGCTGTCCATAGATTTTTTTATTTTCTATTTACTAACGGAAACCTCATCCCGCCCTTGGATGAGGTTTCATGAAAAATGCAAAGTCTGCTTGGCTGATTTGCCCACAACTGTAAGGTTGGACCGACCACAAAAAATCGGAGACAGTTGCAACTTGAATAACACTAATTGGCCTCTTAATTGGCGGCGAGCGTGCTTCTGGCTTTTGTACATGTCCATTGACCGAAATATCGCATGAGTGCAGGATGACGTCAGGACACTCGCCCGACGTCATCTTGTGCAGTTTCGTGTCCTATCAGATTGGGCATGCGCCTGCACACCAAGCTAAAAATTCTGCCCATGGTATTCTTATTAATGAAGTCAATTCTCACAGCTTAGATTACCCTGCATTCTTAGGAGTGTATTTATTACAAAAGATTTTGGAAATACTGAACATGTCAAGCAATATCTGTGAAGAGGGAAACAAACTTAACGTTTCAGGTTGACAACCTTTCATCAGAACTGGGAAAAGTTAGAGTTGTAACAGGTTTTAAGCAAGCTAGGCAGAGAAAGGGGTGGGGAGGAAATAAAAGAACAAAACCGATGCTGCCAGACCTGCTGAGTTTTTCCAGGTAATTCTGTTTTTGTTTTGGATTTCCAGCATCTGCAGTTTTTTTGTTTTTATATATATAAAAGAAAAAGTCTGTTGGTTGGAAGGCAGGAACAATTAAATAACAAAAGGATAATGGTGCAAGATAAATGACTGCTATTTGGCATGTTAAGAAAACAACAGATGGGTCTAGAGGAGACGTGAATAGCAATATCAGCACTATTGTCAGCGATGTCTGATAAAAAGGGAGTGGTTATGACCTGAAATTGTTAAACTCGATGTGGAGTCTAGAAGGTTGTGAAGCACCTAATTGAAAGATGAGGTGATGTTCTTTGAATTTGCCTTGAGGTTCATTAGAACAGTGTAGGAGACAAAGAACAGACATCAGAGTGGGAGTAGGAGGAGAATTATAATGACAAGCAACCAAAATTCTAGGGTCATGCTTACAGATTGAATGAAGGTGATCTCCAAAGTGCTCACCCGGTCTGTGTATAGTTTCTCAGGTGTGCAGGAGACTGCATTGTGATCAGCCTTCCATCTTGTGAAATGATGGTTTATACTGTTGTGGTCAACACTGTGTTAAACATTACTTAATGTGATTCAGGAGTCCCACTCTGGCCTGGCAGTCTCTTCTGCATTTGTTGCAGACGACAACTGTAAGCTGAAAAGATGCACGATTTGCTGGCCTCCGTTTTCTCTGGGCCCTCTTCTCGGCTAGCTGATCTTTCCGTTTCTGTTTGCCTCTTCCAATTCCCCTGCAAACAGTTAGTGTCCAAAAGCCAAGGCCGTCGGCAACTGTCTGCCAGTTGTCAGTGTTAATATCTGCCATTTTATATCTTGCTTGCATGTGGCCTTGTAGTAAGAGATCATGACCCAGTGACCAGGCTACCGTCCGGTAGGTCTTTGGGTATATGGCCATCATCCATTTGATGAAATTGGTCGAGCCAGTGAAGACGCTGTTGGCTTAACAATGAGTTTCTGTTGATGGAATTCGCTAGTTCTGGGATTTCTGAGTTGTTGACCTTGTCCTACCAAGACATGTCGAGGATATATCTGAGACATTGGAGGTGGAAGCTGCTCAGCCTTTTCTCCTACCTAGCATCTCTTGTCCAGGTCTCACTGCTGTAGAGGAGTGCACTGAGGACAGAGGCTTGGTAGATTTGCAATTTGGTGTTCTTAGTTGGGTTGCTGTTTTTCCACACTCTCTTACTCAGCTTGAACATAACAGCTGCAGCTTTTATAATGCGTGTGTTGATTTCACCATCAAGTGACGGATTGCTGGTGTTTGTAGAGCCTAAATATGTGAAGTTATCAACAATCACCAGTGTCAGATTGATAGTGCTGATTGATGGCGGTATGACAAAGTCCTGGATAATGACACCTGTCTTCCTGATGTTGATAGTCAAGCCAAATTCTTTATAAGCATGTGAGGGTCTGCCCATTTGCCACTGAAGGCATTTCTTGTCATCAGCACAGAGCAATTCTCTGATGAAGATGTGGCATACTCCTGTCTTGGATCTCAGGTTGGCAAGCTGAACTGCTACCCCTCAGTTCCATTATCCACTCTCTGTAGATAGACTGCAGGCATATCACAACAACAGAGGAAAATATGCCAGTGAGCGTCAGTGCCAAAATACAACCCTGTGTAACCCTACTGCAGATCTCAAAGCATTCCAGTGTTGCCCCTTCATAGCTGTCCTTACCCATCATGCGGCCGTTGGAAGATGAGATCACATTGAGCAGTAGGCAGCCAATCAGTGGGCAGCCAATTTTCTCCAGCAGCTTAAATAGACCGCCTTTGCTCACATGGTCGAATGCCTTGATGAGAGCAATGAACGCAATGTATACTGGCCTCCTTTTGTCAGGATTTCTCCCACAGCTGACAGACTGAGAAGATCATGCCAAATGTGGATCTTCCAGTTCTGAAACCACACTGGGGTTCAGAGTGGATGCGTTCAGTCTGCCAGTCTGCCAAAGGCAACACAGGCAAATACTTTCCCCATGATGCTCAGCAGGGAGGTAGTTCAAAATCGCTGTTGCAATCGCTGTGGTCGCTCTTGTTCGTGTACAGGGTCATCATCTTTGCATCACACATATCCTGAGGCATTTCCCCCTCCCTCCAGAAGAGACAGAGAAGCTCATGCAGATGCTGCAGGGGTTCCTGTTTTCCAGCTTGATAAATTTGGGTGGAGTAGCATCAGTACCTGGAACTTTGCTTATGGCCAGTGAATAAATAACTTTGCTAAGCTGCTCCACTCTGGGTTCACTTCAGCTCTTCCATGACAGGCAGGCTCACTAAGGTGCCTACAACTTTCTTGGTGAGCTTTTGCTCCCTAGGATACAATCAAGATTGTGTTTCACCTCTCCCTCGAACTGCTAATTGCAGCCGTTGATGACCTCCCCTGCCTTTGTTTTCAACTGAGCTGTTTTCTTTGCTGATGGACCTGGTGCCTTTTTAATACTTTCATACATGCCCTTTGTCCTCATTTTCTACCCCACCAGTCTTCATAATCAGTGGATCATCCTCCACCACTTCCATAACCTCTAGCCTGATTCTACTATCAAACACATCTGGATATTCTGGAAAAGTTGTATTCAGTTGGCACTGCTACCCACTTAGCAGTCTGTTAGACATCATTTGAGCAGCCCTTTGTGCATTCAGAGTTTTCTCGCTCAGATCTCACTTGTAACTAATGACAGCAGATTGCTTGGCTTCAATGATAGGGTACACCATGGTGATATTAGCCTCAAACCAGTCAGCGTTTTTCTGCACTTGCTTCCCATATGTTGAGAGTGCAGTTTTGTAAATTATATCTCTAAGTATGTTCCATTTCGCTTCTGTACTCTGTGTGGGAATGCCAGATAGCATCTTCAATTGAGTCAAGGAACTATTGGTTCTTATCTAGGTAGGTAGTATGGCCAACATTGATATGAGGACAGGATTTCCCCTTTGAATAAAGGAACTTTGAGGGTTCCATCCTAACTCGGTTTACACCGAGGAGTGATCGGTATCAGGGTCAGCACTGTGGTCGCTACTGAAAATGTCCTATCTGGTGATGATCAGATCTAGCTGCTGTCAATGCCCGAGTCTTCGACACTTTGTGGCATGGTTTGTTCTGAAAGAAAGTGTTGCAAAAACCTCATGATAGCTGTGAAGCTCAAATAGTCTCTATCGATCCTCATGTATTTTTCCCAGGCCTTTATGTCCAAGGCAGGAGGCTCATGCCTCATGGCGCACACCTTCACTTATGTTGAAATCCCCCAAGTGCAGGAGAACACATTGTGATCAGTGAATGCGATATACTAAATTGAAAAAGGTACAAGTAAATCACTGTTTCAACTGGAAGGAGCACTCAGGGCCTTGGACAGTAAGAAGGGATGGGGTAAAAGGAACTCTGAGGGTTCCATCCTAACTCGGTTTACACCGAGGAGTGATCTGTATCAGGGTCAGCACTGTGGTCGCTACTGAAAATGTCCTATCTGGTGATGATCAGATCCAGCTGCTGTCAATGCCCGAGTCTTCGACACTTTGTGGCATGGTTTGTTCTGAAAGAAAGTGTTGCAAAAACCTCATGATAGCTGTGAAGCTCAAATAGTCTCTATCGATCCTCATGTATTTTTCCCAGGCCTTTATGTCCAAGGCAGGAGGCTCATGCCTCATGGCGCACACCTTCACTTATGTTGAAATCCCCCAAGTGCAGGAGAACACATTGTGATCAGTGAATGCGATATACTAAATTGAAAAAGGTACAAGTAAATCACTGTTTCAACTGGAAGGAGCACTCAGGGCCTTGGACAGTAAGAAGGGATGGGGTAAAAGGATAGGTGCTTCATCTCCTGTGCTTGCATGAGAAGGTGAGTGAGTTTGGATAGTGATTGAGGAATGTACCAGGGTGTTGCAGACAGAATGGTCCCTTTGGAATGCTGAAAGGGAGGGAAGGGGAAGATGTGTTTTGTTGTGGCATCAGGCTAGAGGTGGTGGAAGTTGTGAAGGATGATCCATTGAACATGAAGGCTGGTGGGGTAGAAAGTGAGGACAAGGGGGAAACCCAATAATGGTTTTGAGGGGGGGGAGGGGAAGGGTGAGAGCAGAAGTTTGGGAAGTGGGATGGACACTGTTGAGGGCCTTGTCAACTGTAATAGAAGGAATTTCTTGGCGGAGGAAAAAGGAAAACATATTGAAAATATTGACATGGAAGATGGTATCATCAAAACAGATACGATGGAGGTAGTTAAATTGGGAGAATGGAATAGAATTCTTACAGGAATTGGGGTGGGAGGAAGTATAATCAAAGTACCTGTGGAAGTCAGTGGATTACCAGTAGATATTGATTGATAGTCTATTCCTAAAATTAAGATAGAGTAGTCAAAGAAGGAAGGCTAGATGCTGAGATGGACCATGTGACTGCGAGGGAGTGTTGGAAGTTGGAAACAATTTACCAGTTTGGAGCAAGAGATGAAAGCAATGTACAAGAAAAAGAGGTGGGTTGGGACAGACATATCCCATGAAAAGACAGGCATAACTAGCACCCACATCGGTTCCCATAACAACACTGTTATTTATGGAAAGTGAGCGGAGGCAAAGGAGAAGTTGTTCAATGAACAAAAAGTTCAACCAAGTGGAGGGTGGTGGTGGATTGTGACAGGTTGGGCCTTCAAAGAAGAAGGGGAAGGCTCACAGGCTGTCCTGGTGGAGCTCAGAGGTATATAGAAATTGGATGCCCATTGTCATAGGGAGAAGGTTAAGACCACAAAATTGTAATACTGTTAAACTGACAGGAGAGTCGTTCTGTAGATGGGAAGAGACTGGACGAAGGAAGAGAAAATAGTGTCAAGGTGGAAGGAAATAAGTTTTATGGGGTAAGAATAGGCTGAAAAGATGGATTGACAAGGGTAGTCCTGTTTGCTTGAGAAGGGTTAGAAGCTGTTGTGCAGGGCTGGGGGATTGTTAGGTTGGAGCCTAAGGTCAGAAGATTGCTTTTTGCATGTGTGTGCTAGCTTTTAATGATTTATGCATTCGAAAACGTAAGCCAGAATTTTTTGGAAGGCAGAGTTTACCCTCCTGCCATCCGAGGAGTTTCTGGTGGTGAACTCATTGCTGCTCACACTGCCTGCCCTGCAGCCATTTAAAGCTACTTGACTGGAGATGGGTCTTCCACCCCTCGCTCGGGAGGAAGCCCCGCCTCAGAAAGCTAATGGCCAATCTAATTGACCAGCAGATCTCTAGTCGAGCAGCACCAGAAGCTGCAGTGGAAAGGACTGGGACTGGAAGAAGTCTCCAGGCCCTAAGTCCTGGGTGTCCAGGACCAGGTAAGTATGTGATCTCAAGGCAGTAAAGAGAGATGAGGCCTGGGCAGGGGTCACAGTGGGCAAAGGGAGGTAGGGGTGTTGCTGAAGAGGCCAGGAATGGAGGGATGGAACATCAGCAGTGGCCAGACCTTTTAGGGGAAGGGTTGCATGATGTTAAAAGGAGGCCATTGATGGAGGCCTGAGCAGGGTCATAAGACCATAAGACTATAAGACGTAGGGGCAGATGTAGGCCATTCAGCCCATCGAGTCTGCTCCGCATTCAATGAGGTCATGGCTGATCTGATAATCCTCAATTCCACTTTCCTGCCTTTTTTTCATAATCCTTGATTCCCTTACTGATTAAAAATCTGTCTATCTCAGCTTTGAATATACTTAACGACCCAGCCTCCACAGCCTTCTGCGGTAAAGAATTCCACAGATTCACTGCCCTCTGAGAGAAGAGATTCCTCCTCATCTCTGTCTTAAAGGGGTGACCCCTCACTCTGAGATTATGCCCTCTGGCCCTGGACTCTCCCACAAGGGGAAACAACCTTTCAGCATCTACCCTGTCAAGCCCCCTAAAAGGTATTTTTATACGTTTCAATAAGGTCACCTTACATTCTTCTAAACTCCAATGAGTACAAGCCCAACCTACTCAACCTCTCCTCATAAGAAAATCCCGCCATACCCAAGATCAACCTAGTGAACCTTCTCTGGACTGCCTCCACTGCCAGTATATCTTAGATAAGGGGACCAAAACTGTTCACAGTATTCTAGGTGTGGTCTAACTCATGCCTTGTATAGTTTTAGCAAGACTTCCCTATTTTTATACTCCATTCCCTTTGAAATAAAGGCCAACATTCCAATTGCCTTTCCTATTATTTGCTGAACATGTATGCTAGCTTTTTGTGATTCATGCACAAGGACTCCCAAATCCCTCCGTGCTGCAGCTTTCTGCAGACTTTATCTGTTTAAATAATATTCAGCTCCTCTATTCTTCCTGTCAAAGTGCATAACCTTACATTTCCCAGGGTTACTTTTCAGGCTTCCCCCCTTCCCCTGAACTCTTCCAGCCAGCCTGAAAATTGAGACTGGATGAGAAACGGCCCTTAAGAGGTCTTTAATTGCTCACTTAACGGCCTCAATTAAGGCAAGGGTCAGCCTAGGCCTCACCTGTCCCATCATAAAATTGTGGAGAGGTTAGGGCAGGTGGGGGCTGGGTGGGAAGGCCATCTAAAGAATTTTACAGCCACCCCCTGCCTACACACCTGTTGGTGGGGGAATGGAAAATTTCTGCATATAAACCATTTGTTTCTCCAGCTCCTGGTCTCTCATCAGAAAATATTCAGATTTATTTTTCCCTAGGTCTAATGTTGATGACCTCACACTTTCCCACACTAACTCCATCTGCCACAGCTCTGCCCTGACATTAAGAGGGAATTTTTAACCTAAAAATGTGTGTGGCTTTGGGAGCGAGTGGCTAGATAAAAGGGCTGATATTGACAGCATGGTGGAAAGCCGGATGCAACCTGCTGACTTCCACCTTTAACTGGTGTATCTAGCTGCTTTTGAGAAAGCCCTTTGAAAGAGGTAGATAGCCAGTTTAACTATGTTGAAAGGCAATGAGCAGTTAGTTTAACATTAGTAATAGATAAGGTTTTAGAAACAATGATCAGGGAAAAATAATCAACAGGCACTTGGAGAGGCTTGAGTTCATGGAGGAGAGACAGCATGGATTTGTAAATGTCAGTTCGTGCTTGACCAATCTAATTGAATTTTTTGATGAAGTACCAGAGAAGGTTGATGAAGGTAATGCGGTGAATGTTGTCTGTATGGATTTTAAGAAAGCGTTTGACTAAGTACCAAATAGAAAGCTGATTAACAAAGTTGAGGCTCATGAGGCAGAATTTTATGCCCCACTGTCAGCGGGTTTGTAGGTGTGGGGAGAGCGTAAAATTCCTCAGATGGACTTTCCACTGGGTTCCCGCCAATCCCGACTTCTCTTCAATTTCACGCCAGAGCCAGTTGAGGCCCTTAAGTGGTAAGTTATTGACTACTTAAGGGCCGTTTCCTGCCCAGCCTCAATTTTCAGGCTGGCGGGAGGAGTTCCACGTTATGGGGAAGCCTGAAAATAAAATGGGTTTAGGCTGTGGGTTGGAAGGGGGTGGCATCTCCATCAACAGCTGCTTTTTGACTTCAGGAGTCAACCCCAGCACCCCCCCACCAAACTGCCCAGTAAGATCCAGTCACCACAGGTCCTCCCTCGCAACAGCCCACTCACTTGGCCTCACTGCTAACACCCCAAACCGTTCTGTCCGTCCCTCCCTCAGGCCTCACCTCCCCTCCGCGCTCACCTCCCCTCCACTCTAAGACCCCCAAAACCACTTTAGTCCTGGACTCTCAGGGCTTAGCCTCTGGGAACTGCATGCAGTCCCAATCCTGTCCATTGCAGCTTTTGGGTTGCAGAGACCAGAAAACTACTGGCCAATCAGCTTGGCTGGCAGGACGTCCTTCTGAGGGGTGGAAGCCCCAGCTCCAGCCAAATACTGCTTGTTGGAGCGTTAAATGGCTGCGGGGCAGCCAGCATTGGTGGTGATGTGTTTCCCGCCGACTCTTTGGATGGCAAGAGGAGAAACACTGCCATCCTAAAAATCCTGGCCATGGAATAGGAAGGCCTATGTCTATGTGGTTAAAAAATAGCTTAAGGGCACTAAACAGCAACTCGTGGTAAATGGTTATTTTTCACACTGAAGGATGGTAGGCAGTGGTGTTCCCTGAGTGTCAGTGCTAGGACCACTGCTATGTTTTCTATATATACATGACTTTGATCTTGGAAAACAGAGAAAAATTTCAAAATTTGCCATTTATAGGCTTTCATCAACCTTGTATAAAGTGGCATTCAGGGTGTGCAAGTCATTAGTGAGAGCCAGTATGCACTCATTTCACTGTCAAACTTGATGCACAATGATGGATGTAGACATCATTGTGAAGGCCTACGACAACATAGGATTCATACTTGAGATGGATTCCTCCAGTTCCTGTCCAATCTCTGTCCAGTGCAGCTGGAATGGCTGCCAGCAACTCACACATTTTCTGCTGATCCAAAATTGTCCCCTTTGTCGGTGGCTCTCCCAACTCAGCAACTAGCTTGGAGGTTTTATGCACCCATTAGGGACCCTCCGCTGCTTTCCATTTCTATTGCATGCTCTTGCTCACGTGTGATCTGTGAAACACTGTGTGATAACTGTTTGGTTGTGTGTCCGGGACCTAGATGGGTTCTTTGAGGCTTGTCTACCCTCCCAAAGTAGGCTGCTTGAGACTGCAGTTTATTAAAACCATTACTCTTTATTGACAGCTACAATATATATAAATTAACAACTCTGCACAAAGTTGGAGCTTCTGCTCCCTCCAAATATCTGTTACTCAATCATGTGGTGTTACATCATCATTATATCATCATCATGTGCTTCTGATGTTAATCCTTTACTCTACAATAACCCAGCTACCTGGATTGGCAGTCCCACCACAGTGTATGTATCTGAGCTAGTGGATGGTGCACATGAGCCCTGTGATGATGCATTCTCATAATATGTGACATCCTCTGAGGAGTCTTAGTCTGCCCCCTGCATTAGCTCCTGTGGATGATGAAAGTCAAAATTTAGAACTGGCAATGTATGAAGATGCTAAGTCATCATTATGCGCATTGTTGTTATCTTGAGAGAGAGACCATTCACTTGCAGTTATTAACTGAAAAAATTATGCCACGAGGTTTCACATTTTAAAAGAAATCTTTTACTGTATGAGAGTCAAACAAAGGAAGTATTACTTACTAATTTAACATCATATTTCACAAACACTTATTCATTAAGCCTAAACATCTCAACAGTCCACATTTATTTCCATCCAAGAGCTCCCGTATACATTATAGGATCTTGAGGATTCCTTTACTTTTCCTGGAACCAAACCAAGGTATGCCACAGCTCTCAGGAATTCACTTTAATTCTCCTCAGTGTTCATGCTATTCTCTGAGGTATTTGATTTCTTGGTGTCTTTTCACTAACATCTAGCTAAGCAACCCTTTAAGTCTCCTTAAACAACTCATGATTGTGGACACCCCATATCAAGCATTGCCTCCTGTGCTCTTGCTTACAGCTTCGGGAAAATCTCTCTCTGCCTCTCCAAGCTGTTCCCAGGCTCCAATTGCAACTGCTGACAGCTTTTGCTCTCTGTCTGTTTCCAAGCTCTTCCAGCTCCAGATATCAATGGCTTGTTTCAAAGCTGCCAGCAAGTTTGTTCAGAAAACATACCAATAAACCCAGCACTAAAGGCTCCCACCCTGCAACCTATCCCCATGGCAACTTTGCACATCTTGGATTTCCCAGATAGAGATTTAAACTAATCATCTCCCATTTCCAAACATTCCCTTTGTCCTTATAAAGACATCTTGTATCTACCAAGAAACTCAGAAAGGAGCCATCCATTGTTTAATGTTTTCCCACTTCTAATTCTGAGCTAAGTAAACACAGACCACCCCTTGAATGGCAATTACTTCAAATCTGTTTATCGTCCTCTCACCAGAGGTTTCCATTCATCTTACTTCTTGTAATTCAGTCCCCAAATTAAAAGTTATACTCCCAAAACACATGAATCAGGAAATTAAAAATTTTCTCAGCAGCATAATCATATTTCACTAACTGCTGACATCAAATCAACATGAGTGAGTGTTCTATGCCATGTGGCTGTCTGATATTTAATTCTGGCACCAGGTAGTTCAGAGGCCCTCATTTCTCCATCTTCATTGGTCAGGCATGAAGACATTCTGCTTATCTCCATTGCCTCCTCCTCAGCAGCTATCAGTATGGAAATAGCTGGAGGGCCACCTCTGGTTGCCTTGCTCTCCTTGTTCTGTGCTCTCTTCTGCAAAGCGGGAAAGGAGAGCAATGAATGAGAGTAATGGAATGTGTTGAGTGAATAGATGGATGACATTTGTTCAGGGTCAGTGTTGAGGTAAAGGTGTGACTTTACGTTGAGATGAGAATCAGCATCAATGATAAATAGTCAGAAAGGGATGTGAAGAGTTTCATAGATAACGTGGAATGGGCACACCCGCAAGGCAAATCCGTCCGATGTACAGAAGTAGGCTGAGGAAGGCAGAGTGAGAGGAGTTGGGGTTATATGTGCATTAGGATATACTTGAATGTGCCATTGTGCTCACCCTTCCTGACCTGATTAGGTCATTAAACTTCTTCCACCCCTGTATGCATGAGCATAACACTACATACTGCTACTAACCGCTTCTGCAATTTCCAGCCATGTCTTCCTGTAGAGGCAGGCCTCTTTCTCCAGTCAACAGGAAAGAAAATCTCCCTGCAGGGCCTTACACAGATCACAATATCAGCTCATATCAGTGGCATCAGTGAAAGGGATGCTGTTTTGCAATGTTGTGAATTCATTGTTGCAATTTTTTTTTCTGTTGAAACACTTGGCAATCCTTCAGCTTTCATCCTAGTATGGGCCCTTCAAATACTTCAACTGAAATAGACTCATATAAGTTGTCATCGTGCCTATTGGCACTAATTAGTCAGGAAGCTTAGAAGTCAGATGCTAATGCAGTGATTTGCTTAGAAAGCCACTGATAAATGTACTGCTGAAATGCCTGGGCTCTCCATGTGCTGCCAGGCTCCCCTAGTGTTCGTATGTAGAGTAGTTAAAATACAACCCTAAATCTGCTTGTGTCTCTTTATAACTTCCTGCTCCCACTTTAGACAACTTACTGTGCCTCCTAACTTAGTGTCATCTCCAAACTTGGACATCCAACTCTCTATACCTTTTGGCAAAAATGGTGAAAACTTGAGCTCCCAATACAGATCTAGGGAACATCACTTATTACATCCCACCAATTAGAGTGGATTCCCTTTATCTCTACTCTCTTTTTCCTTCTTCTCAAACAACTACCAATTATAGTCCCACAATTTCCTCCATATTTGGCAATATTCTCTTATGTATAACGTTACTAAGATAAATTATACATAGATAATATCCATAGAAACTTTCTTATTCACCATGTTAGTGAGGTCGTCAAAAGTTAACTACTTTAGACTGGCATAACCTACCTTTCGCATATCAATGCTGACTCTTTTATAAGCTATGTGCCCAAGTGCTCCAATGTTAGAGCAAAATTGTATCAGGGTCCTAAATATGCTGTAGGAAAGAAATTTGCATACTATAAATAGGCTCCCATGTGTTTTGGTAATAAGCTGTTTTCTGTGTCATTCCAAAGTTGTGGCAGGGATGGGATGAAAAGTGCTACACCACAATTTTCGGCCCACAACCTGTCTGAAAATGGAAAATGAAATTGCACTCACAGTCACTGTTCATTTTGTTGCGCAAAATGTCTAATGTGTGTTATATATTTTTATTTGCAGCACTTTTAAAAGAGTCAAGTTTTGTTGGTCTTCTTTATTCCCAACAGTTCCAGAGCTGCCAGGCAGAATAAGAACTCATGGTGATGAGGATCTCCATACTTACATAAAATTTTAAAGCACAACATTTGGGGACCATTTGATTCATCATGTTTGTACTGGCTCCTTGCTAGATGTTTTGAAAACGAATCCTTCTACCCTGCTCGCTTCCTATCATGAATTTAACAAAGTTCTACAGAAACCTATATCTTCACTTCTCAAAATTTAGAAATAACCACAATTGAGGAAATTGCTGAGAATCTTGATTTCCTGTTGAGAAATGCTGATACTAAGCAGTACAGTAATTTCTTGAGTTAATAAAGCTTTGCTGGCAAATAGATCATTTTATAAAGCAATAGCTTATTCTGTAGAGAATTCTGAGAGCAGAATGGCCGAGACTAAAACACATTGGCCTCAAAAATCTATTGGACCATTTAGGCCAGTGTTGAACTCATGAGGTGGCACTCCAACTCGATGATCCACTCCATCACTGGCCTCACTTCTGGGGTTAGATCACTTATACATACAATGGTAGTGGTTGAGCATTTCCCCCCCATGTAAGACAAAAATGCTAGTCTGGGTGGAAAGCAAGTTGCAGGTGCAAGACTTTAAAGAGGCTAGAATGCAAAAGATTTCAGTAACGGGAGGCAAAGGAGATTGAATAGGAGGGAAATGGTAAGGAGGACAAGAGTCAGGAGTGAAGAATGTTTGTTCTTGTGAACTGTAATGATGACAATAAGGATAATGCGAAAAAGAAGGATATTGAGGACTTGGCCACACCGGAGTCTCTGGAACAAGATGTTCCACTGCTTGAAAACCATTAATGCCATATCTACCTTTCTCACTCCCACTCACCAGCTCAGAAACCTTTACCTGGGAGAATAGTGTAGCTGAGGGTGTAGTAATAGGTGATTCGCTGAGAACAAGGAAGCTGAGATAGTGAGGAATAGGTTAAGATGTGCCACCTTCCCGATAGAGGCAGAGGAATAGGTTTCCTATGACTTTTGACTTGTTGGCCTACATTTCATGAATAGTCACCTGAAAGAAAGGATGTTTGAACAACAGCACATTTACATGCAGACAGTAAAGTCAGCCTTCAACCGTAAAAAAAGAATTTTCATTTATATAGTGTAATGACCACAGCCGATGTTAATTGCTGCACATACCAAATCCCAGACAGAAACTTGGCTTACCTTTTTTTTGTATTCTGAAAATGAGAAGGGAAGTACAGATCTCAGCAGTAAGAAGTCCAGTAACACTCTTGGGATTTTAAAAATAGAAAGTAAAACTTTTATTAATAAGAATAAAAGAAAACTTAGGCCTGAATCCTCTGGTCAGTGTGGGGAATGGGCCCCGCTCACTGAAATGTAAAATGATGTGCGGTGACATTGGGCGTGAGTCCCGACGTCACCGCGCGTCATTCCGATTTTCAATTCGGCGGTCTTCCACCGGAGTCAGCTGCGCGCCCACCAAACTGTTAAAGGTCTATTAAGGTCATTTAAATATCAATTAAAATAATTAACAGAGCTGCCCGACTAACCTTAATGTTGGCAGGCAGGTGAAAAGCCCAGGCGGCCTTTGCATTTATCACGAAACTTCATTCACAGGCGGGATGAGGTTTATTGAAGATTTTTAAAGTTTAATAAAAATTTTTAATAAAATTCATGGACATGTCCCAGCTCATGTGACACTGTCACATGAGAGGACATGTCTTAATTTTTTTTTTCTTTATTTAAATTCTCTCTGTGCCTCAGGGAGATTTCTGCGCTCTTTCGTGCACATGTGTGAAAGAGTGCAGGCGCTAATTCTCCCTCCTCCCCCTGCCTGCACAGGGAGTGCTCAGTGCTTCTGGGTGCATGTTACGCTGGGCGGCCTTAATTGTCCCGCCCATGTAAAATGGTGCCATGCAACCACCTCTGGGCCCACCCGTGCCCACTCCTGCTCAGCCTCCCTGATAGGGAGAAAATTCTCCCCTTAAACACACAAGATTACAGATACATAGTTAAACTTAGTCTTACAAAACATTCCCCCAAAAAGACTCTCTGCTTTGTCAGACCCACAAGTAAATACCTTCCAAGCAACACTCCTTTATAGATGTTTAGCTTTAAAAAAAATCCAGCAATATTACCCAAGGCAAACTGCTGTAGCTTCAATAAAGGCATACCACATACATGTAATTCTTCCACTCTGCTGTGAAAGTCCAAATAAATCTGATTTTTGCAGCCCAAGACTTTTCTGGCTTGACTGGATGGTTGATTCAAACTGCATTCTCGCTCAGCTACATCTCCAGCTATAACTCCAGCTGCTATGTCTCACTGCTCCAATTCAACCTCCGCCAACCCAAACAACTACAGTTACACTAAGCTCTCCACATTAACTCTAAAATACCTTTTGTTCCCTTTCATCTCAGGTTCTATTCTTCTCTCACCTCTTTGAAAGTCAAATCCTTCCAAATATAGGATCTTTCATGTTTCCATCTTGTCTTTGCTTTCAGGTCAATAAAATATAATACTCCACTTCTATTTACCTATGGAATTCCTGCAAGATACAAACTCCCAACCTATATAAAAATGCAAATGTTAGATCTAACCTTTTCACTTACACCTCAAACCTAACATCTCTTTTTCATGTTTTAAATTCCCCAACCTGTCTCCTATTAATCTCTGCCCAACTTAATTAAATCATACAGACACACAGACACACACAGCCTTTTCCACAGAAAAACACAATATTCCCCAAAATTATTTAAAAAAACAACCATTCCGCACAATAACACCTTTCATATTCTCAAGTGTCCCAAAGCCCTTAATAATAATAGTCAATAAATTACTTTTGAAATTTCATCACTGCTCTATTGTTGGCAAATTTAGCAGCCAATTTGTAAAGCAGGGTCTCACAAGCAAACAAAAAGAATGACATAATAATACAAAAGTAAAATACTGTAGATATTGGAAATTTGAAAACAAGCAAAAATGCTGGAAATACTCAATAGGCCTGGGAACATCTATGGAACAGATATGGTTAGCATTTCAGGTTGATGACTTTTCGTGGACTTGAAACATTAACTCTGGGCAGAATTTTCTGTTCCTGCTTGCGTTGGGCGTGTGTGGTGGCGTGAGCAGATAATATGGCGAGAAGGCCAAAAATCAGATTCAAGACATCCTGAAACCAGTTTGCGATTGTCTGCAACCTCATTGTAATATATCAGCGTATCATTATAAGGCCAGCCTGCTGGAATCAAGCCCCACACTGGATCAACTGCCCACATCGGCACTATTGCACGCTGACGTGTTTCACAACAGCACATATAAGGCATGAACTTTGTGGGTTGCACTTTGAGGGGGACTTGGAGCTGAGTGCATTTGATGTAGTCTACTTGGACTTCAGCAAGGCCTTTGATAAGGTCCCACATGGGAGACTGATAACGAAGGTAAGAGCCCATGGGATCCAAGGCAATTTGGCAAATTGGATCCAGAATTGGCGAGTGGCAGGAAGCAGAGGGTGATGGTCAGGGGGTGTTTTTGTGACTGGATGCCTGTGCCCACTGGGCTTCCACAAGGATCGGTGTTGGGTCCCTTGCTGATTGTGGCATAGATAAACAATTTAGACTTGAATGTAGGAGGGTTGTAAGGAATGTAAGTTTGCAGATGACACGAAAATTGGTGGGGTGGTAAACAGTGAAGAGGATAGCCTTAGATTAGAGGAGGATATAGACGGGCTGGTCAGATGGGCTGATCAGTGACAAATGGAATTTAATCCAGATAAGCATGAGGTGATGCACTTGGGCAGGACAAACAAGGCATGGGAATACACGATGAATGGTAGGACCCGGGAAACACCAAGGATCAGAGGGACCTTGGTGTGCATGTCCACCAGTCCCTTAAGGTAGCGAGACAGGTATATTGGGTGGTTAAGAAGGCATATGGGATACTTGCGTTTATTAGCCGAGACATAGAATATAAGAGCAGGGAGGTTATGCTGGAATTGTATACAACGCTGGTTAGGCCACAGCTAGAGTATTGAATGCAGTTCTGGAATCCGCATTATAGGAAGGATGTGATTACACTAGAGAGAGCGCAGAGGACATTTACCAGGATGTTGCCTGGGCTGGAGAGTTTTAGTGTTGAGGAGAGATTGGATAGACTGGGGTTATTTTCCTTGGAAAAGAGGAGATTGAGGGGGGACATGACTGAGGTGTATAAAATTATGAGGGGCAAAGACAAGGTAGATAGGAAGGAACTTTCCCCCTTGGTGGAGGGATCAATAACCAGGGGGCATAGATTTAAGGTAAGGGGCAGGAGGTTTAGAGGGGATGTAAGGAAGAACTTTTTCACCCAGAGGATGGTGGGAATCAGGAACTCACTGCCTGAAAGGGTGGTAGAGGCAGAAACCCTCAAAATCTAAGAAGTATTTGGATGTGCACTTGCGATGTGATGGCATACAAGGCTATGGGCCTAATGCTGGAAAAGGGGATTAGAATAATTAGGTACTTGTTTAACTGGTGCAGACTCAATGGGCCGAAGGGCTTTTCTCTGTGCTGTAGACCTCTGTGACTCTATGCATAGTAACATTGCATAGCACTCACAGGTGTTGCCTGTTGGACTTCAAGGTTGAGGTGCATTGGTGGGGGGAGCAGGCAAGGGCTGTCCTGTGGTTGAGGCAACTTGGGGGGGGGGATAGAAGTGGCCACACATTAGGGAAACCTTGCATAAATTGACCATTCCTCTGTAGCTGAGACAGTTCAGATGCAGCCACATTGGCCTGTGTGGAGCCAGGCCTCTAGCTTGTCTGCCCATTCAAGCAATGCAGAGGTATGAAAGTGCCACGAAGTGGTCCAGAACTTTTCACCCCTCGGGCACAAATTGCAAGCTAATCAGCATTTTAGTGGACTGCAGAACATTTGGATTACTGGGCACATTGTACGATCTCCTTGCTAAAGCTGGCCATGTAACAGTCACTGGTGGAGATGCTCACAGCCCCTTGCAATGTCATCATCTTGGTTTGGACCAGTCTTCCTCTGGTCAAGCTAACAGTGCAACATTACAGTGTGGGTTAGGAGAATACCTAACCTGAGCTGGGAGCACAGCATGCAGTCCAATGGGCAAAGCTGCTAACAATCGGTTAAGGAGGAGGAGGGCAGGGTTTCAGGCAGCCATGCAGCGCACTAAACTCTGGCCATCCATGGTGGCCAGCACTCTTCAGGATGCATTAAGGGGCCTTCAGACTTAACCAAGAGAGATTCTTAGTACACCCAAGCTAACCCACGAGTCTCTCTTTTATCCTGCAAGAGGAGTACATCAGGAACATGGAGCCTTGTAAACTAGCTGTATGCCTTGTGGTGTACAGAGATCAAAGACAGCAGAGAAGAGAATGAGAGAGGCACCTGGCACGTAGAGGGAGGAGCAGCATCCGCAGGAAGAAGGGACAGCTGGGGCCCCCGCACAAGCCACTGAAGAGCCACAGCGAGCAGTCGTTGGTCAGCACCTAGATAGACCCAGGGTCTACTGATGCCGTCTTTCATTCCTGCAGATGACTGAGAACCAGTGATGCAGAGCACGCACATGTCTAGGGAACTTGTCAGTCACACCTGCCAGCTGCTGCAGGATTTGGCACCATGGGGACATGGAGGGGGCATCCACTGTCCATGGCTGTGAAAGTGACTGCGGCCCTCAATTTTTATGTCAGTGGCTCCTTCCATGGCTCCACAGGTGATCTCTATGGGATATCACAAACCCGCACCCATAAGTGCATCCATGAGGTTACAGATGCCATCTTTGCGAGGGCTCACAACTTTGTGCATTTTGTTCAGGACCAAGAAAGCCAGGATGAAAGAGCAATTGGATTTGCCCAGATCACAGGTTTCCCACAGATGTAGGGTTCCATCGATTGCGCTTACGTGGCGTTCAGATCTCCATGGCAACAAGTGGTCAATTATGTCAACCCCAAGGGCTTCCACTCGTTGAATGTGCAGCTGGTGTGCAACTACCATAAATGCATCCTGCAGGTCTGCGCAGTTTCCAGGGAATGTCCATGACTCCTACATTCTCAGCTGCTCACAGATCCCTGATGTCTTCCAGAGTCTACAGGGGCTGCAGAGATGGCTCCTTGGCTGTACTTTAAATATGGCGCCCAGCGTAAGGAAGCGTCAAGGTGATGCCCTGGTGGGTGAATGAGAACCCGCCCACCATTGAAACAGCATGTTTTCCAGGAATGCATTATCTATTTATTTATTTATTGTCCGTCCCAAGTTGCCTTTGAGAAGGTGGTTGTGATCTGCCTTCTTGAACTGCTGCAGTCCATGTGGTGTAGGTACACCCACAGTGTTGTTAGGAAGAGAGTTCCAGGATTTTGACCCAGTGACAGTGAAGGAACGGCGATATATTTCCAATCAGGATGATGCGTGACTTGGAGCGGAACTTCCAGGTGGCAGTGCTGCCCTTGTCCTTCTAGATGGTAGTAGTGGTGGGTTTGGTAGTTGCTGTCAAAGGAACCTTGGTGAATTCCTGCAGTGCATCTTGTAGATGGTACACACCGCTGCTATTGCGCGTCGGTGGTAGAGGGAGCAAATGTTTGTGCATGTGGTGTCAATCAAGCGAGCTGCTTTGTCCTGGAAGGTGTCAAGCTTCCTGAGTGTTGTGGGAGCTGCACTCATCCAGGCAAGCGGAGAGTATTCCTCACACTCCTGACTTGCGCCTTGTAGATGGTGGACAGGCTTTGGGGTGAGTTACTTGTCGCAAGATTCCTAGCCACTGACCTGCTTTTGTAGCCACAGTATTTATATGGCTAGTCCAGTTCAGTTTCTGGTCAAAGGTAACCCCCAGGATGTTGATAGTGGAGGCTTCAGTGATGGTAATGCCATTGAAGGTCAAGGGGCAATGGTTGGATTCTTTCTTGTTGCAGACGGTCATTGCCTATCAATTGTGTGGCACGAATGTTACTTGCCACTTGTCAGCCCAAGCCTGGATATTGTGCAGGTCTTGCTGCATTTGGACATGGACTGCTTCAGTATCTGAAGAGTTGTGAATGGTGCTGAACATTGTGTAATCATCAGCGAACATCCCCACTTCTGACCTTATGATGGAAGGAAGGTCATTGATGAAGCAGCTGAAGATGGTTGGGCCTAAGACACTACCCTGAGGAACTCCTGCAGTGATGTCCTGGAGCTGAGATGATTGACCTCCAACAGCCATAACCATCTTCCTTTGTGCTAGGTATGATTCCAATCAGCAGGGAGTTTTCCCCTGATGCCCATTGCCTCCAGTTTTGCTCGGGCTCCTTGGTGCCACACTTGGTCAAACACTACCTTGATGTCAAGGGCAGTCACTCTCATAATTAATGTGGTGGGATTGGGATGATATGGTGTGAGAAGCTGCCTTTGCAGCCGATGGGTAAAACATCATTTTTCCCACCTGCTGCCACACTTAGTGCAAATCTGGGACGATTCTGCCCTCTGCTTCACGCTCCACAGATGCTGCCTAGCCTGCTGAGTGTTTCCAGCATTTTCTGTTTTCATTACTAATGAGATAATAATGATCACGTTATATCCTTTTTGTGGTACTGATTGAGTAATGTTACCCAGGACAATAAAAGAGCTCCCTCATGCCCTTCTAGGAATAGTGCCAAAGGATCCTTTCCATTCACGTGAGAGAGCAGATGGAGTTCAGTTTAACATCTCATCTGAAAAGCAGCACAGCTCATTCCTGCACTGAACTGTCAGCCTTGGTTATGTGTTCAAGTTCTGGACGTGAATCCATGACCTTCTGGCTCAGTCGTGATGGAACTACCAATGAGCCAAGATTGACAGGTTGCGCAACAGCTGATAGTTGTGATTCTGGAATCTACAGACCTTATCCCCAGTAACATCAAGTTAGCTTTTTTCCTGTTGTAGGAATCAATGGATTCTGTGACAACTGCATTGAAATCTGTGAAAAGCAGTCCTGACCTCAGACATGACCAAGCACTGTTGGTGACTTACAAGATACACACTACTGCCCTGATAGCAGTATGAGGCAGATTATTCCACAGACCACATAATGACTTTTAAAACATGGGGGTTGGGCTACAGCCAGCTATCTCTTAGTGCTTTCAGAATCTGATAGTGGCCACTAAACTAGGCCCACTATCAGATTCTGAAAGCACTAAGAGATAGCTGGCTGTAGCCCAACCCCCATGTTTTGAAAGTCATTATGTGGGCTGTGGAATAATCTGCCTCATACTGCTATCAGGGCAGTAGTGTGTGTCTTGTAAGTCACCAACAGTGCTTGGTCATGTCTGAGGTCAGGACTGCTTTTCACAGATTTCAATGCAGTTGCCACAGAATCCATTGATTCCTACAACAGAAAAAAAGCTAACTTGATGTTACTGGGGATAAGGTCTGTAGATTCCAGAATCACAACTATCATTCTCTCAGCTCCTTCGGCTCCGTCGCATCTGTTCCGATGATGCTACCTTCAAAAACAGTTCCTCTGACATGTCCTCCTTCTTCCTTAACCAAGGTTTTCCACACACGGTCGTTGACAGGGCCCTCAACCGTGTCCGGCCCATCTCCCGCGCATCCACCCTCACGCCTTCTCCTCCCTCCCAGAAACATGATAAGGTCACCCTTGTCCTCACATCACCCCACCAGCCTCCGCATTCAAAGGATCATCCTCCGCCATTTCCGCCAGCTCCAGCACGATGCCACCACCAAACACATCTTCCCTTCACCCCCCTTATCGGCATTCCATAGGGATCGTTCCCTCTGGGACACCCTGGTCCACTTCTTCATCACCCCCTACTCCTCAACCCCCTCCTATGGCACCACCCCATGCCCACGCAAAAGATGCAACACCTGCCCCTTCACTTCCTCTCTCCTCACCGTCCAAGGGCCCAAACACCCCTTTCAAGTGAAGCAGCACTTCACTTGCATTTCCCCCAACTTAGTCTACTGCATTCGTTGCTCCCAATGTGGTCTCCTCTACATTGGAGAGACCAAACGTAAACTGGGCGACCGCTTTGCAGAACACCTGCGTCTGTCCTCAAGAGTGACCCAAACCTCCCTGTCGCTTGCCATTTTAACACTCCACCCTGCTCTCTTGCCCACATGTCTGTCCTTGGCTTGCTGCATTGTTCCAGTGAAGCCCAACGCAAACTGGAGGAACAACACCTCATCTTCCGACTAGGCACTTTACAGCCTTCCGGACTGAATATTGAATTCAACAACTTTAGGTCTTGAGCTCCCTCCTCCATCCCCACCCTCTTTCTGTTTCCCCCTTCCTTTTGTTTTTTCCAATAAATTATATAGATTTTTCTCTTCCCACCTATTTCCATTATTTTTAAATATTTTTAAATCTTTTATGCTCCCCCCACCCCCACTAGAGCTATACCTTGAGTGTCCTACCATCCATTCTTAATTAGCACATTCGTTTAGATAATATCACCAACTTTAACACCTATGTGTTCTTTTGTTCTGTTGTTTGTGACATCTTTTGATGATCTGATTCTATTACTGCCTGTTTGTCCCTACAACCACACCAACCCCCTCTACTTCTCTCTCTCCCCCCACCCAAACACCACCCCCCCCCAACACACCTTAAAACCAGCTTATATTTCACCCCTTTCTTGGACTCACTCAAGTTCTGTTGAAGGGTCATGAGGACTCGAAACGTCAACTCTTTTCTTCTCCGTCAATGCTGCCAGACCTGCTGAGTTTTTCCAGGTAATTCTGTTTTTGTTTTGGATTTCCAGCATCCGCAGTTTTTTTGTTTTTACTAAAGTAGGCCTGCTTGAAACTGTCGATTCTTGGGGCAGCAACTCATACCTGGTTTTTCCACATGGAGCACCACACCAATATGATACCAGGCTGGCAAAGCAGAAGGTCCAGAGATGTAGCCAGCAGTGACTCCTTTCCAGGTCTAAGCTGCATGAGAAGATGTTCAGCTCAATCTCATAACGCTTTGTGTGCCACATGAACAACCATCCATCTCTTGTGATACTGATCCTCAGGTTGCACTTAAAGACTGGAATGGGATAAGAAATCATGTTTAGACAATCAAGGAAGCATAAGATTATGGAGGAATAAGATGCCTTCTGTTCACTTTTGAGTGCTTTGTACCTCGCTATCCTTTCCTTCATCACTCTCCTTTTCTTCATCATGTACCATTCCTTTTCCTCCATTCAAATAGAGAGCCATGGAATTCCCATTGGCAATTCCATATCAGGTGTTCAGAAACTCATACTGGAGATTGGAAGAAAAATGTTCTGGAGGGTTTTTTTTATTCATTCATGGGATGTGGGCATCACTGGCTAGGCCAGCAATTATTTCCCATCCCTAATTGCACTTGAGAAGGTGGTGGTGAGCTGCCCTCTTGAACCACTGCAGTCCATGTGCTGTAGGTACACCCACAGTGCTGTTAGGGAGTGAGTTCCAGGATTTTGATCCAGCAATAGCGAAGGAACAGCGATATATTTCCAAGTCAGTATGGTGAGTGGCTTGGAGGGGAAATTCCAGCTGGGGATGTTCCCATGTATCTGCTGCCCTTGTCCTTCTAGATGGCAGTGGTCATGGGTTTGGAAGGTGCTGCCTAAGGAGGCTTAGTGAGTTCCTGCAGTGCATCTTGTCGATGATACACACTGCTGCTACTGTGCGTCGGTGGTGGAGGGTGTAAATGTTTGTGGATGTGGTGTCAATCAAGTGGGCTGCTTTTTCCTGGATGGAGTCAAGCTTCTTGAGTTTTGCAGGAGCTGCACTCATCAAGGCGAGTTTGGAGTATTTCATCACAATCCTGACTCGTGCCTTGTTGATTTAAAAAAAAACTATACTGTATTCCATTTTTCTTTTTATTATTTGTTCTTCTCAGGATGTAAACAAAGTTGTATTTATTTTAAATCCTTGGTCTTGGTAGGCTTTCTCCTTGAACTGCCAAGGTTGCCTTTTGTAATTTTACTTTGCATAGTTTCTCTGTTGCTCAGCTTCATACACACTGTACCTGCAGCGCAGGTCGCCGCTGCTCTACCAGCGACTTTTATCCTTGGGAAACACCAGGAGCCGGGCCAGCACAGCCCCAACTCCAGCAGCTCCAAATCCCACCAAGATCCTGGGACTCATCCTTCTTCTGCTCATGGCCCTCCTCAGGCCAGTAGTAATTGCTGCAAATTCCCTGAGGATCAATGAGAGCAACCTCCAAGCTGCCATCTTCCTGGAAGTGTCTGCCTTGTTAATGGTGGACAGGCTTTGGGGAGTCAGGAAGTGAGTTACTTGCTGCAGGATTCCTAGGCGCTGACCTGCTCTTATAGCCACAATATTTATATGGCTAGTCCAGTTCAGTTTCTGGTCAATGGTAACTCCTGGATGTTGAGAGATCTCAGAGGCCTCAGGCTGTCAGAAGCAAGATCAACTTTAGGCAAGGCTAAAACACACTCTAAAAGCTCTTCTATAGTTCCAGCAATCTTGCTTGAAAGTTTCTTCAGGCTTCACATTCCAAAGAAAAGGACTTCCTCTAACCCTATTTATGCTATGCGACAGGTGCACTTAATTTATATCAGTTTAATTTACCACAGTGCATTGCAAGTGTCACTTCTGGAATTTCAAACGCTGACACAAACCCCTTTATTTAGATATATTTGAAGTAGCTGCCTGGATTGTGGGGAAGCAAATTACATGGTTTATTGGGCAATATAACAGCAGAAACTGGCCCCACCCTGGAACTCAGACTGAAAGTGGTGATGGGACCTTGATGTAATGTATCATCCAAAAGACAGCACCTCCAACAGTGCAGTACGTCCTCAGTACTGTATTGGAGTGACCTCCTTCAAAAAGAAAGGCTTGCATTTACATAATTATACTTGCTTTTCATGACCACAGGATGTCACAAAGTGTTTTACAGCCAATGGAGTACTTGTGAAGTGTAATCACTGTTGCGATGGGGTTATCTATTTTAACACAAGCCATTGGTTTCACTATCAGATGGGAGTCCCAAAGCAGATTCATAGAGTATCACTGTATAGTTCTTCCATTGAACTTGTTTTAAGGTTCATTAAAAAACTATGTTTGAATGATAAAAGAACAAATTTATTGAGGTATATTTGGTCAGACCATAGTCAGGGCGATTTCTGGTCAACAAGAAAGATTTTCAAACAATGGAGCAAATCTGCACAAGCAAATTCCCACAAACAGCAGTGTGATAATAAAAACAGAAAATGCTGGAAAATCTCAGCAGGTCTGGCAGCATCTGTGGAGAGAGAAACAGAGTTAACGTTTCAAAGTCCAATACAACTCTTCTTCAGAGCTAAAGAGAAGTAGAAATGTAAATGGATTTGATACTGTTTAAGAGGGAGTGGAGCAGGTGGAATTAAATAGAAGGTGATGGATTGGTGACAGCTAAGGAGAGATTGACAAAAATGTCATGGCCACAAGACAAAGGGAGTGTTAGTGGTGGTGGTAAAGAGTAAAGAAGGTGCTGATAGCGGCATAAAGGTAAGATAGCAGAAGATGTTAATAGCTGAACACGGGTCAGCACTCTGTGAAAGCAAAACATAAAAACAAGTAACAGATGGTCCTGTGGGAGGAGGGGGGTTTAGATGAAAAAGGATAAAAAAAGAAAAAAAAGAAAATTTTAATAAGTAAATAAATAAGAAGAATTGGATTTAAAAAGGGGTCAAGACAGAGGAGAGAGTTCATGGCCTAAAGTTGTTGAACTCAATGTTAAGTCTGGAAGGCTAATTGGAAGATGAGGTGTTATTCCTCCAGTTTGCCTTGGGCTTCACTAGAACATTGCAGCAGGCCAAGGACAGACATGTGGGCATGTGAGCAGGATGATGCTACCTTCCAAAACAGCTTTTCTGACATTCCTTCCTTCCTCCTTAACCAAGGCTCCCTCCAACAAGGCCCTCAACCATGGCCGACCCATCTCCCACATCTCCGCTCTCACCCCTTCCCCTCCCTCCCAGAACCAGGATAGGGTCCCGCTTGTCCTCACTTTTCACCCCACCAGCCTCCTCATTCAAAGGATCATCCTCTGCCATTTCTGCCAACTCCAGCATGATGCCACCACCAAACACATCTGCCCCTCACTCCCCCTGTCAGCATTCTGTGGGGACCATTCCCTCTGTGACGCCCTGGTTCACCCCTCCATCACGCCCAACTCCTCATCCCCTTCCCGGTGCAACATTTGCCTCTTTACCTCCTCCCTCCTCACCGCCCAATGCCCTAAACTCTCCTTTTAGGTGAAGCAGCACTTCACTTGCACCTCCTTCAATTTGGCCTACTGTATTTGCTGCTCCCAATGTGGTCTCCTCTACATTGGGACAAACTGCTATCTTACCTTTATGCCACTATCAGCACCTTCTTTATTCTTTACCAGTACCAGTAACACTCCCTTTGTCTTGTGTCACTCCCAACTACAGCCAAAAGATCAGGCAGTTAGATCCTTGTGCTCAAGTCTTAACTTGACCCCACAATCCTTGACTCAGAAGCAACCCACTAAGCCATGGTTGACACAAATGTTGTTGTGCTGAAATGGCATCCCAGATACATCAACAAAAATGAATGATTTTGGGTTTATCCATTTTAACACTAGCTATTGATCTCAATTTCAGGTTGAATATCCAAAGCAGATTCATATGTTATCGTTGTATAGCTCTTACAGTGAACTTGTTTTTGGGTTCATTAAAATTCAAGCTTGAAGAAAACATTTATCAAGATTGAAGACATATTTGGTCAGACCCACACCTTGAGTGCTGAGCCAAATCTGGTCATCAAGGAAAATGTTTAAACACCAGAGGTGCAACAAATGAGAGCCATGAGCTGATCTCTAGTCTTAGTGATCTCAATTATGAGGAAAAATTGGAAAAGATTGAGCCCTGATTTTAACTTAATTGGCCTGGCAGAAAAGTGATGGATTTGGATCTGACATCTGTTTTACAGCCTGCTCAATTTTATGCTCTATTGCCTATAATGAAGTGTAAAATTAGGCAAGTATAAAACAGATGTCCAACCTAAACCCACTCCATTTCCACTGGGCTAGTTAGATCAAAATCAGGGCTTTGAAACCCTTAGAGAGAAGTTTGAGATGTGATCTTGTACAGTGATATACAAGAAAATGGTAACCCTGGGAAATTATTTTAAACTAAATTGTGGGCGAAGACCAAAGGGGCACATGGAACAGAGTAGTGGAGGGAAAACTCTGGACTCATTAAAGAATCGGTTGGATGCTGCAGTGAGGGGACTTTGAGGTCATGAAATGGGCTGAATCAATGCCAGAGTGTTGTAATCCTATCTTTGATCCATACTCCTTTTGAGTACGATTCCCTGTTAGGAGTGTAGAATTGGGGGATTTATCCATAAAGCAGCTGATAGTGATACCGATTGCTTACCAAGCTGGATACATGCCTGCTAAGAACCTCTCCCTTATATAGAGTGTATTATCACCATGAAGTGTGGTTCTGTGCTTTCTTTTTTGCAGTGCAGTGGGGCTTATGTACCCCACATTTTTTTTGAGTGAGGGACTACTTGCTATGCACAGAAGTTCCTGGCAGAATCTTTGCTGCCAGGCGGGTGTAAAATCCTAACACAACTGCAGCAGTACAGGAAGCAGTTGGGAATTTAAAGGAACATAAAAGCCCCAAATAGGAGACCGGAAAATTTGTTTTTCAGCTTCAGCCAAAACCAAGGCTTAAAATATTAGCTGGGTGATAAAGGAGGTCACTGCTAGGCCAAAAGCAAAATGCTACAGTTGCTGGAACTCTGAAGTAAAAACAGAAAGTCCTGGAAATAATCAGCAGGCCTGACTGCATCTATAGAGAGAGAAACAGAGTTAACATTTCAAGTTGTGCCCTTTCATCAGAGAAACTCTGTTTCTCTCCCCACAGATGCTGCCACACCTGCTCAGTATTTCCAGCATTTTCTGTTTTTATATCATGAGGCCGTCTGCCTCCATGTCAGTCCATCAGTGCCATTACGCCAAGTCTATTGTTAACATCCTCTAGGCAGTCCCAGAGAGTGACGATAAGAATAATGGAGCGGAGGGAATGGGATGAAAGCTCAGGCAACAACCCCTTCTGTGACTGATGAGTGAGAGAGGGGCAATCAGTCAGGCAGCAAGGAGAGGGAAATTTATTTTAAGCAGAATGCAACGTTAGGCCTTACTATCCAGTTCTGGTTCCCTTTCCCTCATGATCCTGCTAGAAATAAAATGGAATTGCAGAAGGAACCCTAACCCATGAGTTAGTAGCTAAACTGCGAACTGGTGAAGTTGGTAACTGGTGGATAAATAAATTTCAATGTTAATTAGACTTGGGATTCAAATTCAGAGACTTTTCGATCCAATTCTCCACAACTGAAACTAGAAGGTCATCATTAGCATGATAATTTATCAAAAAATTATTTTCCATGCAGGAATGACTTCTTCAGGTGTATGAGACATTTTATTTATAATTCATAGAGGCTGAGTTCTTCATAATACTCTGTGTCCTGTTCACATACTGCAGACATTTCAACCACTGACATTTCCCAACTAAAGATCAATTTTTAGTCTGTTTAATTTAACAGTAGATGTGAAAGTTATTTCTGGCAGATAAAATGTCACATCCTATTTGCAAGTCAGTAAATGTACAATCGTAATAAAACTTAAAGGTTCACATGATTGCTCCACTACCCAACATGTAACTGAGTCATCCAAATTAAGAATGCTGAGGATTCACTTGTTGGTCAATGTTGAATTAACTGATCTTACCTAGGCTGGCAGTAGAATACACTCCAAAGGTTCCCAATATTTTAGGACTAGGGAGGGAAATGAATTGAATTGCTATTGTTCTAGGTAATTGTAGTTATGACAGGAAACACCCCGCAGTATATATCTACTGGTTTGCATTTGGATTTTCTATTTTTTTTGTACTTTATGGATTGGTTATGCATTTTATCAATAATCTTGTTTCAATTACTTGAAGTGAATAGGTCATGCTTGATATGCTTATCTCGAGGTAAAAGTTCCCTAATTGTTTATATAGCACTTGTAATGGGGGAATCTTTATTCTCTGTGACTTATACCTGTCAATTAACATTTCTTGTAATAAAGGCAGATGATATATCCTGAGATCTGTCGTAGCAGGACTTATTCCCTGAACACCAGATGTTAGGTAGATACAGCACTTGATTAGGATTGATGTAATGGAACAAATCGGGCTACCAACACGCTTTGACTCTTCTACTTCATGCTATTGCATGAAGAGCACTCCACCTCTTTGCATTAACAATTTATGCAAGCTCTTAACATCTTTTCAATAGATATCTGTCACAATATGTAAATGTTAAGGGGCTGTTTTCCTTTAGTATTTTGTGAATTGTCTCATGGTTTTGTGTAATGTGAGATTCAAGAACATGAACTGCAAGAAGATTATAAAACAGGGATTCTTGATTCCACTGGCACCAGATTTTTATAAACATTAACGGAAGAGCTTAGCTCCGAGAAACAAACTATTTACAGCGGACATTCACAGCTGATGTTCCAGACCCACCAGGATCCCATCAAGAGCTTAATTCCTGATCACTAACCAACCAGCTAGCAGAGTTCAGTTGGTGAAGCTTTGACTGCTAATTTTCCATGACCTAGATTACCTATTCTCCCAGACATTAAGGGGTCTTCCCCTCCTCATAGCCTCTCGAACAAAGGGGTGCTTGACAGGGTCTCCAGCAGCTGTTCGCCTACATCGCTGCTGCTTCCCGGCTGTCTTGCCACCATCAGAGGCTGCGGTCTACACTATTCATGGCCTTGGCTCCTCAACACTGTGACTCACCAGTCTCGAACTCCAGCTTCAGCTCCTTGCTTCTGCCCTGCTTTCCCTCTCTTTCCCCTCAAAGAGCTTCCCTCCTTCTTCAGTTCGTGCTCCAGGCTCAGGCTCCATCCCCCAGCTTACCTAGGGCTTCACCACTTGTCCCAAGGTGGGGGTGGGGGGCAACAGGGTCGACTGTTTCCCCGGCCCGGTGTCCTCCCAGGCTGACAGCTTCTGCTGGTGGGGACCTAGTGCCCCGCTGGGAATGCCCCATATTGGGCCGCTCTGAAGTCAGAAGTCAGAATACTGAGATGCAGCTCACCTCCCCAGCAAGACACTGCCCTGGCTGAGAGCTGTCATCCCGGCAACTACCCATATCAGATAGTGACAGTTTACTAAACAATCATGTCATCGGCCAGTTTAATTGAGCTACGATTGCTCACACATTAGAATCGTCATTGGTGGCAGCATTTACTTCCTGCATCACCGCTCTGGACAAATGACAAGAGTTGGGATGACATCCAGCATTTACTCGAGATGACCTTCTCAGTTCCTCAGCAGTACTGGCACTTTCAATAGGATCCAGGCTTTGTAATGGATCAACCATGTAGGGGTCTACGTTGGTCATGTCTCCAGGGATCTTATGACCAGCAGCACTAGTCGCTTCAGTAACTGCTTCTCAGCAGGCCATCTCTGTGTCTCCTTCCAGTACCAGAGTATGCCTCCTCACACTGGATGTATCCCCTGGGATCGCAACACATAGGTCACTCCAGGATTTCTCATCGCTATCCAACTCCCCTTTGCTCAAGCTGTTGCCCGCTGACACTTGAGGTTCAGCAATGCTTTTGAGTGAGCTGTTTGCTCCCATATCATCTGCCAGGTGTTTGGTCTTGACCAACTCCCCTCTGTGAACCATTTTCTGAAGCTGCCCTCCTGCTACCGGTTCAACAACATAGGTGTGACTACCAGTGCTGAGCCGCTTGATGACTTTGTGGGGTTCATGATCCTAGACACCCTGTATCTCATTCTCACACCTGATATTCCTGTTCTACAGTGATACTTTTGTGCTGATCAAATGTCCACCTTGCCAGTGTTTTTCTTCACAGCTCTTCTTTTTCAGTCCATTTGGAGGTCATCTCGAATGCCTGGTGTAGCCTCGCGTGATGCTCAGTTACTCACTTGTCAATTTGGCCATCACCATCTGAATTTGTGCTGAGCCCAAGTAGATGATCCATGGAAAGGGCTGGGCCTTTTGCATAAAAAAGATACAGTGTGGAGAGTAACCCATGGGGGAAATGTGGTTTAGCATTATAAGCATAGATCAGTTCTGGAAGTTACTCAGACTTCTGTTTACTGTCATGAGGCAACGTGCGCAATCGATTACATGGAGTACCCTTCGGATGGTAGGCAGTAGTAGGGCTTTTGACAATGCCATCCACCCTGCATAGCTCTTGTAGGTTTGCTCTCAAAGTTGCAGCCTTGGTCACTGTGGATCTGACACAGGACACCGAAATGGATGAACCAACTGAGTACAAACACTCTGGCTGTAGTTAAGGTCTTTTGGTCACAGGCTGGAATAGCCTGCATGAACTTGGTGAAGACATCTGTGAGTATGAGAATGTGCTTGGTCCAGTTAGTACTGAGGTCAAGAACCGTAGAATCTATTGCAAGGACCTCCAGCGTCTTAATGGCAACCTGGGATCCCATGCTGAGGTGAGGCCGTTTCCCTGCTTTGGCTAAAATACATCTGTCACAATTTTGACAGGATTCCTCATTACCAGCAGTCATCCTGAGCCAGTAACAGTGGTCTCTGGTCGGTGCAGTTGTCTAATCCGACACTTAATGTCCTGCCTGATCATGAACCACTGTCAACACTTGACACTTGAGACTGGTGAGAAGCATGAGTGCTTCACCTCTCTCCAGTTGTCATGAATCAGCTGATAGAGAACTCCATCCTTCTCCTGTATCCTATTCCAGCACTTCAATAGTCATCATGCTGTTTTGGACTCCATCATCATATGACACCTGGTTGAAGGATGTTGGGCTTTTCAGTAGTGGTGAAGTCTCCTGGTGTTTACATCAGCCAGATGAAGTTGCCTGAGGCCTTCTTTTGAGATGACGCCAAAGATGAAACTGTACGTGTCTCTATACCCCGCTGGACCTGGTTTGGATCTCATTCATAGGTGCACTGGTGGTGCTCTCCTGAATCCCAGTCCACATGTCATGGGGAATTGGGGTTTGAGGCACTGGAATAGCATCAGCCAAGGCCCCCTCTAACCAGGCAGATGTGGATTCCCTCCCATAGTCAGTTTTCTGACTAAAGGCATCAGCATTCACCTCACTTTTCTCTGACCTGTGCCTGATCTGGAATCATAACTGAGCAAGTTCAACAACCTATCACATTTCTGTAACTCCAAGCTTGGTAGACATTTGAAAGTAGCTGAATGGGTTGTTGTCTGTAAACACTTCAAACTCTGCACCAACCACAATGTCTCTGAACTTCAGGGAAATAGTCCATATCAAAGGTAGTAATTCGAGCTTCATACTGGAATAATTCTACATATTCCTTTCGTTCAGCTTGAGACTCCAACTGGCATGAGTGATTATCATTTTCTGTCCTTGGACCTGTGACAGCACTGGTCCTAGGCCAAGGAAACTGGCATCAGTTTCCAGTATGAAAGGGGGATGAAAATCCAGGTAGCTGAGGACAGATGATGAGACAAGTTTCTGCTTGTAAGAGAAAAAGGAGTCCCCCTTACCTATTCTGCTAGTTACATCCTCAAAAAACTCCAACAGGTTTGTTAAACGTGATTTCCCTTTTATAAATTCATGTTGACTCTACCGAATCCTACCATCACATGCATGAATATGGCAGGGGCATTCTCTTGTATTTGTAAAGTCTTTCAATGCCCATTCAGAATGTTGTCTTTTCAACGTCTTCCTCAGTAGCTGGTTATAGCCGTGGGCCAAATTGTGACTGCAAAAATACATTTGCGCCTTTGAAGACTTGTAATTCTTCCTCAATCCTAGGTAAAAGATAAGCATCCTTATGAGTCTTTGCTTTGACTGCCAGGTAATCAACACAGATCCTGTTTTCCTCATTTGTTCCTCATGAGGGCTATGGTGGAGGCATACAGGCTTGATGACTCTCAGATGACAACTCATCCCAAAGACTTCTGCAGGTACTTCCTGACTTCCTCAGGTGGGTTCTGGCAGTGAGGGATACTCACTGGGTGGTCTCTGCAGTCACAATCCTGTAGCTCACCAGTCACAATACCCGATGTCATCATCATCATGCTGACTGAAAGTTATCCCATACTTGGTGAGAGTAGAAACAAGCTGCCTCCTCCGAGTCTCCTCCACTCGCTGATGTCCGTCTTTGAAATGAGATTAGAGATGTCTTCCCAGTTGGTCCACCCTGAGTGCATAGAGCAAGGCCAAGGACTTTTGACCCTTCCTGCTGATTTTGTAATTTGCTTCTCATACTGGTCACCATACATGCCTTCCATGCATGCAGACCGACGACTTCTGCTGGAGGGGACCTAGTATCCTGCAGGGAACACGCCACAGTGCATGGGGCCCGGCATCCGGCCCTGCTCTGAAGTCAGAAGTTGGGCACTGAGGTCTCACTCCCCTCCCCCACTACATTTCTGATGGTTAAGATTTTGTTTCTATCCCCTCTCTCAAACATTTGCGCATCATATCTTACTTAGTGTTGCTACATAAACACATAATTATTCTCAAAATCACAGTACAATATCCTGTGAACCACAAGGGCCTTTCAGTATTAATTGCCATTAGCTCTTTCATGGTTATTTCTTGGCAGCACCTAGAGTGATTGCTGCAAATTGTGCTGCACTTCAAACTGAATCTTCTTTGTGAATCAGTCTTTTCCAAGTGAATTTTTTGCATCCCTCTTCCTTGAACTAAAACTAATTAATTTCCCTACCAGGTCAAAACATCAGCTGGTACCCCATTCTTGAAACAATTGGCAGCCCAGGTGTTGCAGGAGAGAGGAGTTGGCTATATTCAAAAATCCTTGATCCAGAAGATCCTCATACTAGCACCTTACAGTTCAATGAAAGGCCAAATATAGGACAGAATATGAAATATCCATTTAGCCTATTAAGCTTGATCATTTCACAGACCATGTAAAATCTTCAGTGCAAATAAATGACTCTCCAAAATTTAGAACTGTAAGCCCCAGGACCATTCTACACAACACAGCACTGGTTTCTAAAGACCACATACTGCGGCAAATTAAGTGAGAGTGCAGCTATAGGGAAATTAGCCGGAAGCTAAATAATCTTGGTGTGACTTCAACTGTTATCTTCTGTGGAGTTTGCTATGGTGGAACTTCCATTTGCTCCAAACATGTCCCCTGCCTCAGAGAAGAGCTTCCTCAGCCAACGTGAGATGGTTGGATGGATGGTACCTCAAGAGGAAAGTGGTGTATCAATCGTTGCACGTTCAGTGAGATGGTCATGATGGGGTGTTGGATATAAAGGTCAGGATCAATGCTTTGTAGGGGACTTACTTTGCCATTGCTCCTTAGTCCTGAGATCTTTTTGTGTATTTGCACCCATGATCAATGGACATGAAAGATTGCATTCAATCTGATCACCATCCCCTACCATTCCATTCATGATGGAGCTCTATTAAGGTGATTCCCATTTGCCTCAAAAATAACTATTTATCTCAACACCACCACCTCTAGGAGACCGTCTAATCTTCCTCCTCCATTCAGCTCCTTTACCGGTCTTCCTTACAAAAAGCCTCCATCAAAATGTTATAATATCCCTTTAAATGAACCAGAACTTTGAGAGTTACAGTACTTCAGCTTTTCCATGAATTTCTCCTTCAGGTGATTCGATGTTCCATGCGTGCATCAAAAAAGTACAGGGATCTTAAGCACATTATTTCACAAGCTGAACAGAGCAACGGCAGAATCCATATGTAAAGGTGAAAAGCTGGGACTGTTCACCTGGCCCAATTGTGGAATTGGCCTCAATAATTCAAATGTGGCTTGTTCAGTAATCTGAATAAGATAGTGTGGATTAGGGACTGAAGGGAGAGGGAGAAAGGGATTGGAAGGAGATAGTGAATGGAGGGTGAGAGAGATAGGAATTGGAAGGAGAGAGAAATTGGGAACAGAGGGAGAGGGAGATAGGGATTGAATGGTGAGGGAGATAAGGATTGGGGGAATTAGAAAATGGAGGGAGATAGGGATTGGAGCGAGAGGGGGAATGGGGATTTGATGGACATGGAGGATGGAAGAAGAGCACAGACAGGGAGATGGAGGGAGAGGGAAATGGGATAGAGACGGGTTGGGTAATGAGAAAGGGAAGAGGAGGGAGAGGGGGTGAGGGCAGATGGAATGTAGGAGACACAGAGCGATGGGGACAGGGAGCAGTTGGGCAAGGGAGGACTGGTTTGAGGAAGATGGATGAGGGTGGCTTGGACCTGGAGAGGGCAGGAGCTGAATTTTCACTCCCAAGTTGGATTTTTATTCTGGGGGTGGGGAGTGCTAACGGGAGTCAGGCCTGCTGAATCCTGGAAGGATTTTGGAGGCAGCCACAAGGGCTGCCAGGTGCCAAAGCGAGCTGGTACCAAAGACCTGCCTCACTGCTCTTGGACTTCATCCCAGTTACAATAAAAATAATAAAACAAATTACAGCCCTCTAGCCTTTTCCCTTCACATCCCTTTAGCCTCCAAACATTCCCATGCACCATTGCCATGGTGACCAAATCCCAAAGGCAAACTTGGTCAAGCTATCACAATTTTCAATTTGTATTTATTACGAGTTGGTACGTGTGCTGAAGTCAGAAGTAAAGATTCCGCTACCACATTTGGAGATTTAAATATTAAATTGAAACACGCATTCACAAAAGAAAAGAAAACTTAAACACAGAAGAGTACAATTAAGCAGTTAAATTTAGTCTTATAACATTTCCCAAAAGATTTCTACTTAGCTAGAGCTCACAAATAAACACCCTTTTCCAGGCAACATTCCCTATAGATTCTTAATCTATAAAAAATCCAGTAATATCACCACAAGGCAACTACTGTTGCTATAGGAGAAATATTTCACAGGCTTCTCCCTCCCTCCTTTTGACAATGGAAATGTAACAAAACCTTGCTTTCCAGAACAAACAAACACTTCTCTGGGGTAAAAACAAAAAACTGTGGATGCTGGAAATCCAAAACAAAAACAGAATTACCTGGAAAAACTCACCAGGTCTGGCAGCATCGGCGGAGAAGAAAAGAGTTGACGTTGCGAGTCCTCATGACCCTTCCACAGAACTGAGTGAATATAAGGAGAGGGGTGAAATATAAGTTGGTTTAAGGTGGGGGGAGTGGGGGGTGGGGGGGGGGGTTGCAGGGAGAGTAGTGGGTGGGGGGCTGGTGTGGTTGTAGGGACAAGCAAGCAGTGATAGCTTGTCCCTACAACCACACCACTACCCACACTTCTCTCCCCCCTCCAACTTAAACCAGCTTATATTTCACCCCTCTCCTTATATTCACTTCTCTGGGGTGGCTAGTGGCTGCCTACTTCACTGCACAGCACACTCTTTAAGATCACATGGCCACACCCGTCATACAACTTTCAATCTCTCCTGAAATATATTTTTTCTTTTTCATCTTTAAACCCATTGTTCCTAACTTTCTCTGGAAGTTCCCTTTCCCAGTATATAAAAATCTTTCACATTGTCTTTATGGCCCCTATTTTCAGGAAATATAAACTTAATAACTTTATTTTATTCAATTATGATCTTTGCCAGCTGTAAAACTTCCTTTTATTTCTCTTTGAAATTTATCAGCTAAAAATTCAATTCCTCATTTATCTCCTATTGCAAATTCCTATTCATGCTGTATCTATTTGTATCCCATCTTAGTTTGTTCATCGCCACTTAAAAATGCCTGCTTTTACACCTAACCCTTTGATGATTTAAACCTTGCTTTCTGGTTATCTTAATTAATTAAATTAGTCACACAATCACAAACATACACATAGACCCCACAAGCCTGCTTCACAGTATACCACAGTAATATTGGAAAAAATAATATTTTCCTTTGCAGGAAACTGCACTTTTACATTTGCAGTTGGCTCCATGAACCATGGATATGCAAAATGTGACCCACAACCTCGGCGAAAATGGTGGGTGCCAGGTTCAGGACCGGGATGGGACCTCTAGAATCAGGGCTGTGGTGCCATTTTGGCTAAGGTGCGGAGCCCTTCTGGTTTTATGAACATTCAGGTCCAGGTGAGGGTGAAGGTGATGGGATGGAGGGAAGAAAAGAGGTTAATGGTCTGAGGATGGGGAGAGGGTAAAATATTGAAGATGGAGATTTGAATGGTGATCCAAGTATTGTAATATTTATGAACTCTGCTTTCAGAATACGCTAAGAACCACAGATAATTCAGTACCCTATGAAGTTTTGTTTTTATCCTTTCATTCAATGTGAGTATCATTGGCAAGGCCAGCACTTGTTGCTCGTCCCCATTTACCCTTGAGAAAGTGGTGTTCAGCCACCTTCTTCAACTGCTGCAGCCTATGTGGTGTAGGTACACTCACAATGCTGTTAGGAAGGGGGTTTCAGGAGTTTGAAATAATGCCGATTTATTTCCATGTCAGGATGATGTGTGGCACAGGCACAAAGGGCTGAATGGCCTTGTTCTGTGCTGTGACTATAATTATACTGACTTTCATGCTTCACTGCAAAGTGATTCCTTTGTGATTCAGCAATACAGATGTAACTATAACTTTGGAATGATCTTGACTCTGAAATACAAGTGTGAGAGCACCTTAGAGAAGCCATCTGACCTTGCTTGGGCTTGATATGGTATAGACTATATTATGAGGCTGGATTTAAAAAGTGCTCAGAAAGCCACTGAATGCACAGGCACTTTATAAACTGAAGCAGAGTATTTTTTTTCTCCAATGTTTTGAAAAAGTTGATGCTCCCTGCCTGAGTTCCCATACATTTAAAATTTATTAGCCAGAAACAGAGCCATGGCGAAACACATAAATTCTTGTATCTTACTTCCAGCTGCATGAGTGCAATTCTAGACAGGCAGTGTAAATCAAGTGTTGCCAGCTGCAAATCAATTTTCAAATTGGCTCATCTGCTTAATTGGTGCAGATCTTTCTGAATGCTGTTTATCTCCGTTCCATCTGGCACCTGCCCACATGGCGTGGAACCATCTTCCAAATCATTTATGAAAATGGTGAACAGCAGAGAGTTAAGACTGGACCACTACAGAATGTCGCTATATGTTTCCCCAATTGAAGGTTACTGTATTGATCATTACCTTCTGTTTCCTATTTTCAAGACATTGTGCAATCCACTGACCTGATATTCCTATAATCCAATGAATTACAACAGATTGAATCCTAATGCTGATTGGTCCTCATGGGTCTCTTTAATAGTTGCTAAGCACTTTCCCATCATTCCTTTCAACAGGAAAACTCTATATAGCAACATGACTATTCAAGTTACATAATAAAGTCATTTATGCAATTTTACTGAATTTAGTGCATTGGCAGTAGTTCCTCAAGTGTTAATTTCATTTTTATTCTACTTGTAATGTGAATTGTCATTTAGGTTCTAAAATTCTGTGGAACATTTGACGCTGATGATGTTCTACAAGGAAAACACTTTGGCCCATTTCAGCACTAACACTGCTGAAGAATATCGGGTTAGCTTATTTGCATATCCGTTTTTGTTTGTTGAGCGCAGCTATCAAATAACTCTGAAGCACAGGGACAGAGGAGGTTGGAAATTGCAGGTAGAATCTTTCAATAACTAGGAATGGCTGAAGATTTCAGAGGCAGGCTGAGGCAGCTGCAGGTAACCAGTGAGCCTAATTAAAGACTCAATTTATTGGGGTACATAAGTTCAAATAGATGACTTGTGTGAAATTTTGTGGCACTTTGAGGATGGAGGCGGAGAAGAAGCAATGAGAGTTTTAATGAGGTAAACCAGCAGCCACTCTTGCATGAAATAGAGCAAATAAAAGAAAGACTTTGGGTGCCGAGAGAGGAAACCTGAAAAATTGTCTCACCTGTCACATGAAGCTGGATGTCAATATGTGTGTGTGGAAAATAATCTCATGTCAGCGAATGATGTTGGCAAAGGCCACAACTGAGCTGAGGAAAAGATGGGACCCTATGTTTAGATATGGAGGTAATGGTTGGGGGTGGAAGAGAAGATATTGCTGGCAATGTTCTTGAATCTGATCAGGAAAAATAAGAGTGAAACCAAATGAGGATATTCCCACTACCTGGACAACATAGGAGAGGTATTAGAGAAAGGTGGTGTGTCCTCTTGGTGGTTGACATTGTAAGTGGTTCACCTTCTGTCAAAGGCTGCAAAATGTTGAGTTTGTCAAGGATAAAAATATATTATGATCATAGTCACAAGGGGATGTAACTCGTGACTTTGATCAAGGTTGTTCTGGTGCTTAGTAGGATAGAAACGAGATTGAAGAGATTCATACAGGTAGTTGGAGGAAAGATAAGGACAGCTTTGGGAGTTGAAAACACATTCAAGGGAGGTTGGCGTTGGCTCAGTAGCTTGCAGGGACAGTAGGATTGAGGGTATGTTTTTTGAGAGGTGGGATGGTAACTTTGAAAGAGAGGAGGACAGTATCTGAAGAGGGTGAACCATTTACAATGTCAACCATCAAGAGGACCAGGAAAGCAGGCTGGGGATCAGCAGGTTAGTAGGGATAGGATTTAGAGAACAAGAAATAAGTGTCATGGGTGAGATGAGCTCATGGAGGACCTGAGGAAAGATAGAAGAGAAATTCGAAAAGACACAGGTTTGGGGCAAGGGCAGGATAGATTCTGGGGGCAGGATTAGTTTAGTGGACAAGAGGAGATGTAAAGGCAAATGAAAAGTATGGTCTCAATCTTTGTAACAAAGGGCTGGATTTCCACGGAGCCATGGAGATTCTGTGGACTTTTAAAAATGGTGCATGGATTCCGGATCTGGAAGCCCATCCCCCATTTCCAACAGATCCTATTTTCACCAGGGGGAGGTGAATAGGGATGGGACGTGATTACCACATATAGGAAACACAAACTCAGTAGGGCTAATTTCAAACAGACCCCATTTCCACTGGAGCAAAGGCCTTAACCCGCAGTTTGTGAGTTACAGCTCTTTACAGAGGTCAAACATGTTCCTGAAAGGCAGATAAAGTCTTTAGAACTGTCAAGCTATCAAGTTATTTAAATTACCAGCACTTTAAAGGTTTTTTAAAAAAACTGCCTGTCTGTCTCTATGAGAGTTGAAAAAAATCTGTTCCACCAGTTCAAAGCTGTTTGCTGATATGACCCTGTGTGCTATCATTATAGCAATATTAATGCTTGGTTGCTTTCTACAACCTATCACAGTGGGGAGGTGGGGGGGGTGGGGGGCGCTCACAGATTGAGAGCTCATAGAGGTTATTAAAGGATCACTGCAGGGTGGAGCTTAAGAAAGCAATTAGGAGAGCAAAGAGGGGATACAAGAAAGCTCTGGCTGATAAAAGTGGGGAAAATCCCAAGATATTCTATAAGTATATCAATGGGAAGAGGATAACCAGGGAAAGAGTAGGGCCTATAAGGGACCAAGGGGGCAATCTATGGATGGAGCCAGAGGACATCACTAGAGTGTTGAATGAATACTTCACGTCCGTCTTCACCCAAGAGAATGAGAATTAAGGTATCGAACTCGTGGATAGAGACTGTGAGGTTCTTAAGCAAATTGATATAGAGAGTGACAAGGTATTGGAGGTGTTGGCAGGCTTAAAAGTGGACAACTCTCCAGGTCTGGATGATTTGTGTCTCAGACCGCTGAGGGAGGCAAGGGAGGAGATCACAGGGGCGCTGACCCAAATTTCTAATTCCTCTCTGGCCACGGGGGAGGTGCCAGAGGACTGGAGAACAGCTAATGTGGTTCTGCTATTTAAGAAGGGTTGTAGAGATAAGCCAGGGAACTATAGGCCAGTGAGTCTCACATCAGTGGTAGGGAAACTATTGGAGAAATTTCTGAAGGAGAGTATCTATCTCCACTTGGAGAGGCAAGATTTGATCAGGGATAGTCAGCATGGCTTTGTCGGAGGGAGGTCATACCTAACAAACTTGATTGAATTTTTTGAGGAGGTGACCAGGTGTTTAGATGAGGGTAGTGCAGTTGATGTAGTTTATATGGATTTCAGCAAAGCCTTTGACAAGGTCCCACATGGGAGACTTATAAAGAAGACAAATGCACATGGGTAATTTGATAAGGTGGATTCAAAATTGGCTTAGTTGTAGGAGACAGAGGGTAATGACAGAATGATGTTTTATTGACTGGAAGCCCATGTCCAGTGGCATACCACAGGGATCTCCTATTATTTGTCATTTATATAAACAACATAGATGACTATGTGGGGGTTAGGATTAGTAAGTTTGCGGATGACACAAAGATTGGCTGGGTGGTTAACAGTGAGGTTAAGTGTCTTGGGTTACAGGAAGATATAGACGGGATGGTCAAATGGGCAGATAAGTGGCAGATGGAATTTAACCCTGAAAAGTGTGAGGTGATACACTTTGGAAGGAGTAATTTGACAAGGAAGTATTCAATGAACGGCATGGCACTAGGAAATTCTGACGAACTAAGGGACCTTGGTGTGTGTGTCCATAGATCTTTGAAGGTGGAGGGACATGTTAGTGGGGTGGTGAAAAAGGCATAGGGGACACTTGCCTTTATCAATCGAGGCATAGATTACAAAAGTAGGGAGGTCATGTTGGAGTTGTATAGAACCTTGGTGAAGCCACAGCTGGAGTACTGTGTGCAGTTCTGGTCGCCACAATATAGGAAGGATGTGATTGCACTGGAGGGGGTGCAGAGGAGATTCACCAGGATGTTGCCTGGGATGGAACATTTAAGTTATGAAGAGAGATTGGATAGACTTGGGTTGTTTTCATTGGAGCAGAGAAGACTGAGGGGCGACCTGATCGAGGTTTACAAGATTATGGGGGGCATGGACAGGGTGGATAGGGAGCAGCTATTCCCCTTAGTTGAAGGGTCAGTCACAAGGGGGCATAAGTTCAAGGTGAGGAACAGAAGGTTTAGGGGGGATGTGAGGAAAAACATTTTTACCCAGAAGGTGGTGACAGTCTGGAATGCGCTGCCTGGGAGGGTGGTGGAGGCGGGTTGCCTCACATCCTTTAAAAAGTACCTGGATGAGCACTTGGCACATCATAACATTCAAGGCTATGGGCAAAGTGCTGGTAAATGGGATTAGGTAGGTAGGTCAGGTATTTCTCACGTGTCGGTACAGACTCTTCTGCACTTGGATTCTGTGATTAGCTGTCTTTGATGTGGGGTTATGAATACAAATATATTATTATCTATAAGGGATTAAGTACTTGTGATGATTTAAATGTATTAAATGGGCTGTCATGAATATGAGTCTTTTCTATATAGTGAACTCTGTAATAGATATGTAGAACTTTATTTTATTTAATCTCAGCAAAGCTCCTGAAGTCTGCGTTTGGTGGATACTGGGTGAGGTAGCATGGAGGGTGTAAAAGCAAAGGGTGGTGGGGGGAGCAGTTGGCATGAGTCAGCACTAAGTTGGCATCTGACTGCAAGGAGCATTCGCAATAAGACAGATGAATTAATCGCACAAATAGATGTAAATGGGTATGATAAAATTGCGATTACAGATACATGGCTGCAGGATGACCAAGGCTGTGAACTGAATATCCAAGGATATTTGATATTTAGGAAGGACAGGCAAAAAGGAAAAGTAGGCGGTGTGGCGTTGTTAGTAAAGGATGAAATCAGTGCGATAGTGAGAGAGGATATTGGCTCAGAAAATCTAGTGTAGAATCAGTCTGGATGGAGCTAAGAAGTAACAAGGGGTGGAAAACATTATTGGGAGTTGTCTATAAGCCTCCAAACAGTAGTAGTAAGGTAGGGTACAGCATTAAACAGGAAATTAGAGATGCATGTAACAAGGGTGCTGCAGTAATCCTGAGTGACTTTAATCTACAGGTAGACTGGGTAAACCAAATTAGCAATAAAACTGTGGCAGATGAATTCCTGGAGTGTGTACGAGATGGTTTTTTAGACCAGTTCGTCAACTAGGGAACAGGCTATCCTAGATTTGGTTTCGTGCAATGAAAAGGGATTAATTAATAATGTTGTTGTGCAGGGTCCTTTAGGGAACAGTGACATGATAGAATTTTTCCTTAGGTTGGAAAGTGAAGTAGTCCAATCCAAAACCAGAGCTCCAAATCTAAATAAAGGAAAATATGAAAGTATAAGGCGTGTGTTGGCTAAGATAGATTGGGGAACTTCATTAAAATGACAGTGGATAGGCAATGGCTAATATTTAAGGAATGAATGTATGCATTGCAACAGCTATATATTCCTTTCTGGCACAAAAACACAACAGGAAAAGTGGCCCAACCATGACTAACAAAAGAAATTAAAGATAGCATTAGATCCAAAGAGGAGTCATATAAGCTGCTAGAAAAAGTAGCATGCCTGAGGATTGGGAACAGTTTAAAATTCAGTAAAAGAGGACCAAGAGATTGATTAAGAGGTGAAAAATAGAGTCTGAGAGTAAACCTGCAAGGAACATAAAAGAGGACTGTAAAAGCTTCTATAAGTATGTAGAAAGAAAAAGATTACAGTCCAAAACAAGAGAATTTATAATAGAGAACAAGGAAATGGCAGAGCAATTAAATAACTACTTTAGTTCTGTCTTTACAGCAAGAGAATGTGAGAGGAGCGGGGCCATTTACAATGAGAGAGTGTGAGCGTAACAGTGTGGTCATTTACAGCAAGAGAGTGTGAGAGAAACAGTGTGGCCATTTACAGCGAGAGAGTGTGAGAGCAACAGCGTGGCCATTTACAGTGAGAGAGTGTGAGAGAAATAATGGGACCATTTACAACGAGAGAGTGTGAGAGAAACAGTGTGGTCATTTACAGCAAGAGAGAGTGCAAGAAACAATGGGGCCATTTACAATGAGAGAGTGTGAGAGGAGCAGAGCCTTTAGCAGTGAGAGAATGAGAGAGCACGAGAAGGAAAAGAACGTGGAGAATGGTTGATTGATGAGTAGGTTTGGTGAGTACTTCTAGTCTTTATGTGAAAGTAAGGTCTTTAGTTGGTGTTTAGATCTCTAGTCTTTTTTTCTCTTTTTCTTAAAGAGAACTTGTTAAGTATAATTTTATACACTGGTGTGTATAAAAAATAATTATAATAAAGTGTAAAGAATAGGGATACTAGAGTAATTAATTAATAAATTGAATAAAATATGATAGCAATAGCAGGACGGGTGTTGTGTTGCTGTGCAGCATGTGGGAGCTGCTGGACACCAGGGTGATCCAGAGGGAACCATCTGTACCAAGTGTTTGCAGCTTGAGGAACTTTGGATCCAAGTTAAGGAGCTGGAGTCCAAGCTGCAAACATTGTACCACATCAGTGGGGGGAAAGATACCTGGACACTTTATTGCAGGGGTGGTCATACCTCTCAGTTTAGGTAATTCAAATTTGGTCTATGTTTAGAGACAAGAGGTTGTGTCTGCAGGTGAAGCAGCTGTGAGGACTAAGGGGATAGCGTTCGAGGAACCTCAGCCCCTGCAACTGTCCAACAGTTACAAGGTTCTTGCAAGCTGTGTGGATGAGAGTGGGGACTTCAGGGAGGATGAGCGAATTGACCACGGCAACCTGGTACAGGGAGCCATTCAAATATGGGGAGGAAATGGGAGAGTAATTATGATAGTATAATTAGGGGGATAGATACTGTTTTCTGCAGCCGTGAGCATGAGTCCCGAAGGCTGTGTTGCCTAGCCGGTGCCAGGGTTAAGGACATCTCCTCAGGACTAGAGAGGAACTTGGAGTGGGAGTGGAGGGAACCAGTTGTCGTCATCCAGGTTGGTACCAATGACATTGAAAGGACGAAGGGAGGTTCGGCTGAAAGAATTTGAACCATTAGGAGCTAAAATAACAGGCAGAACTTCCAAGGTAATAATCCTGGGATTGCTACCTGAACCATGGGCAAACTGGCCTAGGGTAAATAAAGTCAAGGAGTTAAATGTGCAGCTCAGAGATTGGTATAGGAGGAATGGGTTTCAGTTCATGGGGTACTGGCACCAGTACTGGGGTGGAAAGGAGCTGTTCCAGAGGGATGGGCTTCACTACAGCTATGCTGCGATCAGTGTCCTGGCGAATCAAATAACTAGGGCTGTAGAGAAGGCTTTAAACTAAGTAGAAGTGAGGGTGGGCTCTAGAAAGAGGATATGTAGGCTTACAAAGCAAAAGGATTTGGCAGCCTTGCAGGGCAGCTATTTAGGTAATGATACCCAGAGTGTGACGGGGATGGACAGAGTGTACAAACATAAAAAAAGCAGAAAATAGGGTCAAAGGGGGGAAAAATGGTAAAAGACAAACTAATGGCCCTTTACTTAAATGCACATAGTATTCAGAACAAAAGAAATGAATTAACAGCACAAATAGAGGTTAATGGTTATGATCTTATAGTCATTATGGAGACATGTTTATAAGGAGATCAAAGCTGGTATGTGACTTTTCAAAAGGCCAGGCAGAAAGGAAAGGGTGGTGGGGTAGCTTTGTTAGTACGAGATGGAAAAAGTACAATAGGGAGAGAGGATCTTGGATCGGAAGATGTAGAATCCATTTGGGTGGAGGTAAGAAATAACAAGGGGAAGAAGACACTGGTGGGAGCAAGATCCTCTCTAGTCCTGAGGAGATGTCCTTAACCCTGGCACTGGCTAGGCAACACAGCCTTCGGGAATCATGCTCACGGCTGCAGAAAATAATATCTATCCCCCTAATTATGCTACCATAATTACAGTAGCTATACTGTAGGACAGAGAATAAATCAGGAGATAATGAGGGCATGTAAAAAAGGCAGTACATTAATCATGGGTGACTTTAATTTAATCTTCATGTAGATTGGGAAAATCAAATTGGCAAAGGTAAACATGAGCAAGAATTCATAAAGTGTATTCTGGACAGTTTCCTAGAACAATATGTTGTGAATCCAACTAGGGATTAGGCTATTTTGGATCCGGTAATGTATAATGAGGCAGGTATATTAAATGATCTCAGAGTAAAGGATCTCCTAGGAAACAGTGACCATAATATGGTAGAATTTAGTGTTCAGTTTGAGAGTGAGAAACTTGGGTTGGAAACAACTGTGATAAATTTAAATAAGGGTAACGACAAAGGATTGAGGGCAACGTTGGCTGGAATGGACTGGGAAAGGAGTACAGCAGAAAAGACAGTTGATAAACAATGGCAGACGTTTAAGAAAATAGCTCATGACTCTCAACAAAGATATATCCCAGTGAGGAAGAAGGATTTAAGGAAGGAGATAAAACAACCATGGTTAACCAAGGAATTAAGGTTAGTATCAAATTGAAAGAAAAAACATACAATGTGGCAAGGATTAGTGGTGAGCCAGAGGATTGGGAAAGTTTTAAAAGCCAACAAAAGATAACAAAAAAAATAAAGAGGGAGAAAATAAACTTTGAGGGTAAACTGGCAAGCAATATAAAAATGGACAATAAGAGCTTCTTTAAATATATAAAAAAGGAAGAGAGAGGCCGAAGTGAACATAGGACCCTTAGAGAATGAGGCTGGAGAAATAATAATGGGGAACCAGGAAATGGCAGACAAGTTGAATAAGTATTTTGCTTCAGTCTTCACGGTAGAAGATACTAATAACATTCCAAAAATACTAAATAATCAAGGGGCAAAAGGAGTGGGGTGGAATAAATACCATAACTATCACCAGAGAAAAAGTACTAGGGAAACTAATGGAGCTAAAGGCGATAAGTCCCATGGACCTGATGGGTTGCATCCTAGGATATTAAAGGAAGTAGCTACCAAAATAGTGGCTGCACTGGTAGTAATCTTCCAAGAATCCTTAGATTCTGGAAAAGTCCCAATGTAACACCCTTATTCAAAAAGGGAGGGAGAGAAAAAACAGGTAAATATAGGCTGGTTAGCTTAAAATCTGTTATTAGAAAAATGTTGGAGACTGTTATAAAGGATGTAATAGCAAAGCATGTAGAAATACATAATCTAATATAGCAGATTTGGATGGTTTCATGGAAGGGAAATCATGCCTAACATATGTATTAGAATTCTTTGAGAGGTAACAAGCAGGATAGATAAAGGGGAACCAGTAGATGTAATATACTTGGATTTCCAAAAGGCGATCAATAAGGTACCACACATAAAGCTACTTAATAAGATAAGAGCCCATGGTGTTGGGACTAGTATATTAGCATGGATAGAGGATTGGCTAACTCATAGAAGAGAGGGAGCTGGGATAGGGGGGCATTTTTGGGATTGCAACCTGTAACTAGTGGAGTGGCACAGGGATCAGTGCTGGGGTCTCAATTATTTATAATACATATTAATGACTTAGATGAGGGAAGTGAACGTGCTATCGCCAAGTTTCCAAGTTTGCGGATGACACAAAAATAGGTGGGAAGGCAAGTGGTGAGGATGACACAAAGAGCTTAGAGAGGGATATGGACAGGTTGAGTGAGTGGGCAGATGGAATATAATGTGGGAAAATGTGAGGTTATGCACTTTGAGAGGAACAATAGAGAAGCTGAGTATTATTTAAATGGAGAAAGACTGCAGAGAGCTGCATCACAGAGGGATTTGGGAGTCCTCATGCATGAATCCGAAAAAACTAACATATAAGTTCAACAGGTGTTAGGGAAGACAAATAGAATCCCAGACTGCTGAGGGAGGCAAGGGAGGAGATCTCAGGGTCTCTAACCCAAAATTTCTATTCCACTCCAGCCACGGGGAAGGTGCCAGAGGACTGGAGAACAGCTAATGTGGTTCTGCTATTTAAGAAGGGTTTAGAGATAAGCCAGGGAACTATAGGCCAGTGAGTCTCACATCAGTGGTAGGGAAACTATTGGAGAAATTTCTGAAGGAGAGAATCTATCTCCATTTGGAGAGGCAAGGTTTGATCAGGGATAGTCAGCATGGCTTTGTCAGAGGGAGGTCATACCTAACAAATTTGGTTGAATTTTTTGAGGAGGTGACCAGGTGTGTAGATGAGGGTAGTGCAGTTGATGTAGTTTATATGGATTTCAGCAAAGCCTTTGACAAGGTCCCACATGGGAGACTTATAAAGAAGACAAATGCATATGAGATACAGGGTAATTTGATAAGGTGGATTCAAAATTGGCTTAGTTGTTGGAGACAGAGGGTGATAACAGAATGATGCTTTAGTGACTGGAAGCCAGTTTCCAGTGGCATACCACAGGGATTTGTGCAGGGTCCCCTATTGTCATTTATATAAACAACATAGATGACTATGTGGGGGTTAGGATTAGTAAGTTTGCGGATGACACAAAGATTGGCCGGGTGGTTAACAGTGAGGTTGAGTGCCTTGGGCTACAGGAAGATATAGATGGGGTGGTCAAATGGGCAGATAAGTGGAAGATGGAATTTAACCCTGAAAAGTGTGAGGTAATGCACTGTGGAAGGAACTATTCAATAAACGGCATGACACTTGGAAGTTCTGAGGAACTAAGGGACGTTGGCGTGTGTGTCCATAGATCTCTGAAGGTGGAGGGGTGGTGAAAAAGGCATATGGGACATTTGCCTTTATCAATCAAGGCATAGATTACAAAAATAGGGAGATCATGTTGGAGTTGCATAGAACCTTGGTGAGGCCACAGCTGGAGTACTATGTGCAGTTCTGGTCACCACATTATAGGAAGTATGTGATTGCACTGGACGGGGTGCAGAGGAGATTCACCAGGATTTTGCCTGGGTTTAAACATTTAAGTTATGAAGAGAGGTTGGATAGACTTGGGTTGTTTTCATTGAAGCAGAGAAGACTGACAGGTGACCTGATCGAGGTGTACAAGATTATGAGGGTCATGGACAAGGTGGATAGGAAGCAGCTGTTCCCCTTAGTTGAAGGGTCAGTCACAAGGGGACACAAGTTCAAGGTGAGGGGCAGGAGGTTTAGGGGGGATGTGAGGAAAACATTTTTACCCAGAGGGTGGTGACAGTCTGGAATGCACTGCCTGGGAGGGTGGTGGAGGCGGGTTGCCTCACATACTTTAAAAAATACCTGGATGAGCGTTTGGCATGTCATAACATTCAAGGCTATGGGCAAAGTGCTGGTAAATGGGATTAGGTAGGTAGGTCAGGTGTTTCTCACGTGTCGGTGCAGACTTGATGAGCCGAAGGGCCTCTTCTACACTGTGTGATTCTGTGATTCTGTGATTCTGTGAATGTTGGCCTTTATTTCAAAGGGAATGGAGTGTAAAAATAGGGAAGCCTGACTGAAACTATACAAGGCACTAGGTAGACCACACCAAGATTATTGTGAACAATTTTGGTCCCCTTATCTAAGGAAAGATATACTGGCATTGGAGGCAGTCCAGAGAAAGTTCACTAGATTGATCCCGGGGATGGAGCGATTTTCTTATGAGGAGAGGTTGAATAGATTGGGCCTGTACTCATTGGAGTTTGGAAGAATGAAAGGCAAACTTATTGAAACATATAAGATTTTTAGAGGGTTTGGCAGGGTAGATGCTGAGAGGTTGTTTCCCCTTGTGGGAGAGTCTAGGACCAGAGGGAATAATCTCAGAGTAAGGGGGTGCCCATTTAAAACAGAGATGAGGAGAAATTTCTTCTCTCAGAGACTAGTGAATCTATGGAATTCTTTACCGCAGAGGGCTGTAGAGGCTGGGTCGTTGAGTATATTCAAGGCTGAGATAAACAGATTTTTAATCAGTAAGGAAATCAAGGTTTAGGGAACAAGGCAAGAAAGTGGAGTTGAGGATTATCAGATCAGCCATGATCTAATTGAATGGCGGAGCAGACTCGATGGGCTGAACGGTGTACGTCTGCTCCTACATCTTATGGTCTTATGGTCTTATGAACCTGCTCAGGCCTCCACCAATGGCCTCCTTTTAACATCTTGCAACCCCTCCCCCAAATGGTTTGGCTGTCCCTGATGTTCCCTCACCCCCTGCTCCTGGCCTCTTCAGCAATACCCCTACCTTCCTTTGTCCACCCCGTCCCCTGCCCGGCAGGAAAGTGGAGTTGAGGATTACCTGATCAGCCATGATCACACTGAATGACGGAACAGACTCGATGGGCCAAATTGCCTACTTCTGCTCCTACGTCTAATGGTCTTATGCTCTTAATGGAAGAATATACTGTTAGAAAATAGAGAGAGTTTAAGTGAGTGATATTTGTATTTTGTGGGCATTAGGAATGAGTTTTAGCTTCAATGTTTAAGTTTGATTTGTATTTCTGTGTCTGTGTGTTAAGTATGGTCAACTGGAGCTTTAGTTTCAAAAGGAGTTTTACGACTCTTAAAGAGAACATAAACAAACAAGAGTAGAAAAATTGGATTGTCACCTAGCAACAAGGAGCAAAAGAGGCAGGTCTCTCCCACAGACACACGCAGAAAGAAAACAGCAGTTTTGACTTGGAAGCTGCAGAGCTCTGTTGCTTTTGAAAGTAGCTGCCAGGGGAGACTGGAGCAAAGGGGACAGATAGTCAGTCACAAGCTAAGGAAAACCCGAAAAATCCAGGGGAGTGCAAGAAGAGAAAGTTCCAAGAAGAGCTTCTTGTCAAAGGAAGGACTGGAACCTGGAAAAAGTCATGTTAAGTGAAGTTAAGAGTGAGGGGCAGAGAGAAAGGCTCCAAGCTGGAAGTTTAAAGCTTCAACCTGCAGAAAGCAGATTTAAAACAAGAACAGCTTGCAAGAGGCAAGAAGGTCCACAGTGATGGCTGAAGGTCTGTAACTCTTTGTTATGGGAATGTGAAGTAGCGGTACTGTTGGTGGCTGAGTCAGTGAGAGAGAGTTCATGAAAGACAGCTTGAGTGCATGTGCTGACCCAGAGGAGAGGAACATCGGAAGGCGAGTTCAAAACCCTGAAGGTGAACTCTTGCGGGAGGCGTCTGAGAGAAAGCATCGGTTTGGGAGAAGATTCCAAGGTGAGTTCTTGGAGAGTGGAGATTGAAAACCCTTATGTGAAAGATGGAGCACAGTGAGACTGGTTAGCTCACGGTGTGACAAGCATCTGGGGGGACCTGAGGAGAAATCCATAGCATCTGGTTGAGGTGGCATCTGTCACTTGGTTTCAGAGTGTGGTGTGTCTGACCACAGGTCGCCTATTGATATATAGACTATGTACTTACTGTGGACAATAGAAAATAAGATAGCTATTGTAACTTATTTTATCCTTACAAAACTATATATATATCTGTAAAGGTATAGTTGTGGATGAAGGAGTATTGTAATATAATTCATCTTTTCTTGTTGAATAAATGTTTTATTCTTTTGTTAAAAGTTTATCAGTTGATTCCTGTGCCTCTTTTCAATAGCTACTTTCCATGTGTCTAAACAAACAAACAAAAGTTAGGATCTATCAAGTTGGATTCCACTCTGGGATCAGGCTTGTCCAGGGGTAACCTCAGCTGGGGATCATTGCAATACAAATAACTACCCAGAAATGCTAGGGAATTGAGGATCTAGTGAGAAGGAGGAATTGAAGGAAATTACTAAAAAAACAGTACTGGAGAAATTAATGGGACTGAAAGCCAATAAATCCCCAGGGCTTGATAATCTACATGCAAGGGTGTTAAAGGAGATTGGCATGGAAATAGTGGCTGCATTGGTTGTCATCTTCCAAAATTCTGTCAATTCTGGAACAGTCTCGGCAGATCAGAGTGTGGCAAATGTAAACCCACTATTTTAAAAGGAGGGAGGGAAAAACAAGGAATTACAGACTGGTTAGGCTAACCTCAGTAGTAGAGAAATTGCTAGAATCTATTATAAAGGATGCAATAACAGGATACTTAAAAAATATCAACAGGATAAGACAAAGTCAACATGGATTTATGAAAGGGAAATCATGTTTGACAAACCTACTGGAGTTCTTTGAGGACGTAACTAGCAGAACAGATAAGAGAGAACCAGTGGATGTGGTGTATTTGCATTTTCAGAAAGGTTTTGATAAAGTCCCATATAAGAGGTAAGTGTGTAAAATTAAAGCACATGGGTTTGGGGGTAATATACTGGATTGAGAATTGGTTAGCAGACAGGAAACAGAGAGTAGGAATAAATGGGTCTTTTTCAGAATGGCAGGCAATGACTAGTGGGGTACTGGAGGGATCAGTGCTTGGGTGCCAGCTATTCACAATATATACCAATGATTTGGATGAGGAAACCAAATGTAATATTTCCAAGTTTGCTGATGACACAAAACTAGGTGGGGATGTGAGTGTTAAGGAGGATGTTTATAGGCTTCAAGGCGATTTAGACAAGTTGAGTGAGTGGGCAAATACGTGGCAGAAGCAATATAATGTGGATATGTATGAAGTTATCCACTTTGGTAGGAAACACAGAATGGCAGAGTATTATTTAAATGGTGATAGATTGGGAAATTGGGACCTGGGTGTCCTTCTACACCAATCACTGAAAGCAAGAATGCAGGTGCAGCAAGCAGTTAAGAACGGAAATGGTATGTTGGCCTTCATTGCAAGTGGATTTGTGTACAGGAGCAAGGATGTCATTCTGCAGCTGTACAGGTCTTGGTGAGACCACACCTGGGCTGAACTTTTACGGCAGAGAGATTTTACATTCCTGCTGAAGCCAATGACGTTTAGAATGTCTCACCGCATTTTACGGCCCCATCCCCACTGAAACGGGGCCATAAAATTCTGCCCCAGGAGTTTGTGTGCCGTTTTGGTCTCCTCACCTAAGAAATAATATACTTGTTATAGAGGGAGTGCAGCGAAGTTTCACCAGACTGATTCCTGGGATGGCAGGATTGTCGTATGAGGAGAGATTGGACCAACTAGGCCTGTATTCACTGGAATTTAGAAGAATGAGAGGGGATCTCATTGAAACATATAAAATTCTGACAGGGCTGGGCAGACTGGATGCAGAGATGATGTTTCCTCTGGCTGGAGTGTCTAGAACAAGGGGTCACAATCTAAGGATACGGGATAGGCCATGTGAGACTGAGATGGGGAAAAACTTCACTCAGAGGATGGTGAACCTGTGAAGTACTCTACCACAGAGGGTTGTGGAGACCAAGTCACTGAATATATTTACGAAGGAAATAGATAGATTTCTAGACAGTATAGGTGTCAAGGGGTATGTGGAGAGAGCAGGAGTATAGTTTTGAGATAGAGGTTCAGTCATGATCATATTGAATGGCAGAGCAGGCTCGAAGGGCCGAATAACCTACTCCTGCTTCTATTTTCTATGTTTCTAAAGGGCCATGGGTATTGGTGTTGTCATGAGTCAGTATGGATGATATAAGGGGCCACTGGGAATAAGGGGAGTGGTATGGCTTGGTATGGAGTGTATAAGGGACCATTGGGGATGCATGGAGGGCATCAGTTGGCATGTATTGACATGGGGAGTCAGTGGGGTATGTGAGGGGTAGGGCTATAAGGTTTAACATTAACCAAAACAACTGGGATAAAGTCCCAGAGTATCAAGGGAGGCTGCACTCGGCAGTCCCTGTGGCCATCTCCAATCTGTGAACGGGGGTGGACCCCTGTCCCCCTGTTCCCAGTGCAAAAATCGCACAATTCGGGGCACTTCTGGAGCAAAACTCCCCCACTTAAGCCACCTGCCTCAGAAGCAAAAATCTGGCCAAAGAAATATATCAATTCCTTTTAAAACAAATGTTGCAAAATTTCTTGAGTAACTCAATCATTCTTCAAAGTTCCTGTAAACTACAAATGTCAAAGTTAAGTCATCTGCAAGCATCAGGTGATGCTGACAATAGGTATGGCTCTTCTCATTCTAAATCTTAAACTCCCCTTTGTGCATTGGGTGTAAGTTATTGGTATTGGTATTTGTATTTCTATATAGTAAAATGACTTGCCAGTGGCATCAGCTTGGATCCTGGGCAAAATGGACCTTAAAAAATGTCATTATGCGGTATTATACCCCAAATTCACAGCAAAATGTGAGGACATTTGTGGCCAAATGTTTAATCTTAGCATGGTATATCCTGTAAATGTGTTTTGTGTTCACATCTTGCTTCAGTTCCTGATAAATTAATGCTCTTGAAATTGACATTTGCCTTGACAATACCATGAATGAGCGGACCTCACGTTGCTGACACATCAATGGCTCTTCAAATTTTCATTTGATTATCTAATTTTTTGAATGGCAGGGGTCCAAATTTTACCTCAGGTTCATAGTCCTTATCTTGATTTAGCTCAGAACTGTAACCACATTTTGATGTCACATCTCATCTCAGGCCAGTGGTCCCTCAGTAAGAATATTCTTTGTTTCTATTGACTCAGTAGATCAATTGATAAAGTTTCAGATCACCTCTGGATCCTGAAAATACCTTGTGGGTTGTCATAAAATCAAAAAAACTGCGGATGCTGGAAATCCAAAACAAAAACAGAATTACCTGGAAAAACTCAGCAGGTCTGGCAGCATCGGCGGAGAAGAAAAGAGTTGACGTTTCGAGTCCTCATGACCCTTGGGTCATGAAGACTCGAAACGTCAACTCTTTTCTTCTCCGCCGATGCTGCCAGACCTGCTGAGTTTTTCCAGGTAATTCTGTTTTTGTTGTGGGTTGTCATGTTTGTTTGTAATGTGTTTGTCTGAAATTCATCTTTCTTTTATTTTGTTTTAAATGGGTTACTACATTTATCAATCCAGCAAGCACCCTTTCAATATTATCCCTTTATGACAATTTAGACCCTATATAATATGTATGGGTAATATATCAAAAGATACATTTAGCCAATACACAGCTACAAAGAGATGACTACTTGTTGCCTACTGATTAAAAAAATTGTGACTATATAATGATAACTTATTGAAAAAGTAAATTTCCTCCAATTATCAATGATAAGATATAATCAGTTCAAAATTATGACTTCACATAAATGAATAAAACAAGTGTTTGTATTGCTTTGAAGTTATTGTTCAGACATTAAAATACCAAAGCTATTTGTTTTGATTATGAAATAACTAACCAAAGCCCAAAAATATATTAGTTGCTGATCTCAATGATGACTAACCTCTTGCATGAGAATACAATGCAAATAAATAATGAGGAGCTCTGAGTAAATAAAGTTACTGCTGTAGTTTGTCGATACCTGGCACAGTAGGTGGTGAGGCAAAATCAATTGCTATAGATTGACTAATTGATTCCTTTCGAAGGGACCATTTATCACTCCTAAATTCACTCCTTTGCAGTTGTGTGGGTGTGTGTGGGAGATGTCGCTGATTTGAGAGGCTGTGTTTCTGTTCTCCAGCTTCAGGCTGAGGCCAGAGTGTTGTGGTGTGGTGTCAGACTGTAGCAAAGTGCAGAACCTGATCTGAATGCAGTTATACTTCATCAACATATTCCCTACCTTTGGATTTAGCATCTGCTTCACAATATTTGTTGATTTGCAAAAGGATCAAGGCAATCCTTCTCACTGTGATTGGATTGGGTCTAATTTTTTCCACCTCTCCTTTAAGAATTCCTCCTGCAGTTGATCTTATTGCCTTTCAACTCCCTCCTTTATTTGGTGCTGCTCAGACCCTTCACATCTTGTCTTGTAGTCTTGATGACTGCACTTAACTGGAGGAATTCCCAAGCCTCATACTGGCTGGCCTGGCTTTAAGCATCAGCAGGAAATGAATGCTGAAAATAACTTCTGGATTATTTTTAGAAAATGACATCAAAACAGATCTGCTTCATCAGAAATGTTAGTCTGCAGTTGGAACTGGAGGATATGTTCAAAATATACAATAAAATCAGAACACTTCGGAGGTCTGTTTCCCACTACAAATATTAATCTCTGGATAAAGTATTTATGTGTTTCTACCATTTTGAACTCTATTTATATTTTCAACTTAATCAAATGTGGAAATTGTACTTCCCAAAGAATTACTGTTATGTAAGGATGCTTTCCCTGCTGTTTGATCCTCTTAATACTTTCCTAACATTTTCCACAGCGGCACCAGTGGAACATCCAGTGTATAATTATGTTACATGTGGCATATTAGCTGAACATGAAGAAAGGAGAAATTTCACAAGTTACCCATTAAGGATGTAGCAGTTGCCTACTCCATGTTGTTTAGACACAACTGAACAATTAGACAACCTGTTCACACTTAAATTTCTCATATTCTGTGATAGAAAATTAAATCTATTGAACAATGGCAAATAAAATCTCTTTTAATGAGTGATGGTTTTTCTTCTGTTTGATAGATTTGCTAGAGATATTGATTTTGGTATTAGTCATTCTCTTGCAGTTGTCAGCATACTTGCCAGCTGTTAGCTTTCTAAGTTGACAGTGTTTCATCCATCTGTCAAGGTGTTAGCATTTCACAAGAGAAATAATTTTTATTTGCCTGGGATTGGAGGTTAACACTATGAACCAATCAAATCAGTTAGAGGGCTTGCCTGCATCTTATCAGAACCAACCAAACTGGTTGTAATGTGGCACTTTGTTTTGCAGAGAAAGTTGGATCAGTTTGCAGTTGGGATTAGAGCCTGTCAAACCAATCAATCATTCAATCAAATGCCCCTTCACTTTGTATTGATTACACATAAGCCTCGGGAATAACAATTTCAAAATCAGGAGATCAAAGCAAAAGTCTATGGATGCTGGAAATCTGAAACAAAAACTAGACCTGCTGAGTTTTTCTAGCATTTTCTGTTTTTGTTTCAAAATCAGGAGTATTAATTTGTGTTTATCCTTCAATAAGTTATATAAAACAAACTGAAAAAAGACTTGTGAAATATTTTTATTTTTCAAAAATGCTCTTCCTGGGGCATGCTTGGTTGCTATCTTATGTGAAGGGTTATTTTCTACAAGACTGGTTACACCAAATGTCTGAACTAAAGGGAATGTTTTCTTGTATAAATATCAACCCTGGGTCAGAGGTAGCATTTTTACCTCTCAGTCAGAAGGTGTGGATTCAAGTCCTACTCCAGAGATTGAGTACATAATCTAGGTCCTCAGACTGCTGAGGGAGTGTACTACTGTTTAAGGTGCTGTCTTTCAGATGAGATTTAAACTATCCACAATCAGGTGGGTGTAAATGACCCTGTAGCATTATCTGAAGAACAACAAGGGAATTCTCCTTGTGTTCTAGTCAATACTTATCCTTTAACTAACATCACTAAAACAAATTATTTGGTCATATATCTCATTGATGTATGCGGAGCATCCTATGGAGGTCATGAAAGGTGCTATATAAATGCAAGCTCATTTATTCTTTCCTTGTATAAATGCAAGCTCATTCATTCTTTCCTTGTATAAATGCATAATTAGTCTTTATTATTGCGACTAAATTTGCAGAATTGTCTGGGGTGGGAAAGAAAAAAGGCAATTGAGTGGATTGGATTGGACTGGTAATTGAAAAACTACATTGATATTTGTATATTTAGATTTTACTCCCATAGTATTTGATGCAACAAGCCTCTTGCTCTCTTTGAGCTTGAATTGTAGTACCCAGCTATGTTATGTAATTGTAAAGGCTATTTCTGGTTCTTTATCTGTTGTTATTGGTGATTCCTTTATAACAAGACACTAACCAGGGAGAGAATTTCCACCACCCAATTTAGAATGATTATCATTTGAGGGATAAAGTGAGAGATGACATTAGTACTCAAAAGGGTTTACAATAGGTTAAAAGCCACAGACTGGAGGCAATCGCTCAAGTCTCCAGAAACACATTTTCCTGCAAGCCACATTTTTAGTGATTGCAGTGGGGAATAATTTTTAATTCCCAAAGAAGAAAATAAATATTTTTAATGGGGCCAAAAGAATAACGCCAGCTAAAAATTAATGCTGACAACAGAAGATCATGCTTATTTTAAAAGAGTGAATAACTGCAAAATTTGGCTCCATAACACCTGGCTTTTGAAGCAATGGGTGCTGTTTTGTCTCCAAGATGGTGCCGGTGGTGCAAGTCTGCAAACTTCTGGTGCTGGATGCACCAGATGCCACTTTGGTGAGACCATTAGTGTGTATGCAAAGAGCATCCACTGGAAGTATGCAGAGTAGACAGATTATGGGATCAATCAGCGTGTAATGTAGTCTTGACACTGGTGTTGCCATTTTGGAGTTCAAAGCTCCACTAGTACTCTCTCTTAACCGTGCACAGCTAAAACATGCATTCAGCAAGAGGGAGCCCTCCCCCACCCCACCCCAGCCCCCAGTCGTGATTTAATGGGATCATTAATTGCTTTCAGGTTTGTTGTTGATTGATTTTTACTCCAATTGTAGAAACATTTGGCTGTTTCCAGAGTTGTTTTAAGTAGCTGAGATCCAAAGGGAGTGGGGTAGTTGCGTGCTGTAAGGCTTTGTACTGACTTCAAGGATTCTGTGGAAATGGTTACCTCCAAACATGGGTTCAGTAGTTTGTATCTTCTTTGGACTGCAGCTTGATGGGGAAAGTGAGAAGAGGTGACACAGAGTAGAACAAGGGACTTGAAGATAGAAGATAAGGAAGAGAGGAGAAGGGCTTCAACAGGATGACCTATCCTGCCAAGATGTTCAGGAACTAATTGTCCTACCTGAATCTCATTAAGGAACCGTGTGTCATTTGCCTCTGCTTCACTAACAGGTTCCTCGCTGAAATGTGTCACCCACTGCAGCCACAGGTGCAGCATCAGAGAAGGGTGAGGACGCCATTGCCGGTGGCTGTGAAGGTCACCATGGCCATGGATTTTCATGCATCTGGTTCCTTCCAGGCTGCAGCAAGAATTGTTGCAGCATCTCCCAGTTTGCTGTCCACTGGTTCAAAGAGAGAGGTCACTGAGACTCGGCGTTCCAGGGAGCTGACTACATCTCATACCCTCTTACCAGCGAGAAGTAAGCAGTGCAAGAACATGGCTTCGCAAGGATTGCAGGCTTTCCTGAGGTGCAGGAGACCATTAACTGCACACATATTGCTTTGTAGGTGCTGCATGTCATCTTTGAGATGTACCACAACCAGAATGGAATCCACTCACACAATGTCCAGCTGCTATGTGATTATATTCATGCAGGTCAATGCCTGGTAGCCTGGCAGTGATCATGATGCCATTAATCCACTGTACCATTTGTATTTGAGCCACCATGACAGGCCAAAGGGTGGCTACTGAGTGACAAGTGCTATCTGCTGAATGGGGAGATAGTGGCATAGTGGTAATGTTACTGGACTAGAAATCCAGAGGCTAGGCTAATGCTCTTGGGACATGGGTTCAAATTCCACCATGGCAGCTGGTAGAATTTGAATTCAATTAATAAATCTGGAATTGAAAGCTAGTCTCAGGAATGGTGACCATGAAACAATTATTGTAAAAACCTATCTGGTTCATTAATGCCCTTTAGGAAATCTGCCATCCTTACCTTGTCTGGTCTACATGTGACTCTAGAACCACAGCCACAACCACGACAATGTGGTTGACTCTGAAATGGCCCGCAAGCCACTCAAATCAAGGGCAATTAGGGATGGGCAACAAACGCTGGTCTTGCCAGAAACACATCCCATGAAAGAATAAAGAAAATAAATTATTCCAGTATGCAACCCTCACACACGTGGGTGGCATGTATACTACAGCAACGTGACTAAGCACACCACTGACCACTGGGGAGTTAAACAACTCTTCTGCTACCTGGACTGCTCAGCATGAGCCCTGCAGCACTGAGCAAATCATATGTTAATATTTGTCATGATATGCTACACGCTGTACAACATCATGAGGATCAGCCCTTGTCACCAGCAAATGGAGACCAGCAGAGGAGGAGGAGGGGGAACAGAAGGAGGAAGAAGGGAGAAGGCAACCAATACAGCCACTTTCTTGTTGGGCTGTTCGTAATTGACTCATCTGATTACAGTACGGTGAATGCAATCTCAATCCCTTACTCATCGATGGTCCCACATCTTACTTTCCCTATGTTATTAACGATCACGGTATCCTCTTGGCCTCCATACAAAAATAAAAGCCGCCACAAAATGAACATTCTAAATCAATTTTATAAATCAAACCTTGCCACATTGTATATGTAATGAACTTAATGTACCAGACAGGTTTCTCACTTGAAACAGATAACTTTATTACAGAGCTCATTTAGAAGCTACATGCTTGAACCAGGTCCACAACTAGAAAACTCCAACCCTAAGGTTACCCACACTTAGGGTTCATTCGTCAGTACAATCATGTGACCCCTAAAGGCAGTAGGAAAGGTTATACAATCACTACAGTATACCAATGTCATCTAATCACCCTTATGAAGTCCCTTAATACATTTCTTCCATTTGCCTTTGATGCATGAGCACACCCTCATTTTCAATAGCTTCACCCTCTGCCATTCAACCATGGCCATTCCAATGGTGACGAGCACCGTCTCCTCCACAGAGTGGATGTGGAGAAGATGTTTCCTCTTATGGTAGAATCTAGGTATCACTGTTTAAAAATAAGGGGTTCATTTAAGACAGAGATAAAGAGAATTTTTTTCTCTTCGAGAGCTGTGAGTCTTTGGAACTCTTCCTCAAAAGGCATTGGAGGCAGGGTCTTTGAATATTTTTAAGGCAGAGGTAAATAGATCCTTGATTAACAAGGGGGTGAAAGGTTACCGGTGCTGGACAGGAATGTGGGGTTGAGGTTACATTCAGATCAGCCATGATCTTATTGAATAGCAGAGCAGACTCGAGGGGCCGAGTGGCCTGCACCTGCTCTTAATTTGTATGTCCCTATAAGCAGGCACAACATCCCTCACTGGTTAGTTGCTGCTGCCTTCAATCATATGTCATCTTGTCCTGCAGGAGATGAAAGTGTGTCAATGAAGGTGGTGCAATGTGTTTGGCTGATGTGGTTATCTGGCAGTGTGTGCAAGCTGTGAAATATGGGTGTGAGCCTTGCAGCAGTGCTAAGTGTGCGATGGTGAAGTGAAGCTATGAATGTTATGTATGAGTTGTGATTGATAGAGATTGTTGACAGATGAGTGATGGTGGTGTTTGTATTGAGCAGTGCCTGAGGTCGACTGGTGTTGTTGGTGAGATGTGGCAGTGAAGATGCATTCACTGATCTTGGGGCAGAGATGAGGTGAATTTTTTTCTCTCAGAGGGTTGTCTGACTTTGGAACTCTGCCTCAGAAGGTGGCGGAGGTGGAGTCATTGAATATTTTTAAGTTGGAGGTAGACAAGGCAATCAAAGGTTATCGGGGTAGATAGGAATGTGGAATTCGAGACACAAACACATCAGCCAGGCTTGAGGGACCAAATAGTCCATTTCTGCTCCTATTTCGTATATCCGTATGTTCGTATGGCACTACATCTAAGACTTCAGGGTTAGACTATTGGCATTGACAGTGACACTGTCTTCTCAAAGTTTCTCTGGAGAGATGCCTGGTCTGCTGTGGATAGATCAAATCTCTCCTGCTATCCACTTCCTGACCAAGGCCTCCAGGGCAGTATTAGAAAAACTTGTCCTCTGCCATGTTGTGTGATTCATATGTCTTTGCCAGGCCGAAGTCACTTTTACAATTCCTTCGAGCACCTGCTCCAGCCAAATTACACTTTCCTTTAGGAGGTATGAGCTGGTTTTAGGTAGTGCCGGCTGATGTTAAGCACCTGCTTGACTCTCATGGGGCAGAATTTTGAGGTTAGTGGGTGGGTGCGGTTGGCGGGCCTGGGAGTGGCCGGGAAATGGCTCACCATCCACAATCGGCCCCTGACTGCGATTTCACGCTGGTGGACTAAATAAGGCCCGCTGAGATGAACAGTGGCTCCCCAACAGTCAGGAAGGGGCACACGTGGCGTGGGCCTATGAGCTGCCAGGTCCAATGGCAACCTAGTGGCCGGTTTAAAATGGGCACAGTCAGACCCTGGAAGGCTGCCAGTGAGGAAGACATCTTTGGTGTTGTCAGCAGGAGAGTAAACATTTTTCTGATGAGTGCCTCGCGGTCCTCCTGGAGGGACACATTTGTCCCCAGGGGTCGAAGGAGGAGGACCGCGCTTTATAAAAGAGCTTGGGAGGAGGTGACAGCACTGGTCAGCAGCCATGATGTTGCGTGGTGCATCTGGGTCCAGTGCTGCAAGGGGTTCAATGACCTGCTGTGCTCAGGAAGAGTGCGTATTGTGTTGGCATGGATCAGTGTGTTGAAGTGTTAAGGGCTGGCCATTTGCCCGTGGAGCTCAGGGGTGTTAGAGTCTGAGTGCCTATTGTCAATGATGCTGGAGCTGGCCAAGAGGGTGAGCCCTGGCTGCTTGGACTGAGTGCCTTGCGGCTCGAGGGCCTTGACTCAGATGTGCCCTGTGAGGTGGTCCTCAGGTGGGGTTGGCCAGGCTGCAATGGCACTGCAGGTAGAGAGTGGACTAATCAATGCTCCTCGGTCCTTTCAGGAGAAGACAGCCCATAACAACATTCAAAGGTTGCAAACAGGCAGAGGACCCCATAACCTCCTAATCCTAACCAGATACCAGCAGGATGCCCCTGAGCTGGAGAGCCGGCAAGCACCTCAGTCAACTGGCTGTGGAGAGGCCGGGGTGTCAGGGGAAGGCAAGAGTGCAGTGCACAGAGGTGAAAGTTTTGGTTGGTGCAAACATTCTTGTGTGGTCTCATCATTGATGGGAGCCTCCAGACTGGATTCCTCATTGATCATTGAAAGATGATGGCACCGTGATGCTGATCTCCCATTGTCTCACCAGGGTGCCTGTCATGCACAGTGACAATGTGATGACTTAAACTAATGACTTGTCATCGTTCTCCCTTAGGTTTGCCACCACACACCCAGTCGCAGGACCCTGAAGATCCAGCCCTGATGCCAGAGGACAGCCAGGCTCCAGATGCACCTGTGTCATATCTGCTCTCTGAACCAGGCACCGACACAGGTACCAGTGCCTCACTGGGCGACAGATATTTGGGTCGAATGTCGGTGCACAGCAGTGAGCGCACTTCACACTCGCTTGACATGCAGGCAGAGGCAGAGAGTGCTCAGGACGGCAGCAGTTGGAGGAGTGCTGAAGAGCAGGATGATGCTTAGTTGAAGGCAGATGATGAGCCTCTGGAGTCGTCCATTAGGTGGCAGATGCTGGATATCCAGTGGGATGTGTGAGAGGATCTGCGTGCCTTGGTCTCTGTTACGGAGGAGTCCATGTGGAGCATCAGCACTGCGTTGACCCTCATGGGTGAGCACACTGCCCCCTCCATTGAGAGAGTGGCGACTCTCATGGAGAGGCAGCGCCAGGAACAGAATCAGGGGTTCCTGAGGTTGCGCTCAGACCTGCAAGCCCTCACACAGGCACTGGCCTCAGGTGATAAGTGCCCATGTGGGAGATGGATGAGGCACCCAGTATCCCAGTTAGGTGCCCGTCCATCACTTGTGAGCAATGAGGTCCAGAGCGACTTCATGTTGGCCCACAAACTACCTGTCGTCTCCAAGGGCTCCTCTCAGGGCACTCTGGATGATGGCAGCAGCTCCTCTGGCCCTCCCCCAGTGACCGTGGCATCTAATGAGGCTGTGGAGACTGGGGAGATGCCAGCCATGGCACTGGCTGCTCCCTCCCAGTCGTGGCCAGCACAGGCTCCATTGGCCAGAGGATGACTGCCAAGGTCATCAAGGCCAACAGGACAGCAGAGTGAGCAGGCTATCCCCAATGCTGGTGCCAGCGAGGGCAAAGCACCAAGACGTAGCACTCACAAACGTAAATTTAAGGCACAATGAACACAAAAGGGACTGGTCATGGGTGATCTTCTGTTCTGCAATGTTTTGTTTAATTCAACTGGTCTGGGGTTGAAGACCAGAAAAGGTTCTGTTAATTTGTTTTGACTGTCAACGCGAGATTAATTTTTTTTTGTCGTAATGGCCTGTGTATGCTTCACAATTTTTATTTAATTTGGTGAAGAGTACGCCAATATTTGATGCTGGATCCTTATTGCACAGGCACTGAGTGGACTTTGAGGAAAGGGCCAATTCAGACATCCGGGATGGAGGCGGCAGCCCTGGCATGAGGTGGTAACACTTATTTGGCAGCCTAGCTGAAGGAGCATTGGGTCATGGTGTCCCTGGTATCCCTGTCTCCCTGGGGGTTATAGAGGTCCATGCCCTCAGCTTTCTCCTCACCATGCTCCTGTTCTAACTCACTGCTGGATTCATCATCTGTGGCCTGTGCCGCTGCATCAAGATCCTCTTCCACCAGTGGGTCCCCCCTTGTTAGTGTCAAATTGTGGAGAGCGCAGCATGCAACCATTGTCAGTGACACCCGCTCTGTGGGGTATTGTAGTGCTTCCCGTGAACAGTCCAGGCATCGGAAGTGAATCTTCAGAATCCTATGGTCCTCTCTATCACCGCCCTTGTGGAGGCATGGCTCCAGTTATAACGCTGCTCTGCCTCTGCTCTTGGGTGATGGAGAGGCATCATTAGTCATGTTTTCAAGGGATACCCCCGGTCACCCAGCAACCATCCATCCAGTCGGGCTAGAGCACTGAAGAGCCTCAATACCTGGGAGTGTCTCAGGATGTGCACGTCATGAGAGCTCCAGGATACCTTTCACAGACTTGCAGAATCTGCATCCTGCGGTCACACGCTATCTGCACGTTCAGGAGTCCCTGTTAATGAAGGCACCCAGCTGGCCTGCTGGCACCTTGATGGCCACATGTGTGTAGTCGGTTGCACCCTGGATGCGGGGGAACCCAGCGATCACTGTAAAGCCTCTGGCTCGCTCAGCCTGGTTGGCTTCGTTCATACGGAAATGAATAAAAGTCAATACCCAGCTGAACAGAGCTTCTGTCACCAGCTTGACACAACTATGGACAACTGATTGGGACACTCCACGCAGATCCCCCACTGAGTCCTGGAAAGAGCCAGGTGCATTGAAGTTGAGGGTCACTGTGACCTTCAGAGCCACTGGCATTGGGTATCCACCCACACAGTCAAAAGTAATCTCAGGCCCAATCATCTGACAAATGGAGGTCACGGTCTCCCTGGAGAGGCGGAGCCTCCTTCGGCACTGCACCTCGGACAATTGGACATATTGAGGTAGCTGCATTGCCACCTGTAAACACTGGCAGCAGGACAGTGGCATCTTCTGCAGCCCCTTCTGCCTTGGACTGCCAGCTGGCCCAACGCCCTCTGTGCCCATGCCTCTCCTCCCACAGGCTGCTCCCTTTGAAAATGTATAGGGACACCAGGCCTCCCTTCCCTTCTGCCTCTCTCTTCCTCCTCAGAGGAAGACCCACCAGCGGAGACCACAATCCCCATTACCAGGGTAATGGAGGCTGTCTGATATCTGGAAGGGTCCACAGGGTCTGAATCCTCTAGGGTCCTTGGAGACACAGAGAAGTCCTGAAATGAAGTTTGGAAATGTTAACAATGAAGCCCAGAACAGAGATGAAGCTGCCAAGTACCAATAAGTCACCAGCAGCAAATTATCTACCAAACTCCTCACTACTCACATTGGCAATGCTGCTGACTCTTTTTATCCTGCCCTTGGATAAGTATTTTGAAATTGTCAGCTGGCCGCCTGCCCATTTTGTCCATATGGCAAACACGAAATCGCATGGGCAATGAAAAATTGGGGTCAATTTACTTTTTAATGGCCTTAACTGGCCTCATAATTAATGGCAGTTGTGGTTTCAGCACCTGTGTGCGCCCATCAAGTGAAATGTCGCGCGAGTGAGCGATGACATCGGGACGCCACCCAATATCGGCGCGCTCTATTTTATACTCGTGCATGTCGGGCATGCACCCGCACACCAAGTGAAAAGTTCTGCCCGTGATTTTATATCCACTGTTAAGGTGTGCAGCCACTCAGCAGCATGTAGCACTGGCTGCATACTAGTCATTTAAATGAGCAGCTAGCATGAAGTTTGCTCTCGTAAGATCGATGATAAAGGAATGTTACACCTGCGTGTTAAGTATTCATTTGCTTTTATGATAGTAATAACCGTAATGTTGTTTTTTAATTTTGATCAGTCGTTTTTAAGGTGTTGAAGTCAAGACCACCCCAAAAAATCTGCAGAATATGATCCTGGTGATTATGCCAGGACTGCACCTATTGGCATCTGCAATGCTAACTCTGCTAGAATATGTGGGGCTATTGGGAGGTCACATAATTTTCATGATGCATCACTATCTGAAGCTGAAACAGACTGTTTGTAACCTTGACATCTGATTTGACCCTGGGGTGAGCTTCTTCACTTCACCATCAACAGCACCTACTGCCAAATTCATAACATTGCCCAATTCCAATGGAGCCTCAGCTCATCTGCTGCTGAAATCCCCACTGTTGCCTTTGTTTCCCCTAGACTTGGCATTTCCAACAACTAGCCAGCCTCCCATCCACCACCCTGCATAATCCTGAATTCATCCAAAGTTCTACTACCTGTATCCCTTACTTGCATTAAGTTCCATTCACCAATCACCCCTGTGCTCACTGGCCTGCATTGACAACACCTACAACACCTTGATGATAGGATTCGCATCCTTTGATTTCTTTGTTAGCCTGTGGAGGCAGGGTCATTGAATACTGTTAAGGCCAAGTTAGATAGATTCTTGATTGACAAAAGGGATTCAAAGGGGACAGTTAGGAGAGTAGAGTTGAGACCACAGTCAGATCAACCATAATCTTATCAATGGCTGAGCAGGCTCAAGGGGCCAAATGGCTTATTCCTGCTCCTAATTCGTATGTTTGTATGTTCATATGTAAACCCCTCCTTGGCTGCTTTCCTTCCTATCTCTGTAATCTCCGCCAATCCTCCAAGATCACGGCTTTCCTCTAATTCTTGCCTCTTGTGCATTTTGATTTTAATTGCTCCACCACTGGGGTTTGTGATTTCAGCTGCCTAGGCCCAAGGCTCTGAATTTTTTTCCCCAAGCCCCTCTATCTTGCTCTTCTCCTTTAAGCAGTTTTTAAGCTGTTTTCAAGGTATTAATGGAAATTGATAGTGTTGATAGAGAGAAACGACTTCCACAGTTTGGGGAGGCTAGGACTAGGTGGCATAATCTAAAAATTAGAAATAGACCTTTCAGGTCTGACGTTAGGAAACACTTCTGCACACAGAGAGTGGTAGAAGTTTGGAACTCTCTTCCGCAAATAGCAATTAATGCGAGATGAATTGCTAAATTTAAATCAGATTGAAAGAGGTTTCTTAACAAAATATAATAAGGGATGTGGGACAAAGGCGTTGGGGTTACAGAGTTAGGTCACAGGTCAGTCATGACCTCATTGAAAGGCAGCAATAGCTCAAGAGGTTAAATGGCCTGCTCCTATTCCTATATTCTTAAGACTCTCCTAAAAACTACCTCTTTCACCAAGCATTTGGTCACCTGTATGAATATCTCCTTACATGGCTACATTTTAATTTTTGTTGGTAACACACCTATGAACTTCCTTTGGATGTTTTACTATGTAAAAGTAGCTATACAAATGCAAACTGTTTTGGTTGACTGCAGGACCAGTGTTGGTGTATTTTCAGCACCCATCTGTCTCATGCATCTGAAAAAATGATGCCTGTCCACTACTGGATTGCAGTTGCCCAGATCTCTGCTCATCTCACAGACATGTCCCCTTCATGCATTATGTATGGGGGCTAATATTTAAAACAGAATTCACCTTTTATTTTGGGTTCCAGGCTATTTCCCTAGCCTGGATACCCCTTGCATGGATCACTTTCACTCATTTAGATGCCAATACTTTTCATCTCACTTAGCAAGCCAACTTCAGAGATCCACCAATTCCAATTTGAGCCAAGGAAATTCCTGGTGTAGGAAGTTCCTGCTGTTGCTCCATCCTGCAATTATATTTGCCTTTTATGCATGGCAGAAGTTCCAACAGTTCTGACAGCTTTATCTGAACAGTGTAAAAAAGATTATGAAATGAAAGGTTAGAATGGGAGTGGAATTAAAATGACACGTGTTAAGAAGCTCAAGGTAGCACAATCAGACTGAGTAGAGGTGTTCTGCAAAGGACTCACTCAATCTGCACTTGGTCTCCCCAACATAGAGGAGTCTTCACTCTGTGCAGCGAATACTAAATTGAAAGAAGTACAATTAAATCACTTCACTGTTTCAGTTGGGAGATATGTTTGGGGCCCTGGATATTGAGAAGACAGAAGGTAAAAAAGCAAGCATTATATCTCATGCACTTGCACAGCAAGGTGCCATGTGAAGGGGAGTGACAGTTGAGACTGATTGAAGAGTGGACCAGGCTGTTGCAGAGACAGCAGTCCACTTGGAGTGCTGAAAGGGGTAAAGATGGTGGAAATGATGTGGAATGATCCATTCAATCTGGACGCTCATGAGATGGAAGGTGAGGATAAGGGAAACTTTATTGTCATTCAGGGGGTGGGATCAGTGGTGAGAGCAGAAGTGCCAAGTATGGGATAAACTTGGTTGAACGTCCTGTAAACCATGGTGGATGGGAGTTCTCAGCTGAGGAAAATGGAAAACATATTGGAAGCCCTGGTATGGAAAGTAGCATTGCTTCCCTCCCCCCACCCCACTCCCACCCCAGTTATCACCCCAACACCAATTCCCGTTACCATAGCACCTTGCTGTACAACCACAGAAGATGGAACACCTACTCTTTAACCTCAACTCTTCTGATCATCCAGAACTCAAAACACTCCTTCCAGATGAAACAATGAATTACTTGTACCACTTTAGAGCTGTATTTGGCACAGGTGATGGGGTCTCCTACGTAATGGGGTGGGCAAATGTGGATTGGGTGATTGCTTTGCATGTTCTTGAGCTTACAGCTCTCTGTCATCTTAATTCTCCACCACACCCCCCACTCCAAACTCTGTCCTCAGCCTCCCACACTATTAAAATGAAGCTTGAAAAACAGAACCTCACCTTTCAATTTGGCACTTTACAGCCTCCTGACTCAACATTGAATTCAACATTGAATTCCCTTCCTAACAGCACTGTGGATGTACCTACACCACATGGACCGTGATGGTTCAAGAAGGCAGCTCACCATAAACTTTCAAGGGAAACTAGGGATGGGCAATAAATGCTGGCCCAGCCAGCGAAGCCCACATCGGCTTGGATGAATAAATTTTTTTTAAAAACAATTTCAGATTATAACCATAGCATTTGTTGGCGATAATTCTGATGTTGCTGTTTGCATCTCCTCTAGATACATCTTTTGTTTCTTTAATTGTTTCATTACCACCCCATTTTGCCTTGCACCATCATCCTCTTGTCATTTAATCTCTCCTACCTGCCACGCTATCACAGACCTCCCCTTTTGTTTTTTCCTCTCCCTTTCGTGTTTCTGTATTTGTTTGAAAACCTGTTACATCTCTAACATTTTCCAGCTCTGATTAAATGTCATTGCCCTAAAAAATTGATTTTGTTTTTCTCTCTCCACAGATGCTGCCTGATGCGTTGAGTTTTCCCAGCATTTTCTTTCCTTTTTTCAATATAGACATGCCAAGCCAACTCTCTGTGGTAGACTTAGAAATTCAACACCCATATCAGTCAGATCCATAGTACTTAGGGCTCTTTTAATAATCAACCAGTCAGCTTGGCTCGCTAATAGAACCTTGAAGGGGGCTTGTCCTGTTGGGGTGGAGCAGCGGCAGGATTCTTCTCACTTTTCTCCAGATAACCCTGCAAGTTAATGCACTAACAGGTAGGGTGGTCCTGCATGAACAAGTTGTGAGTGTGAGTATATATTTGTGTGCCTGCACGCATGTGACATTGGGAGATGCTGAGGGTAATGTTGGTGGGGATTAACTGTTTTCATGGAGACGCTTAAGCAGAGTATTGAGTTTCCAGGTTCGTTAGCCATCCGAGTCACCAAAGCACTTTTTGAGCCGTCAGCTTTTTTTGAAGCTGTTGGCCCGCTTAATCCAATTTTCTAAGTTGGCATACATGTGTGAACAAATCATCAATGCTCCTGTGTATTTTCTCCCCACTCCCACACAATAACAATAATGCTTGTAATACTATTTGCATAGAGCTACAAAGCAGATCTGCAACTCAAACTCAATTATGTCTCATTTTAATGGAGTGGTGCTCCATTTTCAGGCACAAATAATTATTTTGATGTCTTATCCTAAACATCCTTCATTTGTGAAGATATAGACCTCTGCAACATGAGCATCCTCTTCAGCTCACCTGAATTGCCAGACCACCTATACCATCAGATATCTGCACAATCGTGGAGAATTAATTACGTCAGCTAAAGGACCTCGACTTGTATAAAGCCTTTCCTTCCCATTAAGCAGATTAAAATTTCATGATTACCAAACTAAATGAGTCAGAAGCAGTTACAACAAAAACAGCACATTTTGCAGCTGTGTTATAAATACTACTTAATAATGGGGAGGTCGCGTATGGCAAGTCTTTTTATCTATCTGATTTTCCTAATAATTAAGCTGCCATGCCTAAATTATCAAGCACTTTGGATAATCTACTGTCTAAACAGCGGCAAAGAACATGTGACTATTCTTGAAACCAAAACCTATAATTTCATTTTACACCCCCTGCTGATTCATACGTAAAACTCCATGTGAGAAACGACCTTCTCTGTCTGAAGGTTAAGTTTATATTTGGTTATTCAACTTAGTGGTTCCAAACTTTTTTTCAGTTTATCTATAGCAGCATCAATCTTGGAATTGTCAACATCACAGCCTCCTCACTGATTGTCATGTAACATAGTCCTGAGCACTTGCCTGCTAAAGGTGTGAATTGTCACTTCTAACATATTCCTTCCAACTGTTAATTGCCACTTAAGAAAGCTGTTTTTATTGGGAAACAAAGCCAGTGCAGGACATAATCAAAATTGGAAAGAGTAAAAAGGAAGACAAGGTAAATCAGGGAAGTGATAAAATGACACAAAACCTAACCTCTGAAATCATTGAATTGTAGGATGAGAGACACAAAGAAACACCCCAGTCCTGAGGTCCTGGGAAAGAAGGAGCCAGAGTAGGAGACAATTCTAGATTTCAATGTTAACTGGAGTATGGGTGGGGGATGGGAATTTATGATGATGTACTTGGGGCTTAGAAGGAATAAGATCTCTAACATTTTCCAGCTCTGATTAAATGTCATTGCCCTAAAAAATTGATTTTGTTTTTCTCTCTCCACAGATGCTGCCTGATGCGTTGAGTTTTCCCAGCATTTTCTTTCCTTTTTTCAATATAGACATAAAAACCGAGAAAGTTTATGACAGAGAGAGAGATTAGAAAGGCATTGCTTATATGAAGTGATTACCTCACTATTGTTGCTCATTCCTGGTGCATGTCATCATGTATTAATAACATATCTCACGATCTATATTACCTAAGTGATTTCAAGATTGTAACCTTACCTCAGGGCTTAGGAAAAGCGAATGAACCATTTTAGCATCACCTATAATTTATAATGTCGTCAAGATTGCTGTTTTGTAATTGCTCGCAGATCACAGTTGCGTGTTATTTAATGATAGGAGCACTGTTTAAGCTGCTCTCACACTCTCCCTATTTTACTTTATGTTTACAAATTATCTAAAAGTCAAGGATCCACAAGCAGCTTCGAAATTCTCAATTGGAATAATTTGTAATGGCTGACTGCAATGTTGAGAATGATGACTGGATACTGTATTAAATTTAACATTCTTGTGGGATTTATATCATTTTTATAACATTTTCCAGCAGTTTCTGAGAGTAGCACAATTTTTTCTTGTGATTTGTATTTTTCTATTAAGCTTAAGGATATCAGTGCTGGAAAATGGAACTTCTTTTTTTGCTTAGGGCATTTAATGCCAATACTGAACAATCCTCAGTGTAATACCAATATTAGGCGATAAAAATAGAAAAATTATTCTATTTCCAAGTGCTAACATCTCTACCTGTGAAGGGCTAAATAAAAATAACTGCCCTAAACCACCAAACAAAAACAATGGGATAAATTTCTAACCCCTTTATTTCTTATTGTGCTTGAATGGCAAAGAATCAATTTCAAACAAGAGAAACATGGGTGGAAATAATTTCTGCTGCTTGTGCACCTCCCATCTGCTTCCTGTGGGATTCCTTGATTTTTTTCCCCTCCCACAATCTGCCTGATGAGCCCTTAGAGCAGACCAGTATTTGTCAGCCAATGGCACGACAGACACTCTGCAATCTGAAAGTCAACATTCCCACATTTTTTCAAGAGAAAAAGAACCATATAAATGGTTACTGGGTGACAAGGCATATCCCATAGTGCCATGGCTGAAGACTATCCCAAGCAAGAGCAGATGAGCTGTACAATAAGGCCCATGCAGCTACCAGGCCAATGGATTGAGAGAACCTTTATGCTGCTCAAATCATGCTTAGGATGCTTGGATAGATTGAGTGGAATTCCAGAGGAAGTGTGAGGAAGGGTCTTCAGAATTATCTTTAAGCTCTGTCTCTTTAACAACACTGCCACCCAGGAAAGGCTGCAGCTTGACATGACCGGAGAGGTGTTACAGACTCGAAAAGATCCTGAACTGCAGGGACCAGGATAGGTTAGATAAATAATGGAGGGGAAATTGGACTCTGGAGTATCTATTTTCTTGAGGTGCAAGAACCTAGTGAAAACACTGGCAATATGCAGAATAGGGAGGTAATGATGTCATTCAGTTTGCAATGCTAATTTGAAGCCAGTACTGCCATTTGTGAGCACCATGCTCCAGCCGATACTCTGCCTTAACCTCACACAGATGAGCATGTTGTTAAGTGGCATTAAACACTGCTTAAAGGGATCATGATATACTTACAGGCCTGGATTTTGCGCTCGTCAGGCACACGCGATCAGCCAGGAATCGGTCCCCTGACCGCAATCGGCCCCCGACTGCGATTTCACCCTGGCTGGCCAATTAACAGGCCCTGAGAAAGGCTCAGCACTGCTGGTGGGAGCGGGAAGAGGGCAGGTGCCAACTTCACCGTGGGTGCTGGTGGGCACTTCCACTGAGCTCCCTGAAGGCCTCAGGGAGCTGCAGATCTCCAAATAATAAAGGAAAGCACAAAAATGCTGCAAAAAAAGGCCATGCAGCACAATTAAGCACCTGAAACCGTACCTCATGCAAAACAGTCCCCAGGTATTTCTTTTTATTTTATATCCTAATGAAGATTTCATCCCACCCTTGGATGAGGTTTCATCAGAAATGTAAAGGCTGTCTGGCCAATTGGTCCATCTGCCAACTATAAGGTTGGGCGGACCACAAAAAATCGCTAACAATTGTGCCATTAAAGAACTTAGTTGCCCGCTTAATTGTCGGTGGGCGCTCTTCCAACTTTTGCGTGTGCCCGCCAAGCGAAATATTGTGTGATGACATCGGGATGTTCACCCGACATCATCTCGCATAATATCACTCCCTTTCGGGTCGGGCACGCACCCGCCTACAGGATGTAACATTCTGGCCACAGGTTATTTGGTGGATTACTTCTTCTGGGTGTTGATGCACGTTTTTGGAGCTTTTCTATCTTTGTCCAAAGTTTAATATTCTACAGACGTAGCTGGTGCTGAAGTACTTTTTGGTTGATTTGAAAGCTTGTGCTGAAACAAATTGCTTTGAAACATCGCAGGCCTGGTAGTGGAATTGAGCAGAACTGAAGAATGAATAGAGGCCATGTGTTGTAGGACACATTGCTGGGAAGTGGTGGAGGAAGAGCCACATTTGCTATGGATCGTAAGAGAGTGATTCTCTTATCTCAACTTCAGCGACAACCAATGTTTGAAGCATTTTTGTTTCACTAAAGAGGTCATGACTAAAATTTGTCAACCACTGCAGACGCAACTGCAACCTCAAAGCAGGATAAGGACAGCATTACCTGTGATAAAAACAAAAAAGAAAAAACTGCGGATGCTGGAAATACAAAACAAAAACAGAATTACCTGGAAAAACTCAGCAAGTCTGGCAGCATCGGCGGAGAAGAAAAGAGTTGACGTTTCGAGTCCTCATGACCCTTTGACAGAACTAGGCGAATCCCAGGAAGGGGTGAAATATAAGCTGGTTTAAGGTGGTGGGGGGTGGGGTTGGGTGGGGGGAGAGAAGTGGAGGGGGGTGGTGTGGTTGTAGGCAAAAGCAGTGATAGAAGCAGATCATCAAAAGATGTCACAGAAGGCAGAACAAAAGAACACAGAGGTGTCGAAGTTGGTGATATTATCTAAACGAATGTGCTAATTAAGAATGGATGGTAGGGCACTCAAGGTATAGCTCTAGTGGGGGTGGGGGGAGCATAAAAGATTTAAAAATATTTAAAAATAATGGAAATAGGAGGGAAAAAGAAAAATCTATATAATTTATTGGAAAAAAACAAAAGGAAGGGGGAAGAAACAGAAAGGGGGGGTGGGGATGGAGGAGGGAGGTCAAGACCGAAAGTTGTTAAATTCAATATTCAGTCCGGAAGGCTGTAAAGTGCCTAGTCGGAAGATGAGGTATTGTTCCTCCAGTTTGCGTTGGGCTTCACTGGAACAATGCAGCAAGCCAAGGACAGACATGTGGGCAAGAAAGCAGGGTGGAATGTTGAAATGGCAAGCGACAGGGAGGTTTGGGTCATTCTTGCGGACAGACCGCAGGTGTTCTGCAAAGCGGTCGCCCAGTTTATGTTTGGTCTCTCCAATGTAGAGGAGACCGCATTGGGAGCAACGAATGCAGTAGACTAAGTTGGGGGAAATGCAAGTGAAATGTTGCTTCACTTGAAAGGAGTGTTTGGGCCCTTGGACGGTGAGGAGAGAGGAAGTGAAGGGGCAGGTGTTACATCTTTTGCGTGGGCATGGGGTGGTGCCATAGGTGGGGGTTGGGGAGTAGGGGGTGATGGAGGAGTGGACCAGGGTGTCCTGGAGGGAACGATCCCTACGGAATGCCGACAGTGGGGGTGAAGGGAAGATGTGTTTGGTAGTGGCATCATGCTGGAGTTGGTGGAAATGGCGGAGGATGATCCTTTGAATGCGGAGGCTGGTGGGGTGATATCATGTCTGTCCTTGGCTTGCTGCATTGTTCCAGTGAAGCCCAACGCAAACTGGAGGAACAACACCTCATCTTCCGACTAGGCACTTTACAGCCTTCCGGACTGAATATTGAATTCAACAACTTTAGGTCTTGACCTCCCCCCTCCATCCCCACCCCCCCTTTCTGTTTCTTCCCCCTTCCTTTTGTTTTTTTCCAATAAATTATATAGATTTTTCTTTTTCCCTCCTATTTCCATTATTTTTAAATATTTTTAAATCTTTTATGCTCCCCCCACCCCCACTAGAGCTATACCTTGAGTGCCCTACCATCCATTCTTAATTAGCACATTCGTTTAGATAATATCACCATCTTCGACACCTCTGTGTTCTTTTGTTCTGCTATCTGTGACATCTTTTGATGATCTGTTTCTATCACTGCTTTTGCCTACAAACACACCACCCCCCTCCACTTCTCTCCCCCCACCCAACCCCACTCCTCCACTACCTTAAACCAGCTTATATTTCTTTCCTTCCTGGGATTCGCCTAGTTCTGTCAAAGGGTCATGAGGACTCGAAACGTCAACTCTTTTCTTCTCCGCCAATGCTGCCAGACTTGCTGAGTTTTTCCAGGTAATTCTGTTTTTGTACAGCATTACCTATGGCTGTCAAGGTGATTGTTGTCCTTAATATTCATGCATTTGGCCATTTCAAGACTGATCCTGAAGATACAAATAACATCTCACAGTTTGCCATATACTGCTACTTAAGGGAGACCACTGAAGCTCTCTATACAAAGAGGGACAGCTTAATTTCATTTCTTCTTGCCAGAAAAAAGCAGGAAAAGTAAACACGAGTTCACATAGATTGTAGCCTTTCCCATTGAGCAGGGTGCCATTAACTGCATGCACATTGCCTTGTGCATGCCTCACGTCAACTCTGCTGGTTTCCTGAATCACAGGGGAATTCCCACTCCTCAATGTGCAGCTGGTGTGTGACCAGAGGCAGTGCATCATGCAGGTGAATGCCCTTTATTCTGGCAGTTGTCACAATTCTTTCATTCTAAGATCATAAGATCATGAGAAATAGGAGCAGGAGCAGGCCATTCAACTCCTGAAGCCTGCTCTGCCATTCAACATGGTCATGGTTGATCTGATTGTAGCCTCAGCTCCAATTTCCTGGCTGCCCCCCATAATCTTTGACTGCCGGTTGATCAAAAATCTGTCTAACTTAGCCTTGAATATATTCAGGCCAGTCTCCACTGCTCACTGGGGGAGAGAATTCCAAACACTAAACACCCTCTGTGAGAAGAAATTTCTCCTCATCTCCGTCTTAAATGGGAGACCCTATATTTTTAAACTATGTTCCCTCATTCTAGATTCACCCACGAGAGGAAACATTCTTTCAGCATCTACAATGTTAAGCTCACTCAGAATCCTATATGTTTCAATAAGATCACCTCTCATTCTTCTAAACTCCAATGATGGTCCTTCCTATGGCTGTCTTCTGCATGTACTAATGGTTAAAGAATCAATTCCAGTTGTGAGAAGGGAAGGCATACTAAATGGGTCAACAAACAAGGCTTTATGGATTCAGGTTAGAAATAAAAAAGGGGCGGTTACACTACTGGGAATATACTACAGACCCCCAAATAGTGAAAGGGAGATAGAAGGGCAAATATGTAGGCAAATTTCTGCTTGTAAAAACAAGAGGACAATAATAGTAACCATCAACTATCTTAATACCAACTGGGATTCAAACAATATAAGGGGCACTGAGGGAGAAAAATTTATGCAGTGTGTCCAGGAAATTTTTCAACCAATTATTGACAAACCCAATTTTAGACCTAGTCTTGGGGAACGAAGAAGGGCAAGTGGGTGAAGTGACAGTTGGCAACCATATCGGGGACAGTGATCATAATTCAGTTAGATTTAGCATTACCGTGGAAAAGGAAAGAGATAAGGCAGGAGGAGAAGTCTTGAACTGGGGGAAGGCAAATTTGCAAAAGGTACTTGGCAAAGGTGGACTGGAGAGCACTGTTGGAGGATAAAACAGTGGAAAACCAGTGGGAAGCACTAAAAAGCGAGATCCTAACTGTACAAAGTAGACACGTCCCCTACAAAAATAAGAGTGGTACTGCCAAATCTAGACACCACTGATTGTCTAGAGGAATACGGGGGAAGATCAAACAGAAAAAGAAAGCGTACGATAGGCACAAAGAACTAAGCACTGCAGATAGCCTAGACAAATATAGGAAGTACAGGGATGAAGTAAAAAAGGAAATAAGGAAATCAAAGAGAGGGCATGAAAAAAGATTAGCAAGTAAAGTTAAAGATAACCCAAAGATGTTTTACCAATACATTAATGTTAAAAGGTTAGTTAAGGAAAAAGTGGAAACTATCAGAGTTGAAGATGGAAACTTGTGTGTAGATGCAGAGGCTGTGGGAAGGGTTTTGAATGAATATTTTGTCTCCGTGTTTACAAAGGAAAGGGAGGATGTAGATATAGTAGTCCAGGATGAGCACTGCGAGATATTGGACAGGATAGTCATAAAGAGAGAGGAAATACTCAAAGGGTTGAAATCCTTGAAAGTTGATAAGTCACCAGGGCCAGATGGATTGTTTCTGAGGTTGCTGAAGGAAGTCAGGGAAGAAAGAGCAGATGCTCTGAGGATGATTTTCCAATCTTCACTAGATACAGGGGAGGTACCAGAGGACTGGAGAAATGCAAATGTAGTTCCATTGTTTAAAAAAGGATCAAAGGAAATGCGAAACAATTATATGCCAGTTGGTCTTACATCAGTGGTCAGCAAATTAGTAGAATCAATCCTGAGAGATAGGATTAACTGTCACGTGGAAAGTCAGGGATGGTCAGCATGGGTTTGTTAAAGGAAGGTCTTGCCTCACAAATTTTCCCTGGAACAAAGAAGGCTGAGAGGTGACTTGATTGAGGTTTACAAAATTATGAGGGGAATAGATAGAGTGGACAGGATAAAATTGTTTCCTTTGGTGGAGAATTCTAGAACCAGGGGACATAGATTCAAGATAAGTGGCAGAAGGTGTAGGGGGGACATGAGGAAGAACTTTTTTTCGCAGAGGGTAGTAGGTGTCTGGAATTCACTGCCCAAGTTGGTGATAGAGGGAGAAACTCTAAACTCTTTTAATAAGTACCTGGATCTGCACCTTAAGCACTGTAAGCTGCAGGGCTAAGGGCCGGGTGCAGGAAGGTGGGATTGGAAAGGGCACCTGGGTGTCCTCAGGCTGGCATGGACAAGATGGGCCGAATGGTCTCCTTCTGTGCTGTAACTTTTCTTTGGTTCTATGGTTCTAAGGAGTTTCATGTAATATGTTTGGGTAATGCACCTGTCATGGCTGAATATTTGCTAATGTGTGAAAGCTGTTAATTGTGGGTGTGAGGCTTTCAACAGTGTTAAATGTATGAGTGTAAGGTAAATCATATGAATTGTACGGTTGAGTACTGTTTAATAGGGGGAGGTGGTGGCATAGTGGTATTGTCACTGGACAGGTAATCCAGAGACCCAGGGTAATGCTCTGGGTTTGAATCCCACCATGGCAGATGGCAGATTTTGGAATTCAATTCTGGAATTAAAAGCTTAATGAGGACCATGGAACCTCTGAGGCCATCCTTACCTGGTCTGGCCTACATGTGATTTCAGACCCACAGCAATGTGGTTGACTCTTAAATGCCCTGTGAAGAAGGGCAATTAGGGATGGGCAATAAAAGCTGCCTAACCAGTGACACCCACATCCTGTAAATGAATATTAAAAATAATAGATTGTTGGTAGGTTGATGGATGTGCAATGAAATGACTAGTGACTGAGGCTAGTGGTACAGTTGACTTGATATCATTAAACCTTTCTCTGCATTGCTTCCAGGTTCTCTGCAATTACTTGTTCCTATTGTTTCCTGATCATATGTCTGGAAGGCCTCTGCCCACTGCAGATACAGGACATCTATCCTTCTTCCAGTTCTTATATCAATATCTCCAATGCATTATCAGAAAACATTGGTGCATACACACTCACTTGTTCAGCTTAAAATATCAGAGCACATTTTGCAGCCACATCACACCTCCCCTTTAAGAGGTGCAGGCTGTCTTTAAGAAATGCTTTCCATTCCATTGCATATGTGCTTTGCCTGATGGCAGGTCCTTGACTATTGTCTGCTGGCACTTCATCCTGAGCAATTTCTTGGCAGTTTTTGTCAGTTATGGTTTACCATTGCCTTCCATTCTCAGGGGCAGGGATAGGAGACAGGTCCCATGTCTACGTCAGCTAGAAGGTGAATTTCACCTCTGCTGTTGGTATTATTCTGACACGCTAGCTATCTAGCCATCTGAGCTAACCAGCCCCCTTAAGTAATGCTAACCACTTGCAATATTAGGTCCCCTGCTGATGTGTGCAGCTAACAAACAGGACAAGTAGTGCTGACTGCATGCAGCAATCATATAAAGCACAGCACGGTTTACCATGCCCCTACAGCCCAATGAACGGGCACAGGTTAATTACTCACAATCTCATTTTCAGGGGTTTGCCAAAATTTCACACTTACTTGGTCACCAATTTTTTGTTATCCTTTGCTGATTTGCTGTGGTTGTACCACTTTTTCAATGGAGTTGTTTTTTTGTCAAGGATACCTATATTTATTGAGAATTATGATTTATTTTTTAAATTTTTGCCATTGCTTATCTATCATCGTATTTTTAAGCTAATTTCTCAATCCACGTCAGTCAACTCACCCTTCATACTCCTATAGTTCGCTTTGTTTAAATTTAGGATACTAGTTTAGACTTAACCCCATCATTCTCAAACTTAATATGAAATTCTATTGTATAATGAATCATTCCTTCCCAACAGATCCTTCAATATAAGATTATAAATTAATCCCGTCTCATTACACATTACTAGATCTAAAATAATATGTTCCCTTCATTGTGTCCTCAATATATTATGCTAGAAAACTATCTTGAATGTATTCCACAAACTCAGCCTCCAAGCTACTTTTGCCAATTTGGTTTCTTTATGTCTATATAAAAATCAAAGACCCCCCAGGGTTATTGTATTACTCTTGATATGTGCTCCTCTAATTTCCTAATTTATACTCTGCCCCAACACTATGAATACTGATAGGGTACCTGTAAATGTTTTGCCATTTGTTGTTTCTTAGCCAACCTGATTCTACATCCTGATTTTCTAGATTGAGGTCCTTTCTTCCCACAGCTGTCAGCTTATCCTTCATTATCAGAGCTCACCTGCTTCCGTTTCCATTTTGCCTATCATTTCCAAAAGTCATGTATAGTGGAATATTTTGTTTCAACTTTGGTCACCCCGTAACTGTGGGCAAAATTTTAATGGCATCCGGGTGATGGGTTGGGAGGCTGCGGGGAGTGAGGGAAGAGCGGTGGGCGCTGCTAAGATAGTGGGAAGCTCCATGGTACGGCTGCCTGATGCAATCCTTCCACTGAGGTACTTTCCCAGTGGTGGGACCAGATGTGGAGTGGCTGCCAATCCAAGGAGGGCTGCAGCCAATTTGCATAATTAAAGGCAGTGCATTCCGGATCCCAACAACTCGCTGTAACTTCCTTATGTCTCCATTACTTCTTTGCTAATTATCTTAAATCCGTGCCCTCTTGTTCTTGTTCTTTCCACCAATGAGAACAGTTTTTCCAAATCTACTCTGCCCAGACCGCTCATGATTTTGAACATCTTTACCAAATCTCCTCACAAACTTCTCTTCTCCAAGGAGAACAGCCCCAACTTCTCCAATCTATCTACGTAACTGAAGTTCCTCATCCATGGAACCATTCTCATGAATCCTTTCTGCACTCTCTCTAATGCTTTCACATCTTTCCTAAAGTGTGGCGAGGAGAATTGGACACAATACTCCAGCTGGAGCCAAAGTAGTGCCTTACACAAGTTCAACATAACCTCCTTGCTCTTGAACTCTATGCCCCTATTAATAAAGCCTAGGATGCCAGAGGTTTTACTAACAGCTCTCTCAATCTGTCCTGCCACCTTCAATGACTTATGCACATATACACCTAAGTCCCTCTGCTCCTGAACACCCTTTACAATTGCACTATTTATCTTATATTGTCTATCAGCATTCTTCCTGCCTAAGTGAATCACTTCACACTTAACTACATTAAATTTCATCTGCCATCTGTCTGTGCATCCCCCAACCTGTCTATTCTTTTGAAGTTCTACACTACCCTCTACAGAGTTCACAATGCTTCCATAAATGTCGAAATTGTGCCCTCTACACCAAGGCCTAGGTCATTACAGCTAGGATTCTGGGTACCCCCGGGGAACTCCACTACAAACCTTAGTCCACTCCAAAAAACATCCATTAACCATTAAGATAAAAGCAAAATACTGCAGATGCTGGAAATCTGAAATAAAAACAGAAAACGCTGGAAAAATTCAGCAAGTCTGGCAGCATCTGTGGGGAGAAAACCAGAGTTAACGTTTCGAGTCTGTGTGACTTCTTCAGTGCTAAAGAGAAATAGAACCATAATAGATTTTCGACTGTTTAAGCGGGGTTGGAGAAAATAGAAGATCAGGGATAGATGGGAGCTCAGGAGAAATTTGACAAAGATATCATGGACACAGGAAAAAGGACTGTTAATGGTAATGTTAAAGACTAAAGAAGGTGCTGATAGTGGCACAAAGGTAAGATAGCAGAATGTATGAGTGACATAACAAGGGTCAGCACTCTGTGAAAGCAAAACATAAGAACAAATGGCAGATGGCCCTCTGGGGGATGGGGAGGGGGGGGGGGGGGGGAATTTTTTTTCGAATAAATAAATAAATGGATTTTAAGAATGGGTAAAGTTGGTCTGAAGTTGTTGAATTCAATATTAAGTTTGGAAAGCTGTAAAATGCCTAATTGGAAGAAGAGATGCTGTTCCTCCAGTTTGCATTGGATTCGCTGGAACATTGCATGAGGCCAAGGATGGACACGTGGGCATGAGAGCAAAATGGTTAAAATGGCAAGCGACAGGAAGATCTGAGCAAAGTTGTTCCGCAAAGGGGTTACCCAGTGCATGTTCAAGCTCCCCGAAGTAGAAGAGACAGCAGATATTGATAAGCTTTATTTCAGCATCAAGTCTGCATGGTGAGAGAATGACTTGGGCCCTATTTACAAGGTTGCTGATGAGACCAATCCTATAGTGTTTGGAACTGTAAGAATCCCAATGCATGTATTGACCAGTGAAAGTAGGCTTATGGTAGACCGTAGTAGAGATCAAAGGCATCCTGCAGGATAATGGCTACCCTAATCAGATAATTTCGTGCTGTATATCATGCAAACTCATGAATGGGCCTAAGGCCATCACGTTGGCCCTGAAAAGTGCCAAGTTTGCTTCAGGTTACCCTGGATGGGCAAGGTACCTCAAAAATTTGAACAACAGGTGAAGCTAACTGTTTCACCCTGCTACTATGCAGTAGCAACACGAACGGTATTCGTCACTAACAGAAAGCTGCCGTCAAACCAAAAAGACGTTCTGCCTATCGCACAAATGAATAACATGGTGTATGAATTTCAGTGCCAGTGTGATGCTAGGTATGTTGGTCGTATGTCCCAAAGACTGGTGGATCTTATCAAACAGCATGTCCCAGCCACTGTTCGCAACCACCCGCGCTTGCAAAACTCAAAACCAGTGCCCAACATTATATGTAATTCCGCAATTAAATTACATTTGTTAAATAATACTCAATGTGCTAAGAGTCACGCTGACAACCAATTTAAGATTGTCAGTCGCCCTCACAATGTGGTACATTTCCATATTTTTTTTTCACTCACTCACGGGATGTGTGCTTCGCTGGCTGAGCCAGCATTTATTGCCCTTCCCTCGTTGCGCTTGAGAAGGGGGAAGCTACATTAATACTTAGAGCCCTGTTCTTTGCAGGCTGAAAGAACATGTACATACATTGCGCCTGTTTCATCTAAACAAAATAAGTAACAGCTATTCGCTGACACATTCCTTAGGGCAATGCCCTGACCAATCAGGGTCAAGCTGACTGGCTTAAGTTTCAAATAATACTTGGCAGGTAACTGTCAGTCACCATCAGTGATGCATTCTTCATGGCAGCACCACTTGCCAACCTATCAGCACTCTCTTCACACAATATAAATTGTTGTTTTTCCCCCTTATAATGGTATTAGTGCAAGTGTCCTGATGAATACAAGACGAAAAGCTTACACATATCTCTTTTTTCAGCAATACTCAAGTTCTGTACCACCAAACAACTTTTTTTCTTGTGTTTTAGTAACTAATGAACTCACTCTTTCTTTAACTCAAGAAAGCCTGGTTAAGTTGGCCATATTTAAAACATAAATACATTTGGACTTGAAAAAGGTATCCACAAGGGAAGGGATCCTTTTTAAATAAACCTTGTTGCGACCAACTGGGGGGGTTGAATAAAGAAGGGGAGCCAGTTCATCCCTCCTCACCCAGGGTCATAACAAATTGGGGGAGCCTTGCCCAGAACTGGTCGTAACATTCATGGGAAACACCTTGGATCGCTGGCAGGCAGGCTGGGATTTGCCTGCCATGCCATGACCTCAGCACTTCCTTGCTGCAGGCGCCATATTTAAAACGCACCAGAGCACAGCCTTCTTCATGTCTTCAGACCAGAACTGTTCCAGGCAACAGATAGCCCCAAAAGCAAAGAAGATGGCAGCCCCCAAATTTAGTGACACCTCTCTGGGGTGCCTGCTGGACACAGTGGAAGGCCACCATGATGTCCTCTACTCCCACACTGGCTGCAGAAGGTCCACCAGAGTCACCAATCAGCCTGGGAGGTGGTGGCAGTGGCAGCCAGTGCCATCGGAGCACAGAGGAGGTCAGCCATCCAGTGCAGGAAGAGGATGAATGCTCTCATTCATTCCACCAGATTAAGTCAATCACCTCATCACTCTCAACACACACACTCACAAACGCATCATACATCCACAGGAATCTCACGTCAAGGGACAACATCACAAACTCTCACACACATTCACATCTCCATCAGACTCATGACCTCTTGAGCTCAGGTCTTCATCCCGTCCATGGCTCCGCTCATCATGCAAACATTCCACACAGTGTCATGTGTCCTGCTCACACTCTCTCCATCTGTTTTCATGCAGGAGAAGCCTGATCGCATCAGCAGGGAGATGTCCCAGACCTGGGGTGGAGTGGCCCACATTAGGCCCCTCACTCACTTTGAGGAGTGTGCCATCGCGCTGACTGGTGAGGATGTGATGTGGACTGTGCCTGCGGTGACGGTGATGTCAGTGACGGACACCCACCTGAGGATCCTGCACCACATCGTCCCTCTCTCAAATGTGAGTGCTCTCTCTCCTGCTTTTGACTTTTCTGCCATGCATTAATTATCCCAGCTTTGGTTCACAGGGAGCTCTGCCAAGCGACCGACACCCTCAGCCAGCCAGTCCCTCAGCTCCATCCATGTCCTCACCTCCAGCCAAGAGGACACCTCCTCCATTGGATGGTTGGAAATCAGCAGCCTGGACGACCCATCATAGCGCTTACCCACACCCTCCACCAGCGCAGAGACACACACCTCGGTGGGACCTAGATACAGAGCAGGCTCAGGTTCACAACCTGGTGGCGACTGCATGGGCACATGTCCGCAGGAAGAAGAGGCAGGTTCAGCCAGCTCCCTGGAACTCGCAGGTGAACGCATTTTGTCACTTTATAATCTGAAAATGTATTCACTCTCACTGAATAATGTGTAATGTTGTCTTTCAGCTTCATTTACTGGCTTCGTGAGCCCTTCCCCTGCAGCCCCCAACCCAGCACCACCACCCCCCCCTTCCCATTAGCTGTTTAGCTGCACGCAAACAGACCATGAGTGATCCTGGAAGGAGAAGTGTGTGTGTGGCAGGGCCTTTCGGAGCCTCATGCAAGCACTGTCCCACATGGAGCCTTCACCCATCACACACATCTCACTGTCCCGAGTATTTTCAATGCTGCCTGCTGGGTTTCGTTTTCAGTTGTCCATCTGAGCTGATTCCGCCCACCCACTGATCACACTCCCATGTAGCACCTGTGCCCGTCTAACACAAGGCTCTGCTCACTTTCGATTTGAAATACTTGGTCGTAGTCAAGTTTCTCGTAAGCTCCCCCATCCTTTCCCCTCCCCAGTTATCCATGTCCTTTCCTCCATCACTGTTGACCCCCCTGCTATCACTTTCCAACTCCCCATCATCACCTACCAATCAGGACCCTTTTCTTTCCAGGATGTCCAGGTGAACGTGCACTTTCCCTATCTTCCCAAGAATCCCACCCCCATCTACATTGACCTCCTGACCTCTTCCTGCCCACCCCATGGTCTGTATCGGTTTCTGAGAACCCGCCAACCACCCTTACCATCCCTCCTACCACGACCGTCTAACCCTCACCATCCCACTCTTCTGGCTCACTCTGCCCCCTTTCATGCTTACCATCCCCTCCTACCATGCCCACCCTCAGTTTTCTCCCCAGGAGGCAGTTATTGACTCCTTCCCTTGCATGTTCACCTGGACATCCGCTCCCCCAATTCCGCCCTCCTCCCTCCTCCACACTTACTCCTTCCACTCTTATTCCTTCCTACCCCTGGGTTCCTTCCTCCTCCTGGACTCCTTCCTCCCTCTGAACTCCTTCCACTGCCCCTGGACTCCTTTCTCCCTCTGGACTCCTTCCTCCCTGTGGACTTCTTCTCCCCTCCAAGCTCCTTCCCCTCTCCAAACTCCTTCCCCCAAACTCCATCCCCCCTCCGAACTCCTTTTCCCCGAACTCCTTCTCCCGAAGTCCTTCCCCTTTCGAACCCCTTCTCCCTGAGCTCCTTCACTTGCACCTTCCTCCCCCTTTACATCTATTTCTTCACTTGCCACATTTTCCCAATCGCACCCTCCTCCCGGCACTCCCTCCTCCCCCCTCCCAACCTCACCCCCTCTGACACCTTTGCTCTCCTCCTCCCAACTTCACAACCCCCCTGTACACCTTCCTCTCCCAGTCAAACCTAAACCTTCCTCCCGCCCCTCCTCCCTGTACATCTTCCTCCCATTCACAGCTGGACCTCCCCCCACTCACTGATCATCCATAGCAGCCCATGGCCAAGACCCTGACATTTCAAAGCCAACCCGATGCATCAACGGAGACCTCCCACCTTCCGTGAGCCACTGCGCGGCGGAATCATGTCCATGAGAATCCACCCAGCATGCAATGCACGTGTTCCTCCAAGGTCAGGCAGGGCTCCAGCGTCTTATGCTGCTCAGATGTACACAATCTGAGCAAGGCCCTAATGGTAAGACCAGATGTCTGCACATCACACTTGTCCAGAAGTGTGTCCTGGGCCAGCATGTTTTCCCACAGCTGTAATGGCAAACCAAGTGTAGGGGGACAATTCTGGCTGGGCCTTACTTTGCACCCCATTAGCGGAATGCAAAGCAGGTTCACGAAGGCCTAGAACAGGTCTGGTGTTCCACCAATCAAATTCTCATGATGGACCTCAAGTGTCTTTGATGTAACTATTCAAAATCTTTGAAATAACAGACCCAGGATTCTGCACCATACAGCAGGAAGGTGAGGACAATGACTTGGTAGAGTTTGGCTTTAGCATTCAGCTTAGCTTCCAGACACAATTTTGGAGTCAGCCATAGGCAGAACTTGCTTTCTAGATGTATGCACAGATATCTTCATCAACAGTGCCATCTTTTGGAAGCTCTCTACCAAGGTATCAGGACTTTCCTACAGCCTTGAGACTGGTGCCATTAATAGTTATGTTTGGTACTTCAGAGCATGTTCCTGGTGCTGGCTGAAACATAGACTTGATATTGAAGATGCTGATTTGGACTCCAAAGTTTTTTGGCAGCACTGAAATTTGTTTGCTGTGGTCTGGATATCTTCTTTGTTGTGAGCAGCTAGGGCACAGTCACCTGCATAGAGAAGTTCTGTGAGCACTGCCTCTGCTTCTATAGTCCAGTGACACCAATAGCATTAAAAAGGGCATAATGATGATTGGTATAGGGAACAAACAAATTCAAAACAATAGGACGCACATCTGTGAAGGTTGAGGCAAAAAAAAAATCATTTTTGGTGAAAATGCAGGAAACTTTGTTGTGAATCCAGCCTGTGCTACAATCTAACCTGGGGGAATTAATAAGTGCCAGAAATGGAAAAATGTTCCAGTGTTGACATCCCTTGTGTATGTTCTCATTATTGACATCCTTTTCCTTGATGAGAGAAACTGAATTGAACCCACATGGAAAAAAATTGCTGGCAGAGGTAGCCTGAAATTGTTCCAAGAGCAATGCAAATCCCTAAAGAAGTTTAATTTTAATACAGAATGATATAAATTGAGCCAGGTGAGCCAGCAACATCCATGTGGAATTAAAATAAAAGAAAACTACCTGAGGTACCATTTTTATTGACTTATTGCAGAGTCCATTTCATCCTCAGCATAAAAATGTTTCACTGTTTAACAAGAACATTGAGAGCAATGATCCTTATATTGATTTGGATATAGCATCTTGACAAATCCATTTAGAACAATGTAACCGATATAATGGTGTCCCAGTGCTTCAGGTTTTTAACCATTATGGATCCCATGTTCATCTTTTTACAGCTGTTTCCCGTGCAACCCATATTTCCAAACATATCTCTCATTTTAAGGTTCTAATCATGCTGAGCATTTCTGGCTTCTGAAGAACCCCCTGAAAAGAGATGACTTCTCAACTGCATTTTGCAGGAAATATGAAGTATATTTTTTAAATTTTGAATTTTGCTCACAGATTATAACATTATTTTCAAAACAGAACAGCTTAGTCAGTTTATTGACATCACAACATCTCTTTCAGTACAATCCACGCCTCAATTTTAAATCTGTTGGACCACTATATCAACAGCCAGCTACTTGTCTTACTTGAACGCAAAGCCGTCACTTCGCAGTTTGTCCCGGATTTTGTGGTCAGCAACAGCAACAGCCCTCACTGTTGACCTCGAAGGAAGCTTTCCTGCAAAGGTATGGTGATCTCTGTGGCATGGGTTTCCCTTTTTCTGACGGTGGTTTAGATCTGGCGTAAGTCAAAGGGGTGTATTGGCATGCAGCGGCAGTGTTATCAGCAATCGGGGTAAGCAGCCAATCACATTGAAATAATGCTCACATCAAACCAGGAAATTAAAAGCACCAAATATCCTTTGCTTTTCATTTAAATTTTCAGATAGCCAAGGGTTATGATTGGATTAAGATAGAAGTTAAAATAAAGATAAAACTGGGCAGCTCACAGCCACAGTTGTAGCCATTTTGAAGTCAGCTGCGGCAGGGGGAGGGCTTTTGGGGTATTAAAAAAGTAAAATGGAGTTCTGGCTCACACGGCCTGCAGCTGGGAGGCCGCCTCTTTTCACTGGCATGCTTCAGCCATTGTGGGTGACCTGCCTGCAGACTGGAGCATTCTAGTTGGTGTAGGACAGGGGCCTTAATAGGGCCATTAATTGCTTTAATTGGCTACCTGCCGCTTAAGGGCTTTTAGCTGCTGTGCCTGCCTCCCAGCTCCTTTGACAATGACCTGGAGGTGGGAAGAAAACTGGCACGCTGCTCTCCCCCAGTGATCTTTCTGCCTTCCCACCTCCAGTCCCACCCCCATCTGCCTTTAAAAATCTTGGTTGGCGTTTTGGGGAAATATTGTCTACTAGATGCATCTATCAGGCAGTAGTGTAGGTATATCCCCTCACTTATAGCCTCAATACATCTGCTCTTTTTAGCCCCAAAAAACTGAATGAAATGTTCCTCGTGACATTTTGCGTATGATTTCTAGCAGCCCACCTACATGTCTCTCCCTTGGAATTGTAATTAGGCTCCAATAATATGATCTGTTTTGCATCATTTTATAAAACTATGCCTGATGGGCTCCTCTATCAGCTCTCACAACTTCAAAAGATAATTGTGCAAGAGTAATTGGAGATGGCAGGAAAATATTTGGATTCATTAATGGTTATTTTTTGAAGTACTCACCAAGGAGCAAAATATTACTTTGCTACATAGTTATTGTTGTACAACAAGTATCATAGAATATTTTGAAATCAGTGAGCCCTTGATTGCTCATTAGTGCTGAACCAGATGGTATTCTGTTCGTCCCAGGCTGAATTGGAAACCCTGCATGTTATTTATTTTGAAGACTTCTGCCTCTGCAGTATTTCCCACTTCTACCTTGACCCCATTCCCACCATTGCTAAAATGCTTATTCACACTTTTGTTATTTCTAGACTTGCCAACTTCAACTCCTTTTCCTGATCCCCAATCTTTATATTCTCCAAGTTGCAAGAGCTCACCCTGCCCATTTTTACCAATCACTATTGGTTCCCTGACTCTATTCCCTGCTCCCACCTAAATGCATTCATTCAAATATGTCATCCACACTTACAAAATCCTCCATACCCTCACTCCAGTCTTATTTCCCTGTTTAAGTCCTTCAATCTCCTACTCTGGGCTGCTATGCAACCCCTTATCCCAATGCTTTATCATCAATGGCAGGGCCTTCAGAAATCTCAGCCTGACTGTCTAGTATTTCATCCACCTGGCTGCCTCTTTCTTCATCTATTAGTGTGTCCTCAAAACCCAGCTTTGCAACTTCCCTTTATTATTCCTGCTAATTCTTCCACTTCTGCTTTATGTCCTATTCTCTTCTGTGAAACCCTGGGATGGTCTCTGTTAAAACTGTTATATTAATGGACACTTGTTGATGATATTCTCTTACCTTATAAAACAATGCCTCCCTTTACTTAACTTGATGAATATTATGCAAGTCTGATAAGAAGTATATTTATTAAATATAATGCAGTGAGTAATTATCTTTTTGCAAAAATCAAAATACATTTCTGCAGCTCATAACTCTGAAACATTGATTTAAATAAAATATGTAACATTGATAGTTTACAAGTAAGTCAATGATATTTTTAAGCACACCATTTCTTTTTGCAAAGATGTTTCATCAGAGCCTACACAGACCCAAGGTAAACTTGAGAAGCCCTTATGTACCAAATAGAGTAATTGAATAAGTTCCTTGTTGTTGTAATATGCCTTTAAGGGATAGCAGCATACCATCATGAGAAGCAAAGTGTGTCATGTGATCCAGTTTTAGTTACACTTTGGCCTGTGAGCAGAACACAGAACACACAGTTCTGCTGCTGATGCCTTCAAGTTTCCTACCTCTGTATAAATGTTTTCAAGTGCCTAGTCTTAATAAATGAACCCACAACATGTTTACACAACCCCCGAGTGATTTGTGCCTTTATATTATTATAAAAACACGATGTCAGAAGGAAAGCAGTTCTTGATGATTGCACCACTGAACATTAAGGTGAATCTGAGAGGTGCACACACTTCTGTACATATCACAAATCCATGTAGCTCATTGTAGAAAATAGTGTTATTGTTCATATTTCCAGTGTTGTCATTTCTCTTTCAGAAGCCCTACATCCTAGTGATTGCACAGGCTGATACCACCTTAACATTACTGCTGCCTAACTTATATGAACAATAAAAAATTATCCCAGGTGGTGATATTAATATTACATTACCTGAGCTTATGCTTGTGCATGTCATATCTCTTTTCCTTCCCACCTTTCTTCTGTTTGCACTGTTACAGCTGATTGCACAAGATTCTTTTTGGCATTTTGGATTCCTCCATGTGATTATGTCCAGAAAATTGTAGTGATTCTCATCTAGTAACTTAGCCTTAGTGCTGTTGATCTTGACATACTTGAGGATCATGCAGTTGGTAATTTCTTTTTTGCTACTTGATGTGCATCTTAAGCTATTGGAGGTGGAATTTGTCAAGCTGTTGAATGTAATGACAGAAATACATTGAAGACTCATATCCACCCACGTAGGAGGGTGGTAATGACTACATCCTTGTATACTTTCAAAGTTGTTGTGAGCTTGATCCCCTGCTGCTTGCAGGCATGCTTTTTCAATCTTTTGAATGTAGAGCTGCCATTCTTGATATGACAGGGTAATTCACTCTTCATTCGTATATCATTGACAACTTTGCTATCCAAATAAGTTAACCAGTTGATAACATTCAGTTTAATATTGTTAATAATGTTATGCTTTCTTAAGGCTTAATGATACATGACCTCTGTTTCCTTCAAGCTTGATGATAAGGTTGTAGTTCTTTGCTGCTATGGGAAGCCTGTTGGTAATGAATTACAGATCCTCCTGAATGTGTACCTCTAGGGTGCAGTTATCTGCAAACAAAAGCTTACTTATAAATTCCTCTCTAATCATTTTCAGGTTGAAAAGCTTTCCAGATTTATGGATACATATGTGAACAGTCAAAACTAAAGGGAGTAGGTACAAACACACACCCTTGTTTAATTCCATCGATGATGAAAAATGTTCACTTATTTTATAAAGCATACCATCATAAATCTCATGTGCAATTCTCTCTTTACACAAATATGTGGAGCAATCTCCATGGATTTGGCTATGAAGAAACAAGGACTGTATTGTTGTTACATTCATTTCTCTTAAACCTGCCGATTATGGGAAACCATACCAGTGATGCTGTGAATTTGCTCTAAAGCTTTATTGTGCCTCTAGATGGACTGAGTCACTTACATTTTGAAGCAGATGATTGAGATGCAGGGCGGAATTTTCTGCTTCTGCCAGTGGTGGGAGTTGTGGCAATGGTGACGAGTAAATTTGGCATGATGGAAAAAGTCAGTTTTCCACCGGCAGGAAATTAGTTTGGAATTTTGTTTTCCTGACTTTGATGGCGGGTTTAAGGCAGGCTGAGTTCCCTGCTGATCTATGTTGGGAACAACATTTGCATTCATTTGCATCTCGTGAATGCTCATTAAAAGGCCAACTTGCTAGAATCACGTTCCCCATCCAAATTAAGTGCCATGCCTGTGGATAATTAGAATGACCTGTTTCCAGACTGTATATAAGTGGCGTGCACCTAGCGAGCTTCAGTTCATCAAAGACTTTGAGGTACACAGACACTGTTTTTGTCTACCTTTAAGAGTGTTCCTGTGAGATTTCGGGTGCCTGTAGCACAAGCCTCGCCAAGCCTAGGCATGGGAGGCAAGACCAGTGGGGACGGGGGAGACAGAGTCAGGACTAGGGGGTGGGGTAGAATTTGGAAGGGGAGGAAAGGGGAGGGGAGGGGGAAAATGAAGACAAGACTAGGAACGGGGGTGGAACACGGAGGGAAGGGGCAAGACAGAGCCAGGACTAATGGATGGTCAATGAGTTGAATAGTGAAAGACTATCCTAGTACAAGAGTTATAAGACTGTGCAAGGAAGAGTAAGAAACTATCCTGGGGCTGAGACCATGCTGTCGGGGGCATATTAAAGAGACTGTTCTGAGGCTGAGTGGGTCATGTTAGAAGGCTCTGCATGGGCATGCATATTTTGGTCCCAGTCTTGGGTGAGAAAAAGCCTCTCTGTGCAGTGTCGGTTGTGCACAACATAATGTTCAGGGTGTGCTCAGCCACTTAATTATTTTGGTCCTGAGGGTTAGAGTCATGGTACTGTGAGGCAGATGGCACAGTCAGAGTCACAGTCAGGGGAGGCATTTGCATCCTGTAAATGGGTAGCTGAAAAGTCATGGGGGCTTGGGGGGTATTGGATGGGCCCATGGGGAATGGATCCTGGATAGTCAGGGTGCACGTGACCTAAAGGACGGGAGATATCAGATTGACAAAGGGCATCAACATCCAGGGAAGAACAGGAATATCCACATGGATAAGGATGGGTTCAAGGGTAACAGGGAGAGGCCGGATAGTGATAGGAGGAAGGGGAATTAGGAGGCAGTGAGGATGGAGGAGGATGGGAGGAACTTGATGGGTGCTGGGGGAGGTTGGAAGCTGTTCTCTGAGATGAAGGTCAGCAACACCATTTTCTATCTCATGTCACAATGATGCAGTTCAAAAAACAAGCTAGAAAAATATTGATTGGGGAAGGGTCTCAGGGCATTTTGGAGGAGTTCAGCACAACATATCTTGGCTGATTGAAGGGGCACACTATAACTGCCTTGCTCAAACCATGGCGAGCATGGCTCAGCTGAGTGCTAGACTCAAGGGTCTAATGCACAATGAATGAACTCGGCTCCTTCTCTAATGGTGCGCATTCAGATGACAATCCATTATGTTTAGCTGTTGCGGTGCATGTGGTCTTAACTGGCACCTGATCCTTACAGGGGCATGTCAGAATGGATGCCAGGTCCAAGAATCAATGGCCATATCTGCACACTGAGGCAGCATGAACCCTATAAGCCTCCATGTTCCAAGTGCACTGGTTATGGCATTCAAGGCACCATACTTGCAATCAGGACATAAGTGCAAGGATTGGGAATCCATAGTTATTGTCAAGGCCACTGGAGGATGACCAACACAAATCTGACTGTAGCTTCTAGGAATTAGATCTTTTGACCCTAATGATGACCCTCGTTGGGATTATCCAGTCATGTATGATGGGAAAGCTTAACCACTTGTCTTCCTCCAGGATGATATCATTCTGCAAGGGGTAGTCTTGGTAAGTAATATGTAGATTAAGGGAAAGTCAAGGGCTAGAGACTGGATTCCTGCCTTGTATGTGGAGGGAGACCATTCAACGGGAACTACCACTGATTGCTCAGTTATATTCATTCACAGATACAAGAAGGAGTGGAAAATACAGGCTGCAGGTAACACTGCCTTATTGAAAGCTTTGATTAAAATGAGGAGAAGGAGGGCCCACTGCTGAATGACACAGCTCAGGTAAAGCTGCCGCCTTGAGGAACAAGTGCCAGCGGGACCCTAGGAAGACACAGATGGTGTTGACAGGGGGCCAGATCCACGAAGATGTATGGCGCGATGAAGGATCTACAGAAAATGCAGCTCAGTACATGGAGATGAGTGAAAGATAATGCCGCAGATGCCTTCACTTGTCTAGGGATGTGATAGCTCATATTTGGCACATTCTCTGTGAAGAAATGACACCATATGGACTTGGAGGGCATCCAATGCCAAATGCTCTGAGGGTTACCACCGCACAGAATTTTTTTGCCTGCGGATCCTTCCAGGGCTCCATTGGGGACCTTTGTGGAACCTAACAAATGGCAACACACAAATGCATAAGGGAGGTGACAGATGTCATTTTCAATAAAGCTCACCATTACATGCAGTCCTGAATGGATGAAGGGAGCCAGGCTGCCAAAGCTGTGGGCTTTGCTGCAATCTCAAGATTTCCGCAAGTGCAGGGCACCATCAACTGCATACATGTGGCCTTGTGTGTTCCCTGGAAGCAACCTGTGAGATTCATTAATAGAAAAGGATTTCATTCTCTGGACGTCCAGCTAATCTGTGATCACAGAAAGCAGATCATGTGTGCTTGTGCTAGGTACCCTGGCAGCTCATATGACTTGTACATTTTGAGTCACTGAGGTGCCAGAGCTATTTAAGGGATCTCAGCCCTTAGAGGATTGGCTCCTCAGTGATAAGTGGGTGTCTCCAGAAAACATGGCTAATGAAGCTTGTTAATTGTCCACAGAGTGCAACTGAGGAGAGATGCAATGCTGCACATTCAGCCACAAGGTCCTTAATAGAACAGACATTCAGCCACATAAAAATGCATTTCAGATGTTTGGACCAATCAGGTGGGCTCTCTCACCTAGCCACTGCTGGCACACACCCATGGATAGAGCAATGGTGTGCAGGTCTGAGCACAAATCTGGCAGAAACTGCTGGACCTGGGCCCCCAAGACGGCTGCCATCCTTCTCATGGAGACTTTGATGTGCTCACATGCCAGACTGCGACATCAGACAGAACGTAGACGACTCCTCCATCCTTCGTTCCAGTCTTGTGACAGCCTCTGACAACTCTGCCTGATGTTCCCCTGCCTGTCTTTGCATCTCCAACATTTCTCTCAGGGCCAATTCCAGAGGTTCATCATTAGACTTGAACTCAGCAGGACCAGGTCTCCAGCAGTTCTCAGAGTGTCAGAGACCTCGGCTATCACTGTCTCCACCTGCTGTGGACACGTTTCCTTGAGGTGATCAGCAGATAGTGACCCTGAGCCTACTCTAGAACCAGGTCCCATCGAGGTACACATATGTGTGCTGATGGAGAGCGCAGATGAACACAGTGATGGGTCTTCATCCACTGGGTCCTCGGCATCCTCATCTGAAGTGCTCTGGGGGCTGGGGCTGATGCACTTCTTGGAGGTCTTCCTCTGCCTTTTTTTGCTGGTGGCTGGAATAGAGAAAATAAAAAAATTGTGATTGACTAGGCAGGCTCCTACACTGTAGGTCACTACAGTTATTGTCCGCATATGACCAATGTATAGCAGATGGACCCTCACTGGCTTGTTGGGGGAGGCCGACCTCATCTCCATGCAGGAGTGATCTCTGTCCTTGCCAGCAAGCTCTGCAGCCTGCTCCTCATGGGAGGAGTGTATCTTCAGCTCTGGGGTCCCCCTCTGGCCTTGGCTGTCTCCCATCGATTGTGGGCAATCTTGTCCTCCGTAAAGGCAGATGGATTGACCGTGAGCATTATGCATGAAAGAGCAGTTCAGAAGCATGCATGCCTGCTATGTGTGCTTACCCCTCCCCAGTAAGGGATTAAGATACTGTTTGTGCAGGATCTTACATGAGATAGTGATCTTAAAGTGACTGGCAAGCATTCAGTGCTGGTGTCCCATCTGCTGGTAGCATGTGATATCCCTGTGGACTCCAACCCTTAGATTGCCTGATGCCCTTATGAGATCGTTAGTTTGAAGTGAGTAGAATGTTCACTTACCCTACTGGAGTGCATCAGGTGGAAGGGCCTCCTGCTCCCATCCCTTTGAAAGAGGACCTATTATCTTTCCTGGACAACCTGGAGGAGAATCCCTAGGGAGGCCTCACTGAGCCGTCAAGCAGATGGTTTGTAATGTTTGGTCAGCATGCTACTTTAGACCTTGAACACAAACCTGGCCTGAAATTAAGTGAATGTGTGTGCAGGTGCCGTTTAAATACAGTGCCAGGCCCTTCAAACCCAGGAGGTAACAATGGGGCAGATAAATTACTGCCTGCCTCGCCACAAGATTCAATGGTAATGCATCATTAATGAGTTGAAAAGCATAAATCAGATGCAAAAATCCACTTCATTGCCCAGCAGGAATCATACTGACTTTCTTGCCCCTCTCCAGGATGCAAAATACCACCCACAGCCTCACAAATATTTTGCAACATATCAAAAGGAGCAAACTTCCATTTTAGTCACTGCAGTTGCTCTTCACTCCTTTCTCCTTACAGATGGTAATGTCTGTTGCATCATTCAGGTCTTGTCGAATGGTGGCATCTCTCCAGATGCATAGCTGATCAGTGAGAGCCCTACAGCTACACTTGTACATCTCTGCCGGGATCCCATCTGCTCCTTGATTTTGACTATCTGCAGTGCCTTAATGGCTTCACTAGTTCTAAAATGTGGGGCTGTTATTCATGTTGTTGTGCAGAGGCACCCATGTAACTGTATTGAGGGCTTCACCCATAATGATCGACAATGTGCTCAGTAGTTTCTGCAATTGCATGCACCCTTTCCAAATGACCGTAGCTTGGCCTGTCATGAGAGTAGCAGCATCTATGCTCTGTAACAGTGATGCACTGGTATACTTTGACGTGTAAACCTCCTTGGGTGCGTTATAGAAACATGGAAATGTGCCATCTCAGGTCAGGTTGGCCACAGAGATGGTTCAATTCCCATTCTAGAGTTTGGGCACAAAAAATCAAGACTGACACTCTAATCCAGTACTGAGGGAGCATTGCATAGGAGGTGCTGTCTTTTGGATGAGATGTTGAACCGAGACCCACCTGCCTGCTCGGGTGGATGTGAAAGATCCCATGACATTATTTGAAAGAAGACCAGGGGACTTAACCCTGGTGCCCTGGCTAACATTTGTCCCTCAATAAAAATCACATAAACAAATTATCTGGTCATTATCACATTGCTATTTTTGGGAGTTTGCGTAGTGCAAATTAGCTGCTGCATTTCTTACATTTCAACAGTGACTACACTTTAAAAAGTACTTTGTTGGCTGTAAAGCGCTTTATAAATTCTTTCCTTCCTTCCTTTCCTTTGCTCCCCCAATTAATTTTATCACGATAATATTATTCAAATCATGCTTAAAATTACTGACATTGTCAGCCTCGATCTCCTCCTTGGACAAGCTATTCCAAATATTTACAATCCTCTGTGCAAAGTAGTTACATTTGACTTGTCATTTCACTTTAACTCTTTTGAAATTTATCCCATGTTCTGTATCCACATTATTGAGGCCATGGTAAACAGTTTCTTGACTGGTCTTTAATCATTACACTCTCTATGCTGTAACGATACTTTGAACTGTTGATCCTTTCTTCACTTTATTCCACCTGCCACCTATAAATTTACCTTCTAACTTCTAACGGTTTTAACAAAAGATTGCCTGGTTTTCACTGCAATACTTATGGGGCAGAATTTCACAGTTGGCGTATGCAGGTGGGCCCGACACGCATGCGTGTAAAATGCCATGCAATGACATCGGATGTGCGTCCCAACGTCACTGCGATAGTTCGGAAGGCGGGCGTGCTGTGAGTTCGGAGGCACGCCCACCATTAATTAATGGGCCAGTTAAGGACCTTGAGGCAGCGATTGACATCGATTTTTTGCAGCCTGTGTGATTTTCAGGGCATCGCGCAGGCGCAACGGGCAGGCGGGTAGGCCACACTTTTAAAAACAATATCCACGGGTGGGATAAGAGGGGTGAATGGGCTCGCTAATGTGAGTTGTTAGAACTTTAGTTTATTACTTACTGCTACTTGCTTGTGTAAACAGGACAACGTCAATTCACTTCAGAGCTGCTTTGACAGAAATAACAGGCTTCAGTTCAGGACTTTGGAGGAATCCTAACACTTAAGGCCTTCCAGGTATCAGACAGCCTTCTCTTACCCTGGGAATAGGAGTGGTGCTCTCCACTGGAGGCACCTCCTCTGAGGAAGAAGGAAGGGCCAGAACGGGGAGGAGGCCAGGAGTCCACATTCAGTCTCCAGGGGAACCACCTGTGGAAGGAGAAGCGCAGGCACAAGGGGCGCAGGGCCAACAAGGAGTCCAAGGCAGAAGTGGCCACTGAAGACGCCACTACCCTGCTGCCAGGGTTTACAGGTGGCGATGCAGCTACCTCAATATGTCTGAGGTGCAATGTCGAAGGAGACTCTGTCGCTCAAGGGAGGCAGTGACCTTCATCTGTCAGATGATCGGCCCACAGCTCCAACTGTGTGCGTGGGCACCCCATGCCAGTGGTGCTGAAAGTCATGGTTGTCCTCAACTTCTATGCCTCTGGCTCTTTCCAGGGGTCGGTGGTTGATCTTTGTGGAGTCTCCCAATCAGCTGTTCACACTTGTGTCAAGCTGATGACAGACGATCTGTTCAGGCGTGCATTGACTTTCATCCACTACCACTTGGATGAGGCCAGCCAGACAGAGCGAGCCAGAGGTTTTGCAGTGATTGCTGGGTTCCCCTGCATCCAGGGTGCAATCGACTGCACACAAGGCGCCTGCGGGTGAGTGGGGTGCCTTAGTCAACAGAAAGGGATTCCACTCCATGAATGTGCAGATAGTGTGTGACCAGGATGCAGATTCCACAAGTCTGTGCAAGGTACCCAGGCAGCTCCCATGACACTTAGATCCTGAGACACTCCCAGGTGCCGAGGCTCTTCAGTGCTCTAGCCCGGCTGGATGGATGGCTGCTGGGTGACAAGGGCTATCCCCTCAGAAGGTGGCTCATGATGCCTCTCTGTCATCCAAGAAAAGAGGCTGAGCAGTGGTATAGTAGGAGCTTTGCCTCCACAGGGCTGTGGTAGAGAGAACCATTGGTCTTCTCAAGATGCGCTTCCAATGCCCCCCAGATCATGTGTCATTGATAGTGGTTGCATGTTGTGCTCTCCACAATCTGGCGCTGGAAATGGGGGATGCAGTGGAGGAAGAAGACATTGATGCAGCTGCTCTGGCAGCAGACGATGAGTCCAGTATTGAGTCCGAGGATGAGCACAGTCACGAGGGGATAGACACAGACCTGGGCAACCTCCAGGGAGGCAGGGACACCCAGGAGGCTTTGATCCAACGCTCCTTCAGTAGCCTACCAAAGATGAACCACCAACACGTGCCAGGGCTGCAGGCTCCATACTCGATACCTGAGAGCAACATTTACTTGGTCAACAACATGAACTATGTGTCTTTTCAATAAAGCTCAATGTCACACAAGTCACTCATAACATCATGGGTTCTTATACACCTGCAGAACTAATGAAGCACCCAGAGGCTTGTTGAGAACCAAAACATTTAATGATTTGCAGCTTGGTATACAGAAAGCAAAGTAAATGAAAAGGTGTTGAACATCACACCAACTTAACAGTAAAATGGGGCAAAAGAAAACCACTAGTGATAAGCCCATGTTGTGCCAAAGGTGATTTACATTTATGCTTGTGAGTGCTATGTCTAGGTGCTCTTCCCTCGCTGGCACTGGCATTGGAGACAGTCTGCTCACTCTGCTGTCCTGTTGGCCTTGATGACTTTGGCAGGCATCCTCTGGCCCGTGGAATTTGTCCTGACCTCGCCTAGGAGGGAGTGGCCAGTGGCATGGCTGGCATCTCCCCAGTTGCCACAGCTTTATCGGATGCCACGGTCACTGGCAGAGGGGTGGAGGAGCTGCTGCCATCATCCAGAGCACCCTGAGAGGAGACCCCAGAGGCAACAAGCAGCTCATGCGCCAATGTGAGGTTGCTTTGGACCTCCCTGCTCACCACTGATGGATGGGCACCTAGCTGGGATACTGGGTGCCCAAACCATCTCCCACACTGGTATTGACCACCTGAGTTCAAGGTCGCTGTGAGGGCTTGCACGTCTGAGCGTAAGCCCAGGAAGCCCTGATTATTGTCCTGGAGGAGCCTCTCCAGGAGAGTCGCGACCCTCTCCATGGAGGAGGCAGTGCACTCAGCCATGAGTGTCATTGCATTGAGCATGCTTTGCATGGACCCCTCCATCACGGAGATCATGCCACACATTGCCTCAGGTATCTCCACCTTATCCTCCTGCACACCGTGCTGGACTTCCAGCATCTGCTGCCTCAGGGATGACTCCAGAGGCCCATCATCAGCCACCAACTGAGCATTGTCCTGGTCCCCTGCAGTCCTCTGTCTGCCCGTGCCCTGGGCACTCTCTGTCTCCGCCTGCACCTCAAGCGAGAGTGAAGCACCCTCACTGCTGTGCGCGAAGATACTAGTCGACGATCTTATTCCCACAAGTGCTGATATCTGCGCAGGTGCCTGCCTGACTGAGAGGCTGTGACGCTGGTGCGTTCATGTCTCCTGTATCCTCAGGGGTCAGCGGCAATCCCTCAGGCTCCTGAGGCTGGGCGTGCTCTGATGAGTCTGAAATGAAGAGCAAGGACATTTGATTAGTTGAAGTCATCACACTGTTAATGTGCATGCCTGGCACCTGGATCAGGATGCGCTCCTCTTTCCATTATCAATGGGGATCCCATGTTGGAGGCTGAAATCAATATACTGTCAACAGTGGAATGGTTGCACTGACAGACATTGTGGCCACAGTGCACGGCTCTCTTAACTCCCAGTGGAACCCCAACCTCCCGCGGCCAGTTAACCCGGGAGCATGGTGCCTCTCCAGCTCCAGTGCCTCCTGCTCGTACCTGGTCATGATGAGAAGGTGGAGCTGCCCTCCACCAGTCCACAGCTGCTTTGCATTATTGTGTGCTGTCTTCTCCTGAAAGGAGAGAGGAACATTGATTAGTCCACACTGTACCTGGATTGCCATTGCAGCCTGGCCAACCCCACCTAAGGGTATGGCAAGGGCTCTTCCGATTCGTGACCCTGGAGCTGAAATAAACTCATTCCAAGCAGCCAGGGCTGACCCCCTTTCCCAGAAGCTGCCTCCATCTCATTTGCCACTCACGCTCTAAGAACTTCCAAACCCATGACCACTACCACCTAGAAGGACAAGGGCAGCAGATAGATAGGAACACCACCGCTTGGAAATTCCCTTCCAAGTCACTCACCATCCTGACTTGGCAATGTTTTGTCGTTCCTTCACTGTCGCTGGGTCCAAATCCTGGAATTCCCTTCCTAACAGCACTGTAGGTGTACCTACACCACATGGACTGCAGCGATTCAAGGAGGCAGCTCACCACCACCTTCTCAAGAGCAACTAGGGATGGGCAATAAATGCTGGCCCAGCCAGCAAAGCCACATCCTGTGAATGAATAAAAAAACAAAATTCTGAGGTGTGGGGTTTGGGGGTTGGAGGGGGCCAATCTAACTGCTGTGCTAAGTGACCCATGCCAACAAGATACTCACCCTCCACAATCGCAGGAGGTCATTAAACTGATGGCAGCATTGCAGTCAGGTGGGTCTCACCACATCGTGGGAGCTGACCTGTGATGCCACCTCCTCCCAACGCACGTTTTGTTAGGTCAGGGGGCCTCCTCCTTGGGTCCCTTGGGACCAGGATATCACAGCGTGTTGCCACCTCCTGGAGGAGGGCAGCGAGGCACTCATCAGAGAACCTCGGGGCCGACTACCCTGCTGACCTGCCCTCCCGCCTGGCCTGCTGTCCAACTACATTCTCCATCATGTAGTTACTAACCAAAATCAGTGGCAGCCTTAGGACGGCTGCCTGCACCGTTTTTGAATAGGCTGCAGGGTCGCCATTGGACCCAGCGGACATTGGCCTCCCGCCGCCTGCCCACCCCTTCCCACTGATCTCGGGAGCTGCGAATTACACTGGGTCAGCCTTAATGGACTCACCCACATAAAATCGCGGTAAGCACCCTACCACAGGCAGCAGTCGGGTTCCCACCCCTGCTGAGCTCACCCACCAACTGTAAAATTCTGGCCATGGTCTTAGCTCTCATGTTCACCAGGTATCTCAGGCCATTGTTGGTGGTTTCGCTCCTGATAACTTGATCCCTCATGAAGAAGCCTCACTGTAGCCAAATCCATTTGGATGGAGGTGCAGGAGGTGTATCTGAAGCTCACCTATATAATGGTTTGGGGGTGCTTAAAATATGATCAGGCACCTGTGAAAGCTACAGACAATTTTGCTTCATGCTCTTTCCCGCTTAGAAAAACTAATGCAAGGTGCTTTTGAGGAAAAGAAAGAAGGGAGATGTGAAGTGGGTTTTCACTTAAGCCACACCCACCATCTCCTCATTTACACAACCATTTATTCTTTCTCTCTTGCTCACCAGCTTAGAGAAATCCACCCACATGGGATTTAAATAGTTCTGATGAGGATCTTTCACTGTGTGAGGCACAGGAGAAGTCAGAGGAGAAAATGGAATCTGACAGTGGAGGGCAGAGACTCTGAGGAAGTGAGGCATTAGCTTTATCCCACAGATTCAGATGTTTAAGACCCTGTTGTAAAAAGCAGGATGCTGGATGAGTGCCACATTTATATGGAGACATTGAGGATCTTGCCAGAGGACTTGTGACAGATGGCAGAGGTTACAGCAGACACAAATGCCATCCTCAGATCCAATATCCAATAAGGATTCATCACATTGCAGCACCCCTTTGAGCAAGTGATGGCATCACAAGCATTTTTGTCTGTTGCCTGACAAGGAGTCCTCCAAGTTAGTCAAAGCATCCAACAAGGATGTTTTAACCACTGACCTTAAAGATTTAAGTGATCAGTCGGAGAGATTGATGGCAACCAAGCTTCTGAGAGGATTATGAAGCCATATTTCAGAAACAGCAGAATCTAACTGATACTATCAGGCCAGTCCAGCAGCTGATCAGTAAGCACTTAGGCTCAGCACAAGTGACATGGCTTGAATCTACCTTCATAATGTTCTCTTCCGATATATCTGCGCTTCTCTAATTCTGACCTCTTGTGCATTCCCAATTATAATGACTTTACCATTGGTAGCTGTGCCTTCAGATGCTGAGGCCCCAAGGTCTGGGATTCTCTCTGTACAGCCATCTGGCTCTTTACCTCACTTGTCCCGTTTATGACACTACTTAAAACCTTCCTCTTTGACCAAGCTTTTTGTCATCTGACCTAATGTCTCCTTATGTGTCTCAGTGTCGTACTTTGTTTTATATGTTCCTGTGAAGCACCTTAAGATGTTTCACGATGTTAAAACAACATTCAGCTAGTGACAGCTGAAATGAACTTTCCAGTCTTCGGGTAGGATCTTCCCCCCCATTGGGGGTGAAGTTGAATGGCGAGCGCGTACAGGCGCGCTTCCCATCGGTGCCCCCAATTGGGGACATGGCACCATTTTACGTGGGCGGGCTAATTAAGGCCCACCCAGCACGACATCTGCACGGAAGTGCTATGCGCTCCCTGTGCAGGCGGTGGGGGGAGGGGGGCGAATCCCAAAATCGAGAGTGCAGTCTTTTACGCATGCGCATGAAAGAGCGCACTCATCTCCCTGAGGCTAAGTGCAGCCTCAGGGAGATCGGCTGTTCTGTGATAGAAATTAAAAATAGAGAAAAAAAAATTCCAGTCCCCTCATGTGACACTGTGGCATAAGTTGGGACATGTCCATAATTTTAAGTAAAACTTTATTAAAATCTTTTAAAACCTACATGAAACCTCATCCCGCTCATGAATGAGATTTCATGCTTTTTCTAATTCCCGCTTGGGCTCCTGGCCTGCCCGCCAACCTTAAGGTTGGACGGGCAGGTCCATTAATGAGCTGAATGACTCTGTCAATGGTCTCAATTGGCCATTGACAGGTCAGCGGGCACACAGCTGATTTTGCTGCGCCCCCGCCTACCGGAAAGTTTAAATGGGGCGCAGTGATGCAGGAGTTCCGCCCGATGTCATCCCGCATCATTTTACGCGTCGGCGAGCAGGCCCTGCCCCTCCCCACTCACCGATGGGAAAATCCTGCCCCTAATGTAGGTGTTAAGATACAGGACTTACACCTGCTGCCTGCTGAGCAGGCTTCTAGGAACTTTGAGTCCCAGAGCTGGAGGCTACCTTGGTCCCATGGGCTCATGATACAAAAAAGGTCCTTGGCCTTCAGGTTTCATCTTGGTGGACCACCAGGATGGTTTTAAGAACAGTGCAGTGAAAGTAAGAAGAAAGAATGTGCATTTATATAGTGCCTTCCACAAACTTAGGACTTCCCAAAGCACTTTGTAACCAATGAACTGCTTCGAATTGCAGTGAAATATGGCAACCAATTTGTGCACAGCAAGGTCCCACAAATGCCAATGAAATAAATGACCAGATAATCCAGTTTAATGGAAGGTACATATAGACCAGGCCACTGGGAGAACTCACTGGCTCTACTTTGAACTGTACTGTGGGATCTTTTATGTCCACCTGACAGGGCAGACAAGATCTTGGTTTAATGACACATTCAAAATACAACAGCTCCAACAGTGCAGAATTCCCTCAGTACTGCACTGAAGTGTCAACCAAGATTATGTGCTGACATTTCTGGTTAAAACTGGAACAGCAGATGCTGCTTCAACACAGCCTGAAATTCAATCAAATTTATTTTGGGTGTATCTCAGTGGAACTCAGGCATATGGTGGCACCATCAGAATCTCCCTGTCAGGCAAAGGAGCAATCATAACTTAAAGTCTTCACCAACCCAGGAATTTCAGGGACCATATCTGAATCGTGGTAACAATATCTGGATACAGTAGGAGGAATTCTATGGAGGCACAGTGAGTCTTGGCCACAGACTGGACAGCCAGTAAGAGACCAGTGCTACCTCCTCCTGGGAAAGCCCACCATATTACTAGCCAAACAGGCAATTGTGAGGACACCGGTGGGTCTTTCACAGGATCAGGATCCCAGGGACAGGATGTCCCACTTGCTGACAGCTGCTGCCCAATCATCAGGGAGGCATTGGCTGCTGTGGGAAATACACCCAGCGGAGACACAGGATCGCAGAATGACGCAGGCCAAAATTAAGTGATGGCAGGAGGGGATTCGTGAGGTGGGGTTTGAGGTTTGGGTGGTGCAGGGGAGTCAGCAGCAAACACAGGGCAGTGGTTCTCAGCGGGACCTCCCTTGCCAATGTTAGGTGCCTCAATCAGGCATTGAGTGCCTCTGAACAAGACACCCACCCTCTACCATGAGACCACAAGCAACCTGCACAGGTTTACATGTTGTACTCTCCATTTGGCAACATGCCTGCCTGCTGCTGGCTTAGTACCAGTGGCGACGGGAAGAGACCCTGAATTGGGCATTAATAGCTCACTTAAGGGCCTCAATTTGTGGCAGGGTGGGAAAGCCTCTTCAGGCCTTCTAGTCATGGACTTAATCAGGAGTCCCAACTCACCTCCATCCCTCCCGATTAAATGCCGTCCCACCACCAAACTTGCCATGGGGGAGGAGCATAAAATACTGCCCAGTGGGAGAGAAATTAAACATCATTGTGTCCATTTTCTGGGTGTGAATTAGGCAAAATGAACCCTACAGTAGGATTGTGATCTCCACTGCCCAATTGATTCCAAAACAGTGCCTCATGTAAAATTGAATCAGATGTCTTTTAGTTGCTCAACTGAAACATTTGCCATGATTATTCAAAGCAGAGTTTTATGCAGGTTGGATGGAAACTAGGCTAAGCTTGAACCAAGTGCCATCTCATTCTTACAGGTTTAGACAATGGTCCTTCAGAACTTGGTGTGAAACTCAGATCCATCATTTCTATAGTATTTAATCTCAGCAGAAAATTGGACCAGAGGAATGGATGTTCCCTCTGTCTACTGCTAGGGGCCAATTTGGAGACATGCATGGGACATTCTTCCAATACCCCAGATCCTACCAAATACATCTTGAAGAGGCCCAGTTGTACCTTTGCCTCAACCACCTTTAGAGGAAGAGAATTCCAAAGTCTCACAGCCTCCTGAGAGTAAAAAATTTTCCTCATCTCTGTTTTAAATCCGCGATCCCTTATTTTTAAACAGTGGCTCCTAGTTCTTGATCCTCCCACAAGAAAAAACATGATTATTAAGAGTCTTTTCCATTGACTTCAATATTGTCCTTTTGTCTACTTACCTATTATCCCACTATCTTTTCAACTCTGTCAAGACCCCTCAGGATGTTAAATGTTTCAATCAAGTCGCCTCTTACTCTTCTAAACTCCAGCGGATACAAGCCTAGCCTGTCCAGTCTTTCCTCATAAGACAATGCGCCATTCCATGTATTAATCTGGTAAACCTTCTCTGAACTGCTTCTAAGTATTTATATCTTTCTTTAAATAAGGAGACCAATCCTGTACACAGTACTCTAGATGTCATCTCACCAATGCCCTGTATAACTGAAGCATAACCTCCCTACTCTAGTATTCAATGCCCATTGCAATAAATGATAACATTCTATTAGTTTTGCTAATTAGTTGCTGTACCTGTATACTAACCATCAGTACCTTCATCCAAATAATCAATATAAATTGTAAAGAGTTGAAGCCCCAGCACTGATCCTTGTGGCACACCACTCATCACACCCTGCCAACCAGAAAATGACCCATTTATTCCTACTCTCTTTCCTGTTAGATCGCCAATCTTCTTTCTATACCTATATGTTACCCCCTACACTATGAGCTTTTATTTTCTGCAATAACCTTTGATGAGGCACCTTATCAAATGCCTTCTGAAAATCTAAGTATAGTACATCTGCCGGATCCCCTTTATCCACAAAGAACTCTAATAAATTGGTTAAACATGGTTTCCCTTTCACAAAACCATGTTGACTCTGCCTGATTACCTTGAATTTATCTAAGTGCCCTGCTATAACCTCTTTAATAATAGCTTCTAACATTTTCCCTTTGACAGATGTTAGGCTAACTGGCCTATAGTTCCCTGCCTTCTGTCTCCTTTCCTTTTTGAATAATGGAGTTACATTTGCTATTTTCCAATCCAATGGAGCCTTCCCCGAATCTAGTGAATTTTGGAAAATTAAAGCCAACACATCAACTATCTCACTAGCCATTTCTTTTAGGACCCTAGGATGAAGTCCATCAGGACCCAGGGACTTGTCAACCCACAGTTCCCACAATTTGCTATGCACCACTGCCCTGGTTCCTCCCTCCCTTCCATTTCCTGACTACATCCATTTCTGGGATGTTACTTGTATCCTCTACAGTGATGCAAAATACAGTGATGCAAAATACCTGTTCAATTCATCTGCCATCTCCTTATTTTCTATTTTAGTTCCCCAGACTCAATTTCTATATGACCAATGCTCAGTTTGTTCACACTTTCCTTTTTTAATTATCTGTAGAAACTCTTACTGTCTTTATATTTCTAGCTAGCTTTTTCTTGTACTCTAATTTTTCACTCCTTATTAATCTTTTAGTCATTCTTCGCTGTTTTTTATATTCTGTCCAATCTCCTGACCTGCCATTCATCTTTGCGCAAATACGTGCTTTATCTTTAAGTTTGATACTACCTTGAACCATGGATGTGGGTCCAATCCTTGGAATTTTTCTTTCTAATTGGAATGTATTATTCTGTATATTCTGAAATATCCCCATAAATGTCTGCCACTGCATCACTATTGACCTATCCCTTAACCTAAATTGCCAGTTCACTTTCACTAGTTCTGCATTATGCCCTCATAATTATGATCACTGCTCCCTAGAGGCGCCTTCACTATGAGGTATCATGCACCCCGCACCCCGGTGGAAGAAAGACTTCTACTTCTAAAGGATGGAAAAGTTCTTGTGCAGTTTATCTGGGTTACAAGTATTGAATCTTTCCCCCAAATATAAATTTACTGTCACCGTGTCCATATGGGGCAATGTGCAGAACATGCTAATAAGAGCTGAGGCAGTCACCGAAATCAGTGTTATCATCTGCACAGCATTATAAATAACTAATGGGTTATTTTCCTGTCAAATTAACAATATTGCATCATGCCATTAAATGCTGTTAAAGTAAAATTTGTACTTTGTTGTTTGTTCAATAGTCACAATGGTACTTAATTGTCACTCCCCACTCTAACCTACCCCCCCCACCAACACCCCTTCCTACCTCCCACTAACCTCCCCCCAAACCTCAGTCCAACCACCCCCAACTAACCCCTATCATCCCCACAACCCACACTCAAACCTCTCCCCGAACCTCCCCTCCAACTTTCCCCCAACCCCCAACCAAAGGGCACTCACAAATTAACACTGCATTAGATTGTTTCTGATCTTAATATTAACAAACCATGCTGAAAATATTTTGGACATTTGTAACCAGATGCTAACAATGAGCATTTTCATTTTACTAACACCTTTCTGTAACTATTTGGTGAATTGATTGATGAATCTTGAAAGGGGAAACAATAGCATGCATGATTGAGGGGCAGAGTTAAAGTTGGGGGAAGGCATAAAGGGCCCAGAAACAGGAGAAGCAATGGGACCCATGATTTCTCTCACTGGCCCTGTACCTACATCATAAGGACTGCTCGCATTTACCTTCTCAAGGGCAATTAGGGATGGGCAATAAATGCTGGACTTGCCAGCGACGCTCCCATCCCGTGAATCAATTAACATAAAGTGACAAGTGAATTGCATTGCCTCCATGGCTTGGGCATCTTTGTTGCTTAACTGCAGGCTATGCCTTTATTTTGTCATGTAGTGTTTCCTATGCAGTCTCTGTGCATTACAATGGCATTCATATGCAGTTGCGCACTTGTATATTGGCATGGGGCTTACATATTAGTAGGTTTTGATTAGGTGCTAATACTTTGTTATGCTTCTGAATGGCTATTCAACAATAATAAGTGTGTTTTAGCAGCTTCACAAAGCTAACCAACAACATTAGCAACACATTAAAGCAGTCACTGCCCTTTAGCTTCATTATGTTAGCACTGTAGTGTAGTGATGATCTACCCAAGATCAGGTCCTCTGTTCATTTTGACACATCTCATAGTTCTGCACTTTACTCTTCAGTTGATCATAAGAACCCCCCATTTTTCAGCTTCAATGAGCAATGAGCAATATGATGAGGGTAAAGAATATACGAGCTGGTTCTCCAATGCTTTCCTCACTTGTGCTTAAAGATAACACAAAGGTAACACTCTTCCTGAAGGATTCACTGCCTGTTGTTATGGTGAACAGTTATGATATTACATTTTTTTAGAAAAACTGTTTTAAAGGTTACATTTTTAAAAAGAACGTTGGACTGAGTTTAAAGACTGTTTCAAAATGGCTCCAAGCTACTAGACAGAATTGTGGATTTCAGACTGGGTCTCCTTCCAAGGGAACAAAAGGCAATCTTTAATTTAATTATGGTTCACTGTTGTCTCATCTAGGAGGTGATGAAATTTTGTTGATGCTGCATTGTAAGAATGTGAATTGTGCCTTAGCCAGGACACAAGCTAAGAACCAAGGTGGAAGAAGGGCTGTTTGAAGTGTTGATGCCTTATTTGGGAGATGACTCAGCATTTTTGTACAGGTCACATGATAACAGCAGCCATTTTACCTCCTGTAAAAAGCATTGAAAAGGGCAGGAAGTTGTGAGAAATAAAACACTTTCACAGAAGCAGGCAAGAGCTTCAGCACAGAGAAAGAGAGATCAACAAATACTGCCTTAATCAACCAGGCTAAAAAAGGGCCACACCTTAGTTCCTTGAAAGAGAATTAAAGAAACTTCTGTCTCCCCACTACCTGCTTCCATTTCCTAAGCGGCCTGTGAAAACAACTTCCAGCAATTCGACACTAGGAGCCATCGCAACTGCAGAGGCAACCCTATAATCTCAAGCCTTCACTTCAGTTACTCCAACACCTCAACTTCAAAGCATAACAGTCCCGCATCAATACCTCGATTTATGTTTATGAGTATCGTTTCATCTTCATTTTTAACGTTCATAACTTTATCTTTTCTTAGGTAACTTCCAGAGCAGTAGAATGAAGTAAACGAACCTTATTTTTTAAGTAAAAAGGTTTTGCTGCTGGATTATTTTTAAGTGGATTACTTACTCCAAGGCTAAAATAAACATACATACGTACAAATACATTGTTCACGGGCGACTTTGGGGAAAACACCTTTTAAAACATCCGTGACGCTGTAAACAGCTGTTGTCCCTTGAGGTTCTAGCTCTTCTGCCACCACCACCAAAAATTTGCTGGTTTTGCCATTGGCCATAGATCGTAACCCTGAGCAACCCTAAGCTGGGCCTCGGAAAAGGGAAAGAATGATCTTTTTGAGTCCAGATGACTCTTCTTATCTTCCAAGAATGATTTTTGTAGTGTATTAATACTGCAGGGCAAAAAAAGTGAGACTTTGCTACTGTCAGGAAGCCTTGTTGGATACAATTGTATGTCGCAGAACTGCAGGTATATTGCTGCACCTGCAACCCGTGCTCGTGTCTCTCTTCACTGGACAGTGCAGATCCTCAGGGCAGAATTGGCCCAGATGTGCACTAAGTGCATAGCGGGCGAGAGAAAGGACATTTTACCCAGCAGCCGCAATGGCGGCTTTTCACACCATATTGTCCCATTTCCAGCATGTCCTACCTCAGTAATAATTCATTCTCGGGAAATACACTGGGTTGCTGGTGGGGCGGCCTCTGATTCACCTGCCCCACTGTCACCTCGGGCCTTCAGTAATCCAGGTGCCATGTTTAAAGGCTGCCCCTGCACAGAGCTAGCACTCTTCAAGGGATAGGAAGCTGCTGGGAACTGATGGCTGCCAAAGGGAGGAAACATGCTGCCCCAAATTTAGCAATGCCTCCCTCAAGCGACTACTGGACACAGTGGAGGCCAGCTGTGATATCCTCTACTTAGAGGACCCATAGGGTGGTTGGAGTCTGGAACAAACACCCTGAAAGGGTGGTGGAGGCAGATCCGAACAAAGGTTTTCAAAAAGGGAATTGGATTGCTATGTGAAATGGGAGAATGTGCAAGGTTATGGGGATAAGGCAGGAGAGTAGGGCTAAGTGGAATGCTCCTTCTTAGAGCCAATGCAGACTTGATGAGCCGAATGGCCTCCCTCTGCACTGTAAAGATACTGTGATACCCCTGCTCTGATGAAGACCAGCAAGCAAGATTACCAATCCAGCTTGGGAGGTGGTGGCAGCGGTGGTCAGCGCCAAAATCCTCCAAAAGAGGACAGCTACCCAGTGCCAAAAAAGGATGAATGATCTCCTCTCCGTTCTGCCAGGGTAAGTCACCCTTCCCATCACTCTCAATTCACACACTCACAAACCCATCACACATCCATAGGGATATCATTCCCTGCCAGTTCAAGGGACATCACCATTCACTGTCTCACACACACCTTCATTTGACCTGCCGATTGTCTCTCCATGACACCACTCACCAACCACACATCCTTGTTATCTGGCCTGGCAGGAACCCTGCTCACACTCTCTCCATCTGTATTCTTGCAGGACAAGCTGGCACACAGCAAAAGGGAGAGGTCACTGACCAGTGGAGAAATGCCTGAAATCAAGGTCCTCATGGTCTTTGAAAATAGAGTCATCCAGCTGGCCGGCGATGATCTGGACCTTTCCTGTGCTGATGGTGAGGTCAGCGCTGCTCAACCAAGTGAGGATCCAGCGGTGCAATGTCCATCAGACAACCATGCTGTGAGTCACTTCTCCTGTTCCACAGTTCCCTGCCATGCACTAATTATCTCTCACTGCTTTTGCAAGCACATCTGGGAAGCAGCTGAGGGGGTTCATGACCCAGGTCCTCGAGTTAAACCCCAGAGAAACTTTGGAAGAATTTGATGACACCTTAATTGGAGACCCAAGCAGCGCTCACCCACACCCTCCACCAGCGCAAAGACACACACCTCAATCGGACCTCGTTCTAGAGTAGCCTCAGGGTCACAATCTGGTGAGCACATCGCACTGCCTGATTCACAACAGGCGGTGGCAGGGACTTTCCAGGCTTCCAGAACTCGGAGGACTGCTGGAGGCCAGAAATCTGCTAAGTCTGAGTCAGAGGACGAGCCTCTGGACTCAGTCATACATCAGTTGCTGGAACTGCAAAGGCAAACTCGGGAACATCAGGAAGGGATGTCCACGACACTCCTCAGTTTGCAAAGCATGATGGAAGAGTCTGCCCGCCTTCAATCTGAGGTGATAGCACCGGTATGTCAACACACCAAAGTCAACACTGGTAGGATGGCGACCACCATGGAGACCTTGGTCCAGGATGTCGCTACTGTACTGCTGCGCGGGCTTAACTGCATCACTGATGCCATAATTGGCCTCTAACAATGTATTTGCAAGAGGGGTGCGGGGCAGCTCGATCTCACTCCAGGTTCCCTTTCTCCGCAAGGAGTCAGCCAGGGGCTGTCGGGCACCCCTAGGTAGGAGGATCAGTATGTGCACAGCCCAGTGCCATCCACCCAGTTGACTCCAGAAGTGTCTAGCCCATCCAAATCCCCTCTTCCTGTGACCAGCTCCACAGGCTGAGGGGGTGTCACTGCCACACAGCAGGACCCAGAAAGCAGGCCGCAGCCCTCCAGGTCTCAGCCCTCCAGAGGATGTTCATAAAGGTCATCACAGACAGGGCGTAGCAGTCAGCAGGCTGCCTCCACCTCCGATGTGGATGTTGGGTGAGCACCAAGATATAGTGGCAGGGTTAGGAAGATAAAGAAGACGTATCTCTTTTAGGAGTCAACCAATTAAACGAAATGAACAAAATGAGTGATAAAATAAACACAGCCCCTAAGTCAGGTCAGCTGTAAAACCAAGGACAAAGTTTAAATGAAACTTACAAACATTAAACCAAAATGTGATTAAAGGGGTCAATAAAGCACCCCAGTCCCCGTGGTGCCCACTGGGCACGGAAGGCCTCGAGAGTGCCAGCAGACACCACGTGCTCCCTCTCCAAGGACACCCGGCCGCGAACGTAGCCGCGGAAGAGGGACAAACAATCTGGCGGGATGGCCCCCTCGATCGCCTGCTGCATGGAATTATTAATAGCCAACTTGGCCAGGCCCAGGAGCAGGTTCACAAGGAAGTCCTCCTCCTTCCCGACCCCCTTCCGCACCAGGTGTCCGTAGATCAGGAGCGTGGGGCTGAAGTGCGAACAAAACATTAATAAAAGGTTTTTTAAATAACTGAAAAGGGAGTGCACCCTACCACACCCTATATAAGCATGGTCCACGGACTCCACAAGACCGCAAAAAGGGCAGGTATCCTGGGAGTCCAAGAACCTACACATTCTCCGATTGTAGGGGATTGCTGCGTGCAACAACCTCCAACCCAGGTCCCCGATAGAAAGCAGGAGGACACCTCCGTGGAGGGCCTCCCAACGTGGGCCTCCGCCACCGGACGGCAACCAGGGTGGCGGACAAGGGTGAGAAAATGGAAGGTGTGCAGCAGCAGTCTGTACAGAAAGCTCCTCCGCGCCGTGCCAAATGGCACGGAGGGCATGTCCCCGAGGCAGATCATATTGCGGGGCACCGGCACCCGAGGGACTGTTTGGGGCTTGGGGCCAATGTGGAATTCTGTCCGAACAGGGGAACGTCCAGCAGGAAGACCACCGCGCACCTGGGCCACCTCGAGACCTAAAATTACATCGGGTCCGAGCACGACCGTCCTTAGGTCTTGGATGGCATTGGCTGCGACCTGGACACTCACAGACGCGCAACGCACCAACTCCTGCGGGAGCATCCAGCCCAGTCCTCCTCCACCCAGCAGGTCCCCGATCCTAGTCACCCCTGCAGCCACAGCCCTCCTCTCCACCAACCACTGAAAAGGACGGAGGGGCTCTCTGACGATAGCCGCTATTCCTGACGGGGGAGAGCTGCGTTGCAAGGTGACAATTTTCCAGACTTTGATCAGGTCCTGGTAAAAGACAGGAAAAGCCTGCAAGGAGCCACTGAGACCACTCTGCTCTATAAACAGGAGCTGCACATCATAATTCAGGCCGTGCACCTGGCAGAAGAAAAACGTTGCCAGGGAACATCGTCTCAGAGGGGGCTTGATGTAAAGGTATCGCTGCAGGGCCTGAAGGCGGAAATTCACCACTTGGGTGCGTAGGTACACCAGCGCCTGACCACCCTCACTAAGCGGGAGACTCAGAACCTCGGCAGCGACCCAGTGCAATCTTTTGTCCCAGAAGAAGTCGACTAGTATTCTCTGGATTTTTGCGACAAAGTCCAGGGGAGGGGTCAAAGTGACCAGCTGATACCACAACATGGCGGCAATCAGCTGGTTTATGACCAGAACTCGACCCCGGTAAGACAGCACTCGGAGCAGTCGTGTCCAGCGCCGCAGGCAAGCGGTGACTTTCGTCTCCAGTTCCTGCCAGTTTGCCGGCCAGGATTCCTCAGCGGGGCAGAGATGGACCCCCAGGTAGAGGAGGCTGATCCTGCTCCAGGTGAAAGGCCTAAGCTCCTCGGGTAGGGGATCCATCTGCCATGGGCCGACCAGGAGTCCAGAACATTTATCCCAGTTGATCCTGGCAGAAGAAGCGGCAGAGTAGACCTCCTGGCACTCGCGCATCCTCTGCAGGTCAGCCAGGTCGGTGAACATGAGGAGCCTGTCATTGGCGTAAGCCGAAAGGACCACCCCGATGCCAGGCCCACACAGAACCAATCCCGACAACCTCCTCCACAAGAGGAGCAGGAAAGGCTCCACGCAAATAGAATACAACTGGCCAGACAGGGGGCAGCCCTGACATACCCCTCTCCCAAAGCGAAGGGGTGCCGTCAGGGACCCGTTAACCTTAACTAGACACTCCGTGGCAGTGTGCAGAAGTTGGATCCGGGCGACAAAATGCTCGCAGAGTCCCAAATAAATATTTGTGATCCACCCTGTTGAAAGCCTTCTCCTGATCAAGGGACAGGAAGGCGCTCGACAGACCAGCCCTCTGGGAATAATGGATAACGTCCCGGACCAGATGGATGTTATCATAAATTGTGCGGCCGGGACGGTGTAAGACTGGTCAGGGTGGATCATGCAGTCCAGCACGGTGCCGAGCCGAGAAGACATGGCTCTGGCAAAGATTTTATAGTCCGTGCTGAGGAGGGAGACCGGGCGCCAGTTTTTAAGGAGGCGGAGATTCCCCTTCTTCGGCAGCAGGACAATCACGGCCCTGCGCCACGAAAGGGGCATCTCCACGGTAGCAATGCTCTCCCCCAGGACCCCCGCGAGGTCGCTCCCCAGGACGTCCCAGAATGCACTGAAGAACTCCACGGTCAGCCCGTCTAGTCCCTGGGATTTGCCCCTTGAGAGACCTTCAAGGGCGCCGGTCTGCTCCCCCAGACTTGTAGGGGAGTCAAGCTTTCCAGCGCCCTCCGGGCCGACCTGCGGCAGGTCATCCCACAAAACTCTGCAAGTATCCTCGCTGGACGGATCCGGAGAGAACAGGGCAGTGTAGTAATCTCGGGCGATGGCCCTGATGCCCTCTAGATCCGTCGTCAGCCAGCAGCGTAAAGAGCTGCTGACGGACTCCGAGCCTTTTTTCCAGCGAGTAGAAGATGGGGAAGCAACGGTCCAGCTCCTTGAGGAACCAGATCCGTGACCTCATCAACACGCCCCGGGACCCGAGGAATTGCAGGTCCCGCTGCGCGCCCTTCTTCTCGTCGTACACCGACCGCAGGGCCGGGTCCACATCAGGCTGATGGAGATGTGCCTCCAGGTCAAGCAGCTCCTTCTCCAACTCCTCAACCCTGGATTTCTGCCTCTTTGTCGACCCCTTCATGTACTCCTGAAAGAAAACTCGGACGGGAGTCTTGCCCACATCCCGCTTCCTTCTCCAGCCAGCCCAGAAATGATGGAACGAGTCCAGGAACCGCTCGTCCTCCAGCAACAGGTTGTTAAAGTGCCAGTACGTGGACCCCGTCCGAGCGCAGAACGAAGTGAGCTCCGCCCACACCAGACGGTGGTCCGTGCACGGAACCTGCTGCACAGAAGCTGGCGGAATGCAGGACACGTACGCCTTCGAAATGTAAAGACGGTCGAGTCTGGACGTTCCGACTCCAGGTGACACAAAGGTGAAAACGCTGAAGTCAGGATGGAGATTTCGCCAGACATCCACCAAGTTGAAGGACCTGACCAGGTCCTGTGACTTACTCACACCTAGCATGTGGTGCTGGGTACCGTGACGGTCCCGGGCCTCGAGGGTGCAATTGAAATCCCCCCCGAGGACGATGCACTCGCCAGCGTCGATGGAGCCCAGATGACTGGACACTTCTTCAAAGAAGCTCGCTTGCTGCTGCATGCCCAGGGGAGCGTACACATCCACCAGACGCACAGTCAGGTGCAGCAACTGGACTGGCACCAGCTCCTTGACCCCCAAGATCTCCGGCTGAAAATGTGGATCCAACAAGATAGCCACCCCGCCAGAATTGGAGGCTAGGTGACTCATGTGGACCCCCCCTCGCCACTCCAGGAGCCACGTGGCTTCGTCGCCCGAAACGGTATGGGTTTCCTGCAGGAAGCACAGCACATACTTCCTGTCCCGGAGGACCGAGAAGTTCTGGAACCTGCGCTGTGCGTCTCTGCCGCCGTGCATGTAGAGGCTGGCTATAGTTGTCTTCATTGTCAAAAGTACGTGCAACCATCACCTTAAGTAAAAGAAAGAGAGGACTTTTAATCCTTCCTCTCCTTCAGGAGCCCAGCGAGAAACATATGGACCTCCACCGAGTGTTCCTGTCCAACTCGGGAGCCTTGAGAGCCTCGCGAGTGGACCAGAACACTAGCAGAAAAGAATGCCACCGGTCCAAGGCCAACCGGACCCTGTCTCGGCGACCGCGATTACTCGCTAAAAGTCTTGGAGTTCCCGTGGGGGGATGAGGGGAGAGTCAGTGGAGGGCACCAGGGGATCCATCATCTCATTTGATAATGACTCAAAGTCGTCCCCGGTACTCAACACCGAAACTCCGTCCTCCTCCAGGTCGTCGCCTCCAGCTTCCAACCCCTCCCCCGCATTGAGTACGGGGGCTGGTCTGGAGCTGCCAGTCGGCTCCACCTCCACCTCAATCCCACGACCTGGATCAAGGCCGGAGGGGTCCTCTCTGGTCTCCTCTAATGGTTTCGGGTCAGAGGGTGACGGCATCTCGGATACCTACTCTCCTCCCAGCATCGGGTCGTCCGGGGAGCTCAGGATAAGCTCCTGACCTAACACTAGGACGCCTGGTGCTAAGTTTTGGGAGGGAGTGGGAAGGCCTTCCTCGCCACCGCCACCCAATGACCCAGTTAATTTTTTTAATTTGGGGAAGCTGCAGTCCCCCGACGGGCCAGAGGATACCTTGGGGGTATTTAGTGTGTCAAAGATGGGCACCCCCACAAGGGAGGCACCCTCAGCGACCCCCGAGGGGGCCCTGCTCAGTGGACTGCAGCAGGTTTATGGGGGGATCAATGGGTGTGGGGGTAGGGGCTTGGGTTTCTCCCAGAGGGCAGGGCGAGGTTTTATTAGGTGGAGACGCCACCACCTCTTCATCGGGGGAGGGGACACACCCAACCTCTTCAGCCTGGGGGTCGCCCTCCCCTTCCTCTTCCTCATCCGAGGGGTGACGACTCTTCCGGGGTATGCTGGGTGCTAGGGAGACCTCCATCTGTGAGGCCCCCTCCACCTTGTCCAGCCTTCCTGGACGCCCCACCCTCTGGGGTTTGGGATATTCTACCGGCTTGGGATAACGAGTTTCATCCCCGCCAGCCCCGGGAATGCGCGCAGGGACGATGCCGGGCCCAGGAGCACGCGGGGAGACGACGCCGGGGCCGGATGTTGATATTTCCCCCAAGCCGGTGTCTACAAGGGTTTGGGGATCTTGTTTGGTTTGGGGGGTTTCAGGGGCCACCCCTGGGTTGCGAGTCATCCTCCGTGCCTTCTTACGGTGCGGGGGCTCTCCCCCGGCCACACCAGCAGCCGAGATGGCAGTGGCTGCCGGCGACGCCTCCCCTTGCGGAGAGGGAGATGGAGTAGTGGCGGGGGGGAGGAGGGGCAGTGCCAGCCGCGGCCACTTGGGTGGAACTGGGGGCCTTGGAGGCGGGGCAGTTCTTCCTTACATGCCCCGCCTCCTTACAAGCATGGCACCACATGCCCTCCACAGTTCAGAGCATCCGGTAGGCGGTCCCTTCATTATTTATCCTGAATGCCCCCTCCCGCACTCCTCCCAGGCCAAGTGGACGGATACCTGGTGCTGGAACGAGTACACGTGGCGGAAGGCCACGTCCTTGAGGCCGAGCGGGATCGGTGCTATCCCCGATCTGACTTCCCCCAGTTTACAGAGGTGGGGGAGGAGGATATCCTGGAAACAAAGGGGGGGACGTTCGAAATAATGATCCTCAGGGCAGTGGCCTCAAGGGGGTCCACCGCCAGGAAGGTCCCACCCACAGTGAGTCCCTTTTGCAGGGCGAGGTGCACTGCTCGCTCGGACCTCAGGAAAAGTATGACCTTCCCATACATTTTTGAGGCCACGACTATGGCCAAGGGGCTGATGACCCCAGCCATAGCCTTTATGCAGGCCTCGATTGTCATGTCAGGGTAGCTCTTTACCCCCAGGGCCCTCATGAGGAGGCAGAAAGGTGACAGGGAGCAGCAGGAGCCACAGAAGCCGCCACCCCCGCATAGGTCTTTTTAGGAGGCCCTGCCACCAGTGACAATACCGCCTCCCCATTTGCCCTCGAGGGCCCAGCCACAGGCCACAAGCTGGCCTTTGGGCCTGAGCCACACCCACCCCGAGAAGAATTGGCCATGATTTTTTTTTGTTGTTTTAATTTATATATTTTTTTAAATAAAGTTACTCCCTGGGGAGGGGAGAGGGAGAAAGGTGGAAATAACCTCCCCCTCTGAGATGTTAAAAGAAGAAAGGACAGGAGGGAGAGGGGTAGAGGACAAGGAGGCACAGGAGGGAAAGGGGAAAGTCTAGGTGGGTGTCTCTGGGTTGAAAGATGGACGGTGGGTGGGGGTTTGATGATCTTCCGGTAGGGCGAGGGCGATGTAGTCTTCAGCCAACACTGGCCACTGGGAAAAAGGCTGGACAGGGGAAGGGTGTCAGCAAGATGTTCTTAACACACACACACACAGCCTTTTTCTTCCCCAAGTCCTTGGACAGTCTTCTGCCCTCCCCCTACAAAACACAGTCTTTAATAGCCCCCACCTTAACAAAATAGAAACTCCAGACACCCACAGTCTTGGCCTCCTGGCCTTCCTGTCCTGTAACAGCAGTTGTTCTTCCTCTCCCTCTCTCTCCTTCGGCCCCACAGGAGCAGCAGCAGCAGCACTGGAGCAGCACACAGCAGGAACAATAACAGCAACACTCAGGAGCAGGAGCAGGAGCAGCAGCAGGAGCAGGAGCAGGAGCAGCAGCAGGAGCAGGAGCAGGAGCAGCAGCAGTAACACTCAGGAGCAGGAGCAGGAGCAGCAGCAGCAACATTCAGGAGCAGGAGCAGCAGCAGGAGCAGGAGCAGGAGCAGCAGCAGGAGCAGGAGCAGGAGCAGCAGCAGCAACATTCAGGAGCAGGAGCAGCAGCAGGAGCAGGAGCAGGAGCAGGAGCAGCAGCAACGTTCAGGAGCAGGAGCAGCAGCAGGAGCAGGAGCAGGAGCAGCAGCAGCAGCAGGAGCAGGAGCAGGAGCAGCAGGAGCAGGAGCAGCAGCAGGAGCAGGAGCAGGAGCAGCAGCAGCGACACTCAGGAGCAGGAGCAGCAGCAGGAGCAGGAGCAGCAGCAGCAACACTCAGGAGCAGGAGCAGGAGCAGCAGCAGCAACACTCAGGAGCAGGAGCAGGAGCAGCAGCAGCAACATTCAGGAGCAGGAGCAGTAACAGCAAGAGCAGCAGCAGCAACAACCTCCTCTCCTCAGTATCTGGAACCAACTGAAGCAACAACAATTCCAACAAGCTCGTTAAGAAGGTGGAGTTTCACAGCCTGCGCATGGGTGTTAATCACTTGTACATAATGTTCACTATTTTAAATTAAGTCCCAAAAATGTCTCTCTCTCTATGGCTCCTTGTTCTGACGAGCAGTGTTCGTGACACTCAGATGTGAAACCTTCTTTCCTGCACAAGATAAAGGCAGGTGTCTCAGCCCAGGGCCACTTCCCTGTGCTCTATGCAACCTTCCCAGCACACTGATGGTGCGCCTTCACAGTCACTGGACACACATTGCTGCCAGAATGTCCTGGGCCAGCGACACAGAGTTCCATCATTCTCTCTGTGTGCTCCCATAACCTTTGAGGTGTGGCTGGCCCCCTCTCATCAGTATCTGTGTCCAGTGACAGTGTGGTCCTGAAAGGTTCCGCTGATGAAGGATGCCCTAGGATCAGGAGAAGTTAAGTTTTTCTCACTGTATCTCCATGATATGAACCTGTTCTCAGAGCACAAGTGAGCTGACAGGAGTCAGACATTCGATAAGTTATGTGAGGATCTATGGAGTGCCCTCACTGCATGTCGTCATTGTCCTCCTGGAATGTAGGGACTATGAGCATTCACTGCATCTCAATAACAGGAGCCTTGTCACAGAGGGTATGTGCGCTGCCATCAGTCAGATAGGAGTCAAACCTCTACAGATGCAAGGTGAGGATCTATGGAGTTTCCGCACTGCATTCATCATCATCCTTCATGAACCTAACAGTTATGAAGGCCTCTGGAATGCAGCTGCCTCGTCTGGCTAGTGCGATGACCTCATTGCCATCATTCATGCCTTCAAAGACCTCATCAACTTCATCCTCATCAGTGTCTTCCTCATCAGAGGAGACATGCAGCTCCTCCATCTCCTCCTCAGCCAGATCCTCCCCCCATTGCAGCGCCAGGTTGTGAAGGGCACAGCAGACGATGATGATGATGCCCTCTGTGGGCTGTGTTTCAGGGCTCCAACAGACTGGTACAGGTACCGGAACCTGATTTTCAACATCTCAATGGTTTGCTCCACCAAAGTACGAGTTGCACATGAGCTTCATTGTACCTGCGACCTGCTGCAGCCTGAGGCTGCTGCATGGGTGTCATTAGCCACCTTCTCTGCAATTAGCCCTTGGCCCCAAGGAGCAAAACCTGCAGCCTCTGTGAACCCTGAAAGACGTCAGGGGTCTGAGACCTACTGAAAATGGACACTCCCTGGAAACCACACGCAGACCTGCAGGATGCGTTTGTGGTGGTCGCACACCAGCTAAACATTCAGCGAGTAGAACCCCTTACAGTTGTCATAGTTGACTGCTTGTTGCCATGGAGATCTGAGCACCATGTGAGCGCTGTCGATGGCACCCTGCACCTGTGGGAAACTTGAGATCTGTGTAAATCCCAGCGCTAGTGCTTCCTGGCTTTCCTGATTCCGGGTGAAATGCACAAAGATATGTGCCTTCACAAATATGGCGCCCATGACCCCCTTGATGCAGTTGTGTGTGGAGGCTTGTGAGGTCCCACAGAGGTCATCTGTGGAGCCCTGGAAGGAGCCACTGGTGTAAATATCTTGTGCCGTGGTCACTTTCATGGCCATTGGCAGTGGATGCCCTTTATGTCCCATGGCGACAAATTCTGCAGCAAGTGGCAGGTGTGTCTGACCAGTTCCTTAGACATGTGCAGTCTTCGGTGACACTGGTTCTCAGTTATCTGCAGGAATGACAAGCGGTGTCTGCAGACCCTGGGTCTAGCGAAGCGCCGACCAGCGACAGCTCACTGTGGCTCTTCAGCGGCATGCGCAGGACCCCAGTCATCCCTTCTTCTTGAGAGTGCTGCTCCTCCTTTTGCCCAGCCAGGCAAATCCCTCACTCTCTTCTTCGTCTCTGCTCCCTGTAAGCCATAAGGCATACAGCTAGTTCACCTGGCTCCATGATCCTCATGTACTCCTCCTGCAGGATGAAAGAGAGAGATGTGTGGGTTAGCATGGGTGCACTAAGAACCTCTCTTGGTTAAATCTGAAGTCCCCTTAATGCATCCTGGAGAGTGCGGGCCACCAGTTAGGTGGCCAGAGTTTAGTGCGCTGCGTGGCTGCCCGAAACCCAACCCACCTGCCCATTGGACTGCATGTTGTGCTCTCAGCTCAGGCACAGGCATTCTCCTAACCCGCACTGCAAGGCTGCACTGTTAGCTTGAACCATGAGGAAGGCTGGTTCAAATCTGAAAGAAGACATTGCAAAGGGCTGTGAGTACCTCCACCAGTGACTGCTCCATGACGAATTTTCACAAGGAGATTGCACAACATGCCCAGTCATCCAATTGCTCTGCAGTGCACTAAAACACTGATTAGTTTGCAGTCTGTGCCCAAGGGGTGAAAAGCTCTGGAGCACTTGGTGGCACTTTCATGCCTCTGCGTTGCTTGAGTGGGCACATAAGCCAGAGGCCTGGCTCCAAGCATATCAATGTGGCTCTGCCTGAACCATCTCAGCTGCAGGTCACTTTATAAAAGGTGCCCCTAATGCATGGTTGCTTCCCTTAACTTTTGCTTGTGTACTACCATCAGACCATTGCCCCCCACAAACTCACCCAACTGCACTGCAGCCCTTCCCCCGAACCGCGTTGTCAGCCGGCCAGGAAAAGTGATTTGCCTGTGCTCTCGCCTGAATGCCTGGCACCTCTTCCTTGAAGGCAAATAGATGACCCTAACAAGCGCTGCGCAACGTTAGTGTGCACTCATCTCTGAGTTCCCCTCAAAGTTCAGTTCACTAAGTGCACACCTTTTAAATGCTGTTATGAAACACGCCGGCTTTATTGCCTGGATGATCCAGCATGGGGGGATAATTCTGGCGAGCAGGGCTTATAATTAAATGACGTACTCTACGTGAGGCGGCGGGAAATGTGGCCTGCCATTTACAGGTGGAGCGGACAATTGCAAACTGGTTTCACGATGGCATGAAACCAATTTTTGGCCTTCTCGCCACATTGTCCACTCATTCTTGCCTTTACGCCCAATACCAACCAGGATAGAAAATTCCAGCCTCAACCTTTTATGTTAATGCCAAATTGGTAAATATATATATTTAAGGGCCAAGTTCCCTCAGCGAAAATAGCAGAAAGGATTTTACTCTGAAGATAGGGAATGCCATCATCATTTATCTGTAATTTAAAGGATGAAATTGAAGCAGTGACCATGAATTTCTAAGATTCCATTGATCACCTGCAGATAGTTATAGTAAGAGACTGGCAGAGTCCCCAGAAAATGATAGAGGCCCCAATTTCAATGCAAGTGACCATTAGGCAGTTTCTATAATGGACAGTTGATCCACAATTAGTTTTATGCCCAGGCAACAAGTTCTATCTCATGGTCTGAAAGCAAGAAGATGAGGTGACTCTTTGCTGTTCCTAAAATATTCTACTTTATCACAAAATTGAGCACAAGGCACTCTAAGGTTGTGCAGAAGGAAGCATTCTAAGAGCTATCAAAGGTGTGGTGAAATGTCAAAGGAACAAATTAACTTGACTTGAAATGCCTGAGAACAGTCGAAGCATAGAAATAAGCAAAGGGACTGAGCTTCAAGAAAAGAAGTTATTAAAAATTGAGTTTAATAGAAGACCAGGAAATTTCAAATTGTTTTATAATTCAGGTAAGACTTTATTTCAACATGTTGGACGTATTCAGACAAATAAGCACTTCAGCTGAAACATTATTTTTTCCAATTCTAACAGGAATATTTCATCAAATCATTTATATATTAATTACCATGTTGCATTAGATTGCTCCAATACTGGCACTCACAATGGGTGCAGTATGTCAATGAGTCAGTGAGTGGATTGTCATTTCTGTTCTCAAAACCTAATGTTTTTGTGAAAGATATGTGTGCCAGTGAGTGAGCTGGAGACAGTTACATAAGTCACAGAGGTCAGGTAATTAGACTGAAGTTTTGATTGTGTAATTGCTTAACAACTGATTTATAATTTTCTCATACATATGCTGCATTATTGCAACAAATATTTAACTGTCAAAGTGCTGATCAAAAGATTTGTTGTAAAATTTATTTGCAGCCCTTGTATTTTTGATAGACTGTATGGGTTAAATGCTTTATGTACTGAGGGTACATTCAGCATATTTTGCAACTTCACTCTTTTTTTAAATATAATTTGCCCCTTTAGGTTCTCCCCTATTTGGAATGGATGAATCACCCTTCCCTCTTCTCTGGTACTCTGTTATCTTACACTTGGGAATGGCTGTACAAGTATAAAGCAGAGGCATTGGGCTTCAAAAGTTACTTGTTGCTCAAAAATGTTTGTGTTCTTGTTCTGAAGGGTAGTGGTTTCAACCCCATTCTTTCACCCACCTGCTCATGATGATTTCTCTGGGAAGCAGTTCTTCATCATGCCATTCGGCATGTCCAGGTGTGTCATGTCAGTCCTATCCTCCTGAACCTCTACTGAGCAGATAGGAGAAGACCTCCACTCCTACGACCACCACCCCCATCCCCCCACCCACCCCCCCCCCCCACAAAGGAAGCAACCCCCATAGGTGGATAGGACAAGCTATTCTTGGTACACACAGAGAATCAGCAAGGACTGTGACATATGGAGATGGGTGGCTGGCAGAATAACGAGCAAAATCTCCGTGTGACCTTTTAGAAAACCTCTACATTTATTCTGCACAGCAGGACATCATTTAGGAGTACTGGATTGAAAAGAACATGACAGACTGACCTATTTAGTGAAAACACAGCAACAAATCATGTTAATCACTCTAAACATTCAATATTATTGAAATAAAGAACACAACTTTAATATTGAAAACTTTAGTACTTTACAAGTAAAAAAAAACATAACATTACACAGAAAGGTAGATCTCGGTGGTGGGGGGGGGGAATCAAATCCTGGTAAAATCGTCTTGTTTCTGCTTTATGTTTCTAATGCATCTTCTGTGCCATTATTTGTTACTGCTACAAACCACCACCAATCTGCAAACTCTGTGGCAAATTGTTGGACAACCATGGTAAGATGTAGGGGTCTATTTTAACCGAACCACCAGAAGGAAAACTGAGTAGTGGGCACTTAAAAATGAGCATGTTACTTATCTGCTCACATTCTGACTGTTTGCAAACTTATCCTGCAGGGCTTTGCAAATTAGATCAGGTCCCCAACTAAAGCAGGGAGGATCCTTATAAATTTATGCAAATTGGGATCTTATTATGACAATAGGACCCCAATGTAATTCCAACTGGGGCCTGAGTCAAGAAGCTATTTACTTGGACACCAGCTAATTACTGCCCGATGGTTGTTAGTTTTGTTGCTCTTCTGGGTTTGAAGTGGACCGGTGACATTTAAGAAAGACCCAGCAGTTAAAATCATCACTGCCTCCTGCTGCCTCTATCAGGCAGGAAATCAACTTGCTGGAGGGGTCTCCTGCCAAAAACCCATGCTGAATTATAATCTACTCCCAAAATTCTGATGTTTCTGCCAGACAGGTAGGGCTAAAATTGACCCAAACATGGTTTCAAAATGCTGAATCTCTGACACATTTCCTGGTTTTTGCAGAAAGTTACTGGAAACGTGAACCACATTTTGAGTGGGTAACCATATATCTGAGGAGCCAATTGTTCAAGGTGGAATATGTAAGGATTGTGGTGTGCTACCCTCCCTATACCTCTCCACCTCGCTACCTACACTCCATAAAAGCTACCTCTTAGACTAAGCTTTTGGTCATCTGACCTAATATCTCCTAAAGTGACTCAGTGTCATACTTCATTTTAAAAGGTACCTCTGAAGTGCCTTGGAATGTTTCATTCCATTAAAGGCACAGTATAGATATTAATTATTGAATGGCCACATGAATGCAGGTGATGACATCTAAACCCTGGAGGGCCATATCTTTCATAATTCACTGTCTGCTTCTCCTGCTGCAGTTTTTAAAATTCTTTCATAGGATGTGGGCATTGCTGGCTAGTCCAGCATTTTTATTGCCCATCCCTAATTGCCCTTGAGAAGGTGGCAGTGAGCTGTCTTCTGGAACTGCTGTAGTCCATGTGCTGTTAGGAAGGGAGCTCTGGAATTTTGACCCAGTGACAGCGAAGGAACAGTGATATAGTTCCAAGTCAGGATGGTGTGTGGCTTGGAGAGGAACTTGCAGGTGGTGGAGGGATTGGATGAAAGTGGTGGATGGGGTGCCAATCAAGTGGGCTGCTTTGTCCTGGATGGTGTCAAGCTTCTTGAGTGTTGTGGGAGCTGCACTCATCCAGGCAAGTGGAGAGTATTCCATCACACTCCTGACTTGTGTCTCGTAGATGGTGGACAGGCTTTTGGGGAGTCAGGAGGTGAGTTACTTTCTTCAGAATTCCCAGCCTCTGACTTACTTTTGTAGCCATAGTATTTATATGGCTAGTCCAGTTTAGTTTCTGGTCAATGGTAACTCCTAGGATGTTGACAGTGAGGGATCCAGCAATGGTAATGCCACCAAATGTCAAGGGGAAATGAACATAATCATTGCCTGGCACTTCACCACTGATACCATCTACAATAGGCACTGCAGCAATTCGACAACACCTTCCAAACCAGTGACTTCTACCACTTAGAAGGACAAGGTCCGCAGGCACATGGGAACACCACCACCTGGAAGTTCCCCTCCAAGCCACACACCAACTGACTTGGAAATATATTGTCATTCCTTCACTGTCGCTGAGTCAAAACCCTGGAACATCCTCCCTAACAGTAATGTTGGTGTTACCTAAATCACATGGATTGGGGCGGTTCAAGAAGGCAGCTCACCACCCCTTCTCAAGGGCAATTAGGGATGGTTATAAAATTCCGCCCTAGCCAGTGACACCCACGCCCCATGAAAGAATAAAAATAAGAGCTGCTGGAGAAGCTGACAGTGAATTATGAAAGATATGGCACTCCAGGGTTTAGATATGATCACCTTTTGATGCCCACTTCCCATGCATGAATAAAAAGTGAATCATCGTCAGATTGCCACTCTGCTCCTACTTTTCTTCACCAAGCCAGAGCTCCATGTTTCTGGCTGCGACTTCTGATCCCAACTTCTCCAGAAATACAGAGTGCACCTGAAACGGCACTGTTTCTTCATTGTGCTGGATTGTCAGGGGAAGACAAGACACACCCCCTTTTTACAGCACAGGCTGTCATATTCTGATAAGTCAAAAGTTTAAATGTCCAAAAATCTCTTTGAAAAGCTAACGAGAGAAGCTAAGTGTGTAAGAGGGTAGGGGTGATAAAGAGGTAGGTGGGTGAGGTAAGTGAGTAAGGGGGTAGGTGGCAGCTGGGTAGAGTGGCAGGTGGGTAGGGTTGTAGGTGGGTTGGGTGGCAGTTGGCTGAGTGGGTAGTTGGGTTGGTGGGTAGACGAGTTGGGTCAAGTGGGGTTGTCAGGTCGGGGGCTAGTCAGATTGGGTCCAGGGTAGTCGGGTCGGGTCAGGCGATATTCAGGTAGTCAGACTGGGTCGGAGGGTGTGGGGGTGAGTCAGGTGGTGGGGTCAGGTTGGTGGAAATCAGAGATCAGGGAGGGGAGATGGGGGCTCAGTGGGGGTAGTCAGGGGGTTCAGAGGGCGTAGTTGGGTGTTGAAATCACATCAGGCCAGGGAGAAGTCAGGGGGGTTAAAGGGGTAGTCAAGGCGTCGAGGGGGGTTTCGGGTCAGTCAGTATGAATGATTGGAGGGAGGTCAGGACTGTAGTTAGCCAGGAATTAGACCAGATTTTTTTCCTGTCTAACATTTCCTGGGTAACTATCCAGGTAAGTAAATTGGTATTGTCTGAAGTCCCTGACTCTAATTTAGGGCAGAATTTTCTGCCTGTCGGGTGGACAGGCCTGACCCAATCTCTGGCGGGCGGGGAGCCAATCCCCTCCAGAGAAGCGGGCCCCGCCGCCATTTTACGTGGGCGGGCCAATTAAGGCCTGTCCAGCATGACGCCCAGCGGGAAGCGCTATGTGCTTCCTGGGTGGGGAGGGATTCCCCAAAAGTGAGAGTGTGCTCTTTTGCACATCCGCATGAAAGAGCTCACATCTCCCTGAGGCAAAGTGCTGCCTCAGGGAGGTCGCTTCCACTTTGAAAAAGATTAAAAATAGAAAAAAAAAATTCCCTAACAAGTCCCCCTCATGTGGGACATGTTCATAACTTACACTGTAACCTTATTAAACTTTTTAAAACCTGACATGAAACCTCATCCCGCCTGTGGATGAGATTTCGTGGTTTCTCTATTTGCCTCCAGGGCTCCTGGTCTGCCCACCAACCTTAAGATTGGACGGGCAGGTCCTTTAATTATTTAAATGATCCTGTCAATGGCCTTAATTGGCCATTGACAGGTTGGTGGGCCCACGGCTGATTTTGCTGTGCCCCCGCCTTCCTGAAAATTTAAATGAGAAGGATGATATCGAGGGTTCCGCCCAACATCATCCCATATCATTTTATGTGTCGGCAAGCAGGCCCCGCCCCCTGCTCGCCGACAGCAAAATTCTGCCCTTAGAGTTGGAGAGGCTCCCAGAAGGCAAGGGAATTGCCCATCAGAAGTTCAAACTTGCTGGAAATTCCCATGGAATCAGTGTGCGGACTGCTGAGGGGTCCTGTAGTGCATTTTCTGGGGTACATCCGGTCTTTGACGATCCGGAGACCGGAAGGTCTGTGCCTGTCTTTCCCTGTGGATGTGTAGCTTGCTCAGCCAAACTTAGGTAGCGGTATGAATATGGCTACATTGCCTGGGCAGCAACAAATATTTGTGGTCCTCCTGCTGTGGCCTCTGACCTCTCTGACCCTCACCTCTAACTTCTCCTCCTCCTCTCCCCCCCTAACATGTCAAGCAAACTGAATTTTTTGTTGTTATTGGACAGTTTTGTGTTGTGTCAATGCATGAACACCAACTTTTGTGAACTCATACTTAAAACAATGAACAAGACTTTCAACATTAGAAGGCAGGGCTTAGCACTGCCAATATTAGATTGGCTGTACTTTATACATGCCACCTGCTTCTTCTAACCGTTGATTTCAATGGAAAGAGTAATTGAGTGAAGCATATATATAGCAGCTGATCTGAATTTCCCAATTTACAGCCCATGAACGTTGAGATTCTGTCCAATGTGTGCTTAATTGCAAGCATGAGAACATTTTTATATCATCTTCGTTTTCTATTTAACAAACTCTTAGAAGGACCTGATAGATTGCATCCTAGAATATTAAAGGAAGTAACTACACAAATACTGGATGCACTGGGAATAATCTTCCAAGAATCCTTAGATCCTGGAAAAGCCCCAGGAGATTGGAAAACTTCCAACGTAATGCCCTTATTCAAAAAGGGAGGGAGACAAAAAACAGATAACTATAGACCAGTTAGCTTAACATCTGTCATTGGGAAAATGTTAGAGTCTATTATAAAGGATGTAATAGCAGAGCATTTAGAAATTTATAACATAATCAAGCAGAGTCAGCATGGCTTCATAAAGGGGAAATCATGCCTGACAAATTTGTTAAAATTCTTTGAGGAAGTAACATGCAGGATAGATGAAGGGGAACCAGTAGATGTAATATATTTAAATTCCAAAAGGCGTTTGATAAGGTACCACACATAAGGCTACTTAATAAGATAAGAGCCCATGGTGTTGGTAGTAGTATATTAGCATGGATAGAAGATTGGCTAACTAATAGAAGACAGAGAGTAGGGATGAGGGGGGCATTTTCAGCATGGCAACCTGTAACCAGTGGAATGCCACAGGGCTCAGTGCTGGTGCCATAATTATTTACAATATATATTAATGACTTAGATGAGGGAAGTGCATGTACTATCACCAAGTTTGCAAATGACACAAAAATGGGTGGGAAGGTAAGTGGTGAGGATGACACAGAGAGTCTACAGAGGGATATAGACAGGTTAAGTGAGTGGGCAAAAACTTCGCAGATGGAATATAATATGGGAAAATGTGAGGTTATAGATTTTGGCAGGAAGAACAGAGGAGCTGAATATTATTTACATGGAGAAAGACTGCAGAAAGCTACAGCACAGGGGGATATGGGAGTCCTTGTGCATGAATCCCAAAGAGCTAACATATAAGTTCAGCAGGTAGTGGGGAAGGCAAATGGAATGTTGGCCTTTATTTCAAAGAGAATGGAGTATAAAAATAGGGAAGTCTTGCTAAAACAACACAAGGCACCAGGTAGACTACACCTAGAATACTGTGAACAATTTTGTTCCCCTTATCTAAGGAAAGATATACTGGCATTGGAGGCAGTCCAGAGAAAATTCATTAGGTTGATCCTGGGTATGGAGAGATTATTTTTTGAGAGGAGGTTGAGTAGGTTGGGCCTGTATTCATTAGAGTTTAGAAGAATGAGAGGCGACCTTATTGAAACCTATAAGATTCTTAGATGGCTTGATAGAGTAGATGCTGAGAGGTTGTTTCCCCTTGTGGGAGAGGCTAGGACTAGAAGTAATAATCCCAGAGTAAGGAGTCACCCATTTAAGACAGACATGAGGAGGAATTTCTTCTCTGAGGGTTGTGAATCTGTGGAATTCTTTACCGCAGAGGGTTGTAGAAGCTGGGTTGTTAAGTATATTCAAGGCTGAGATAGACAGATTTTTAATCAGTGAGGGAATCAAGGGTCATAGGGAAAAGGCAGGAAAGTGGAGTTGAGGATTATCAGATCAGCCATGATCTCATTGAATGACGAAGCAGATTGGATGGGCTGAATGACCTACTTCTGCTCCTACGTCTTATGGTCTTAAATTTTTTTTAAAAACTCTGCGTCTGTGCGTTATATGCATTAAATTAGTTAACTCCCAGAGCATGCTAGGAAAGTGTGGAAAGTATAAACGCCATAATGTTGATGCCGTCCAGAAAAGTCCATTCATGTTCCAGCTGTGACTCAGAAAAATCCCAAACCCCACTGTGCCCATCCCCCACCCCATCATTGTTTCATGTTGTCACTGAGCTCTGGAGAGGTTTTACTGTTATCATATCTTCTTGTCTTACCATTCCTTGATGTGGATTTGCTTTTCTATGATAGATTTGAGATAGTCGGTGTATAGTTTTTCTTGAAACTATTTATTAAAAACTATTTACAAAGACCTCAGGGTATGCACACTCTTTTCAGGACACAAGACACAGACTGTGTTTTGCTGCCTTGGTGTCTCTTGGTCACCTGACTCCTGATGTTACACTTACATCATTAATAACATTATAGTCTCATTAAGATAACCATTAATCTAACATTACTCTACACCCACCATCTGAGAAAATATGTTATCTGTCAGAGGGTTAAGTTTAGAATTGACTAATATAGTTAAGGAGTTTCAAACTTTTTTTTATTGCTTGTGTCCCTGTGATTTAGTTGTCAAACATGTGAAATTTAACAATACAAGCCAGGAAGGTCTCAAGTATGTTCCTCTAGTTAACTAATTTCAGTCTAGATCACAGCTGGGGAATAAAATTGACCTAACTGTTCTTGCTCCAGCGAAATGAAAATTCAGCCCATTTCCCTGCTCCAGATCATTGCCCATTGACTCCTGTCAATAAGTGAACTTGGATAAACCTCAGGTGAGGACACAGGAGCTCAGATGTATTAATCTCCATGGTTGGAACCGCCAACGTTTTTTGTTGGGGTCTCACATGAAGAATGACCACATGGATAAGGCCGATGCCCATGGAACCATATGCAGAATGAATCAGTTTGTGGCAGGAAGGAAATAAATTTAAGCAGGAGGAAAATGTCCTTCCAGAGCAGTTTAATCATCAGTGTTTTGCTCACCAGTAATACAGACCTCAGCATTCATTTACATAAGTTGTTTTCATTCCTGTTGAACATACGAACATGTGAATCTAAGAACTAGAAGCAGCAGTCTGCCGTACTTGACCTTGTCGGCCATTCCTTGACCTTGTCCATTATTCAATATGATTATGGCTGATCTGATTGTGGCCTCAACTCCACATTCCACCTACCCCTGGTAACCTTTGACTCCTTTGTTAGTCAAGAATCAATCTTCCTCTGCCTTAAAAATATTCACTAATCCTGCCTCCACTGGTCTTTGGGGAAAGAGAATTCCATAGCTCACAACCCTCTGAGAGAGAAAATTCTTCTAATTTCAGTCTTAAACAGGAGACCCCTTATTTTTAATCTGTGTCCTCTAGTTCTAGTCTCTCTCTAAAAGGGAAACATCCTTTCAGCATCCACCCTGTCAAGTCCTCTCAGGATCTTACATGTTTCATTAAGACCACTTTTCATTCTTCTGAACTCCAATGGATACAGGCCCAGCTTGTCCAACCTTTCCTCATAAGATAACACCCCCCAATCCCAGACATTGGTCGAGTGAACCTTCTCTGAACTGCATCTAATGCATTTCTATCCTTTCCTAAATGAGACCAAAATTGTACAGAGTACTCCAGATATGGTCTTACTAACACCCTGTAACACTGTAGCAAAACATCCCTATTATTATAATAAAAAGCAAAATACTGCAGATACAGGAAATCTGAAATAAAAGCAGAAAATGCTGGAAATACTCAGCAGGTCTGACAGCACCGGTAGAGAGATAAACAGAGTTAATGTTTCGAGTCTGTATGACCCTTCTTCTGCATAAACTTTACTAGCAGCAGCAAAACTCATTGGGAGTAGTAGCATTTATTAACTGTAAATTAATTAAGAAAATAATAAATTCATTAACACATAATAAAGATGGCAGGGGAGGTGATGTGTTGCAACTGCAGAATATGAGAACTCTTGTACACCAGTGTGATCCAGGGCAAACATGTCTGCAGTAAGCACCTGAGGCTTGAGGAGTTTCAGCTCAAGGTCATTGAGCTGGAGGCGAAGCTATAGACACTGTTGCATGAGGGAGGAGGAAAGTTACCTGGACACTTTGTTTCAAGAGGTAGTCATACCCCTTAGGATAGGATCTTCTGGTTGATCAATGGTAAGGGACAGGAGGGTGTGACTGTTAATGACGCAGGTAAGGGGACCCAAAAGGTAGAAGTGGATGTGCTTTAAAGTTTGCAATTGTCCAACAGGTTTGAGATTGAAAGCAGTTGCTGCAGGATGTATGAGCAAGCTGACCATGTCGCCGTGGTACAGGAAGCCATTTTACAGGGGGAGTTAATAAGAATGTAGTGGCAATAAGGGACAGAGCATACAAACCTAAGAGTGCACCAGCAGATAAGGATAAGAGTTACAAAAATTGTATAAAGAAAGAACTAATGGTTCTGTATCTAAATGCACACACCATTCATAATAAAACAGATGAATTGACAGTGCAAATAAAAATAAATATGTATGATCTGATAGCCATTACAGAGACATGGCTGTAAGGTGACAAAGACTGGGACATGAATATTCAAGGTACTTGATATTTAGAAGCTACAAACATGCATAGAAAGATATGACTTAGGAGCAGGAATAGGCTACTCAGCCCATCGAGCCTGCTCCACCATTCAATAAGATCATGGTTGACCCACATTCCCACCTACACCTGATAATCTTTCACCTCCTTGCTCATCAAGAATCTATCTACTAACACACACCTTAAACCAGCTTATATTTCACCCCTTTCCTATTTCTACTTAGTTCTGTCAAAGGGTCATGAGGACTCGAAACGTCAACTCTTTTCTTCTCAGCCGATGCTGCCAGACCTGCTGAGTTTTTCCAGGTAATTCTGTTTTTGTTTTGGATTTCCAGCATCCGCAGTTTTTTGTTTTTATCTATCTACGTCTGCCCAACGCCTTTTGAGGAACAAAGTTCCAAAAACTCACAACCCTCTGAGAGAAAAAATTCTCCTCATCTCTGTTTTAAATTGGCGATTATTTTTAAACAGTGAACCCTAATTCTAGATTCTCCCACAAGAGGAAACACCCTCTCCACATCCATGTCAGGATCCCTCAGGATCTTATAAGTTTTAATTGAGTTGCCTCTTACTCTTCTAAGCTTCAGTAGGTACAAGTTTAGCCTGCCCAACCTTTCCTCATAAAACAACCAGCCCATTCCTGGTATTAGTCTAGTAAACTTTCTCTGAACTGCATCTAGCATATTTACATCTTTCATTAAATAAGGAGACCAGAAGTGTACACAATACTCCAGATGTGGTCTCACCAGTATCCTGTATAACTGAAGCATAACATCCCTACTTTTGTGATCAATTCTCTTCACAATAAACAATAGCATTCTATTAGCTTTCCTAATTACTTGCTGTACCTGCATACTAGGCTTTTACGATTCATGCAGTAGGACATCCAGATCCCTCTGCATCTCAGAGCTCTGCAATCTCTCACCACTTAACTTAAATGCTTCTTTTTTATTCTTCCTGCCAAAATGGCCAGTTTCACATTTTCCCACATTGTACTTGATTTGCCAGATCTTTGCCCACTCATTTAGCCTACCTATATCCCTTTGTAACCCCCATATGTCGCGTCACAACTTTCTTTCTTTCATCAGCAAATTTAGCAACCATATCTTCAGTCCCTTCAACCAAGTCATTGATTTAAATTGTAAAATGTCGAGGCCAAAGTATTGAACCCTGTGGCACACCAATAGTTACATCTTTAAATGTCTGCCACTGCATCTCTATTAACCTATCCCTTAGCATCATTTGCCAGTTCACTTTAGCTAGTTCTGCATTCATGCCTTCATAATTGTCCCAATTTAAGTTTAAGATACTAGTCCTGGACTCGCCCTTCTCTCCCTCAAATTGAATGTAAAATTCAACCATATTATAGTGGCTGCTATCATAGACTCATAGCCATCTACAGCACAGAAGGAGGCTATTCGGCCCATTGTGTGTGTGCTGGTCAACAAAGATCTGACTACGCTATAGATAAAAGCAAACTACTGCGGATGCTGGAAATCTGAAACAAAAACAGAAAATGCAGGAAAAACTCAGCAAATCTAGCCGCATCTGTGGAGAGAGGAACAGAATTAACTGTCGAGTCCATTTGACCCTTCTTCAGAGTTCTGTAGAAGGGTTATATGAACTCAAAACATTAACTATGTTTCTCTCTCCACAGATGCTGCTAGATCTGCTGTGTTTTTCCAGCATTTTCTGTTTTCATTTCTGACTACACTAATCCCATTTTCCAGCGCTTGGCCCATAGCCCTGGAGGCTATGGCAACGCAAGTGAATATCTGAACACTTCTTAAATGTTACAAGAGTTTCTGACTCAACCACCCTTTCAGGCAGTGAGTTCCAGAATCCCACCACCCTCTGGGTGAAAAAATTTCTCCTCACCTCCCCTCTTATCCTTCTATCTCTTTCCTATGCCCCCTGGTTATTGACCTGTCTACTAATGGAAAAAGTGCCTTCCTATCCACCCTATCTATGCCCCTTAAAATTTTATGCACCTCTATCAGGTCCCTCTCAAGCTTCGTTGCTCCAAGGTAAACAAGCCCAGCCTATCCAATCATTTATCATAGCTCAGACCCTCCAGCCCAGCCAGCATCCTGGTAAATCTCCTCTGCACCCTCTCCAGTGCAATCACATCCTTCCTATAATGTGGTGACCAAAACTGCAGGCTGTACTCCAGTTGTGACCTAACCAGTGTTTTATACAGTTCCAGCATAACCTCCCTGCTCTTGTATTCTGTGCCTCAGCTAATAAAGGGAAGTATCCCAAATGCCTTCGTAACTACCTTATCTACCTGCCCTGCTACCTTCAGGGGTCTATGGATATGCACACTAAGGTCCCTCTGATCTTAAGTACTTTCCAGAGTCCTACCATTCATAGTGTAATCCCTTGCCTTGTTTGCCTTCCCAAAGTGCATTACCTCACACTTTTCCAGGTCGAATTCCATTTGCCACTGCTCTGCTCACCTGACCAGTCCATTGATATCCTCCTGCAGCTTACGGCTACCCTCCTCACTATTTACCACCCTACCAATTTTCGTGTCATCCGCGAACTTCTTGATCATTTAGTCCAAATCATTTATGTACAGAACAAACAGCAAGGGCCCCAGCACTGAGCCCCGCGGAACCCCACTGGAAACAGACTTCAAGTCACAGAAACATCCCTCTACCATAACATTCTGTTTCCTGCTTCTCAGCTAATGTTGGATCCAACGTGCTACTTTGCCTTGGGCCCCATGGGCTCTTACTTTCTTGACTAGTCTGTCATGAGGGACCTTATCAAAAGCTTTGCTAAAGTCCATGTAGACCAAATCAAATGCATTACCCTCATCAACACTCCTGGTTACCTCCTCAAAAAATTCAATCAAATTTGGCAAACATGGCTTTCCCTTAACAAATCCATGCTGATTTTCCCCAATTAATCCATGTCTCTCCAAATGCAGATATATTCTTTCCCTCAGAATTCTTTCTAGTAACTTCCCCATCACCAAGGTTAGACTGACTGGCCTATAATTTCCTGGTCTATCCCTTCCTCCCTTTTTTAATAATGGAACAACGTTAGCAGTCCTCCAGTCCTCTGACACCTCACCTGTGGCAAGAGAGGATTTGAAAATTACTGCCAGGGCCCTTGATTTCTCTTCCCCTGCCTCCCTCAACAGCCTGGGATACATCTTATCTGGGCCTGCGGATTTATCCACCTTTAAGGCTGCTAAACCCATTAGCATCTCCTCTCTCTCTATGTTAATTTCCACTAATATTTCACAGTCCTCCACCCTGATGTCTATACCTGCGTTGTCCTTTTCCATTGTGAAGACTGGTGCAAAGTATTCATTGAAGACTGCACCCACGTCTTCCAGGTTCACACACAGATTCCATCTATGGTCCCTAATTGGCCCTACACTTTCCCTAGTTATTCTCTTGCTCTTCATATATTTTTAAAAAACCCTTTGGGTCTTCCTTTATTCTACCCACCAATGCTTTCTCATGCACTCTCTTAGCTTTCCTAAAATCCTTTTTAAGTTCCCCTCTGCACTTCTTATACTCCTCTAAGGACTGTACTGTATTGAGCCTTCGGTATCTGCCATAAGCTTCTCTTTTTTTCTTAATCCTAACTTTTATGTCCCTTGATATCAAAGGTTCTCTGGACTTGGTCCCCCCCTTTGTCTTTAAGGGAGCATATTTGCCCTGTACTCTCACTATTTCCTCCTTGAATGCCTCCCACTGCTCTGACACAGTTTTATTTGTGAGTAGCCGCTCCCAGTCCACTTGAGCCAAACCTACACTTAGTAAAATTTGTTTTTCCCCAGTTTAGAACTTTTATTCCTGGCCCAACCTTATCCTTTTCCATAACTGTCCTAAATCTAACTGAGTTATGGTCACTATCTCCAAAATACTCCCCCACTGATACGCCTTCCACCTGCCCGGGCTCATTTCTGAATATTAGGTCTAGAACTGCTCCCTCCCTTATTGGGCTTTCTACAACTGGCTAAAAAAGTTCTCCTGAAAGCAATGTAAGACTTTTGCTCCCTCCCTACCTTTCACACTAAAACTATCCCAGTTATTATTTGGGTAGTTAAAATCCCCTACTTTACTGCCCTATTATTCTTGCACCTCTCTGAAATTTGATTGTATAATTGATCCTCTATCACTCCCTAACTGTTTGGGGGCCTATAGTACACACCCAACGGCGTGTTTGCCCCTTTTGTGTTTTTTTCTTCTCCCCATATGGCTTCATTTGATGATCCTTCCAAGATATCATCTCCTCTCACTGCTATAATTGATTCCTTGATCAATATTGCAACCCCCACCTCCTCTTCTATCCCCCTCTCTATCTCATCTGAATACCCTATAAACAGGAATGTTGAGCTGCCAATCCTGCTGCCTTTTAGCCAAGTCTGCATCATTGATATGATATCATACTCCCATATGCTGATCTGTGCCCTCAGCTCATCTGTCTTATTCCTCAAGCTCCTTGCATTAGAATATAATCCGTTTAGCCGTGCTAAACTCACTTCTTTCTTATCTAGCCTATGTTTCCTCTGCCTTCCAGACTCATTTGCTCATGTTTTAACTTTAACTTAATTTCATCTCAGTTTCTCTCCCCTCTGAATTATTTTTCAGGATCCCAACCCCCTGCCAATTTAAAGTAAACCTGCCCCAACAGCATTGGCAAACCTCCCCGTGAGGATGTTGGTCCCATTCCTGTTCAGATGTAACTCATCCAACCTGTGCAGGTCCCACCACTCCCAGTAATGGTCCCAATGCCCCAGGAATCTAAAGTCCTCCCTCCTGCACCATTTCTCCATGCATTCATCTGCTCTATCCTTCTGTTCCTATACTCACTACTATGTGGCACTGGGAGTCATCCGGAGATTATTATTACCTTTGAAGTCCTGCTTTTCAATTTCCTACCTAACTCCCTAATGTCTGCTTGCAGGACCTCATTTCTCTTTCTTCCTATGTCATTAGTCCCAACATGGATCACAGCCTCTGGCTGTTCACCCTCCCCCTTCAGAATGTCCTGCAACCGTTCCGTAACATCCTTGACCCTGGCACCTGGGAGAAAACGTACCATCCTGGAGTCACGTCAATGGCCGCAGAAGTGCCTGTTTATTCCCCCCACTAATGAATCCTCTGCCACTATTGGCCTTCCATACTTCTTCCTCCCGCCCTGAGCAGCTGGACCACCCACAGTGGCATGGACTTTGCCCTGGTTGGCCTCCACGGAGGAACGTCACTCGCTCAAGGGGTGCCTTCACTATGAGATGATTAATTAATCCTGCCTCGTTGCACAATAACAGGTTAAGTATAGCCTGTCCTCTGGTTGGCTCCAGAAAGTGCTGTTCTAAGATATTGGGTGGAATCTTCTCAGATTTGCACTAAGTGCGATAGAGGACGAGTGAAACAACATTTTACCCATATTGCACCAAATCCACCACTTTAGTTATGAATTCCTGGAAAACATGCCGTTTCCATGGCAGGCAGGCTCTCATCCACTTGCCTGCCATTACCTCCCTACTTCATTACACTGGGCGTCATATTTAAAGTTTAGCTGCGCGCTCACATCTCAGTGCTTCCATGCCATGACTATTGCAGGGAAAATGCCCACGAAAGGCAAAAAGATTGCAACCCCCAGGTTTAATGATGTGTCACTGGAATGCTTTATGGATGCCGTTTTGGAGGTCCTCTACCCCTGCTCTGGCCACAGAGTGGGCAGTGGCATCATTAATCCAGCATGGCAGATCGTGGCAGCGGTGATCAATGCCAATGTCCTGCCAAAGAGGACAGCCACCCAGTGCCACTACAGGGTGAATGGTCTCATCCATTCTGCCAGGGTAACTCACTCTTCTCATCACTCTCAACTCACACACTCTCAAACCCTTCACAGGGATCTCACACCTCATGGGACAACACCACTAACTCACACACACCCTCACGTCTTCATCAGGCTCATACCCACTCAAACTTACATCCTCATTCCTGTCCACGGCTCCGCTCACCACACAAACATTCCACACAGTGCCATGTGTCCTGCTCACACTCTCTCCATCTGTTTTCATGCAGGAGAAGCTGACTCACGTCAGCAGAGAGAGGTCCCAGAGCGGGGTGCAGTGGCCCACATTAGGCCCCTCACTCACTTTGAGGAGTGTGCCATCGCGCTGACTGGTGAGGATGTGATGTGGACTGTGCCTGCGGTGACGGTGAGGTCAGTGACGGACACCCACCTGAGGATCCTGCACCACATCGTCCCTCTCTCAAATGTGAGTGCTCTCTCTCCTGCTTTTGACTTTTCTGCCATGTGCTAATTATCTCTACTTTGGTTCACAGGAAGCTCTGGCAAGGGACCAACACCCTCAGCCAGCCAGTCCCTCAGCTCCATCCTGGTCCTGATCTGCAGCCAAGAGGACTCCTCCTCCAGTGAAGAGCTGGAAATAAGGAGCCTGGAAGACCCATCACAGTGCTTACCCACACCCTCCACCAATGCATAGACACACAACTCGGTGGGACCTAGACCTAGAGAAGGTTCGTGTTCATAACCTGGTGGTTACCACATGGACATATATTCACAACTGAGTGAGTTGGGTTCAGCAGAGCTTTTCGGCACTCAGAGGCCTGCTAGGGAGGAGGCATCTGTGAGGCCTGAGTTAAATTATGAACCTCTGGATTCGGCCTTCCAACTCCTCCTGGAGAGTCAGCAGAAGGTAGAGGAACATCATGCAGAGCTGTTGAAAGCCCTCAACTGAGAGGCAAGTAAGTCAGAGGAGTGCGTCCACCTGCTCTCTGATGTAGTGGTGCTCACAAGTGTATTAATGGAGGTCTCTTTGGGGAGGATGGCAGGTGTCATGGAGGTAAGCAGCAGAACACAGAGATATGTGCAGACCTGAACTCTCATGGTAACCATGGGTGATCTTCCTGCAGTGGCAATGCGAGAGGGAAACGGGGTACCTTGACATCCCTTCAGGTGCTCCTTCCCCTCAACAAGCCAGGTCTGGGCCCTCGGGCATCCGAAGGGAGGAGGAGCGGCAGCTGGGCACCTCTGGGTCATCCACTGAGGAATGACAGAGGCTGTTCTCTCCCTCCAAGTCCCCTTTGCCTGTGAGTCCCTCAACCTCATCCTCTGTCACCACAGAGGGAGCAGCTGGCGCATGAGTGATTCTGGGGGGCAAAGTGTGTGAGTGGCAGGGCCTTTTGGAGCATCGTGCAAGCACTCTCACATGCATGTGGATCTTTCGCGTGTCACACTCACAAAGTCCTAGGTATTTTGAATGCTGCCTGCTGGGGCTTGCTTTCAGTTGTCCATCTGAGCTGACCTGCATCTCTGTCCACCCAATGATCACAGTCCCATGCAGGAACTGTTCTCGCCCACCAAGGCTGTCGTTTCACTTTCAATTTGGATGGCATAGTCTGGATTCAGTTTTTTTGCCAGCTCCTCAGTCCTTTCCCCTCCTCCAGTCACTCAATTCCTTTCCCCTGTCACAGTTGACACCCCCGGTATCACCTTCCGCCTCCCCTCCATGACCTACCAGCCACAACCCTTTTCCTTCAGGATGTCCAGGTGAAATTGCATGTTCCCTTTCTTCCCAAAAATTCCATCCCCATCCACATTCACCTCCCCAACCTCCTCCTTCCCACCCCCAGGGTCCATGTCTGCCTCCAAGTACCCACCAACCACCCTCTTCGTCCCTTCTATCACTACCGTCGAACCCTCACCCTCCCACCCTAATGCCTCACTCTGCTCTCTATCATTCTCACCATTGCTTCAAACCATGCCCACCCTCATTTTACTCCCCAGGAGGCAGACATGGACCTATCAGACCCCTCCCTTGCATGTTCACCTGCACATCACCCTCTCTGAACCATTTCCCCCCTCCAGACCCTTTCCCTCCTTCACACCCCTTTCCCCTATGCACCCCTTCCATCCAGAACACCTCCCCGCAACTTAGTTCTCCCTGCCCCTGAACTCCACCCCCTGCTTATTCCCTCCCCCTTCCTGACTTCTTCCTCCACCCTTACTTCTTCTGCCACCCTTAGTCCCTCTCCCCTCCTGACTCCTTCCTCCACTCTTCTTTCTTTCTCCATCCTTACTCCCTCCCCCCTCCACTCTCCTATCCTTACACCTGCCTCTCCAGTTGCTGTCTTCTCCCCCATTATTCCCTCCTGCCCCCGTACTCTCTCCCCCCACTCCCAACCTCACTCCCCCCAACACCTTTTCCTTCCGCAGAAAATCCTAGACCTTCCTCTCCCACCGCTTCGACCATCATTCGTGCGCATCAACGGAGACTATCCAACTTCTGTGAGCTGCTTCGCGGCACAGCCATGTCCATGAGAATCCACCCAGCATGCCATGGATGTTCCTCCTATGTATAGTTGCTGCCGGGATCCAGCATCTTTTGCTCGTTAAATGTCAGTGATGTGAACAAGGCCTTGTTAGGTAGGTCCCGACTTCTGTATGTCACACTTGTCAAGATTTGTTCTACGCCGGTGTGTTTTCCCGCCAACATGGGCGAATGATCCAGCAGGCGGTGGGGGGGTTGTGGGGGGGATCCAGCAGGCTGGCCTCATAATGATACACTGATGCATTACAATGAGGTGCCCGATGTCCGATGGCGGGAAACACGGCCCATCATTGGCGGGTGGAGTGGACAATCACAAACTGGTTTCAGTACATTGTTAAACTGATTTTTGGCCTTCTCACCATATTGTCCACTCACGCCACTGAACATGCCCAAAACCAGCGAGCACGGACGATTTCACCCACTATCCCTAAAACACTCTAAGAACTCATTATCTAGGCTACCTTTTCCCATCTGATTTTTCCAGTCTATATATCGATTAAAATCCCCCATGTTTATCACAGTACCTTTCTGATAAGCTCTCATTATTTCTTCCTTTGTTCTCTTCCCTACCATGTTACGAAGGACAGGAAGCTAGGAAAAGATAGATGGTTAGCTCTGTTAATTCAGGTTGACATTGTTACAATAGAGAAAGATGACCTTAGCTTTGGAGATCAAGATGTAGAAGCAGTTTGGGTAGAGATGAGAAATAGTAAAGTTAAGAAGTCACTTGTGGGAGTGGTTTTTATGCCACTAGTTTATTGACCAGGGAGAGTCTGAAATTTGTATATATCTAGATAATGTGAACAATTTACTTATGGATTGTTTTTATGTACACTTAAGATTTAAAAGCACTACTTTCTTATTTTAGAAAATGGATATCTAAAGGTTGCACACAAATATGACAGATGTTCCACTTTATGTGAGTAGAAGAAGTCATAATCACAGTAAGGAGCCAGTGCCAACTCTTGCAAAATGATTTGTTCCCTCCATAATATGTGACACCAGGGAAGGATTGATGCATATTATGCAGGAAGAGTAACTCAGACCTATGTACAGTAACTGCTCAGAAGGATTTTTCCTGGAGTGCTGTTTATTGTACTTAAATTTTTAATCAGGAGTTTCATTAAAAAAGTGATTTCATACATCGTCATCATCAGCTGTCCCTCGAGGTTGTAAGTTTCTGCCTTCTCAACCTTTGGCCAAATGGAACAGAATGTTCTGCCTCATCATTAAAGTGTCTGGGCTCAAAGCATGGTGCAGCTTGATGGACAAATTGTTCCCATTTTGAAAATGGGTAGCAAGTTCCTCCAGCCCTTAATGTCAATGCTGCCGTACTTCGAGGAGAGCTTCATAGTGTCTTTCAAACATTTCCTTCATACTCCACTGGAAAGTTGGCCATTTGCAAGTTGAGCAAACAAGATCTGGAGGGGGAGGAGCTTTTCTGCCATCCTGACACAATGTCCAGTCCACTATTGTTGATTTTGCAGATGTTCCCCTGAATTCTTGTGGACCTGTCTTCAAGAAGGACACTTGTGTTTGTACGCTGGCCCTCCGATTGAATCTGGAGGATTTTTTTTTTATTCATTCATGGGATGTGGGCTTCGCTGGCTGGGCCAACATTTATTGCCCAGCCTCAGTTGTCTTGAGGTGATGGTGAGCTGCCTTCTTGAATTGCAGCAGTCCATGTAGTGTAGGTACACCCACAGTGCTGTTAGGAAGGGAGTTCCAGGATTTTGACCCAGTGACAGTGAAGGAGCGGTAATATATTTCCAAGTCAGGATGTGAGTGACTTGGAGGGGAACGTTCAGGTGGTGGTGTTCCCATCTATCTGCTGCCCTTGTCCTCCTATGTGTCAGTTGTTGTGGGTTTGGAAGATGCTGTCTAAGGAGCCTTGGTGAATTCCTGCAATGCATCTTTTAGATGGTACATGCTGCTGCCACTGTGTGTCAGTGGTGCAGGGAGTGAATGTTTGTGGATGTGGTGCCAGTCAAGCAGGCTGCTTTGTCTGGGACGGTGTCAAGCTTCTTGAGTGTTGTGGGAGCTGCACTCATTCAGGCAAATGGAGAGTATTCCATCACACTCCTGACTTCTGCCTTGTAGATAGTGGACAGGCTTTGGGGAGTCAAGAGATGAGTTACTCATCGCAGGATTCCTAGCTCTTAGCCTGGTCTTGTAGCCACAATATTTATATGGTTAGTCCAGTTCAGTTTCTGGTCAAGATATTGATAATGGGGGATTCAGTGATGGTAATGCCATTGAACAGCAAGGGGTGATGGTTGGATTCTCACTTGTTGGAGATGATCATTGCCTGACCCTTGTATGGCGCAAATGTTATTTGCCACTTGTCAGGATATTGTCCAGGTCTTGTTGCATTTAGACATGGACTGCTTCAATATTTGAAGAGTCATGAATGGTGCTGAACATTGTGCAATCATCAGCGAACATCCCCACTTCTGACCTTATGATGGACGGAAGGTCATTGATGAAGCAGCTGAAGATGGTTGGGCCAAGGACACTACCCTGAGGAACTCCTGCAGTGATGTCCTGGAGCTGAGATGACTGACCTTCAACAACCACAGCCATCTTCATTTGTGCTAGGTACGACTCCAGCCAGCAGAGAGTTTTCCCCCTGATTCCCATTGACTCCAGTTTTGCTAAGGCTCCTTGATGCTACACCCTGTCAAATGCTGCCTTGATGTCAAGGTCAGTCACTCTCACCTCATCATTGGAGTTCAGGTCTTTTGTCCATGTTTGAACCAAGGCTGTAATGAGGTCAGGGGTGGCCCTAGCAGAACCCAAACTGGGCATCAGTGAGCAGGTTATTACTAAGCAAGTGCTGCTTGACTGTTGATGACCCCTTCTATTACTTTACTGATGATGGAGAATAGATTGATGGGGTGGTAATTGTCCAGGTTGGAATTGTTCTGCTTTTTGTGTACAGGAGATACCTGGGCAATTTTCCAGATAGCCGGGTAGATGCCAGTGTTGTAGCTGTACTGGAACAGCTTGTCTAGGGGCGCAGCAAGCTCTGGAGCACAAGTCCTCAGTACTATTGCCAGAATATTGTCAGGACCCATAGTCTTTGCAGTATCTGGTGCCTTCAGCCATTTCTTGATATCATTTAGAGTGAATCAAATTGGCTGATGACTGGCATCTGTGATGCTTGGGACTTCCGGAGGAGGCCAAGATGGATCATCCACTCGGCACTTCTGGCTGAAGATTGTAGCAAATGCTTCAGCCTTACCTTTTGCACTGCTGTGCTGGGCTCCTCCATCATTGAGGATGGGGATATTTGTGGAACGTCCTCCTCCAGTGAGTTGTTTAATTGTCCACCACCATTCACGACTGGATGTAGCAGGACTGCAGAGCTTAGATCTGATCCATTAGTTGTGAGATCGCTTAGCTCTGTCTATCACTTGCTGCTTATGCTGGTTGGCACGCAAGTAGTCCTGTGTTATAGCTTCACCAGGTTGACACCTCATTTTTAGGTATGCCTGGTGCTGCTCCTGGCATGGCCTCCATCACTCTTCCTTGAACCAAGGTTGATCCCCTGGCTTGATGGTAATGGTAGAGTGGGGGATATGCCAGGCCATGAGCTTACAGATTGTGTTCAAGTAAAATTCTGCTGCTGCTGATGGCCCACAGCATCTTATGGATGCCCAGCTTGAGCTGCTAGATCTGTTCAAAATCTATCCCATTTAGCACAGTGGTAGTGCCACACAACACAATGGAGGTTTATCCTCAATGTGAAGGAGGAACTTCATCTCCACAATGACTGTGCGGTGGTCACTCCTACCGATACTGTCATGGGCAGATGCATCTGTGGGAGGCCAGTTGGTGAGAATGAGGTCAAGTATGTTTTTCTCTCTTGTTGTTTCCCTCAACACCTGTCACAGACCCAGTCTAGCAGCTATGTCATTTAGGACTCGGCCAGTTTTGTTGGTAGCGGTGCTACTGAGCCACTCTTGATGATGGATGTTGAAGTCCCCCCACCCAGAGGATATTGTGCACTCTTGGCACCCTCAGTGCTTCCTCCAAGTGGCGGTCAACATGAAGGAGCATTAATTTATCAGCAGAGGGGGGATGGTTCGTGGTAATCAGCAGGAGGCATTGCTGATGGAATTTCTCTAGTGCTCTTATATGCTATTGATACACAGTCAAGATTTCACTACAATACAGAAGTGTGGTGATGACAACTGCTCTGTACATTCGGACTTTTGTAGGCTTGTGGAGTTGTCAAACACTCGCTGCTCTAGTTTGTAGAATGCTGAGCTGGTGCAGCTGATCCAGTGTTGGATCTCATCATCAATGATGGCCTTATGAGCGAGGTGACTACTGTGGTCCTGGAAGTGCTCAACAGGTTCCAGAGTTTCTCCTTCAAAATACATGAGAGGTGGAATATTTGGCTGACCAGATCTAGGCTGAGTTTTGTTTTGGCAACGTTAGAGACTGGCTGAGTCTCTTCTATGCAAAATCGAAGCAATTGAGTGTGGCTCGAAAATCTGGTGCAGAGTGAACAACGACACTGCAGTCATCTACAAACAGTAGGTGATGTATGTCTATGGTGGTAACTTTAGTTTTGGCACGGAGGTGACTGATGTTCAAGAGTTTTCCATCTAGGCGATATTTGACACTCACACTAGATGGCATTGATCTTTGATGAGGTGGATAGCCATTGTCGAATAGATTGTAAATAATCTGGGGGCTATCACACAGCCTTGCTTGACACCAGTCCAGATTTTGAAGGAGACTGTTTCAGATGTCCCATTCAAGATTTCATACATAGACTGAAATAAATCAATGACAGGAACACAGAAGGGAAAAGAATAACTTAAAATATCTTTTGTCTGTAGAACACCATGATTTCATACACAGAAAATGCCTAATTTCAAGTAAACATACAATAATACATGCCTGTTTTGCAGCAAAGACTGAAATTAAACGCATTAGAATAATTGGGTCCTTTATTTCAGTTGTGCAGTTGAAAATCGAGTTACAATGCGACAGCACCCCTCCAGGTACTTCTTGTTCACAGAACTACAGAATCATTACAGGGAGTAAGTGGCCATTCAGCCCTTCATGTCTGCACCAAATCTCCAAATGAGCAATTCACCTATTGCCATTGCCAAGCCTTCTCTCCGAAACCTAGCGCATTTGCCCTTTTCAGATATCAGTCTAACCTTCTTTTGAATGCCTCAATTGAATGTGCTTCCATCACAGTCTCAGGCAGTGCATTCCAGACTCTGATCACTCGCTGCGTGAAAAAGATTTTCCCCATGTCGCTTTTGCTTCTTTTGCCAATTACTTTAAATCTGTACCCTCTCGATCCTTTCATGAATGGGAACAGTTTCTCCCTATCTACTTTGTCCAGTCCCATCATGACTTTGAATACCTCTATCAAATCCCCTCTCAGCCTTCCCTTCTCCAAGGAAAACACTCACAATGTTTTCAATCTATCTTCATAACTGAAGTTCCTCATCCCAGGAACCAGTGTCATGATTTTTTTCTGTACTCTGTCCAATGCTTTCACATCCTTCCTAAAAGTGCAGTGACCAGAACTGGACACAATATTTCAGCTGAAGGCTGAACTAATGTCTTAAACAAGCTCAACATAACCTCCTTGCTCTTGTACTCTGTGCTACTATTAAGAAAGGCTAGTATATTGTATGCTTTATTAACTGTACTCTCAACCTGTCTTGCCACCTTCAATGACTTAGGCACATATACACCCAATTCCCTCTGTTCTTGCACCCCTTTCGAGTTCTACCCTTTATTTTGTATTGTCTCTCCATGTTGTTTCCACCAAATGAATCATTTCACATTTCTCTACATTGAACCTAATTTCGCTCTCTAACCTGCCACTTGTCTGCCCATTCCACCAACTTGCCTATGTCCTTTTGAAGCTCCACAATATCCTCCCCACAGTTTACAATGCTTGCAAGTTTTGTATCATCTGCAAATTTGGAAATTGTGTCCTATACACTAAGGTCTAGGTCATTATCAGGAAGAGCAACACTGACCCCTGGGGAACTCCACTACAAACCTTCCTCCAACCTGAAAAACATCCATTAACCACCACTCTGTTTCTAGTCACTCAGCCAATTTCATATCTATGTTGCTACTGTCCCTTGCATTCTATGAGTTATAATTTTACTCAAAAGTCTGTTGTGCGGCATTATATCAAATGTCTTTTGGAGGTCCATTTTGTTAAAATTTTGATTTAAATTCTGCAATGTACCGTAATAGACAGTAGTAATAAGGAACCTGGCTCTAGAGAACTTGTCAGCCTTTAGCCCCATAAGTTTGCCTAATACTTCTTCTCTAGTCATGGTGATTGTTTTACGTTTGTCCTTTGTTTTTGGCCATTGCTTTTCTACTATTATTATGATGTTTTTAGTGTCTCCTACCATGAAAATATATTTAAAAAATACTTGTTCAAGTCTCTGCTACTTTCTTTAATTATTCATTCCCAGTCTCATCCTCTAAGTAACCCATGTTGACTTTGGCTACTTTCTTCCTTTTAAATACTTGTAGAAGCTCTTACTCTTTGCTTTTATAATTCTTGTTAGTTTACTCAGAAAAAAGGTAGAAAATATTTTATGAATCATTCTTTGCTGGTTTCAAAAAAATTCCCAATGTTCTGTCCTACCACTAATCTCTATAACATTTTATACCTTTTCTTTCAATTTGATACCACTCCAACTTCCTAAGTTAACCATGATGGTGCATCCTCCTGTAGCCTTACTTTCTTAATGGAATATGACTTTGTTGAGAGTTATGAAATATCTCCTTAACTTCTGCCACTGCTTTTCCATGATTTTACCTTTGAACCTACATTCCCAGTCTATTTCAGCCAACTCTGTTTTCATACTTTTATAATTGTCTTTATTTAAGACATTGATTTCATTCCCAGGTTTCTCACCCTCAGACTGATTGTGAAATTCTGTCATGTTATTGTAGCAATATGATGTATATGTAGCTTTAAGAGGGTGTAACTTAAGCTGCAGTCAATCACTACCACCTCACTAGGATGTGATACATTAGTCCCATGACTTGTACTCAATCTGCACTTCAGTCTCAGTAGGAGTCAAATGTATAAGACGTAGTCTCTCAGTGCCATGAAGAGATATTAATGTTATTGGAAATTATTGTAAAATAGAGTTCTAGCGGGCCCTGTGTCTGTGGCCTGAATTTTTTAGGCGGCAGCGGGTTCAGCGGGTTCAGCGGGAGCAGGCAAGGGTGGTTGCGGAGCTGATCTTAAGGTTGGACGGGCAGCATTAACAATTACATTAATCACTTCCTTAATGGCCTTAAAAGACCGTTTAAATATTAGTAGGCACGCAGCTGACTCCAGCACAGGCCTGCCGAATGAAACATTGTGAGACAGCACGATGATGTCGGGACGCGTGCCCGACATCATCGCGCATCATTTTACATGTTGGCGTGTTGGGTTCACCCCCGCATTCCGACTGAAAGATCCTGCTCTGTGTTTGTCTGTGTGTGTCTTAATTGGATTGAAGCCAGCTAATCTGGGTGCTTTGATGTACAGTAGTTTTGCGATGTTAATTAGGTAAATGTAAGGAGGGTAGAAGGTAAAGTGTAAATTTGCATTTGTTGGAAGAAACCATTCAAGACTGTGAGTCAAATTTTACATCTATCTAGAAGACGCCAAGCAATGTGTTTATTTTTTTCAGCTTACTAATAAAATTGGTAGGATGAAAGGATGTTATTGTTAAAAGAGGTAAAGCCTAGTGACACAATCAAAAATTTACATTCAAAGTAAAAGATATGTATAAAGGAGAAAGGAGATTGTGTGTAAGGTAGAGGCATTTTAAGATTCAACAAGGGTGAGAAGCCACCAGCTTTTAAGCTTCAAGCTGCTGTCTGCAAGGGCCCAAAGCTGAAAGACTCACTTTGAATGCGACTTTCCAGTGTGTGCTTTGCCATTAATTCTATGAGATTTACTGTTGCCTTAATGGGGGTATAACTGAGAGTCAAGTTAATTAGGGAATTTTTATAGTTATTGTGGTAGTAATTTTGTAGATGAATGTATGCGATTACAATCTTTCTTGTATTAATAAATGTTTAATTTAGTTTTATAAAACCTCTTGAGACTCGGTGGCCTTATTGCTACTGAATTCAAAGCCTGCATCTCGAAACATACACATTGCAAAAATGGGTTATGACAGTTGTTTCACATTTCCCTCTGGGATTTGAACAACTCAGACTTTACCATCGGCTGTGTCATAATACTCAGTTAATTCTACTTGTATACAGTCTTATTTTCAAATAAAGAACCCTCATTATCGTTTTACCAATCTGTGTTGTATGATTAGTACATTTACATTGAAGAGAAGAATGTAACATGGTGGCAGCACAGTTTTGAAGATTTGACTGAGCAGAATATAAGTCCCAACCCTTCCACATCCAGCAAAACAATAACTGGTATGGAAGTGAAACATCTAGAAAGAACTCACCATGTGGGAGTGATTCTGCAGCTCTGTGGAAACCCTAAAGATGGAACCTTCATTCTGAGATCCATTTCGCTCCAGGTCCCTGTAAGATTGTTTGCATTTGGGAGAGCTTAATCAGTGTAAATCTACCTGCTGCGAAGTTGAAGCAGGAAAAGAGTTTAAATATCTGACTCTGCAAAGCCTACTCTTAAGTAGAACTCACAGGCAGGAGAGACTCTGCTGCTTACTGCCCCTACAAGAGGTCAGGGGAAGCTAAATCCTGCAGATAGGAGAAATAATCCATCCATTACATAGGAACGTATGAATTAGGAACTGGAGTAGCCAATTTGATCCTCTGTTCAGTAAAATCCTGGCCAATTTGATTGCTGCCTCAATTCCACATCCCAGCCTACCCCTGATAATCTATGACCCCTGTGATAATCAAGAATCTATATACCTCTGCCTTAGAAATATTGAATGACTCTGGCTTTACCGCTTTCTGGGGAAGAGAGTTCCAAAGTCTCACAATGATCTGAGAGAAAAAGTTTCATCTCATTTCCATCTTAAATGGTAGACCCCTTATTTTTAAACTGCGTCCTCTAGTTCTAGTCTCTCCCACAAGGGGAAACATCCTTTCAGCATCCACCCTGTCAAGTCCTCTCAGGGTCTTATATATCTCAATAAGATCACCTCTTGTTCTTTTAAACTCCAATGGATACATGCCCAGCCTGTCCAACCTTTCCTCATAAGATAACTCCCCCATCCCAGGTATCAGCTGAGTTAACCTTCTCTAACCTGCTGCTAACACATTTATATCCCTTCTTAAATAAAGAGACCAAAACTGTACACAATACTCCAGATGTGGTCTCACCACACCCTGTACAAATGTAGTAAAACATCCCTACTTTTGTATTCCAGTAACAGCTCCTAACAGTGAGAAGAAGCTTGTTTAAAAAAAAAGCTTTTTTCACTGTTTAATATCACTTTTGAAGTCTGCAGTTCCTACTCAAAATCACTGTTTTATGGGCAGAGCTTCAATAAACATGGGAAAAATCAGAAAGTTCAACAATGCCACCATTGTAGTCAGGCAATAATCCATGACAAGCTAAGGCAGTGGCTATTAAAGGTACTGAAAATCAGAACCAAATTAACTTTAGAAGAGTTTTCAAAACAACCTGAATAGCTGTCAACAGTTTGAGATAGCATTAAAAACCCTGCAAAGCTACAAAATGATCACAAAAATTCCAACACTCAATAAGGAGGCAGTGGACCTGCTATCTGAGTTTACTTTGTTCCGACAATGTGTTGAGCTGCGTTTTCTGGATCTCAATATTTCTGAACCGAATAGGCAAGCCAACAAGATTGAAATTGCTATAGGCAATAAAGGCCTCCGCAGACTGAACATGTCAGGTCTGTCTGACGACCATAGAAACAATCCACATAAAATATGGTCAACACTCAAAGATCAATTACAACTGAATCAATCTCAGAATATACCGTCTGGAATTCATGTCTTTTAAGCAACAACCGGCAGAGATCATTGATCAATTCTTAAGTAAATGCAAAGACAAGGAACGTGATTCTGAATGGCAACAGAGCTAGCCAACAGAATAATTGAGCTCATGATAGCCTCCACCATGATGGAAGCATTCCAAAAAGACTACTTGAATCAACCCAAATGTTAGACTGTGGAAGCACTACTGCAAAGTGGACGAAGTACTAAACCATACTACTGGGTAGATATAGTCTACAGGCTCTGCATAATTCAGCCACTATTGGCACAATAGCCAATGCAAGCAAGGATAGAAAGCAATATGGGTGGTGTGGCCTAACACATGTACCCAGAGTTTAACACTGTATGCAAGGCATGTGGCACCAGAGGATACTAGCAGTGCCAATGCAGAAAGCAAAGACCAAAACAAGTAGTTCAACATCATGGGAAGAATTTTCCCCCCGTTGGTGGGGATGTTCAGGAGCGGACGTGTGCGGTTGCACCTCCGATCGACACCCCCAATCGGGGATGCGCCGCCATTTTACGTGTGTGGATGGGAGTTGGGGGGGGGGTGAGACTCCCTAAGCCGAGAGTGCGCTCTTTCATACATGTGTGCGAAAAAGTGCACTCATCTCCCTGAGGCTAAGTGCTGCCTCAGGGAGATTGGCACCAAATTCAAAAATGTGAAATACAAACAAATAAAATTTCCCTGACATGTCCCCTCATGTGACGGTTGGGACATGTCCATCACTTTTAATTAAACTTTTATGAAATTTTTAAAAACCTACATGAAACCTTACCCCACCTATGGATCAGTTTCATGCTTTTTCTGAAGCCCGCCAGGGCTCCTGGTCAGCCCCCCAGCCTTAAGGTTGGACGGGCAGGTCCTTTAGCTACTTCAATTAGTTTTTAAATGGCCTCAATTGGCCATTGACAGGTCAGTGGGCACACAGCTGATTCAGCTGCGCCCCCGCCGACCTGAAAATGGAAATGATGCAGGGTGACTTTGGGAGTTCTGCCTAACGTCATCCCGCGTCATTTTATGCATCGGTAAGCGGGCCCCACCCCACCCCCGTTTCGCCGAACTCAATATCCTGCCCCATGAGAAGCCACAAACAGAGGCCAGACAGGTACAGCATTCCAATCAACCAAGAGCATGTCAAGACAAGATCCACAACAGGTCTAGCCAAGCTATACAGTCAGATAGTGAGGATGATCAGAACATTGACATCCCAAGTGAGCAGACATTTAGCACGGTGAACATGGCATTGCCAAGGGGAATAAACCAGGGAATGGCTGTCCCTCAAGCTTTTGTTCTGTTGAAAAAAATACAGTTTGTGGGCATGCTCCTTCTGTCTGCAAAGGGCAGGGCCCTATGTAAGAATATATGTTGCTCCTTGCATGTGTAATTGTGCCACACTGTGAGCCTGGCTGACAATCTTATATTGGTTATCAGTGTAATTCTTAGCACAATCAGGATTATTTAGCAAGTCCTGTCCAATTGTGGAATCACATCTAATGTTGGGCACTATATTTTGCAGTTCTTACGGATGTTCTGGTTGGTTATGGACAGTACATTTCCTGTTGCAAACTGCTAGAGGGATGTGCTATTTGATGCGATCCATCAGTTCTTGGGAAACATGGCCTATGTACCTGGCATCACACCGGCACTGAAATTCATATACCACACTATTCATTTGTATGATAGGTAGAACGTCCTTTTGGCTTGACAGCAGCATCCATGCATAGTACTAGCATGAGACAGCTAGCTTCATATGTTGCTCAGATTTTTGTGATACCTTACCCTTCCAGGGTAACCTGAGGTAGACTGGACATTTTTCAGGACTCAAAGTGATGGCCTCAGGCCCATTCATGAGTTTGAGCAATATAAAGTGATCAAAGATCTGATTAGGGTAACCATTATCCCACAGGATGGCAATGATATGCCCTATTTCAGCATCAAGCTTTCATGGTGACCAAATGGCTCAGCCCTGTTTATGAGTTTGCCGATAACACCAAACTTATAGCACGTGGAAATGTAAGAATCCCAATGCACATATTCACCAGTGAAGACAGACCTGGAGTAGACAGTGGTAGAGAAGCCATTGGCAGATTTCTCAACTAGCCCGTTGACTGCTCCATTTCAAAGGTGAATTTGAGTTCTGGCTGGATCCCATTAAGGCATGTAAGGAAATTCTTAGATGCAGCTGCGGATTCAAATATAGCAAACCTATCATCCACGTATCAGAAATGTGCGAGGGGTAGGAGGTTAGGTGTCATTCCATCAAAGACACATTCCTCATGGAAGCCAACAAAGATGTTTGCGATTGCTGGGCCTTGAGAGGATCCCATGGCAACACTATATATTTGGGCATATATGGTATCATTGACGCTGAACTCAATTACACGAGTTGCTGAGTTCATAATTTCAATAAATACTGATTCATGCAATGGTGGCAGGTCTAGATTGCAATGATATCGTGACATGGTGCAAATGTCTATGGCTTCCTTGAGTGGTACGATGGTGAATAGTCTAGTAATAGTGAACAAGCTCATGGACATGGCATTGCTATCGATTTGCAAGTTCACAAAGGTGAAGGACTCCTTCACTGTGCATGTGGCAAACTTGCTCAGAACTGATTGTAGCAACTCGCTTAATCACCTGGCCAATTCATGTTGTGCAGAACCAGTCATAGGTAAGAGAGAGCGTAAAGAGACATTATTTTTGTGTCTCTCGGGCAGCCCATATATATGTGGACACAGTGAGCAGTGAGGGCGAATCTTATCATATCTACCACCCAGCAGCTTTTTACTCTGGCACAAGTCCAACAAGCATTTTTGTAATTTGCTTTCAAGCCCGGCTGTCAGGTCATGCTTAACATCCAGTCCAATAGATATAAATTTAGACTCGTCATTAACAATAATGTGCATTTTGTTAATATAATCACACTTGTTGAGGACGACCATTCCAATCCTTTTGTTGGGTTTACAGATACGTATGTCTGCATTGGCCTTGAAGCCTCGCAATGCTACTAGACATTTGTGTTGTATGTGAAAAATCAGCCAAGTCATTGGTATCCTACAATATCCGCACACTAGATCAGCTTGTCGCGCTTTCAAGGATCCGGGACCTTTAGTGGATGCTGGTTTGTGGCAGGATAGCTGAGAGTTGAGAATTTCAAACTCAGCAAATACCTCTTCCCGTTTGCTGTGGGGTGAAGGCACATCAAAATTGAAGCCATTCACAAGAACAAACAGAGTCCACTTGCCAAACAATCAGCACTCTCATGAATATAAATTGTTCCCTTTACAATTGGTTTTCTTGCAAATCTGTCCTGATGAGGGCAAGAGGAAAAGCTTCGACATCATGTCTCTTTTTCTCAGCAATAATCTGATAGAAAGTTCAAGTACAACACCCAATTGATGGTACATAGACTCCAGCAGAAACTGTCAGCATAAGCCCATAATCAAGATCGTATCAAGTATGAACACCAAATGGCATGACAGTGCGACAAAATACACTGAGAATATTGATAATAAAATTGAATGCAGCACCAACAAAGCATCCCTAACCAGCCATCCGAGAACATACAAAAGTCTCCAGCAAAGATCACCATAACTAAGTCCGGATGAATAAACAAACTGCCAATATGTTTCAGAGACTTGCAAATTTATTGCTTTGTTTAACAGTTTATTCAGGTGCAATGTTATTTTCTTTTGGTGCTATGTAAATCGTTTGATTCTTTAAAGGTAAACGTTAAATTTACAAGAAAGGGGATGTTGTGATATGATATATATGTAACTTTAAGAGGGCGTATCTTAAACTGCTGTCAGTCACCATCACCTTGACAGGATATAGTCTTGTCTTCAAATAAACAACCCATATTATTGTCTTACCAATCCATGTTGTATGATTGGTGTGTTTACATCGAAGAGAAGAATATAACAGTTATATAAAAGCAAAATACTGCAGATGCTGGAAATCTGAAACATAAACAGAAAATGCTGGAAAAACTCAGCAGGTCTAACAGCATCTGTGGAGAGAAAAAAACAGAGTTAACTTTTTGAATCCTTCTGAAGAAGAGTCATATGGACTCGAAAAATTAACTCTGGTTTTTTTCTCTCCACAGATGTTGTTAGACCTGCCGAATTTTTCCAGCATTTTCTGTTTTTGTTTCAATATAACAGCTATGTTGACTTCACTCGAGGATCCTTTACTATGAGACCATTTATTAATCCTTTCCCATCACACATTACCAGCTCTAAAATAACCTGTTCTTCGGTTGGGTCTACTGCACTGAACTGAAGCATAAGTTGCCAGTTTAACAGCTATTTAGATGTTACCATTTCAATTATTTTTTGTATTCTTCTAGCGTAGTATTTTAGCTGTGTTCTAAGCACTCTGGTTAACAAAATGCCAGTGACTATGTTTGCAATGTTGTCCCATGGAACTAAATGCTGTGAGATTTATATTTTAACGTCATATGCTAGATCCCATGAAATGTAGTATTTTGCAAAATGCCATTACACTAGAGTGTTCAAGTAGCCAGAAATCCATAGCTGTAGCTGTATGATTCTGCTGCAAATAATTATTGATTTACAAAATATAAGATGTTTGAATTCTGCCTTGAATTCTGTTTGGTACTACACGCTTCCATTAAGTCACACAGCTTGACATTTTAAGTACTGCAATTGGAGCATATGTAGATTTCCTTTAGTTGTAATGCACATAAGATTAAATTTTGATGTGTTGGCAGAGAATATACTATGTTGCATTTTTTATATGGAAACCAAAACCACAGGAAATCACAGTTTAAAAACTAAATAAGGGAGTTTGATAAGATGGAAAGTGAGCTCTGCCTCTTTGCATGTCTTTTCTCCCCCTGTCAAATATGTCAGCTCAGGTGCAGTTGGTAGCTGCCTTACATCTGAGTCAGCAGGTTGTAGATTCAAGTCCCACTCAAGAAATTTAAGCACAAAAATTTAGGCTAACGCTTTAATGTAGTGTTGAGGAGGTGCTGTTTTTCAGATGAAACATTAAACCTAAGCTCTACCTGCCCTCTTGGGTGGACGTAAAAGATCCCATGGCACTATTTTGATGAAGAGCAGTCTAGGAACAGGAGTAGGCCATTTAACCCCTCAAGTCTGTCCTACTATGCAATGAGATCATGGCTGACCTGAGACCTAACTCCATATACCTGGCTTTGCCCCATATCCCTTAATACTTTTAGTGAACAAAAAAACTATGAATCTCAGATTTAGAATTAATAATTGATCTAGCATTAATTGTTATTTGTGGAATAGGGTTCCAAACTTCGAGCACCCTAAGTGTGTAAAAGTATTTCACTTCTGAAAGGAGAAATTAATTTTTTGGTTATGTATCCTAGTCCAAAACTCCACAGCCAGTTGAAATAGTTTCCTTCTATTTACCCTATCTGTTCCCCATAATATTTTGAAAACTTTGAGCAAGTAACCCCTTTACCCTCTAACTTACAGGGCAGCAACCCTAATTTGTCTAATCTCTCCTCTTAATTTAACAGTTGGAACATAGCTATCATTTTGGCAAACCTACACTTCACTTCCTCAAAGGTCAATGTGGAAAATTGCCCAGGTATGTCCTGTACACAAAAGGAAGGACAACTCCAAACCAGCCAATTACTGGCCCATCAATCTACTCTCGATCATCAGTAAAGTAATAGAAGGGGTCATCAACAGTGCTATCAAGCGGCACTTGCTCAGCAGTAACCTGATCACTGATTCCCAATTTAGGTCCTGCCAGGACCACTCAGCTCCTGACCTCATAACAGCCTAGGTTCAAACATGGACAAAAGAGCTAAACTCACGAGGTGAGATGAGAGTGACGGCCCTTGACATCAAGGCCGCATTAGACTGAGTGTGGCATCAAGGAGCTCTGGCTAAACTGGAATCAATAGGAATCAGGGGGAAAACTCTCCACTGGTTGGAGTCATACCTAGCACAAAGGAAGATGGCTCTGGTTGTTGGAGGTCAGTCATCTCAGCTCCAGGACATCATTGCAGGAGTTCCTCAGGGCAGTGTCCTTGGCCCAACCATCTTCAGCTGCTTTATCAATGATCTTCCTTCCATTATAAGGTCAGAAGTGAGGATGTTCGCTGATGATTGCACAATGTTCAGCACCATTCGTGACTCCTCAGATACTGAAGCAGTTCATGTCCAAATGCAGCAAGGCCTGAACAATATCCAAGCTTGGGCTGACAGGTGGCAAGTAACATTTGTGCTACACAAGTGCCAGGCAGTGACCATCTCCAGCAAGATAGAAACTAACCATCATCCCTTGACGTTCAATGGCATTACCATCAATGAATCCACCACTATCAACATCCTGGGGTTACCATTGACCAGGAACTGAACTGGACGAGCCATATAAATACAACGGCTACAAGAGCAGATCAGGGGCTAGGAATCCTGCGACGAATAACTCACCTCCTGTCCACCATTTACAAGGCACAAGTCAGGAATGTGATGGAATACTCCCCACTTGCCTGGATGAGTGCAGCTCCCACAACACTTAAGAAGCAGGGCTCCATCCAGGACAAAGCAGCCCACTTGATTGGCATCACATCCACAAACATTCACTCCCTCCACCACCGACGCACAGAAACAGCAGTATGTACCATCTACAAGATGCACTTCAGGAATTCACCAATGCTCCTTAGATAGCACCTTCCAAATCCATGACCATTACCATCTAGAAGGAAAAGGGCAGCAGATAGATGGGAACACCACCTGGAATTTCCCCTCCAATTCACTCCCCATCCTGACTTGGAAATATATCGCTGTTCCTTCACTGTCACTGTGTCAAAATCCTGGAACTCCTTTCCGAACAGCACTGTGGGTGTACCTACACCACATGGACTGCAGCAGTTCAAGAAGGCAGCTCACTACCACCTTCTCAAGGGCAACTAGGGATAGGCAATAAATTCTGGCCCAGCCAGCGAAGCCCACATACTGTAAATGAATTTTTTTTTAAATCCTTCCAAAGGGGTGGTATTTAGAACTGCTCACTGAACTCCAGATGTGGTCCAGGCAGAGCACAGGCATGTATAGTCAATGCAAGCATTCTACCCCTTGTACTCTTGTCCTCTAGATATAAAGGCCAATATTCCATTATCTTTTTCGATTATTTTCTGTGCATGTTCATGGCATTTTAATGATCTGTATACATGGACTAGCAATCTCCACTGTTTCTAGCTTTTCACCATTTAGAAAATACCCTGTTCTATCCTTTTTAGGTCCAAAGTGAATGGTCTTTCATTTGTCTGTTACTATACAGCCAATTTCTAGCCTGTTTAATAATTTCCCTTCATTTCCATGAACTTCAAATTTAGAGCACAGTTTCTTATGAGGAATCAACAACCTTCCAAAAGACCATGTAAATAACATACATAGACATCCCCCTGTCCACTATTGTAGTTACCTCTTCAAAAAATTGAATCAGGTTCATCAGACATGATCTATCCTTTGCAAATCTATGCTGGCTGCTGTGTACTGGGAAATATTTATCTCTTAATCAACATTATTAAAACAGATTATCTACTCATTATCACATTGCTCTTTGTGAAAGCTTGCTATGTGCAAATTGGCTGTTGTGCTTCCTACATTACAACAGTGGCTACATTTCAAAGGTACTTCATTGGCTACAAAAACATTTTGAGACTTACTGAGCTTTTGAAAGGCACTACATAAAAGCAAATATCTCTTTTTTCCCTTCTCACTCCCATTTTCTGTCCTGGTATACTGTGGTTTCCATGAATCAATTCCCATTTCCTTCAGTGGTAAATGACAATGTTCTGTCATTTTATTTCCATTTCTGATTGTATTCTTTCTTACCCCTCCTTTTGATGAGCAGTTCGTGGAATTTTTACTAGCCATATTTGTATTCGGTGTTTGTGGTTGCAATGGTTTTTGCTGAGTTGGGGGTATGGTGATCCTATAGTAAATGGATAATTCTAGGCACCATGGGCTGTAGTAGTACATTATCATGTTAATCGTTCCAGCATCTTCTGCTGGGTATCTATTCTAGTGTACAGACATTGGTTTTGCTGATCTATGGTGCCCTCTAGGGTATGTTTATTTAGAAGAATTTGGCTTGCATGTCATACGTTTCCATATTTGAATATATTTGAACTGTTTATAATTGCATTTTTTTTAAGCACAAGCTAGTAAATGCAATATAGTTAATGTGTTTACTGCAGTGGCCTGTAATAATCATCTTAAAGGAATAGTGAATACAATATTGGACCAAATAAATGTCAGCAGCAGTCTAAACAATTAATGCATACATATTAGAGTTCAGTTTGGGCACTTTATAATTTTCCACACATTGTGTGAAGAATATTCAATTGAGGTAATAATAGTAAAGTTTGCATTTTTAATGGGAATCTTCAATTTTCAACTTTAGTGCACACTAAATTATTTGTGAACCTTCTTTTCATTAAAATTGAAAATAAAATTGCTTCCAACTTTAGTATTTCTGGTAGTTGTACTTCAGCATTGTTCTTTTCTTTGGCCTACAGAACTTGGGCTTCATCTTATAACCATTACAAATTTTAAAGCTTTGAAAAAATATTTATTTGTAATTTTTTTTGATGAGTAGCTATTTCAGCAGTCAATTATTCTATTGCCCAAATAGCCCTAAAGGACATTAGTGAACCCAGGTGGGTTTTTAACAACAATCAATGGTAGTTTCATGGTCACCATCACTGAGACTAGTTTTCAATTCCAGACTTTATTAGTTTAATTTAAACTCCACTGGCTGCTATGGTGGGATTTGAACCCATGTCCTCAGAGTAAAGCCTGGGCCTAGGCCAGTCTAGGCCACTACACCACCATCTCTCCTGCAGTAGGTGCAGGCCCTTTGATGACATGCAAATAAGACAGAAAGGGGAAACCTTGACCATCACAACTTAGAGTCCTATTGCAGAGGCCATATGGTGTCCAGGTGCAGAGGCACACACAAGCTGGTGTTGATCTTATACTGGGGATCACTTTCAGACAATTGCCAGGGCTTGGAGAACCTAATAGCAAGCCAACAAGGACTGCAAAAGGTAAGTTTCAAAACTTTTGCTTCTTACCAAGTGGATCTTTAAGTTTTGAGGTCTTCTGGAAATGCTTTATGCAGGATTTTCCTGCCACAATTATGTATCAGAGGTTCCCCCAAAATATTGAAGAACTCGCCTCAAAGGCTCAAAACTTCCAGAGTTTCCTGCCTTAATTTTGGCTAGGTGATTGATGGAATAGGCAAGGAAATGGGAGAACACACCACTCCCCCTTCCCAAAAGACTGTAGATGCTGGATTAAGTGAAATTTTCAAGACTGAGATCAACAGATTTTTATTAGGTAAGAATATCATTGACAAAGGCAGATAAATGGAGCTGAAGTACACAACATCCACAATCTAGCAGAATGGCAGAACAGGCTCGAGGGGCTGAAAAATCTACTCCTGGTCCTATATCCTAATGTCAGGTTTTCCTGCAGCCTCGCACAAGGCAAATGATTGGCAGTGGGCAGGAATTCTATAGGACTATTTTTTTAATTAGCCAAAGTGTTAATGGGGCAGTAACAACCTCAAAGCTCCAGCCTATGACATTATTAAAGGGCAAAATTGGACAATGTTATGAAGTTTGCCTTGGTGATTGAATGGATATGTGGTTGGAAGCTCATTCTGGGGGTCAGATATGACAACAAGTTTGCCAAAAGTCTGATTTAGTTTTGGACAATTGCCAGGCAACAGGATGGAGTCAGTAGCTGGGGAGCGGAGTTTGTGACAGGAATGGTTTCATCTTCCCAATATTTAGTTGGATAAAATTTCAGCTCATGTGGTACTGGATTTTGGACAAGCAGTGTGACAGGTAAGAGACAGTGGAAGGTCAAGAGAGATGGTGCTAAGGGAGAGCTGGGTGTTGTCAATGTATATATGGATCCTGATGAGTTTTCAGATATTGTTGACAAGGGGCAGCATGTTGATGAAAAATAGAAGAGGTTTGAGGTTAGATCCTTGGAGGACTCCACAGGTAATGGTGCAGGAATTGGATGAGAAGTCTTTGTAGGTGATGCTCTATCTATGACCGGATAGATAAGAATGGAACCAGGTAAGTGCGGTCCCATCCAGCTGGACAATTGTGGAGAGGCATTGAAATAGGATGGTGTGGTCAACCATGTCACAGACAGTTTCAGAAGGCTGAGGAGGGATAGTTTACCATGGTCACATAATGATGGAATGGCATCATACATCACATTTTCTGTCATTATTGTCTTCATAACATTGGATGCAACAATGCCTATATTTATGATTGACCCAATGTTGGTACAGGAGGCAGTATTGCAATTTGATTTTAAGGCAGAGGGATATAATGGAACATAGGAACAGGAGTAGGCCATTTGGCCCATTCAGCCTGCTCCGACATTCAAGTAGATCATGACTGATATCTACCTGAATGCTACTTTCCCCCACTATCTCCATATCCCTTGATGTCATTATTCTTCAGAACTTTATAGATTTCTGTCTTGAACATGCTCAATGATTGAGCTTCCACAGCACTCTGGGGTAGAGAATTCCAAAGACTCACCACCCTCTTTGCCTAGGTCTTAAATGGTCTACTTCTAATCCTGAGATTAGGTCTCTGGTTCTAGACTCACCAGCCAGTGGAAATATCATATCTACATCCACCCTGTCACATCATGTAAGAATTTTGTAAGTTTCAATGAGGTCACCCCTCATTCTTCGAAACTCTAGGGAATAGAATTCTAGGGAACTCTCCTCAAAAAATAATCCTGCCATCCCAGGGATTCATCTGGTGAACCTCCATTGCACTCACTGTATGGGAAGTATATCCCTCCTTAAAGAAGGGGACCAAAACTTTGCACAATACTCATTGTGAGGTCTACCAAGTCTCTATACATCTGCAGCAAGACATCTTTACTCCTGTACTCTAATCCACTCACAATGAAGACCACCATACCATTTGCCTTCCTAATTACTTGCTGCACCTGCATGCTAGCTTTTAGTGACTCATGAACAAGGACACCCAGGTCCTTTTGGACACCCGCACATCCCAACCTCTCACCATTTAAGAAATATTCTGCCTTTCTGTTTTTTCTACCAAAGTAAATAACTTCACACTTATTCACATTACATTCCATCTGCCATGTTCTAGCCCATTCACTTAGCCTGTTCAAGTCCTCTTGAAGCCTCCTTGCATCCTCCTCACAACTTAAATTCCAACCCAGTTTGGTGTCATCAGCAAATTTGGAAATATTACAATTGGCCCCCACATCCAAATAATTTATATAGATTGTGAACAGCACTGAAACATGGTACCCCACAAATAACAGCCTGCCATTCTGGGAATGATCTGTTTATTCCTACTTTTGCTTTCTTCTGTTAACCAGTTCTCAACCCATACTAGTATATTTCTCCCAATCCCATTCACTCTAATTTTATTTACTAACCTCCTAGGTGGGATTTTATCAAAAGCCTTCTGAACATCCAAATACACCACACCTACTGGTTCTCATTTATCTAAGCTTATGGTCGAGAGCAGGGCAACATGGAGAATGAGCTAACTGACCACGGTACCATGGTACAGGGAGCCATTCAAGTGGGGGGAGTAGTGGTAGGGAACGGTATAATTAGGGAGATAGATACTGTTCTCTGCAGCCATCAGCGTGAGTCCCGAAGGCTGTGCCCAGTGCCAGGGTTAAGGGCATTTTCTCAGGACTGGAGAGGAACTTGGAGTGCGATGGGAGGAACCCAGTTGTCGTCGTCCACGTTGGTACCAATGACATTGATAGGACTAGAAAGGAGGTTCTACTGAAAGAATTTGGACAGTTAGGGGCTAAATTAAAAAGCAGAACCCCCATGGTAATAATCTCAGGATTACTTCCTGAGCCACGGGCAAACTGGTATAGGGCAAATAAAGTCAAGGAGTTAAATGCGCAGCTCAAAGATTGGTGTGGGAGGAATGGGTTTCAATTCATGGGGCATCGGCACCAGTACTGGGGCAGAAGGGAGCTGTTCCAATGGGACTGGCTTCATTTCAACCATGCTGGACCAGTGTCCTGGCAAATCGAATAACTAGGGCTGTAGAGAGGGCCTTAAACTAAATAGAGTGGGGGAGGGTTCTAGAGAAGGAATACCAAGGCTTAAAAAGCAAAAGGACATGGCAACATTGCAGGGCAGCTATTTAGGTAATGATACTCAAAGCATACAAACATAAAAAATAGCAGCAAATAGGGTCAAAGGGGGAAAAATGGTAGAAAGGCAAAATGAATGGTTCTTTACTTGAATGCATGTAGTATTCAGAACAAAATAAATGAAGTTAATGGATATGATCTTATAGCCATTACAGAGAAATGGTTACAAGGAGATCAAAGCTGGGAACTAAATATTCAGGGGTATGTGACTTTTTGAAAGGACAGACAGGAAGGAAAGGGTAAAAGTAAAATATTGCGGATACTGGAAACCTGAAACAAAAACAAAAATTGCTGAAAAAACTCAGCAGACCTGACAGCGTCTGTGGAGAGAAAGACAGAGTTAACATTTCGAGTCCCTATGACTCTTTTCAGAACTAAAGAGAAGTAAAAATGTGGTGAAATATATACTGTTTAAGGAGGGTGGGACAGGTGAAGCTGGATAGAAGGCCAGCGATAGGTGGAAGCAAAGGAAAGATTGCAAAAGATGTCACAAACAAAAGGTCGAATTGGTGTTGATGGTGGTGATACTGGCTTAAGGAGGTGCTAATGGTAACATTAAGAGTAGAAAGCAAGATGAGCAAGTGACAGATGGCCCTAGTGGGGGTGGGGTGGGGGTAAGGGATGGTGTAGGAGGAAAGATCAAAATAGGCTAAAAGGTGGGGATAAAACAATGAATGGAAATAAATTTTATAAATAATAATAATAAAAATAGGTGGGAAAAATGTATGTATAAATATTAAAAAAAAAATATTTTAAAAAAGGCGATCAAAAAGGTATGAAGATGGAGGAGAGAGTTCATGATCTGAAGTTGTTGAACTCAATGTTAAATACGGAAGGCTGTAAAGTGCCTAATCGGAAGATGAGGTGTTGTTCCTCCAGTTTGCGTTGAGTTTCACTGGAACATTGCAGCAGGCTAAGGACAGACATGTGGGCACAAGAGCAGGGTGGTGTGTTGAAATGGCAAGCGACAGGAAGGTCTGGGTCATGCTTGCAGACAGACCAAAGGTGTTCCGCAAAGTGGTCACCCACTCTGTGTTTGGTTTCTCAAATGTAGAGGAGACCGCATTGGGAGCAGCGAATGCAGTAGATTAAATTGAGGGAAGTGCAAGTGAAGCACTGCTTTAGTTGAAAGGAGTGTTTGGGCCCTTGGACGGTGAGGAGGGGGGAAGTAAAGGGGCAGGTGTTGCACCTTCTGTGATTGCATACGAAGGTGCCATGGGAGGGTTGAGATGTTGGGGGCAATGGAGGAGTGGACCAGGGTGTCCCAGAGGGAACGGTCCCTATGGAATGCTGACAAGGCGGGGGAAGGGAAGATGTGTTTAGTGGTGGAATTGGTGGAAATGGCAGAGGATGATCTTTTGAAAGCAGAGGCTGGTGTGGTGAAAAGTGAGGACAAGAGGGACAGTATCATGGTTCTGGGAGGGAGAGGAAGGTGTGAGGGCAGAGGTGCGGGAGATGGGCTGGACACAATTGAAGGCCTCGTCAACCACCATGGGTGGGAAACCTCAGTTAAGGAAGAAGGAAGACATGTCAGGAGCACTGTTATAGAAAGTGGCATCATCAGAACAGATGCCGCGGAGGCAAAGGAACTGAAAGAATGGAATGGAATCCTTACAGGAAGCGGGGTGTGAGGAGTTGTCGTCGAGATAGCTGTGGGAGTCGGTAGGCTTGTAATGAATATTGGTGGACAGGCCATCACCAGATATTGAGACAGAGAGGTCAAGGAAGGGAAGGGAAGTGTCAGAGATGGACCATGTGAAAATGATGGAGGGGTGGAAATTGGAAGCAAAATTAATAAATTTTTCCACGTCCAGACAAGAGCATGAAGCGGCACCGAAATAGTCATCAATGTACCGGAGAAAGAGTTGTGGGAGGAGGCCTGAGTAGGACTGGAACAAGGAATTTTCCACATACCCCATAAAGAGACAGGCATAATTGGGGCCCATGCAGGTACCCATAGCCACACCTTTTATTTGGAATAAGTGAGACGAGCTTAAGGAGAAATTGTTCAGTGAGAGAACTAGTTCAGCCAGACAGAGGAGAGGAGAGTGGTGGATGGGGATTGTTCGGGCCTCTGTTCGAGGAAGAAGCGGAGAGCCCTCAGACCATCCCGGTGGGGGATGGAGGTGTAGAGGTATTGGATGTCTGTGGTGAAGAGGAGGCAGTTGGGGCCAGGGAACTGGAAATTGTTGATATGATGTAGTGCATCAGAGGAATCGCAGATGTAGATGAGAAGAGACTGGACAAGGGGAGAGAGAACGGAGTTAAGATAGGAAGAAATGAGTTTTGTAGGGCAGCAACAAGCTGACACAATTGGTCTACCGGGACAGTCCTGTTTGTGGATTTTGGGGAGGAGGTAGAAGCAGCCTTTCTGAGGTTGGGAGAGTATGAGGTTGGAAGCTGTGGAGGGAAGGTCACCAGAGGAAATGAAGTCAGTGGCAGCCCTGGAAACTATGGCTTGATGTTTAGTGGTGGGGTCATGGTCCAGGGGGAGGTAGGAGGAAGTGTCTGCGAGTTGCCGTTCAGCCTCTGCGAGGTAGAGGTCAGTATGCCAGACAACAGCAGCACCACCCTTGTCAGCGGGTTTGATGACAATGTCAGGGTTGGACCTGAGAGAATGGAGTGCGCCAGAGGGAGGGGTCCAGGTGGAGGGAGAATACTGGAGGCGGGCAAAAGGAAAGGGTGGTGGGGTAGCTTTGTTAGTATGAGCTAGAATAAGTATGATAGCAAGAAATGATCTTGGATCAGAAGATGTGGAATCCATATGTGTGGAGGTAAGAAATAACAAGGGGAAGAAGACATTGGTGGGAGTAGCCTGTAGGCCCCCTAACAATAGCTATGCTGTAGGACAGAGAATAAATCAGGAGATAATGAGGGCATGTAAAAAAGGCAGTATATTAATCATGGGTGACCTTAATCTTCATGTAGATTGGAAAAATCAAATTGGCAGAGGTAGCCACGAGTGTATTTGGGACCGTTTTCTAGAGCAATATGTTGTGGATCCAACCAGGGATCAGGCTATTTTGGATCCGGTGATGTGTAATGAGGCAGGTTTAATAAATTATCTCAGAGTAAAAGATCCCCCAGGAAACAGTGACCATAACCTGGTGCAATTTGCATTCAGTTTGAAAGTGAGAAACTTAGGTCGGAAACAAATATGCTAAAGTTAAATAAGAGTAATTTTCCAATAATTTATATAGATTTTTCTTTTCCCACCTATTTCCATTATTTTTAAATGTATTTACATCCATTGTTTTATCTCTACCTTTTATCCTATTTCGATCCCTTCCCTTCACCCCACCCCACCCCCACTAGGGCTATCTGTACCTTGCTTGTCCTGCTTTCTACCCTTAATTAGCACATTCCTTAGCTAATATCACCACCTTCAACACCTCATTGTCCTTTTGTCTATAACATCTTTTGGCTATCTCCACCTATCACTGGCCCTCTATCCAGCTCTACCTATCCCACCCCCCACCCCCAAACCAGCTTATATTTCACCTCTTTTCTATTTTTACTTAGTTCTGTTGAAGAGTCATATGGACTTGAAACGTTAACTGTGTTCCTCTCCGCAGATGCTGTCAGACCTGCTGCGTTTTTCCAGGTATTTTTATTTTTGTTTTGAATGAGGGCAGAGTTGGCTGGAGTGGACTGGGAAAAGAGTTTAGAAGAAAAGGTGGTTGACGAACAATGGCAGACATTTAAGAAAATAGTTCATGACTCACAACAAAGATATATCCCAGTGAGGAAGAAGGATTGCAGGGAGGGGATAAACCAACCATGGTTAACAAAGTGAAAGAAAAAACATACAATGTGGCAAAGATTAATGGTAAGCTAGAGGATTGGAAGAGTTTTAAAAACCAACAGAAGATAACCAAAAAAATAATAAAGAGGGAGAAAATAAACTTTGAGGGTAAACTATCAAGTAATATAAAAGTGGACAGTAAAAATTTCCTTAAATATATAAATAGGAAGAGAGAGGCCAAAGTCAATATACTTTCCTTAGGGAATGAGGCTGGGGAAATAAGAATGGGGAACGAGGAAATGACAGACAAGTTGAATAAATACTTTTCATGAGTCATCACAGCAGAAGACACTAGTAGCATTCCAAAAATACTAAATAATCAAGGGGCAAAAGGGGGAAGGAAATAAATATAATAACTATCACTAGAGAAAATGTACTAGGGAAACTAATGGGGCTAAAGGCCAATAAGTCACCTGGTCCTGATGGGTTCCTCCTAAAGGAAATAGTTGCAGAGATAGTGGATGCACTAGTAGTAATCTTCCAAGAATCCTTAGATTCTGGAAAAGGTTTGGAAAACTGCCAATGTAACACTCTTATTCAAAAAGGGAGGGAGACAAAAAACAGGCCAGTTAGCTTAACATCCCTTATTGGGAAAGTGTTAGAGCCTATTATAAAGGATGCAATAGCAGAGCATTTAGAAATGCATAATATAATCAAGCAGAGTCAGCATGGCTTCATGAAGGGAAACCATGCCTGACAAGTTTATTAGAATTCTTTGAGGAGGTGATAAGCAGGATAGATGAAGGGGAAACAGTAGATGTAATATATTTGGATTTCCAAAAGGCGTTTGATAAGGTACCACACATAAGGCTACTTAATAAGATAAGGGTCCACTGGCGAGAACAAATACAATAACTATCATGAGAGAAAGTGTACTAGGGAAACTAATGGGGCTAAAGGCCAATAAGTCACGGGCTGTTCGGGAGTGGGCGTGAGCTGTCGCAGAGCAGATTGCCATCCATGATCGGCTCCACGCCGCCATTCTTTTGGGCGGGACAATTAAGGCCCGCCTAGTGTGAAGCGCCGACTCCTGAGGATAGCGAGAGTGGGTGGGTGGCAGCGGGAGTGCAATGACCACCGGTCCAATGGTGACCCGGCGGCCTGTTCAAATAGAGCGCTGGCAACCTTGCAAATGCTGCTCATCATGGCCGGCAGAAGGGCTCCCCAGAGCACTGCTGGAGAGCAGGCCAGACAGGAGGGTAGGGCAGTGGGGCAGTGTGCCCCTCGGTTTTCTGATGAGCACCTAGCTGCCCTCCTGGGGGAGGGGGCAGCACAACAGGAGGTCCTTGTTCTGAGGGATGGGAGGAAGAGGCCCCCCCACCTGACGAAACGTGTCTGGGAGGAGGTGGCAGAGATAGTCAGCTCCCATGACATGGTGCAACACATGTGGTTCCAGTGCCACAAGTGATTCAATGACCTCTTGCACTCGGGAAGGGTGAGTACCATGTTGGCGGAGGTCACTTAACACAGCAGGTAGGCTTTCCACCAAGCCCCCTCCCCCACCAACTCTGAGTGCAGTTACAGCATTGAATCCTTCACAGCATGTTTCCCTCGCTGGGTGGTCCAGCAGATATTGTTCATGCCTAGTTCACCCTGAGAGGGTAGCGCTGAGATGGGTTCTGCACCTGCAGCATGTGTGACACTGACACCCAGAGTACTGTTTTGGGGGCAAGCTCAAGGATCTGCCCCTAGGCGCAGTGCTGGAACTGCAAAACATGTCGAAGTCAGGGTGTTGACATGCTGGGAGGGGAACTTCCAGGTGGCGGGGCACTAATCCATCTGCTGCCCTTGGCATTCCACATGCTTGTGCCTCCTCGTTTTGCAAGGTTAGACCATGTGGTGCCAAATGTGATGGAGGCAGCATGTGGGCAAGGGGGTTCAGCCCTGGCTTCCTTGTGTGAGTGTGGGGCATCTGCAGGTTGATAAATCACTGGAGCCCTGCAATGTCCCACTCTGGTTGGGGTGGCAGGGATGCGATGGGAATCCAGGTACAGGGTGAACTAATCAATGCTCTTCTCTCCTTTTCAGGAAAAGACTGCACACAATGACACCGAGCGGATATGGACTGGCGGAAACCAGGCCCAGTTGGCCATCGTGACTGCATTCGAGCAGCAGGCCATGGATCTGGAGAGGTGCCATGCACCCAGGTCCACCAATGGCAGAGAGGCTGGAGTGCCACGGGGAGGTATGTTTGCCGAGCACTGAGGTCACCATGTGTGTCCCAGCAGCCATGGCACTGCTGAATGTTCAGTGAGTAAAGCTTGCAACATGGGTTGGCCATTGATAATGGAAGGATGAGTGCATACTGATCCAGGAGACAGGCACGCACATTGACATTGTCTCCATTTTAACTAATCAAATGTCCTTGTTCTTCCTTTCAGCATCACTGGAGCAGGGCCGGGAGGGGGAGGTAGAGGGACCATCTCTCACCCCTGAAGGCCCTGAACAATTGGACTCAACAGCATCACACCATCTCTGCCAGGCAGGCACCAGTGCAGATACTAGCACCTCGGTGGGGATCAGATTGCCAGCCAGTGTCCCAGGGCACAGCGGTGAATACACTTCACTCTCGCTTGAGGTGCAGGTGGAGACAGAGAGTGCCCAGGGCTCCGGAAGTCGGAGGATTGCTGGGGACCAAGCGGATGCTCAATTGGTGGCTGGTGATGAGCCTTTGGAGTTGTCTCTGAGGCAGCAGAAGCTGGAAGTGCAGGAGGATCTGATGGAGATACATGAGGCAATGCGTGGCACGGTGCCAGTGCTGGAGGAGTCCACGTGGAGCATCACTGATGCAATGAGCCTCGTGGCTGAGCGCCATGTGTCCTCCATGGAGAGAGTGATGACTCTTGTGGAGAGACTCCTCCAGGAGAACAATCAGGGCCTCCTGGGGTTGCACTCAGACCCGCAAGCCTTCACAAGCCTTCATTGACCTCAGCTGGTCGGTGCCAGTGTGGGAGATGGTTTGGGCACCAAGTATCCCAGCTCGGTGCTCATCCATCTACGGCGAGCAGGAAGGTCCGACATGACCTCACGTCAGTGCAGCAGCTTCCTGTTCTCTCTGCGGGCTCCTCTTGGGAGATGCCAGCCTGTAACTGGCCGCTCCCTCCCAGGCGGGGCCATCGAAGGCTCCATGGGCCAGAGGACGCCTGCCAAGGTCATAGAGACCAACAGGACAGCACAGTGAGCAGGTTCTCTCAGATGCCAATGCCAGCGAAGGGGGAGAACCTAGATGTAGCACCCGGAAATGTAAACTTAAGGCACCTTAGGTACACCACAGGCTTCTCACTGGTGGTTTTAGGTTGCCCCTCGATTAATTCATGTCCACTTGGTGTAACACCTTTGTAATTTCTTTTTGTGCTTCATTTTGTTACATCATTAAATTTTGGTATGTGAGCATGGCTCAGGGTGATTCCTTACTTCTGCAGGTGGACGGGAACCCATGATGTTATGAGTGACTTGTTTGACATTGAGCTTTATTGACAAGGCTCTTAGTTAATGTTCTTATCCAGGCAGATTTTGCTGTCAGGTATCGAGTATGGAACCTGCAGCCCTGGCGTGTGTTAAAGGTCCATCTGTCCTGGGCTAGCTGAAGGTTCATTGGGTTAAAACCTCCCAGGTGTCCCGGCCTCCCTGGAGGATGCCCGGGTCAGCATCTACCCCCTCAGCGTTCTCCTGTGTGTGCTCATCCTCAGACTCACCACTGGACTCATCGTGTGTAGCTTCAGCCACTGTATTTACATCTTCTTCCTCCACGGCATCGCCCCTTTCCAGCGCCAGATTGTAGAAAGCACAGCATGCAACCACAATCAGTGACACACGATCTGGGGGGTATTGTGTGCCCCCTGAACGATCCAGGTATCGGAAGCACATCTTGAGAAGTTAGTTCTCCCTACCACAGCCCTTGTGGAGGAGGGGCTCCTATTGCAGCGCTGCTCAGCCTCTGTTCTTGAATGGCGGAGAGGCGTCATAAGCCACCTTCTGAGGGGATAGGCCTTGTCACCCAGCAGCCATCCATCCAGTCGGGCTGGAGCACTGAAGAGACTCAGCACCTGGGAGTGTCTGAGGATGTTGGCATCATGGGAGTTGCCTGTGTACCTTGCGCAGACTTGTAGAATCAGCATGCTAAGATCACACACTATCTGCACGTTCATGGAGTGGAAGGCCTTCCTGTTAACGAAGGCACCGGGCTCACCTGCTGGCGCCTTGATGGCCACATGTGTGCAGTCTATAGCACCCTGGACACGGGGGAAGCCAGCAATGGCTGCGAAGCCTCTGGCTCGCTCTGCCTGGCTGGCCTTGTCTCAGTGATAGTGGATGAAAGTTAGTGGACGCCTGAACAGAATGTCTGTCACCTGCTTGACACAAGTGTGGACAGCTGGCTGGGAGACTTTGCAAAGATCACCCACCAACCCCTGGAAAGAGCCGGAGGCATAGAAGTTGAGGGCAGCCATGACCTTCAGCGCTACTGGCATGGGATGCCCACCCACACAGTTGGCGCAGATCTCAGGCCCAATCATCTGACAAATGGAAGTGACTGTCTCCCTTGAGAGACGGAGTCTCCTTTGGCACTGCACCTCAGACATATTGAGGTAGCTGCTTCGCCGCCTGTATACCCTGGCAGCAGGATATTGGCATCTTCTGTGGCCCCTTCCGCCTTGGATTTCCTGTTGGCCCTGTGCCCCTTGTGCCTGTGCCTGTCCTCCCAAAGGTGGCTCCCCTGGAGGATGAATGTGGACTCCTGGCCTCCTTCCCCTTCTGGCCCTCCCTTCATCCTCAGAGGAGGTGTCTCCAGTGGATAGCACAACTCCTATTCCCCGGCTAAGGGAAGGCTTCCTGAAACCAGCCGGCCCAGAAATGATGTTAATTCAGAGTCCTGACCTGATGGCTGTTACTGCTGTCCAAGTAGTTGTGAAGAGTTTTGAAATATTCCTGCTCACACAGGCAAGTATTAGTAACTTTAAGCATTAAATGTCTGATAAACTCGTGACCCCACTCACTGCTCTTATCCCACCCATGGATGAGATTTACACAAATGTGGCCTGCCCGCCCGCCCGTTGTGCCTGTGTGACGACCTGAAGATTGCACAGGCCATGAAAAATCCCTGACAATTGCTGCCTCAAGGGCTTTAAGTAGCTCACTAATTAATGGCGGGTGTGCATTGGAGATCATCGTGCGATCGCCCACCGAAATATCGTGATGGCACACGGTGAAGTCGGGACGCTGACCCACTGTCACTGCATGTCGTTTTACACGTCAGTGTGCAGGGCCCAGTCCCACACACTGACGAGAAAATTCTGGCCATGGTGTTGGGGGTAGTATATTAACATGGATAGAGGATTGGCTAACTAATAGAAGACAGAGTTGGGATAAGGGGGCATTTTCAAAACAGCAACCTGTAACTAGTGGTGTGCCACAGGGATCAGTGCTGGGGCCACAATTATTTACAATATATATTAATGACTTGGATGAGGGAAGTGAATGTACTATCGCCAAGTTCACAGATGACACAAAAATAGGTGGGAAGGCAAATGGTGAGGATGTGACACCAGGAGCCTACAGAGGAATATAGACAGGTTAAGTGAGTGGGCAAAAACTTGGCAGATGGAATATAATGTGGGAAAATGTGCAGTTATGCACCTTGGCAGGAAGAATAGAGAAGCTGAATATTACTTAAATGGAGAAAGACTGAAGAAAGCTGCAGCAGATAGGGATTTGGGGGTCCTTGTGCATGAATCCCAAAAAGCCAGCATACAAATTCAACAGATAATTAGAAAGGCAAATGGAATGTTGGACTTTATTTCAAAGGGAATGGAGTATAAAAATAGGGAAGTCTTGCTAAAACTATATAAGGCATGTCTGGCAGCATCTGCAGAGAAGAGCAAAGTTGACGTTTCGAGTCCTCATGACCCTTCAATAGAACTAAGTAAAAATAGGAGAGGGGTGAAATATAAGCTGGTTTAAGGGGGAAGGGGGGAGCGGAAACCAGCTTATATTTCACCCCTCTCCTATTTTTACTTAGTTCTGTTGAAGGGTCATGAGGACTCGAAACATCAACTTTACTCTTCTCCGCCAATGCTGCGAGACCTGCTGAGTTTTTCCAGGTATTTTTCTTTTTGTTTTGGATTTCCAGCAGCCGCAGTTTTTTGTTTTTATACAAGGCAGGAGTTAGACCACACCTAGAATATTGTGAACAGTTTTGGTCCCCTTATCTAAGTAAAGATATACTGGCATTGGAGGCAGTCCAGAGAAGGTTTACTAAGTTGATTTCAGGTATGGAGGGATTTGCTTATGAGAAGAGGTTGAGTAGGTTGGGCCTGTACTCACTGGAGTTTAGAAGAATGAGAGGCAACCTTATTGAAACAGAAAGGGCAGAATTTTCCCCCAGTTGGGGGCAGTGGTGCGGGGGCAGTCGGTAGCGAGCATGAACCCAATTGGCATCCCCGATCGGGTCCATGCCGCTATTTTACATGGGTGGGCCAGTTAACGCCTGCCTAGTGTGATGCGCTGAGCACTCCCATGCGCAGGAAAGAGCGCAGAAATCTCCCTGAGGCCATGCCCCCACTCGCCGACCTGAAAATTCTTTCCATAAGATTCTTCGGGGGCTTGACAGGGTAGATGCTGAGAGGTTGTTTCCCTTATGGGAGAGTCTAGGACCAGAGGGCATAATCTCAGAGTAAGGGGACACCTATTTAAGACAGAGATGAGGAGGAATTTCTCCTCTTAGAGGGGTGTTAATTTGTAGAATTCTTTACCACAGCGGACTGCAGAGGCTGGGTCATTAAGTATATTCAAGGCTGAGATAGACAGATTTTTTATCAGTAAAGGAATCAAGGATTATGGGGGAAAGGCAGGAAAGTAGAGTTGAGGATTATCGGATCAGCCATGATCTCATTGAATGGCGGAGCAGACTCGATGGGCCTTGTGCTACAAGTGGCATCCTCAATGGACTGAGGCACAGTGGATTGGCAATTGACATCAGTAGATTTTACCAATTCCTTGTTGCCAAAGGAAACAATAACTTCATAGCCACCTTGCCCTGTTGCAAGGGCCATTTCCTGGCTCCCATTAACTACCCACTCCCGCTGCCTTCCCTCAAAGTGGAAAGCTTACAAGTGCTTACAAGTGCTTACAAGAATTCTTGTTGGAGATTGCTAAGAATATTGAAATAAGGATGCTACTGGACACCCCCTACTCCTCAACCCCCTCCTATGGCACCACCCCATGCCCACGCAAAAGATGCAACACCTGCCCCTTCACTTCCTCTCTCCTCACCGTCCAAGGACCCAAACACTCCTTTCAAGTGAAGCAGCATTTCACTTGCATTTCCCCCAACTTAGTCTACTGCATTCGTTGCTCCCAATGTGGTCTCCTCTACATTGGAGAGACCAGACGTAAACTGGGCGACCGCTTTGCAGAACACCTGCGGTCTGTCCGCAAGAATGACCCAAACCTCCCTGTCGCTTGCCATTTCAACACTCCACCCTGCTCTCTTGCCCACATGTCTGTCCTTGGCTTGCTGCATTGTTCCAGTGAAGCCCAACGCAAACTGGAGGAACAACACCTCATCTTCCGACTAGGGACTTTACAGCCTTCCGGACTGAATATTGAATTCAACAACTTTAGGTCGTAAGCTCCCTTCCCCCATCCCCACCCCCTTTCTGTTTCCCCCTTCCCTTTTTTTTCCAATAAGTTATAAAGATTTTCCTTTTCCCACCTATTTCCATTATATAAAAAAAAAACCCACTAGAGCTATACCTTGAGTGCCCTACCATCCATTCTTAATTAGCACATTCGTTTAGATAATATCACCAACTTTAATTTTAACACCTATGTGTTCTATTGTACTATTGTCGTTGACATCTTTTGATGATCTGCTTCTATCACTGCTTGTTTGTCCCTACAACCACACCCCCCCCCCCACCTCTTTGTCTCTCTATCTCTCTGCCCCCCACACACACACCTTAAACCAGCTTATATTTCAACTCTTTCTTGGACTCGAACGCAAGTTCTGTCGAAGGGTCATGAGGACTCGAAACGTCAACTCTTTTCTTCTCCGCCGATGCTGCCAGACCTGCTGAGTTTTTCCAGGTAATTCTGTTTTTGTTTTGGATTTCCAGCATCCGCAGTTTTTTTGTTTTTATGCTACTGGAAACCTTGATGACTCTGTGTCGGATTAGACAGGCAGTTGCAAAGTCACCATTGCATTATTGCCATGGATCGCATTAAGAGCAAAATCCAGATTTTCCATATTTATACCCTTTAACAGGCAGTGTGGGAAGCCACCATTATTATAGGTGTACCCTGAATGGCCTTTTTTCTATCATTCCTCACCATCTATATTTTTTAAATGAACAAACCTGGAGAAATATTGCCTTATCCATAATTTTGATTGGCAGTTGTTTACATCTGGAAAAATACCATATGAAAATGTGTCTACTTAAAAGAACAAAAATTTCCTACATTTTAAATGTACTACCTTAGGAAATATAAAATATTAAAATTATGAACCTGAGTTCAGAGAAAGTGTTTAGAGATATGATGTTAATATGTTTGATATATGATGCTTGGGAGGGTGGTTCATGAGAGAAATCTAATGTGCTCAAAAGAATTTGTGCAGAGTAATATTAAAAAAGGTATGATTTCCAGCCAAGTACTCTTGTGGGAAAGGTTTCCTCTATGTACTAAACTTCATTTATGAAGAATAGGTTCATCACATAGCGCACAAAGGAAATCTTCTACCATTATTCCTAGCCTGTGAGCTTTCAAATGTCATCCAAATAACCTCTGGGCATCCAAGTGCCATTAGGTGCCCCATCTTTGTTTCATTTAAATTGTTTCCTCTCCTCACCTGTATAAAACAGGTACCCAACTTTGCTAGGTGCTTGAGTACAAGCAGAAGAGAATGTGATGAGCACAATATCAAAGTTTGTGAGATTGTTAGATTGTCAACTTTGGTTGACCGGATGCCAGGAGGTTTGATCATGGTTTATCAGGTGACATTTGATCACAATGTTTGGTCACTGGGCAAATTTAATCTCGTGACATTTGGGATGAGGAGTTTTTTTCATTCATTCGTTGGATGTGGGCTTCACTAGATAGGCAAGCATTTATTATCCATTATATCCTCATGACCTAGAGTTTGGGTGAGGGAAACAACAGAAACTGGAGTAAAAGCAGAAATCTGAAAATTAATGATATTGCAAAAGGCTCAGGAACAAAAGTACTATACGATACCAGTAATAAATATTAACAATTTGTTAGAACGAATCATCAAACCTAGAGGCTATGCAGAGAAGATCAAAATTCAAATATATGGAGGTTTTATTCATAGTATTCTGTTTTACTGCAGCTGAATAAAGAAGTATTAGAGCAACTATAAACACTGCTGCTTCCCCACAGTACCATTAAAAATAAAAAAACAGATGGCCTGTTCAAATTAAAACTACATCACAGTAATTTAAGTGGTAATTTGGAAATGTAGCTCAATTAAACAATCAATGTACTTGAATTATGTTGGACTCATCAGTTTGATTACCATTTCCCTCTCTACGCTTCCTGCTCTTGATGCCAGTCTGTGAGCAGCACCTGTGGCTGCTGGAGCTGTTGAAGCCACTGCTAACTTAAGATGGAGGGGTTAAAGTGAAGAACCACATGACAACCAATAAGTTGAAAGGGGGAAACAGAGCTGCACTTCGTTAACAGAGGAGCCTCATGGTTTATGGGGTGTTGATTGGTCACACATTCGATGGATCATTTAAAGAACCTGTGTTGACTGGTTCATACTTGGTAAATCACATTAGGTTGTTTGTCAGGAAAAAAGCAGACATGTAAACTTGTTGTGACGTACCTATACTCTTTGAATGATCTTAGCTTTCCCTAAAATAGTACTAGGTAGAATTACACAAAATTGCACTTAGGGCATTAAAGCCGTAAAATTGGATTCCTTAGTGCTGCTGATGTTGACATTATGAGAGCTAAGAGTCCGGGAGCGGAGACAGCCAGACCTGAGAGGGACACATCTACTCGGGCAGTGGGATGAGTTTGAAAAAAAATCCAGGAGTGGCATCACAAGTTGGTGAGAAGCTGCTGTTAGGGACTGTGTTTAAATAGCTTAAAACTAGAAAAACACATCGTTCATAAAGAAGTAGCCATTTCAATTTCAGTAAGGAACACTAGCAATAGGGAAGTAAAGTTAAATCAAATCAAAGTGAAATTAAGTAATAAAGTAAACCAAAATAATAAAATTAGTGTAAGTGTAATAAAGTTAAGTTACTAGTAATTTATTCTACTCATTCTACTTACTCTATGTAATAAATAGTTTCTAGAGTCACGGGATGGCACGTTAACTCAGCCAAGTGGAGTGTACATCCTGCAGTATGTGTGAAGTCGTGTTCACACCATGTGTCCCTGACAAACGCAACTGTAGGAAGTGTCACCAGCGGCACAAGCTTCAGCTCCAGGTTTCGGAACTTCAGCGGCAGTTGGAGTCACTGTTGTGCATCTGCGAGGCATAGGACTACATAGATAGCACATTTAGAGAGCTGGTCACACCACAGGTCAGAAGCATACAGCCAGAGAGGGAATGGGTGATACCAGGCAGTCTAAGAGAACTATGCAGGTACTGCAGGAGTCCCCTGAGTCTCCTGCTTGCTAATTGGTTTTCCATTTTGGATGCTGATGAGGGTGATGATTCCTCAGGGCATTGCAGCCACAGCCAGGTCTGTGGCCCAGCTGTACATGGGGGTAGGAAGAAGAATGGAAGGGCAAAAGTGATAGGGATTTCATCGTCAGGGGATCAGGCAGGCATTTGTGCGGCAGTAAACGTGACTCCAGGATGGTGCATTGCCTCCCTGGTGCCAGGGTCAAAGATGTCATGGAGCGGCTGCAGGACACCCTTTGGGAGGAGGGGGATCATCCAGAAGTCATGGTTCACAGGTAAGAAGAGGGATGAGGTCCTGAAAGCAGATTTCAGAGAGTTAGGAAGGAAATTAAAAAGCAGGACCTCAAGAGCAGTAATCTCAGGATTACTCCCAGTGCCACGTGCTAGTGAGCGTAGGAATAGCAGGATTGATCGATTAAATACGTGGCTGGAGAACTGGTGTAGGAGGGAGGGCATCAGATTTTTGAGGCATTGGGACTGGTTTTGGGGCAGACGGGACCTGTACAAACTGGATGGGTTACATCTTAACAGGATTGGGACTGATATACTCACGAGGAGATTTGCTAGTGCTGTTGGAGTGGGTTTAAACAACTTGATGGGAGGTGGGAGCCTGAGGGGTGGCCCAAATTGGAAGAAGGTAAAGTTGGTAACAGGAAGTAGTAGTGAGACTAGATGCAGGAGAAACAAAGCAGAACATTGAGCATGCTTTGAATGCAGGATAATGTCAAAAAGACAAAGTTAAGGGCACTCTACCTGAATGTGCACAGCATTCACAATAAAGTAGTTGATCTAAAGGCACAAATAGATGTAAATGGGTATAATCTAATTGTCATTACAGAAAGATGGCTGTATGGTGACCAAAACTTGGAGCTGAATATTCAAGGATATTCGATGTTTAGGAAGGACAGACAAGAAGGGAAAGGAGATGGAGTTGCGTTGATAATAAAAGATGGGGTCAGTGTATTAGTAAGGGAGGATCTCAGACCAGAAAAACAATGTGTGGAATCTGTTTGGGTGGAGCTAAGAAACAGCAAAGGGCAGCAGACATTGGTTGAAGTTGTTTATAGGCCACCAAACAGTAGTGGTATTGTGGGCATGGTATTAATCAGGAGATGAGAGAAGCAAGTAGCATGGGCAATATAGTAATCATGGGTGACTTCAATCTGCATATAGACTGGCTATTGAGCACTAATGCTGTGAAAGATGAGTTTTTGAAGTGTGTTAGGATTTCTAGATGTTGAAGAGCTGACTAGAGGACGGGCTATTTTAGATCTAGTATTGCGTAATGAAAAAGGGCTAATTAATAATCTTGTATAAGAACCTTTAGAGATGAGCCACCACAATATGATAGAATTTTACATTATGTTTGAAAGTGAGGTAGTTCACTCTGAAGCAAGGGTGTTAAAGTTGAATAAAGGAAATTATGAAGGCATGAGGGACAAATGGCTGAGGTGGATTGGGAAAATACATTAAAAGATATGACTGTACATAGGCAATGGATAGTCTTCAAAGAACTATTACATTGCTTACAGCACCTATACATTCCTTCAAGGTGCAAAAACCCAATAAAGTCAGTCAACCATGGCTGAGAAAGGAAGTTAAGGATTGTATAAGATTAAAAGAAAAGGCTTATAAAGTTGCCAGAAGTAGTAGTAAATCTGAGGATTGGGAGGTGTTTAGAATACAGCAAAGGAAGACCAAGAAACTGGTAAAGAAAGAGAGAATAGAGTATGAATGCAACCTAGCAAAAAACATAAAAACAGTCTGTAAAAGCTTCTATAGGTACGTAAAAAGGAAAGCGTTTGGCTAAGACAGATGTAGGTCCATTACAGGCAGTCAGGAGAATTCAAAACGGGGAATAGAGAAATGGCAGAGAAGCTAAATGATTACTTTGTGTCTGTTTTCACTGAGGAAGATACAGGAAATCTCCCAGATTTAGAGATCCAGGGCACTCGGGAGAATGAGGAGTTGAAGGAAATTAGTATAAGTAAGAAGGTTGTATTGGAGAAATTAATGGGACTGAAAGTCAGTAAATCCCTGGAACCTGATATTCTGCATCCCAGAATGTTGAAACAGGTTGTTATAGAGATAGTGGATTCATTGGTGATCATTTCCCAAAATCCTATAGATTCTGGAATGATGTGAATAGCCTTCTCCTGTTCCTATGTTCCTAAGAGTCCTAAAGATGGTGGTTCATCGGCTTCCAGCCACCTCCAGCATGGCTCATGCAGTGTTCCATACTTGGAAGGATGCTCACGCACCAGAAACATTCAAAGTAGCACATTGTGACATCGCTTAGTGTCTAAAGCTGATTTAGTGCCCAACCTGCCATTTTGGACCTCACAGATCCTGTCATAACACCCTCTCTTAAACGTGTGCAGCTGAATGCACGAGAAATCCCCCACTAACGCTATTTAGAGGGATTAACATGGAACTTTCAAGTGAGGTAAACAGAGTGGTGATAAACTATTGTTTTATGGACTTAAGAAGGTATATAATGGGATACCCTAGGGGTCAGTATTAGGACTACTGCTTTTCTTGATTTATGTTAATGATCCATACTTAGGTGTGTAGGGCATAATTCCAAAATTTGCCGATGACACAAAACTTGGAAGTATTGTGAACAGTGAGGATGGAAGCCCAATGTCTTTCTGCCACCACGGGATATTATGGAAGTTGGAAAAGGTAGTGGCTCGGCTGCCTGCCACAGGAATCAAGCAGCCAATTAAGGTATTTTAATGCTTATTAACGGCCATTTTATCTTCCCAATGGCATTTAACTGGCATTGGAATGGCTCCATGCCATGTTGGGAGACTGCCAGGTACTTCGAGAAGCTTTCCGTGGGGTCCTTCCTTCCTCAGGGCTCCATCTGTCACCGAGGGATCCCCCCGCACCCCGCTTACTGCTTGGCAGTAATGACCACCCCCTTGTGTCTGATGCTGCCGCTAAAGGGCTCACCCTCTGATTACTGGGGCCTGCCTGCCTGCCCTGATATGTTAAAAAAAGTTCTCTCCTGCCCTTTGAGGGTGCCTCAACATGGCACCTTCTCCTTCTCCCTCAGCAACAAGCACCACTTTCGGTGGCGCTGCCAAAGCTGTTGGCTCTAGAATGGGCCTGCAGCTTGGAGGGGTCGGCTGCCATCTTTAATGGGACGTCAGTTCCAACAGTAGCCCCTTAATTGGCCACTGTCAGTAAAATGTCATCACAGTCTCGGTGTTTGTCTGCACGCACATTTGGTCCGAGCAACAGGACCCACAATATGCCAGTAAAACTCCAGTCATCGACTACAAAAGCAAAAACGTTATAAAACACTGATTCAGCCTCATCTGGAGTATTGTGTTCAATTCTGGTGATCACACTTTAGGAAGGATGTGAAGCTATTAGGGAGGGTCCAGAAAAGATTTATGAGAATGCATTCAGGGATAACGAACTTGGGTTATGTGGAAAGATTAGAGAAGCTGAGACTGTTCTCCTTAGAGAATGGAAGATTGAGAGATTTGATAGAGGTATTCAAAATCATGAGGTACCTGGCCAGAATAGATAGGGGGCAGCATTTTCCCCCCATCGACGGGGAAGTGCAGGAGCGAGCGTGGGCGGGCAAGACTTCGATCATCGCCCCCGGTCGGGACGCGCTGCCATTTTATGTGGGTGGGCCAATTAACGCCTGCCCAACGTGACGTCCACCAGGAAGCGCTATGCTCTCTCTGTGCAGGCGGGGAGGGGGGATTCCCTCAGCTGGGAGCGTACTCTTTCGCGCATGCACACGAAAGAGCGCACAGGTCTCCCTGAGGCAAGGTACTGCCTCAGGGAGATTGGCTCCAATTCAAAAGCTGACATAAAGGTAATAAAAAAAATTTCCTGCCATGTTCCCACATGTGACACTGTCACATAAGTTGGGACGTGTCCATAATTTTTATTTAAACATTTGATTAAAATTTAAAAACCCTCATGAAACCTCATCCCGCCCGTGGATGAGGTTTAATGCTTTTTCCGAGGCCCGCCAGGGCTCCCAGCCTGCCCGCCAACCTTAAGGTTGGACAGGCAGGCCGATCAATCAGGTTAATTCGTTTTTCAATGGCCTTAGTAGGCGGTTGAAAGTTCGGCAGGCGCACAGCCAAATTGAAAATCTAAATGATGCAGGGTGACATCAGGAAGCACGCCTGAGGTATCCCCGCGTCGTTGAGCAGGCCCCGCCCCCGCTCACCGACCAGAAAAACCTGCCCAGGGAGAAACTGTTCCCAATGGTGGAAGGGTTGATCACATCAGAATTTTGAAAGACATTCTACTGGCCTTTAATAAGCTAAATGTCAGTATAATGCTGGCATTACCATCATGCATGATGGCAATGACAAATATGATATATATTGTCACTTTGCTATTGTCACCTCTTTTGAATGTCTAACCATGTTTGGAAAGTTTTGTTTTACCTCCACTACTACTTCCTGCAAAAAGCCCGAGAAGAGGCAGTGTTCAGCAGGGAGCTGGTGAACTGGTTTTCCCACTCATTTCCTTGCCCTGCCACTAAAGCAATGTAATTGAAGATGGAAGTCCAGCCCATTTTATTGATAGATTTATAATATAAATTGAATTATATTGATGTTTTTAAAGAAAAAATGTGTCGAAGATCAATGTAGTCTACACAATTATTATCAAACATAAGTTACTATAGGAAGTCTTGTGGTGTAGTGGGTAGTGTTCTTGATTCTGATCCAGAAGCTCTGGGTTTAAGTCCCACTCCAGGGCCAGAATTTTCTCTTCAGCGTGTGGGGGTGGGCCCCACATGCCGATGCGTAAAATGAAGCGCAGTGATGTCAGGCGAGCATCCCGACATGACAACGTGCTATCGCGATATTTAGCTGCGTGGGCGCGCGACGTTCTTTGATGCACACCCACCATTAATTAATCAGCTAGTTAAGGCCTTTGAGGCAGCAATTGTCGGTTATTTTTTGGGGTCCATGTGATCTTCAAGACGTCGCACGGGCGCAATGGGCAGGTGGGTAGGAGACATTTGTATAAAACTCATCCACGGACGGGATAAGAGCGGTGAGTGGGGTCACAAATGATATCTGTTAGATATTTAATTGTGAAAGATACTGACACTTGCCTGTGTGAGCAGGAATACTTCAATACCAGCTGCTTGGACAGGAGTAAAGGCCTTCAGGTCAGGACTCTACAGTAAAGATCATTTTTGGGGTCTGCAGGTTTCATTCCCTTAGCCTGGGAATGGGAGTTGTGCTATCCACTGGAGGCACCTGCTCTGAGGAGGAAGGGAGGGCCAGAAGTGGGAGGAGGCCAGAAGTCCATATTCGGCCTCCAAGGGAGCCACCTTTGGGAGGAGAGGCTCAGGCACAAGGGCTGCAGGGCCAACGGGAAGTCCAAGGCAGAGGGGGCCGAAGAAGATGCCACTATCTTGCTGCCAGGGTTTACAGATAGCGAAGCAGCTACCTCAATATGTCTGAGGTGCAGTGCCAAAGGAAGCTCCATCTCTCAAGGGAGACAGTCACCTCCATCTGTCAGATGATAGGCCCTGAGATCTGCACCAACTGTGTGGGTGGGCACCCCATGCCAGTGGCGCTGAAGGTCACGGCTGCCCTCGACTTCTATGCCTCTGGCTTTTTCCAGTGGTCGGTGGGTGATCTTTGCAGAGTCTCCCAATCAGCTGTCCATGTTTGTGTCAAGCAGGTGACAGACACTCTGTTCAGACCTGCATTGACTTTCTTTCACTACCGCTGGGACAAGGCCAGCCACACAGAGCAAGCTAGAGGCTTTGCAGCCATTGCTGGCTTCCCCCACGTCCAGGGTGCAATAGACTGCACACATGTGGCCATCAAGGTGCCAGTAGGTGAGCCCGGTGCCCTCTTCAACAGGAAGGGCTTCCACTCCATAAACGTGCAGATAGTGTGTGACCACAGGATGCTGATTCTACAAGTCTGTGCAAGGTACCCAGGCAGCTCCCACGACGCCTACATCCTCAGACACTCCCAGGAGAAGAAGCTTTTCACAGCTCCAGCTCATCTGAATGGATGGCTGCTGGGTGACAAGGGCTATCTTCTCAAAAGTGGCTCATGATGCCCTTCCACCATCCAAGAACAGAAGCTGAGCAGCGGTACAATCGGAGCCAGGTCTCCACAAGGGCTGTGGTAGAGAGAACCATCGGTCTTCTCAAGATGTGCTTCTGATGCCTGGACTGTTCAGGGGGTGCACTCCAATACCCCCCAGGTCATGTGTCACTGATAGTGGTTGCATGCTGCACTCTCCACAATCTGGCGCTGGAAAGGAGCTATGCAGTGGAGGAAGAAGATGTAGACGCAGTTGCTCCGGCTGCACATGATGAGTCCAGCAGTGAGTCCGAGGATGAGCATGCTCAGGAGAACACTGAGGGGGTAGACGCTGACCTGGGCATCCTCCAGGGAGGCAGGGACACCTGGGCGGCTGTAACCCAACGAACCTTCAGCTAGTCCAGCACAGATGGACCTCCAAAATAAGCCAGGGCTGCAGGCTCCATACTCAATACCTGAGTGCAAAATGTGCCTGGATAGGAACATTAACTAAGGGCCTTGTCAATAAAACTCAATGTCAAACAAGTCACTCATAACAGCATGGGTTCCTGTCCACCTGCAGAAGTAAGGAATCACCCTGAGCCATGTTCACATATCAAAATTTAATGATATAACAAAATTAAGTTCAGAAACAAAAAAAAGGGTGTTGCACATCACACCAAGTGGTCATGAACTAATAGTGGGGCAACATAAAAGCACCAGTGAGAAACCCATGATGTGCCTAATGTGCCTTAAATTTACTCTTATGGGTGCTACGTCTAGGTACTTCCCCCTCGCTGGCACTGGCATCTGAGACAGCCTGCTCTCTGTGCTGTCCTGTTGGCCTCGATGACCTTGGTGGCCATCCTCTGGCCCGTGGAGCCTTCGATGGCTCCACCTGGGAGGGAGCAGCCAGTTCCACATTTGGCATCTCCCCAGTCACCGCAGCCTCATTGGATGCCATGGTCACTGGCAGAGGGGCGGAGGAGCTGTTGCCCTCATCCAGAGCACCCTGAGAGGTGCCCACAGAGACGACAGGCAGCTGCTGCGCCGACGTGAGGTCACTTCAGACCTCCCTGCTCACCGCACATGGATGAGCACTGAGCTGGGATACTTGGTGCCCAAACCATTTCCCACATTGGCACTGACCAGCTGAGGTCAATGTCACTGTGAGGGCTTGCAGATGCGAGCGCAGCCCCAGGAGGCCCTGATTGGTCTCCTGGAGGAGCCTCTCAATGAGAGCCACCCTCTCTTCATGGAAGAAGCATGGCGCTCAGCCACGAGGCTCATTGCATCGGTGATACTCCATGTGGACTCCTCCAGCAATGGCACCATGCCACGCATAGCCTCATGTATCTCCATCAGATCCTCCCACTGGCCCTGCTGAACGTCCAGCTTTTGCTGCTTCATGGACATCTCCAGAGGCACATCATCCGCCACCGAGCATGTGCCTGTCCCCCTGCAATTCTCCGACTGCCAGCGCCCTGGGCACTCTCTGTCTCCGCTCACACCTCAAACGAGTGTGAAGTGCCCTCACCGCTGTGCCCCGAGACACTAGCTAACGATCTAATTCCCACCAAGGTGCTAGTATTTGCGCTGGTGCCTGCCTGACAGAGGTGGTGTGATGCTGGTCAGTCAAAATGTTCAGGGCTCTCAGGTGTGAGAAGTGGCCCCTCTGCCTTCTCCTCCCGGCCCTGCTCCAGTGATGCTGAAAGGAAGAACAAGGACATTTGATTAGTTAAAGTGGAGACAATGTCAATGTGCATGCCTGATCCCTGGATCAATATGTGCTCATCCTTCCATAATCAAGGGTCAACCCATGATGCAAACTTCAATCATTGAACATTCAGCAGCTCCAAGGCTGCTGGGACACACATGGTGACCTCAGTGCTCGGCAAACATACCTCCCCATGGCACTCCAGCCTCTCTGCCATTGGTGGACCTGGGTGCATGGCACCTCTCCAGATCCATGGCCTGCTGCTCGAATGGAGTCACGATGGCCAACTGGGCCTGGTCTCTGCCAGTCCATAACCGCTCAGTGTCATTGTGTGCAGTCTTCTCCTGAAAAGGAGAGAAGAGCATTGATTAGTTCACCCTGTACCTGGATTCCCATCGCATCCCTGCCACCCCAACCAGAGTGGGACATTGCAGGGCTCCAGTGACTCATTACCCCGCAGATGCCCCACACTCACACAAGGAAGCCAGGGCTGACCACCCTCCCCCCCTCCCCCCCTCCCCCCTTGCCCACACGCCTCCATCACATTTGGCACCACATGGTCTAACCTTGCAAAGCAAGGAGACACAAGCATGTGGTACGCCAAGGGCAGCAGATGGATTAGTGCCCCGCCACCTGGAAGCTCTCCTCCCAGCATGTCAGCACCCTGACTTCGCCATGTTTTGCAATTCCAGCACTGCACCTAGGGGCAGATCCTTGAGGTTGCCCCCAAAACAGTAACTCTGGGTGTCAGTCTAACACATGCTGCGGGTGCAGAACACATCTCAGCACTACCCTCTCAGGGTGAACTAGGCATGGGCAATATCTGCTGGCCCACTCAGCGAGGGAAACATGCCGTGAAGGATTCAATGCTGTAACAGAGTTGTTGTGGGGGGTGGGAGGTGCACGGGCGTGGCACAAAGGGTGCGTGGGGGGGTGGTGGGGGGTCACATTGAGGGGAAAATCTAACAGCCACATTAAGTGACCTCTGCTAACATGGTACTCACCCTTTCCGAGCGTAGGAGGTCATTGAATCTCTTGTGGCATTGGACCCCCATGTGTCGCACCACATCATGTTAGCTCATGGTCTTGGCCACCTCCTCCTAGGCACGTTTGGTCAAATGGGGGGCCTCCACCTCCCATCCCTCGGAAGCAGGACTTCCCGCCGTTCTGCCACCTCCTCCAGGAGGGCAGCTAGGCACTTATCCGACAAACGAGGGGCATTCTGCCCCAATGCCTAACCCCAGTCTGGCCTGCCCCGCTGCCCTACCCTCTGGCCTGGCCTGCTTTGCTGGCCTACCCTCCGGACATGCCTGCTCACCATAAGCCCTCTGGTGAGCCCTTCTACCTGCCATCGTGAGTAGCCTTGCAAAGGCTGCCAGCGCTTCATATAAACAGGCTGTTAGGTCGCCACTGGACCCAGCAGTCAGTGCAGTCCCTCCACCGCCCGCCCACTCCCGCTATCCTCAGGAGTCACGCATTATGCTGGGCAGGCCTTAATTAGCCCGCCCGTGTAAAATGGTGGCATGGACCCGATCACCGGCAGCAACCGGGTCCGCGCCCACCCACACCCGCTCCCACTCAGCCTGCCCGACATGGGGAAAATTCTCCCCCAGAACTTCATGGCCAAGGAAGATGTGTTCATAAGATGTGTTCATGTGCCAAACATGATGAATATCAACTTTTAAACCCTTTCGATGTATGCCAATGGGAGGTGGTAAGAGCCATGAGATGAAAAGAAATTGGAGCCACTGCCATCACTATTCATACTTCCAGGCTACAACATGCATTGTAAAAGTGTATGTTGCCACAGCAACTCAGACTCCTTGGGGAGGCCGGTTGGCACCAACAGCATAGGATTCGATCCCTGTTCTGGCTGGGTTAGATTCAGGGCCTGCCTCTTTGCCCTACCTCTTGTGGAGGTCATTGCGCTGTGGGTTGAACCTACCTTTGGACAGAGAACTGAAGAAAAAGGTAAGTTCCTTTAGCTTTGTAAGCCTGTCTATCGATAGCCAAATCTTCACAATTTTCCATTTGCTACCATAGAACCTTTTCCTGAATTCAGCCATCATTCACTGGTGATGAACATGGCCATGACAAGATTAGAATTCATTGTCAAATTTGTGGCAACCAATCTGAAGCTCCATTAATAGGGATTTCCTCAGGCGTCCCACCAGATTTCCACTGTAACTCAGTCAGGAGGTTAGTAGAAACTGCTAGATAAAGGCAGGAAGTAGTTTTGCCTGGGTCCCTGCCAACTCTGGGAGTTGCTGGTCTCTCTAGTAAACTGCCAATCGTGTCAAAGGGCCAAAACCAGGGGACGGAGCTCCCTATGAAAGGAACTCCCAACTTCCCATCTCACAAGAGAGCCATTATTACACTGGAATTTGATGCATTGAGAAAGTTGATGCATGCTGCTCTGAACACCAGAAGAGCTTAAGTGGGTCCCACTGGAGAAGTCCAGAAGCAAAGAACAAGTTAATTTTAAAGAAAAAATTGAATTGGACCCTTACCCATGGGGTCACATGGGCTCTTTGGAGAATGGAGATACTTGGGTATCTGTTGCCCCGATGGTTAGCATCACCAGAATTTTGGGCAGCAAGGGAATGCTCTGGTCCAATGCAAATGAGGTGCTTGCCCAATGTCCTTGCCAACCGCTGGCAACACAGATCATTGATTTTCTCGATCATCACACTTAGAAAAATTCTGCCGCCCAAATAGAATTTACAGGAAGGCAAACCGTAAACCAACGCCACAAGAAGTTCAATAAGTTGAGCAGGCCAAGCAAGTGACTACATCAGTCACACTCCATTTTCTTACTTGGCCGCCCTGTACCCCAGCACTCTTTTTAAAATTAAGGGTACTACAACTAGCAGCTTCACACTACACACTGGTTAAAAGGGAATTTTACAGAATGTGCCACCATTTCCTGTAACAGCAGAATCTAGAACCCTTTTCTCTACTTTAATACCAGATCTCTTACTTCAGCTGTCTGAATTCACCTGGGAGACTGTCCTCAGTACTTAAACATCACCTGACCTTGTTGCAGGAGGAACATCAAGAATGCACACAACAGATTGGGCACTGGTAGGGGAGTCCATTACATCAAAGAGCTCACCCCTTTGAGGATCTGGTCATGAAGACAGGGATCCAGGCCTTTTTGAAATGGTGGTGGCTGAGGCAACTTAGTTCACTCAGGACAGCACTGCAAGCCAGGTATTTAACGTTACTCCATAAGACACCGTACCAGTAATAGGCACCAAGTACAAACTCCAGATATATAGGCAGCAACAGCTCTCTCCAAGGAACATGATCCCATGATAGGACACCCACCTCAGTTACAAAAGCTGAGGAGGCTGTGACTGCTGCTTGTACAATACCCACCTGAGTCCTAGGTTCATTACCGGATTCAAGGCCACATGTGGGTGATGGTGGTAGGGGGCTGGCCATGTAGGAGGAGGGTAGACTGCAAGGGCAGGAGGGTGCTTCTCAGCAACCCCCTTCCCGATGTTGGATCCCTCAATCAGGGACTGAGTGCCTTTAAATGAGGGACTCTCCTCCAGGAGCCTGCAAGCATCTCCACGTATTTGCTTGTCATGATCCCTGCAGGGCAAGCCCCCTGCCTGCCATTGGGTTATTACCAGTTGTGGGGGAATGAGGCCCTTAAGTGGGCCTTCCATGGGCCTTCCCACCATGGACTTAATCAGGGTGAAGGTATGTAAGCTTTAAGGTTCAAGAGTCACAGATTACCCACAATAGATGGTCAAGAACCTCGTAAGTGATTTTAATGAGTTTATTAAGAAACAACAGTTTAGATGCAAATGCTAAATATATCAGAAAAGCATAAGATCTATGGCAGGTGAGAGCAGTTTACTGACCCTGGAGGACAAACAAATGGATGGCATAGAGTGTGCTGATCTCTGTAGCTTGTGGCTCAGTAGCCTAAGTGTTAGGAAGTGTTAGGAAACTCTTCCCCTCCATCCAAGGAAGGCAGCTGCTTGACAAGCATTGCCCCATGCCTCTGAGCGCCCATTAATTTACATTATTTCTAGGGGCTGGCTGTTTACCCTATGTCAATCACTTGTTCGAATGCTTTTAAAAATGAAATAGACAATCTGATTTCAAACAAGATGGAGTTGAGAGGTCAAATGACATCCCTTTCTTGTCTGCCAATATACATGGAACTACACAAGGCTGGAAGTTAGCCTGCTTATCTGAACAGGACATAAAATGCAAACAATATTTTGTGACATTCCATTAAGAAGGCATTAAAATGCAACAGATCTTTCCTATGGATTTAATATCTGCTATTGTGCAAAGACCTGCAGAAGCAAATTCACAATAGCCCTGCAGACTTCTTGGCTGCAGAATGGAATTCCGCAGAATGGGTGTGAGGAGAAATCCATACTATCATAAGGAAATGCAAATGGCTGAAACTCAAACACTATTGTATGTCAATGCTCAAGTCATCCGGAACCAGTTGTGCAGACAATGGAAAGGGATACTATGGTCACCTGACAAAAAGCTGTTGGGATAAGTAACATTTATTAACACTCATTTTGAGAGCAGCCTCAGTCAGTCTAGGAGACAAGGAGAGGCAGAAGGAATAGATACAGCCCACTGAAGGAAGGATCGTGCCTAAAATCCACCAGAAGGCAGAGAATTGGGGCAAACCTTTTACCTACCAGATCTTCACCAGCGGGTTTCAACTGCATCTCAACTGGAATGAAGCCAGAAACCTGCTTCTGCAAGCAACAAACCTGTCATTGGAAACTTCCAAGTTCTATGGATTTAATGAATTAATCCTTTATTTGAAGGTGGGGGAGAAGAAATAATTTTAAACTGAAAAGCAGATTTCAATTAACAGTGGTGCTCTGATGTCCTGTGCAGCAGTCTTTGAATAATGGTCATTATGACACTCTTCTCTATTTACTTTCAAAATCACTCTGGATCATTTGCATAATTCAGGGACCTTTCTGGTCAAGTTGAGAAGCTTGATTGTAGGAACTCAAATCAACTTTGGTATCATCTATTGCACCCTGGAACTTGAAAAAGCCATAAACCTGGTAAATCTGGAAGGCCCTAATTTATTTCTGCCTCATTATAATGCTAAAAATGATAAGTTCACCAAGTCTCCTGAAAAATGAGTTATTGCCTCCGTAGAGACCGATAACTTCTAAAAATAAATTTGAACTTCCAGTTACTAGCTGAAAGAATGTCACAGCAAGATTTCACATTTTAAAACTTTTACTGTAACAAATATCTAAAAGCACTATTAAATAAACATGTTCTTTTCCTCAGCAACTTATACTTTAAACTACAGAGAGGGACATTTCCTTTAGTACTTGAAACACATCACACTCTCCATGGAATTACAGTCCTTATAACAAACAGTCCACTGTTGGTCCCAGCTTCCAATGAGTCCCCATATCCCCAATTCACCAAGTAGTAACGTTGAGTGACTATTTCCTATTGCTTTCCTCATTTTTTGGAGAATTCTTTAAATCCACCTTGTAAAGGAAATATGTTTTCCTAATATTACCTTTAAAGCAGGCTTGTGAGGGCTGTGTTATGTGTGTAGGTTTGTGTGTGTATGACTTATTTAATTAAACTAAAGGTGGTCAGACTGCAAGGCTTGAATCATCAAAGGGGTTAAGTGTGAAAACAGGCATTTTGAAATAGAAATGGGTGAGCTAAGATGAAGTCCCAGTAAATGCAGTGTGAATGGAATTTGCATTTGTAGATAAGTTGAGAGATTATTTGATTTTCAAAGGTATAGGATAAGATGTTTTACAACTGGCAAAATAGATAAGGCAAAGGTAATAAGTTTATTTTCCCCAAAAGTGCTGGCCATAATGACAACAAAGCAAGGGTGAAACAACGGGATTTACGGATCAAAATGGAAAAAATATTTTTAAAGAAAGATGGAAAGCTGTATGGGGAGCGGCCATGTGAGATTGTGAAAGATGGACTATGTAAAATAGGCCTGTAAAAAAGCAACCATTAGCCACCTCAGGGAAGTGTGTGCTTGTTCTAGAGTGCAAGGCTTTAGTAAAAGTCTTGGAATCCTATTGTCGAATGAGAAGCTGTGAAATTAGTTCCTTATAGCAACAGTGGGTGCTTGTGGTAATATTGCTGGATGTTGTATAGATTAAGATTGTTGCTTGAAAGGGGTTGTAGTTGGGAGTCTAGTTATGTAGAAATCTTTTGGAAACTGTTATAAGACTAAGTTTAACTGTGTAACTGTAGTCTTGTGTGTTTAAGTTTTCTTTTCTTTTGTAAATGAATGTTTCAATTTAATTTTAAAATCTCCAGAGGTGGCAAAGGACTCTTTATTTCTGACTTCAGTGTATAAAACCTTCTTGTAATAAATACAAATTGCAAAATCATTATGATAGCTTGGACAAGTTTCCCTTTGGGATTTGGTCAGCCTGGCAAATACCACCTGCCATATCATAACAGCCACCAACAGTAGAGCCAATTCCAATGATTTTTCTTCCTTCTGGTCATTAGAAGACTGATCTCCCAGAATCCTTTGATGTCTGCAGGATGTGTCTCTTTGACTAAAGTCACCTCCTTCCTGCTCCAGTTGTAATAGCTCACAAAGTAAGCAGTCTCTTCTCTCTGCTGACCACACTGAACATCTGCTGTGTGTTTGCGATATTAATTGATTTGTCGGGAAGCCTGTAACCTGATCTCAGAAATGGCTTCCTTCCCCATGACAATGGGAAACACAAACCTTGCATTCTGGTAGAAATGCTAATTAGCTATTCTTGACCCCCAACTCCCTTTCATCTTAAAAGTAAATAGTTTACAGCACAACTGTTTATAACCCGATACCAATAACACCTTTCTGGGACTTTGGAAGACTCAGGCCCAGATTTTCACTTCCCAGATGGGTGTGCTGAGTCAGAAAATGTTCTACCTTGCTGAACCCACCTTGGGAAAAACTAACCCAAATGATCAGGTTTTTGTTCTGGGGAGGCAGTGGCCCAGTAGCTATGTGGAGGTGGGACCAGTGTGGGGAACACTTCTCGAGCACAGTATAAAAGAAGAACCTGTAAGGAGTTCCTGCTGTGATCCAGGAAGTTAATTAGAGCGTTGTTGGTCCTGCGAGGAGACATTGATCAGTGGAGTCAGGAGAACACTAATTTTAATAGTTGTCCAACTGGTTGCTGACACTGGAAGAGATGGTCCATTAATGGCCTTCCATAGGAAATGTAGATATTATTGCTGCCTATTCACCTTGTAATGAAGGGGAACACTGTACAAAGTTAAGGCTGCAAAAGTTTCACAAGACACAGCTTTGGAGAAGGTGGCATCTTTGCAACATCAGCTGCTTATGATATTCTGTATTGACTCAGATCAATATAATGCTGCAGGGGATGACTGATACACACCATATTTCCAGAAGCCTTTGCCCTTCCACCTAACCTCTGTTGCCGGAGGTCACCAGCAATGATTATTGGCTTAGTACAAAGAGAAGAATCAATTCTCTCTTAACTCTAAATTTGCTTTATGCACATCGTTAGATCATCTACATATAGCTTATATGTCTGGTTAAACATAGACATACAGTTTTCAGCAGGTTATACAGTTTTATACTCAAAACTAGGATCTAAAGGACCACCCACTAGGTTTCTCTGACACTCCCTGAGTGGCCACAGAATATAAAAGCTAATACCTGAAAAGGAGAGCTGACGCTGGCCAGGCGTTCCATTCTCTCTCTCTTGCATCTCTATGTTGCTGTAGTAGGTTCTTCCGCTTCTGCGATGGTTGTTCTCCGAAGTTCTCGCTGGCTCCACGCCTGAAATTCTCCATTCTTATTCCGAAATCTTATCTCTCCATGCTGTGCTGTCTCTCTCCTATTGGTTTAGGCCTGCTTGCCTTGTCTGTGGTATCTTCTCATTGGCTTTGTCCCAAGGAATTAGGTAGCACTACCTCGTTACTCCTTTCCTAAATAAGGACTTGTGTCTTATCTCATTCCCTTTGTACTTCAAGAAACTCAGCTACTTCAAACCAGTTCCAGCCAGCTCAGGTCAGTGACTGGAATCAGGTTACTTCAGGTCAAAAGTTGCTTTTGCCTATGTTAGCAGTTCGGCTGCAACCCCTGGCCAACACCTCTCTCCACCCACCTCCCAGGGTGTGCCATGCAATTGAGCATTGACCAGGATCCTCACAGCTGCACACTGTCATGTCACAACAGTGTGACTCAGATGGAGCAGGTCAGCAGGGAAGTTTATGTTTCGGAGCACAACATGCCACCTGTAAGTGACAGGAACAGATGCCAGGCCAGCATGCATTCATGCAGCATCATTCTCCACCCGCCAACATCTGCCATTGCTGAGCTAGAGAGCATGGTTTTTGTATGTAAGCAAACAAATGTTCTGTGCAAAATCATTTGAAGCTGGAAGCCTCCTGTGCCTGTGCTTTTGTAAAACTCTCATACCAGAATGTCACAAAGAAGGGAAAGTCGAAAAGCTGCACAAGGGATGGCGCCCCACTTCAGTGACCAGGACCTCCAATTCCTGGTCGAGGAGGACTGCTTAGACCAGCAGGCGTTATACCTAAGTGGCCAGTGCAACCTACCCAGCGTTACTAAGAGGCCATGGCACGAGATAGCGTCCACCTTGAGCACAGGGGGAGTCCTTGCCAAGTCCTGGATTCAATGTTAGGAGAGGTTCCACAACCTGCTGTATTCCAGTAAGGTGAGTTATTCGTCAGAAAAACACAGGTTCAAGTGATGGCTCACATCTGGTAGACTTGGCACATTCCTCTTCTATCGTGCGGAGGCTTGTATGTCCAAGCAGCTGCTGCAAATGCGCATGGTAATGGTAGAAATGTGAATGTCCACTGTGATGACAGCCAGATTCAAGAGATTTGTCCCTGGTGGCACTATATAATAGTCTAACATTACTCTGTATGTTGCATTTGCAGGATAAGAGAGCCCACAATGCCTGGGGGATGGCTCGGACTGGGGCTGTGTTGGCGAGACTAAATGTTGAGAAGGCAGCATTGGAAGTTGTGAGGATGCGTTCCCAGCTTGGTGTCAGGGATGGAGATTCACCTGTAGCAGGTGCTAAAGGCAGTAATAGAGGCATTTTGGAATATGGTGGTAATTTTGAAAGTGATCTTGTTAGTTTGCTGAACAGAAGGGGATGTTGGTATGAAAGGGAATGTGAAGCTTGGGTTGCATGATAATGGCACTGCAATTATGGCTAAAGGCAATGGCATGTATCTGAGCATGTTCTCATAAAATAAAGGGCTAAATCTCATTACCGCCTTTTGTATTTCACACAGGTTCAGGCTGTACTCGTTCAGTTCCCCCTCCAACACCAGGCCGCCTCATCCCTTAGGTATTGGGAGGAGGAAGAGATGTCTGAGGAGGCAGCATCAGCTCTGATCAGCCCAAGTTCCAAATCCCCAGCCCCTCTGCTAGAGCCCTTGTCTGCAGTACCTGCCCCAGTAAGAATGGCTGTCCCAGCAGAAATGAAGAGACCACAATCTGATGTAGGTTGCTGCATGACGAGGCTGGCCACCATGCTCCTCAATGCCATATAGCATACAAATTGAGCAGCCTGTCTGAACCTCCTCTGAGGCAAGATGGGGGCACTCCATAGGAGCATTCAGTAGCACTGTGTGCCATGTCGCCTTAATCACCAATGGAGTTCGTTCTTAGCAGTGGCATTGGATTTTGCATGCTGAGATCCATGTCTCACTGATATCATCAGGAGTAAATGTGCACCAATGTATCTCCAGCAGTGGAGGGCTGTTTCCTTCTCCAGACCTTCAGATAATGTAGCCATACAGCAAGGGCTGCAGATTGAGATGCTCCCTGCAACATTTCTTGTCCATCAATGATTGCCTTTAAGGGAGAATCAATGATCAGAATCAAAGGGCAGAATTTTCCCAAATTTGCACTAAGTGTGGTAGCAAGTGGGTAAAACAGCATGCTGCCCACCAACGGTGATGGTGGGTTTTCACGCTGTATTGTCCCAAGCCCACCTCATTATTTATGCACACCAGGGAAACACGCTGTTTCCATGGCGGGCCAGCCCCTCAGGTGCCCGCCGGCCATCACCCCGCCATCGTATCACACTTGGCACCATGTTTAAAGGCCAGCTGCAAGCATTGTTTCCTGCTCACCACTGCAGCCCGAGAGACATGGCCCTGAAAGGCAAGAAGACTGCAGCCCTCCCTGGTTCAATGATGTGTTCCTCGAGCGACTGTTGGATGCCGTGGAGGCCCACTGGGATGCCCTGTACCTCCGCTTTGGCTGCAGGATGGGCAGCAACATCACCAATCTGGCTTGGGAGGTGGTACCAGTGGTGGTCAGTGACAACACCCTTCAGAAGAGAACAGCCACTCAGTGCCACAAGAGGATGAATGATCGCTTCCGTTCTGCCAGGGTAAGTCACACTTTTCATCACTCTCAACTCACACACTCATCACACATCCACAGGGCCCTCACTCGCTGCCAGTTCAAAGGACATCACCATTCACTCTCTCACATACACACCGTCATTATGCTCATCCCACCATGGGACCACTCACTGCCCACACAGGGCAAGCACATTTATTATCTGGCCCGACAGGCATCCTGCTTACACTTTCTCCATCTCTATCTATGCAGGACAACGTGGCACACAACAAGACAGAGAGGTCACAGGCTGGTGGCAGAATGCCCGAAATCAAGGTCCTCACGGACTTTGAAAACAGAATCATCCAGCTGGCTAGTGAGGATCTAGACCGGTCCTGTGCTGATGGTGAGGTCAGCGCTACTCTACCAAGTGAGGATCCAGCAGTGCAACATCCATCAGACAACCATGCCATGAGTGATGTGTCCTCTTTCACAGGCCACTGCCATGCACTAATTATCTCCCCTTGCTTTCGCAGACACATCTGGGAAACAGCCGACAGAGTCCATGACCCAGGGCCTCCAAGCAAGCTCCGAAGAAACCTCTGAAGAAGAATCTGGAGATGCCCTCCCTGAACTCCAGTCACAGCGCTCACCCACACCCTCCACCAACGCAGAGACACACCCCTCGGTAGGACCTAGCTTTAGAGTAGCCCTGGGATCACAATCTGGTGAGTACAACACACTGTCTGATCTGCTATAGGCAGAGGCAGGGACTTCCCAGGAGTCTGGCACTAGAAGGACTGCTGGAGGCCAGAAATTTGCTGAGTCCAAGTTGGATGACGAGTCTCTGGACTTGGTCATGTCACAGTTACTGGAGCTGCAAAGGCAAGCTCGGGAACATCAGGAAGGGATGTCCGCTGCACTCCTCAGATTGCAAGGCACAATGGAGGAGTCCATCCATCTTCACTCTGAGATGATAGTGCCAGCATGCCATTGCACTGAGGTCAACACTGGTAGGATGGCGGCCGCCATGGAGACCTTGGTCCAGGATGTCACTACTGCACCGCTGTGCAGGCTGATGCCATAGTTGGCCTTCAACAGTGTGTACGTGAGAGGGGTGTTGGGCAGCTCGATCTCACTCCAGCTACAGTTGCTCCTCAAGGAGTCAGTCAGGGGCCCTTGGGCACCCATAGGGAGGAGGATCTGCAGCTGCACACTCTGGGCCCAACCATCCAAGAGTGTCCGGCCCATGCGGCTCCCCTCTTTCTGTGACCGCAGCAGCTCTAGTTTCACAGACCGAGGAGGGTGCCACTGCCACACAACAGGACCCTGAAAGTAGGCTGCGGCTCTCCAAGTTTCAGCCCCCCCAGAGGACACACCAAAGTCATCACAGACAGGACATCACAGTCAGCAGGCTGCCCCTACCTGCTCTGTGGATGTCTATGGAGCAACAAGATGTAGCGCCTGTGTTAGGAAGGTTAAGGGGAATTAGTTGCACAGCCTGGGCCCAGGTGTTAATCACTTGTACATAATATTCACAATGGTCAATAAACTCCCAAGAACATCTCCTTGCCTATGGCTCCTTGTTCTGATGAGCAGTGTTCTTGTCACTCGGATGTGAAACATTTCTCCACAAGATAAAGGCAGGTGCCTCAGTCCAGGGCCTCTTCCCTGTGCTCTGTGCAGCCTTCAGACCAAAATGATGGTCCAGCCTCACATTACTGATGCAGGCACCTCAACGGTGCTTGTCACTGCTGCCAGAATGTTGTGGGCAGGCATCACAGAGTTCCATCATTCTCTCAGTGTGCTCTCAGCATCTTTAAGGAGGGGAAGGCCCCCATCTCTTCAGCACCTGTGTCCACTGTGCTCCAGCTCCTGAAGGGCTCAGGTGCTGAAGGCAGACAAAGCATTTGATGCTTCAAAAATTTCTTCGCTGCGTCTCCATGATATGACCCTGACCTTGGAGCGCAAGCGAACTGCCCTCAGACAGGAGCCAGACGTTCTAAGAAGCTTTGTGAAGATTTATGGAGTGTCCTCACTGCATGTCATCATCATCCTCCTGCAATCAAGCAACTATTAGGGCATCTCCATGACAGAAGCATTCTCACAGAGGGTATTCACGCTGCCATAAGCCAGACTGGAGTCAAAATTTCACAAATGCAATGTGAGGAACTATGGGGTTGCCTCACTGCACATCATCATCATCCTCCGCAAATCTAGCAGCTATGAGGGCCTCACAAGCATGCCTGCTTCCTCTAGCCAGTGCAAGGGCCTCATTCCCATCATCATTGCCTCCGAGGACCTCCTCTTATCCCCGTCGACATCCTCCTCATCAGAGGAGATGTGCAGCCCCTCCATATTCTCCTCAGCCATCTCCTCACCCCGTTGCAGCGCCAGGTTGTTAAGGGCGCAGCAGATCACAACAATGCATGACACCCTCTGTGGACGGTATTACTGGGCTTCACCTGTAATCTCATCTTCATCATCCCGATGGTCTGCTCCACCAGGTTGCGAGCTGCAGCATGAGCCTCATTACAGCGTCTCTCTGCTGCAGTCTGAGGCCGTTGCACGGGTGTCATCAGCCACAGCCCCTTGCCCCCGAGGAGCCAGCCCTGCAGCTTCTGTGGACCCTGGAAGGTGTCAGGGATTTGTGACTGACTGAGAATGTCGGAGTTGTGCAATCTCTCTGGAAACTGTGCGCACAACCACAGGATACGTTTATGGTGGTCGCACACCAGCTGCCCATTCAGTGAATGGAAGCCCTTGTGGTTGATGATGGAGATCTGAGCACCACATGAGTGTAGTCAATTGCACCCTGCTCCTGTGGGAAACCTGAGATCAGGGCAAATCCACTCGCTGGAGGAGTTGAGGACTATAAGGAGCTGGCACAAAAGAGGAGTTGTGGCCTGGGGCAGTGCAGCCATAATCTTATTGAATGGCGGGGAAGGCTTGAGGGGCTAAATGGGCTGCTCCTGCTCCTATTTCTTATGTTCTTATGTTGTCTTGCATCCTGGCTGTCCTGGCCCCAGGCGAAAAGCACAAAGTTGTGTGCCCTCACAAAGATGGCATCTGTGACCTCATGGTTGCATTTGTAGGTGGAGGCTTGAGAGATCCCACAGAGGTGACCTGTGGATTCCTGAAAGGAGCCACTGGTGTACGAATTGAGTGCCACGGTCGCTTTTACCGCCACTGGCAGTGGATGCCCTTCATATCCCCAATGGCGCCAAATTCTGCAGTAGCTGGCATCTGTGACCAACCAGTTCCCTAGACACTCTCAGTCTTCAGCAGCACTTGTTCTTGGTCATCTGCAAGGATGAAAGGTGGCGTCTATAGACCCTGCGTATCGCTAGGCACCGGCCTGCGATGGCTCACCATGGCTCTTGGGCGGCGAGTGCGGGAGCCCCAGCTTCCCCTTCTTCCTGAGGTTGCTGCTCCTGCCTCTGTGCAGCCAAGAGTCTCAGTCGCTCTCTCCTCCGTCTTCTTCATGCTCTGTATGCCATCAGGCAAACAGCTAGTTCACCAGGCTCCATCATCCTGATGTACTCCTCCTGCAGGATGAAAGAGAGAGACACGTGGTTAGTACAGATGTACTAAGAACTTGTCCTGGTTAAGTGTGACAGCCCTTTAATGCTTCCCGGAGAGTGCTGGCCACCACTTGGATGGTACACGGCCAGATTTAACGAGGAGATTGTACAACGTGTGCAGTCCAACTGCTGTGCAGTCTGCTAAAGTGCTCATGAAATTGCAATATGTGCTGGGAAAGGGGGGTGCGATGAGGGGAGAGCTCTGGAGAACTTGGTGACACTTTGATGCCTCTGCGTTCTTTGAGCAGGCAGATAAGCTAGGGGCCCGAACCTAATCACACCAATGTGGCTAAGCCTGAGCTGTCTCAGTTGCAGAGGAATGGTCACTTTACACAGGTTTCCCCAATGTGTGGCCACTTCCCTCGCCCACCCGACCTCCCCTCACCCCTAATGCTTGTGCGCTATATTCAACGACAGGGCTGCCCTTGCTCCCCAAACCCCCTGTCACCAGTCAGCTTAGAGACAGAGGTGCCCTTAACCACCAAGACCTCTGCCATCAGTCACCTCAACGGCAAGGCTGCACTTACCCCTTCTCCCCCCCACCCTCAGAAGTAATCTCAGAGGCAGGGCTCCACTTGCTGCCCACTCCTCTTCACACGCACAAATCGCCTCAGAGGCAGGGCTACACCTGCCCCCTACTCCCCCTCACAAGTCACCTCAGAGGCAAGGATGCATTTAACCCCAGACCCATCAGCGCCCCTGAAGCCTGCAAAGCAGCAGGCAACCCTTGTGAGCTCTGCAGAACGTTGCTGTGCACTGACCTCCAGCTCACCCAAAGTGCAGGCTACCAAGTGTACATCACCTCTGTGCTGTTGTGAAGCAGGTTGGTGTGCTTTCCCGCTGATGTGGACGGACAATCCAGTGGGGGTGCAAGAGCCTGGCGGGCGGCCTGGGAATGATCTGCTGATGTATTACAATGAGGTTCCCTGTGACAGATGGTGGGAAATGTGGCCCGCCATTGGAGGGTTGAGCGGACAATCGCAACATGCCTTCCCGCCGTTGTGAAACCGATCGCACCATATTGTCCGCTCATGCCACCTATCACGCCCGCCACCAGCAGGCACGGAAAATTCTGCCCAAAGATTAAATCCAGTTTTTCAGGTGCAGCTCAAGCATGCGTGCTGTGTTGAAGGCTGTCATCCACATGTGATTGTTACACAGTGGTTTAAGTGGATTTCCCGCTTGTCAAGATGCTATGTATGCTCCAGGGAAGCATGCTTCTGTGGTTTCTCCGCTACATTTGAAACCTTTGTCTTCTATGTGATGGAGGTCATGGATTCACAATGAGCCTAAGTGTTTGAAGCACTGGATGTTGCAGATATCAAAGACTCCTGAAACTGGACGCTGGTGGTGGATGAATAATGTGGAAGATCAGTGAAGGAGTGGTGAACATACATGTGGCATCATGCTGCACAGCTATTGGCACATATAATCAAATTTGATGGTTGTAGGTTTTAAGTCATTCTTCCCACTGGCATTCTTGGCATAGTGTGCATAGTTTGACTAGGCACAAGGTGGTGTTTTCTCCGACTCTTTGACAACCTCTCACACATATGTGTGGTCTAGGTTGTGAAGGACTCCTTAAGGTGTATTTGTGCACTATGTTGAGGCCAAGAGTTATAATGGTCGTGTTTTCAGCCATGTTAATGATGTAGCATAACGGAGTATGTTAGACTAAGTCCCATTAAAGGTCAACTGTTAACAGTCTGTGATGTTATGGAAGGAAGTGATACACTCATGTGATCTGCGACTTGAGGAGAGTAAGCATGGTCGGAAACAAGTGTAGCATGTTCTCATAACTGTAAATATGTTACAATAAAGTTAGAGTGTTCTGGAGCCACCAGTCTTTGAGAGTTTATTGAAACTACTCCAAACCAACAACACAACAGTATAGATGACACTAACTTTCAGCATGTGCTGTTGGTTTTCTCTTTTGTTGGGGGTGGGCATTTGTCTGAAGAAGTAAAAGGTTAATTCTGTGGACTGTTTGACATATCAAGTGCCTTGGAAAATCCGCTCTGTATTATGAAACTCCTGGCAATTACCCCCTCCTGTAAGCAATCGGCCAGGGGTGCATGGGCTAGCCTCTCAGGTGGTCTCCCATTGCTGTCCTCTTTATCCTAATGTCGTTTCTATTACCCCGGATGAATGCCTCCTCCTCTTCCTCCTCATCTTTCTCATCATTCTTCTCCTCAGATTACCTAACTATAACACCAGCTCCGTACCCTCTAGTTGTAGGTCCCTGCCATATTGTGCAACATGCAGCACATGATGACTATTCTGGAGATCCTTGCAGGGGCTTACTATATTGATCCTCCAGAACAGTCAAAGCATCTAAAACGCATCTTCAAAATGCCAATAACCTACTCAGTGGTGTTGCAGATCAGCACAGGGCTGTTATTGTACTGCTTTTTGTGATTTGTACACCTAAAGGGGATCATCAGCTACCTCCTTAAGTGTACCACTTGTCACCCAGAAGCCAACCGCAGACCTGTGTTGAGTTCTGAAAAAGCCGAGGCACCTCCAAATTCCCCGGTATAAATGATTCATGGCAGCTTCCAGGATAATGTGCACATACATGCAGGAATACCTTGGTGTGGTCACACACATAGAACCTTAGAATCATAGAAAAGTTACCAACCAGACATTCAAGGAATGGAAAGATTTCCTGTTTATTGAAGGTGTAAGGCCAATTACTTGGTGCCCTTATGGTAATGTGGGTGCAGTCTATAGGCCCCTGTACTTGAGGGAAGCCTGCTATTTTGTGTCTGTGCCAACAGACCCGTTGGAACATTTATGTGCTCCCCTGAGCAAAGAAGACAAAGAACTTCTGATGAAAGGTCACAGACCTGTTAACATTGTCTTTCTCTCCACAGATGCTGATTGAACTGCTGACTATTTCCAGCATTTTCTGTGTTTATGTTAGCATTGAACTTGGCTCATATTACATGAATCCTCATGACTGCCTGAAATTACCCATGTCATAAAGTCTAAGTGTGTTCAAAACCTTTATAGTTACAGACAGAGCAGCATGGACAGATGATTGTGGCAGCAGGTCCCTCCTGAGCTAGCTGGCACAGGTCCATTATCTTTTTGTAGCACATAATTTCACAAACGTCCTCATAGCTCCTGTGTTGCCTGTTATATTTTGTGAATTTTCTTTAAATGCAGCCTCACTCTTCTGCTATGCCACCCTGGTAATGGCACAGAAAGAAATGTTCATAGAGAATGATATATTTGCTCCTGGAAACCCTTCACTATGGGTAAGGATATTAAAGGTTCCTAAACAAAAACAGAATTACCTGGAAAAACTCAGCAGGTCTGGCAGCATCGGCGGAGAAGAAAAGAGTTGATGTTTCGAGTCCTCATGACCCTTCAACAGAACTGAGTGAATATTAGGAGAGGGGTGAAATATAAGCTGGTTTAAGGTGGGGGAGGGGAGGACAGAGAAGTTGGGGGGTGGTGTGGTTGTATTAAAGGTTCCTGGTGATCTCTCATCTGCACAAATAGTAAAAAACAAGGAGCCTGATTTTTGAAAACTGGTGGAAATTGCTCCTGCCCCAATTTGCTGTGCACCCTGCAGAAGGCATGTAGTAAAATCACCTCATAAAGAGTAACTGTAACAATGGAGATTTGTGATGTATGTTTTGCTTTTTTGTAAAAATTGCTTCTCAATCAACATGTTCGATTAAAACCTACTGCTCCTCAAGTGTACTGAAAACGCACAGAACTATTTTTCTGTTCCATAGTATAATATAATCAAGTAATTAAATGGTATGTGCATTATCTTAATGGTACACAGTCTAGGAAGTCAATTTATCTAATTTAGAGACAGCATATTCTTCAAGTTTTCTGAGGAGAAAAAGTGCTGATCAGCCTTTGACTGCAGCTTGGCCATATGCCATGTTGGAAATGAAATGTGATTCTGATTCAGCCTGATGGATGGTCACCACAGCAGTTCATTTCCCCTGGAGTCTTCTGTTTTTACCAGCCAACTTTGCATTCTGCTGCAGTAACCAATCCTTTGGACATGGTAAATCATAGCACGACAAAAAATACTGTTACAGTCCATTACCAAAAAATGACAAGGCTACAATCTTTTCAGAGAACATAACATAAATAAAAAATATAACATTGTGCATTTTCAATGTTGTTCCTGTTTTGGGGGCAAAAATATATCCCTAAGAGCTATGATGCGATGAAATGACTAGGCTTAAACAGATTGAATAATAAAATAACTTCTAACAAATATTCAAGAACAAAACTTGTTCATGAGTCAAACTCTGCACATGATATATGATGTAAAGAACAGTATTTTAAATGTCAAAGTACTTTTTATAACTAGGTAGATATAGATATGATGGGCAATTGGACTCATGACTAACAACAATTTTTAACTTGGAAAAGTCGTGTTAAGCAGGTGGACAGGTAAATGCTGAGCATATGTGCACTTTTCAAGGAAAAAATACTAAAGCTGGTGGAAAAAAAAAATTGACCATTCTACTGAGAAATCTCAAAAAGTTCCCAGTCAATGTGGTAGAGTGATAACTTGCATAAGGGTGAAGGGTGTATTTCTAGGAGAATTAACCATGGGCGGAATCTTCTGGTCCCACCAGCAGTGGGAAACATGGTGGGCAGGGGAAATTAATTTGGTGGGGAACCCTTTTGCATGCATTAACATGTCATGCATGCTCATTAAAAGGCCACCTCACTAGAATTAAATTCCCCCATCAAATTAAGTTCCCCGCCAGCGGGAAATTAGAATGCTCACTTTTAGGAATGTATTTAAGTGGTGTGCACCTGTCGAGCTTGACTTCTTCGAGGACTTTGAGGTCAATAGCTGCTGCTTTCACCTTCTTGGGGGCCGCTCATAACTTCAGCCGGTAGCACAGGCTGCATCAAGGCCGGAAACAGAAGGCAGTCAAAGTGGGTGGGGTTGGGGGTATAATGGAGTGAAGGCTGGTTGGGAGAGGCAAACTAAGTGGGTAAGGGTGGAGCGAAGCTTGGATACAGGAAGCAGGCTAAATGAAGAAAGGTGTGGGACACTGTCCAGGGGAAGGGGAAGGGGAAAGGGAAGGGGATTTGGGGGGGCGGAGGGAGAGAGACTATTCAGGGATGGGAGTGGAGAGACAGTGTCCAGGGAGGTGGGGGAGAGACTGTTTGAGGAAAGGGCAAAGAAAGTGTCCTAGAGTGTAGTGTCGGTGCTCTTGGCAGGGTCCTGGGGGTTGAACTGAGGGTACTGATCAGAGGAGGGAACAGTCAGAGTTGGGGTCAGGGGGGAGTGGGATGTGATAGTGTGGCAGATCCAGGGTGAAAGTCTGGTAGGTGAAGGTTTCATTAGTTGGGCAGGGAGGTGAGGGGGGGGTGGGGGGTGTGGGTGGGGAGGCAGTGTAAACAGATGGCTCAGATAATGTGAGGGATCAGGGTAGGCATGAGGACAATAACGGGTGTCTACTGTGAGGGGAGGGAAGGCATGTGGAAGTGGATCATGATAAGGTCCAGGGTAAAGTGCGGAGGTTCAAGGGTGACAGATGGGAGAGGAATGGTGATATTGGGTGGGTCAAGGGGGAAGTCGGTGGGTGACAATGGGAGGGTGGAATGTGGTGGAGCAAGTTTGAAAGGTAATGCACACTATTTTTCAAATCTGACTTTGACAATGCAATTACCCAGAAGGAAAAAACATTAAGAACTGGGAAATAACAATACTGGTCCGAACTGGTCTTGTATACATTAAAATGGAACACCAGTAAAAACTGGGAAATAAGAGTACTGATCCGAACTGTTTTTTCCTTCCCAGTAGTCAGTAAGGGTGATCCTCATTGTTTGAGGAGGGTCTTTTCAGTTGGGTGGAGCTCGTGTCCAACTAAAGAGGCACTCTAATAATTATGAGGCAACTGGATGTCAACCATGCTCAGTTGTGTTCTCCTCATTATGGTGAAGCCCACACGGCAGCAGGATTGTTCCTGACTCATGGGTCTCATAACATCCAGATTCCAGCGAGGTGTGGAATTGCCATTCACCCTGTGCCATTTGCTGCCATCAGAGGCAGGGATGAACGGATTGAGGGAGGTGGGATGTCTCCAAGGGGCCTGGCTGGTGTACAGTGGCCAACTCGTGTCTCCAAACCTCCATCCTCGCGGGTGAATGGTCATATCTGACAAGGCTCATGTGGTTAATCTCTCTATGATGGCATGGCAATGGTCTTTCTATGGAGTCTCGAGAGTAATGGAGGCAAGCGGAGGAGTGCCAGACAGACGCTTCTAGCACATGGCTCTCATCATCCCGGTCAAAGAGCAATGTCTCCATGTTCAGTCGTGTATGACAGGAGGAATGCTCATCTCTGGTCCTCCAGGATATCCTTCACCTTCACCTATATGGAGACCAGGCAGAAGGCTTAGCACTGGTTTGCTGGCTTTGAGATGGAGTGAAATCTGTAAAGGATATGTTCACTAAATTTATTACTTCAATGAATTCACAGATCCACTCAGGTGTCAATGATTCAAGCTCCAGGCAACCCTACCTTGGCACTGGCTCTCATCCAGATGAGCAGAAGGGGAGCTCATTGCCGGTTGGCACAGGGCCAGCAGGAGCAACAGCCTGAGCAACAAGAGACAGCGGGGTCTCAACAAAGTCAAGATGCTGGTGAACTGGGTCGACGGCAATTCCAAGCTTTGGCCTGACCATGGGTGTTTTGCAGGCAGCGCACCTATCTACAAATAAGTGAAAGGCAATGCTGGAAGTACATTCCAATGTCCCAGCATGTGGTTGCTCGCATCTGGCAGCTTCTCCACGATGATCTGTGACTGCAAGTACTTAGAGGGAATCCCATGCCAGTGGCACTGAAGGTCACCACTGCCTTGAATTTATTTGCCAGTGGCTCCTTCCAGGACTCCACTGGGGACCTCTCAGCACGTGCATACGGGAGGTCACAGATAACTTGTTTAGGAGAGTGCACCATTTTGTCCAATTCTCCCTGGATCCTGAAAGCCAGGCTGCAAGATCATTGGGTTTTGAAGCAATCTCAGGTTTCCCGCAAGTGCAGGGCACATTTGACTGCACACATGTGGCTTGAGAGCTCCCTGGCAACAGCCAGCCACAAAATCAATAGAAAAGGATTTCAATCTTTGAACATGCAGCTGATATGTGACCACAGAAGGCAAATCCTGCAAGTTTGTGCTTGGTTCCCAGGGACCTCTCATGGTGCCTACATACTGACCATCTTCCAGGTGCCACAGTTTTTGAAGGACGTCAGCAATTATAGGGCTGGCTGCTTGGGGATGTGGGATACCCCCAGAAGACCTGGCTGATGACATTAGTTCGCCATCCACAGAATGCTGCTGAGGAGCTGAGGAGAGCTGCAATGATGCACATACCTCCACCAGATCTGTGATTGTGCATTTTCTTGAGACCCCACTGCCTCTTGTTGCTCAGGCTGTTGCTCCTGCTGGCCCTGTGCCAACCAGCAATGAGCTCCCCTTCTGCTCATCTGGATGAGAGCCAGTGTCAAGGTAGGTCTGCCTGGAGCTTGCACCATTGACACCTGAGTGGATCTGTGAATTCATTGAAGTAATAAATTTAGTGAACATATCCTAAAGATGAGGTTCAAATGTTTGGACTACCTAGGTAGGGCTCTCCAATACTCACCACAGAGGGAGTCCCTGGTCATCATTGTCTGCAGCATCCTGTGCAACCCCGCGCAACAGAGGGGTGATGTCTTGGCTGAGGAAGACATGGAGGAATGGAATGTTTCCTCTGATGATGGGGACAATGAAGGGGATGGAGCTGATGAGGGCTAGACTGCAAATGAGTCACGAACAAAGGTCTTAGCAGGAGTACGATGTGACAGACAGGCCCGTGCCTATTTGATAGCAACCAAATTCCAGGCAGCGTAAGCTGCTGACATATTTGTTGAACTTTCTGGTTTTCTATCCTCTGCTGGCTGGAAGGCCCCAGTACCTTATTGGTTACAGACATTATTTTTCTCTAATGTACCTTTCTTTATGATAGCTGTATTAAATTGCACTAATTACTGTCTGCACCGATGCAGGTTTGATCCTTTGCATGCACCAAACTGCAGAGCCATGATACTAAATGCACTCGCTGGAACCTGTGCAATGCTCCATTCTCCTGTGACCTCAGGCACCTGTAAGTAGCATTGTGGTTTTACCCATGCCCTCACCAAGTCCATGTGCATGGCAACTTGGAAGTAATCTCAGGTCTATACTCAGTAGGGATGCACTCATGTTACCTTGATGACTGCTTCCAAATAGGGGCCAATCTGGCAGAGAGCTCTTTCAGGCATAACCAGATAGAGGAGCTGCATAAGAACACCATTTGGCCCCTCAAGATTGCTCCTCCATGCAGACTGATCAGGGAAGATTGTGTTCCTACCCCCGATCGCCACTTGCCCAAAGTAAACCCATATCCCTTGACATCTTTATCATGTCAGGAGATTCAGGGTTTCTTTGTAGTCCATTCACTGAGAGTTCCTCACCTGCATTAGGTCTTGCTGAGGTGCAACCACTCCAGACCCTCCAATCACAGACACTCCCACAATTCTCAGCCCTAGATGGTCTTAGCATTAGTGCTAGACTGTGATCTGTCATTGTGGATACACCAGCCAAGGTAAACCTGTTTCCTGTGTAGACCTCGCAGAGCCCTGCTAGAGCTTCAGATGCTTCACATGGATAGCTTCACAGTCCTCGGTACAGTCCAGTACATAGGCCCATCTACTCTCTCTCTCCATATTTACTACAATCCTGGTCCTTCAATAAATAAAGCAAAATACTGCAGATACTGGAAATCTGAAATAAAAGCAAAAGTGCTGGAAAAACTCAGCAGGTCTAACAGCATCTGTGGAGCGAGAAACAGAGTTAATGTTTTGAGTCTAATATGGCTCTTCTTAGGAACTGAAGAGAAGTGGAAAAGTGATGGGTTTTATGCGGTTGAGAAAGGGCGACGAGACAGGTAGAGCAAAATACAAGGACAGGGATAGGTCAGAGGGCGAGGGAGATTAAATGACAAAGATATCATGGAACACAGGACAAAAGGAATGATAATGATAGCATTAAAGACTAGAACTTTGGTCTAGAGTAGGTGTTAATAGCAGAATAAAGGTTAGCACTGTCTGAAAGTAAAATAGCAGAATGTGTTAATAGCAGAAAAAGGGTCAGCGCTGCCTGAAACCAAAAACATGAGATCAAGATACAGATTGACACTTGGGGAAAAAAATTCAAAATGGAGGACAGAGTTCATGGTCTGAAGTTGCTGAACTTAGTGTTGAGTTCAGAAGGCTGTAAAGTGCCTAATCAGAAGATGAGGTACTATATCTTCAGCTTGCATTGGGCTTCACTGTAACATTGTAGCAGGTCGAGGACAAAAATGTAAGCACGAGAGCAAGATGGTGAATTGAAGCAGCAGAAGGCCAGGGTCATGTTTGCAGACTGAGCGAAAGTGTTCCATAACACAGTCACAGAGTCTGCATTTAGTCTCCCTAGTGTAGAGGAGACTGCATAATGAGCAGTGAATACAGTAGACTGAATTGAAAGAAGTATGAGTGATTTGCTGCTTCACCTGGAAGAAGTGTTTGGGGACTTGGATGATGAGGCTGGAGGAGGTAAAGGGGGAGGTGTTACATATCCTGCGATTGCATAAGAAGGTGCCATGGGAAGGGGATAAGGTGTTGGTGGTGATAGAGGGGCGGACCAGGGTGTCATGGAGGGAACTGTCCCTTCAGAATGCTGACAGGGGAGGGAAGTGGAAGATGTGTTTGGTGGTAGCATCATGCTGGAGTTGGTGGAAATAGTGGAGGATGGTCCTTTAAATACAGGGGCAGGTGGGGTGAAAAGTGAGGACAAGGGAAACCCTATCATGGTTCTGGGAGGGAGGGGAAGAGTTGAGGGCAGAAGTACAGGAGATAGGTCAGACACAGTTGAGGGCCTGTCAACCATAGTAGGGAGAATCCTCAGCTGAGGGAAAAGGAAGACGTAGGGAGGTCAGAAGTGCCATTGTGGAAGATAGCATCATTGGAACACATGTGAGGGAGGTGGAGAAACTGGGAGAATGGAATGGAGTCCTTACAGGAAGCAGGATGTGAGAAAGTGTTGTCGAGGTAGCTGTGGGAGTCGGTGGGTTTGTAATGATTATTGGCCTATCCCCAGAAATGGAGACAGGGAAGTCAAGGAAGGGAAGTATTGGAGATTGTCGATGTGAAGGTGAGAGCAGTGGAAACTGGAAGCAAAATTGATTAATTTTTCCAGTTCCAGACAAGAGCATGAAGTGGCACCAATATAGTCATTGATGTACCAGAAAAAGATTTGGGGGAGGGGAACTGATTAGGACTGGAACAAGGGATGTTCCACGTACCCCACAAAAAGACATAGTCACATTTTTATTTGGAAGAAGTAAGACAAGTTAAAGGAGAAAATGTTCAATGAGAGAATAAGTTCAGCTAGATGACATCAGGGCAACAGCAGCAGGAGATGCAATGACTTAAATGAACGCATTTTCAGAGGTCAGAACATGATGAGCTCCAAGTAATGGCTTGCATGATACATGGCCAGGTTGCACACTCACAAATCATGGCCACTGCTTAATCATGCACATGTGGGATTATTGAATAATCACTATATTGATAATGTGAGAGAAGTGAATCTACAGAAGATCATTATTGGACGCTGATTGGTACCCAAATTCCACATCCTTAAATGCCCACAACCATTGAAGCAACTAGCAGCAAGATGGAATCCAGGACACTCCCAAACTGTGCAAGTGAACATATATTTCCAAGTGGCAAAACTATCTACAATTGTTGTACGCCTGTGCCACCTGTGTGCCTTCAATACTTAATCTCTCGTTGCCTACTGCTATGTCTGGGTGTAGCCCAATATCCTCAGCTGAGGTGGAAGATTTTGCCCTATAAGGCAATGCATAATATTCTGTCCTTGTTGGTGAGGCCTCAATTAGAATACTGCATCCAGTTTAAGTTTCTTCACATGGCAAATGATATTATGGCCTTGGATATGATGCAGAGGAAGACCACAAGACTAATATACAATTTTCAAATCATCTTAGTTACCAAGATTAGTCAGGGCTTAGACTCTACACACTACAAAAACATAGTTTTATAGATTTAATCAAAGATTAATGATGATGAAGGTAATTGTGCTTGTGTAGATAGATTTCAATTAGATAGTTTAGGGACGACCAATGGTCATAATCTGAAGTTATGTAAATACAGAGCTAGGTTAGATGTTCTCAGGGCAAGGTACTTCCCTTTGCCCTGCCTGACAGTGACAGGTCCTTCTTCTCAGTTGCCTCAATTGCCAGGAAATAGGCGGTGTTGCTTGCTGCATCCATTCTCCACACCCATCTCTGCAGAAACATTGAACAAATACATGATTGAACATAACCCTTCCATTCTCAAGCTAGGGAGTCACTATGAAGCCCTTGGATTGCCCTCATTCCAGGCATTCCATTCCCAGATCATTCCTTGCAGCTGTAGCACAGCCTGAAGTATCAATGGAAGTTCATCACACCCATTATCACCCCACCTCCGCCAAAGGCCCCAGGCATGACAGCACTATCACAAAGGGGTTTGGATCTGGATGAGTGCAGCCAGGCACTAGTGGTCTCAGTTAGGGCTCTATCAGACTGACTCCTTTGGATTAGACTAGAGCCAAACCTTGCACTAATGTAATGACTGTAATCAGGGAGGTGTGTAAAGCCTGGAGCTTTCAGCTCCACGATGTGGAGGTCTTTGGGGCATTAGGCATATGCACTTTGCCATTGTCCAGTTTACAGTTGGATCCTTCTGAGATCTGCATTTTCTTATGATAGAGACAAATGGTCATTGGAATACAATCACAATATGGTCCCAAGGTAGAATGGACTGTTGAAAAAATGCGCACCATGAGTTAATGTGCCAAAACCCTTCAATTGGCATTTTAGTCTTCCTAATATGCCTCAGCAGTTCTCTCTATTTGGTTACGCAGAAATTAGTAAGGTTCCTCTTCAATTGGCCCAAAGGTGCAGTAGTCAACTACTCCCACTAGCCTATAGACCCCTCTCGACAATATTTTTTATACATTATTTTTCTGCTGTACCATTGGATTGGCTTGCAAAATGACGGTGCTCAGGTATTATTATTATGTAACCAGCTTTCAACCCTCCCCTGTGACTCCCATTGTGCTAGAAGAGCATAATACGCAGGTTACCCTCGCTCTGATCACTCTCCTTCCTCCCTCTCTAATCCTGGATCCAATTGTGATATTGTTAAATCTTAGTCCTCCCACTGAACCGTTTGATGTTGATTTCCTAATGCCCCATGTCGACCTGACCCCTCCCCATCCTGAGGCCCTGTGCAGATTGACTCACCGAGACCCACCCACCCCCATGAAACCATTGAGCATCCCCCATCTACAGGCTGCAGATGCATCCCCTGACCGTGACTTCGCCCTCTGAGGTCCAGTACCAATCCAACAACCCCCAGGACCAACATGTGTAAGGGACAGGCCATACTCTGAACACCATGCTGGGCATGACTAACGCAGGGTGGACAGGCCCTCCCCCTCCCTGTACTGGCCCAGGACAGGCTTGCCAAGCACAGCCCTCTAAATTGTTGCACAATTGCCCAGGACAGTCTCTGCATTTGGCTCTGATCACTAATTGCACAGGACACTCTATGCTTTCTGGCCCTGACTAACTGTCCCCTCCCCCCAGTCTTGTGTCTCTGTGCACCATTCCCCATGGGGAAGAGGGGATTCCAGCGAGCTGGATTTTTAATGTGTATTCGTGATATTGCAAAGGCAGTGCCCGATATGGTACGGTGGGCTGACAAACCCACCATGAAACTCAGGAGTGGAACATTTCCAACTATTTTTACGCAGGTGGGAAACTGGCTTTTGGCCACACTTTTAAATTTACCTGTCCTACTCGCCATGATGCCCACCACTGGCAGGAGCAGAAAAATACCACCCAGTGCCTCTTGGCTCATGACACTTTCATAGAGTCTAGACACTGCACCATATAAAGAGTTGATCAAAATTATTTGGAATTTTGATAAGGGAAATGGGAAACAACTAATTCCATTGGTCGGTGAATTTGTGTTGGAGGACAAAAAAAAATCATACTTTACCGAATAGCAAAAGGGCAGCTTAGGAGAAATACTTTTACATCAGAAAATGGGAGTTGTAATGTTCTGTGTTTCTATAAGAAATTCAATTTTTATTTTTGAACTTAAAGTTGTTTTTGCACAGAGATAAATCTCAGTTGCATTTGGTTCTATTTCCACTGCAGATATACTCTGTATCAGTGGAAGACAAAAATGTTTCTCATTACATCAAAAATATTGCTCAGCCATCTTTCTCCTGAGTCACGATGAGTCTTCCAATTGCTGCTGTGGGAGAAGAATTCAATCATGGTTGCACTGAGGTATAAGGTTAGTGTTGCAAGCAAAGGCTACTGACACATGACTGAAGAGCTGAAAGTACTGTAGTTTCTTAATTATAAACTGAAATTTGATTGAATGTAGAAAATATTTGGAACTGTAGGCTGCAGGGTGAACAATGAACTCAGATGTTACAGAAGGAATATAACAGGATAATTTCCTTATTCACAATGGTAGACAATCATGCACAGTGCCTTTAAGTATAATCTGGATTCAGGCCTATTGAATCAGGGTGACTATACCAAACCTCAAGATCTCTGCCTTCCTCCAATTTTGACCTCTTGTACATTCACCTATTTAATTGCACCATCATTGGTGGCCATGAACCTTCAGCTGCCTAGGCCAAAAGCTCTGGGATTCCCTCCCTGAAACTCTCATATTTTAATAATGTAAGAGCTGAAGAAATTGGAGCAGGAGTAGGCCATTCAGCCCTTTGAGTCTGCTCTGCTACTCATGACTGATCCGATCGTGGCCTCAACTCCACTTTCCTGCCTGTGTCCCAGGACCTTGACTCGTTTGTAGGTCAAAAATCTGTCTAACTCCGTGTCACGACCACATAAAAAAAGGTTTCCTTAAAGCGGTTTGTGTGCTAAGAACTTGTGCGTATGTGTGCGCATGCACGTTAGTCCCCTTTTAATTTATGAGGGGTTCAATTTAAACATAAAAACTACTGCTGAAAGTTACTTATAAGTAAAAAGTGATAAAGTTATTAACTAAAATACAGATACAAAGATTAAAATGCAGATAAAGAAAAAAGGAGATACGTAATGATGAGATTTCAAATCAGTCTTTGAGATATCATTGCAGGACTGTTGCTTGAATTCTTTCTGAAAGGAAGGAGTTGAAACTCAAGGTTAGGTTTAGCAGCTGTGATGGCTTCTGTAGTTGAAGAATTGCAGGTGGATTCAACAAGCACAACAGGTCCTGGGAGTGAGTGAGTGAAGGCTCCTGTTTTCACTTTTGTAATTCTGCAGGTGGTTGCTCTTGATGGCTCGATTTAGTACAGCGGTTTGATAGTGGTTTCTGGCTACCTTGCTCATTCTCTCCCTGTTGAGAATCAGCTTCTTTTTCAAGGGGTCTCTCTCACGATGTTCAAGATGGTTCTGCACACAAAATAGCTGTTCACAGCTAGAGTTTATACAGTTCCAAAATTTAAAATGGTTGCTATCCCAGAGTGTCGAATCATGCTTCAATGTTAGGCATTGGATTAGTCTGGGGGAGGCAAAGTCCCAAACATTGTCTTTTTAACTGAGGAAATTAACCTTTTAAAAGTCTCAGCCATTAACTTCAATGGTTCATATTCTCCCAAGTTTGAGATAAGAAAAAGCTATTCATACTTCCAAGGAAACCACAATGAATTTCTGTTTACCCCTTGTGGAAATGCGAATTAAATTTCAAATGTCTTCACAGGTCTGGATATGTCTACCTACAATCCACTTGGAGCTTTCTGGAAGCTCAACCACATTGTAGGGGAAAAGGTCAACTGACTTTTGGCAGCCATATTTAAAATTTCTGGTGTCCATTTAAAAAGGAAGATTAGCTTTCTTACAAAATCTACAATATCATAACTACACATTTGTGAGACTCGGCCTTGAATATATTCAATGACCCAGCATCCACTGCTATCTGGAATAGAGAATTCCAAAGATTAACAACTCAAGAGAATAAATTTCTTCTCATTCCCATTCTAACTTCCTTATTCTGAAACTGTGCCCCCATTCTAGGTTCCTCACACATGAAACATCCTCTCAGCCTCTACCCTGTAAATCCCCCTCAGAATCTTTTTGTTTCAAAAAGATCACCTCTCATTCTTCTAAACTCCAATGAGTATAGGTCCAATCTGTTTAACCTTTCCAAATAAGCCTACCTCTTCATCCCAGAAATCAACCTAGTGAACCTTGTCTGAACTGCCTCCAATGCAAGTATATTTCTTCTTAAATAAGGAGACCAAAAATGAACGCAATACTCTAAGCTTGGTCTCAACAATGGAAGATACAGGTGTAGCAAGACTTCCCAACTTTTATACTCCATCCCTCTTGCAATAAAACCCAACATTCCATTTCACTTGCTAATTAGTTTCTTGTACTTGCATCCTAACATCTTGTGACTCATGTACAAGGAGAGCAAGATCCCTTTGAACTATAGCTTTCTGCAGCCTTTCTCCATTTAAATAATATCCTGCTTTTCTATTCTCCCTACCAAAGTGGGCAATCTCAAATTTTCCCACATTATACTCCATCTGCCAAAATTTCACCCACTCACTTAACCAACCTACATTCCTTTACAGACTGTGTGTCTTCCTCACAATTTGCATTCCTACCTGTCTTTGTATCATCGACAAATTTAGCTAGTATACAGTTGGTGCCTTCATTCAAGTCATAAATAGTTGAAGCCCCAGCACTGATTCATTTGGCACCCCATTAGTTATAGTTTGCCGACCTGAAAATGTCCCATGTATCGCGACTCTTGAGGCGGAATTTTCTAGTATCCCCTGAGGCAGGTTTAATGGCAGGCCGGGGGATGGGGGGGCAATGCGGTGGGAGCCAAAAATCAGTTTCACGCCAACTTAAAATGGCAGTGGGATCATGCGCTCCCGCCTGTCGTGACAGGTCGTCATTCCCGCCAGAGGCAGGGGCGAAACGGTTTTGCATCCCGTTAATGGGATGCAGATGAAGGCCGGGCCAGGATCCATTGCCCTTTTCCAATCATCTACGCCGCTAGTGGGTTTTCACCATAGTCCAGAACACATCGGGACCAACATGGAGTGCAAATGCAGCACTTACCTGAAGAAGGTCTGGTGCAGCTTGTGGAGATTGGGATGGAGGCCTCCAGAGACCATAGACCCTGGAACACCACATGCAGCAGTGGGTGGGTAGAGCATCAACCATGTGGATCAATTCAGCACAGCTTCTTCCAGGGGGTGGATCTGCAAGCTGCAGGAAGTACTGGTGGGTGGCGAGGGGCTGTGCCAGGGGGACAGGGAGGGAGGGGGGTGCTGGGAACAGAGGGGGATTCGAAGGGTAGGAGAGCAATGAAGAGGCCTAGAGGTGAGCGGGGGAGTTTGGGGGTGATAGGGGAAAGAGAAATGGTAAAATAGGTGAGCTGGTATAGAGTGGGAGGGTGGGAAGGGCTGTGCTGGAATGTGGGATGGAAGGAGATGTTCAGGTGTGAATAGGCATGGGGGGGGTAGTGTTTATGTAGGAATGAAAGGGTCATGGGGGGGTGCAAGTCTGAATGGGCATGCAGGGGGGAAAGGGGTTCAGACAAAGTGTCTGCAGTGTCAGTTGATGAATCCTGAGGGGCATACTGAGGGAATTGGTGATAGGAAGGGATGGTAGGGGTTAAAGGGGGCAGTGGGAGCCAATAGGCTGGGAGGATGAGGGTTTGGCAGGTGAAAGGGTATCAAGGGTTGTTGGAGGGGATACAGAAGGAGAAGTGGATTCAGGGCGAGTTTTGGAAAAATGAGGGGGCGCAGATCTACTGTGATGGGGTGGACTCTTCGGGAGGATAGGGGGATGGCGACATTCACCAGCACATGAGGAGGTCAAATGTTGCACTCCGGGGTGACAGGGGGAGGGGTAAATGGATTCAACTGCACCTGGGAGATAGCAAAAACCATGGCTGCTCGAAACTATGCAGAGCCTCATGGTGAAGTCTCAAGATGCTGATGGGAGTTGGGTTGTTGGGTCATCAGGGTTGGATGAAGATGTTGGTCACCCCAACTGGACAACCCAGCATGTAGTACTTACAATTTTAGGGCATTAGTACAGATGGGCATGCAAAGGGAAACAGCCTGCCTGTGTGAGAGACTTCTTGCACATGGCTTGCAAGGGCCCTGGCAAAGAACTTTGCCTCCCTGAACATGCATGATTCTGGAGGACAGCCTGGAGTGTGCCTTGGAAGATGTTGTGGTTGGGGTGGGTGGGTGGGTGAGGGGGTGCGGGTGGCAGGGCAACGCACAGGCTTAAGGATTACATTGCAAATAAATCCACATCAGACCTCATTAAAGTGCAAGTGGGACCATATTTACAAAAGTGTTATAAGGTTTACAATCCTAGTGCACCTGTGCAACCACATGTGAAAACAAAACTTCTTAATCTTGCCGTCCCTACCGCTTCTTCTAGGTGCTCCCCTGACATCCGCAACAGGGGTAGGGGCAGCCTGCTGACCAGTCTGCCCTGTTGCCTTGGATGATGTCGGTGGCCGTCCTCTCCAGACCCGAGGCCTGGAAGACCCCAACTTACGTCGGCAGTCCTGCTGTGGGGCAACTGCTCCCTCTGCGGTCACAGAGGATGAAGCTGAAGGTCACAGCCAAGGGGGATTTCGAAGGGCCGGACACCCTTAGAGAGTCCTGACTGGAGGTCCCAGGTGTGTCCAATGGCGGTTCCTCCTCTCTTTGGGTATCTAAGGGCCCCCGTCTGAAAAGGGACATCTAGGAGGGAGGTTGAGGTGCCCAGTCCTCCTGTCGCATAGCCACAGCAAAAGCTCACCCATGGCTACAGTTCCCACCCCCGCCCCCTGGACTTAGTCCCGGAATGGAAAATTCCACCCTCTTTCCTGTTAGCCGATCCTCTATCCATGTTAATATATTAACCTCAACACCATGAGTTCTATCTTATGTAGTAACCATTTATGGTGCCTTATTGAATACCTAGTCTAAGAGGAATGAAATCAAACAGACCTCCCAGCATCGGAAATGACAATGACAAGGTCAGTTCTGTTGACCTTGCAAAGTCCTCCTTAGTAACACCCGGGGGCTTGTGTCAAAATTGGTAGACCTGTCCCACAGACTACTCAAGTAACAGCCTGACATAGTCATCCTCATGGAATCAAACTTTACAGATAATGTCCCAGACACCACCATCACCATGCCTAGGTTTGTCCTAAACCAAATACAGGACAGATGGGGCAGAGATGGTGGCACAGTGGTAACCAGTCGGGAGGGAGGTGCTCTGGGAGTCCTCAGCATCAACTCCCGACCCCATGAAGTCTCATAGCATCAGGTCAAACATGAGCAAGGAAACCTCCTGCTGATTACCATGTACCACACACCACCACCCCCCACTCCCCCCCACCCTGCTCAGCTGATGAATCAGTGCTCCCAGTGCTCCTCCATGTTAAACACCACTTGGAGGAAGCACTGAGGGTGGCAAGGGCACAGAATCTAGTCTGGGTGGGTGACTTCAATGTCCATCACCAAGAGTGGCTCAGTAGCACCACTACTGACCGAGCTGGCCAAGTCCCACAGGGCATAGCTACTAGACTGGGTCTGCGCAAGTGGCGAGGGAACCAACCAGAGGGAAAAACATACTTGACCTCATGCTCTCAAACCTGCCTGCCACAGATGCATCTGTCCATGACAGTATTGGTAGGAGCGACCACCGCACAGTCCTTGCGGAGACGAAGTCCTGTCTTCACATTGAGTTCATCCTACATCGTGTTCTGTAGCACTTCCATTGTACTAAACGGGATAGAGTTCAAACAGATCTAGCAACTCAAGACTGGATACCTATGAGGTGCTATGGGCCATCAGCACAACAGAATTGTACTCAAGCACAATCTGTAAATTCATGGCCCAGTATATCCCTACTCTACTATTACCACCAAGCCAGAGGATCAACCCTGTTACTTAAAGAGTGCAGGAGGGTGTGCTAGGAGCAGCACCAGGCATACCTAAAAATGAAGTGTCAATCTGGTGAAGCTACAACACAGGACTATGTGCGCACCAAACAGCATAAGCAGCAAGCTACATCCTGTCATGAATGCTGCAGGAGATCCTCAGGGTAGTGTCCTCAGCCCAACCATCTTCAGCTGCGTCATCAATGACCTTCCTTCCATCATAAAGGTCAGAAATGCGGATGTTTGCTGATGATCACAATGTTCAGCATCATTCACGACTCCTCAGATGCTAGAACAGTCCACGTCCAAATGCAGCAAGACCTGGACAATTTCCAGGCTTGGGCTGACAAGTGACAGGTAACATTTGTGCCACACCAATGTCAGGTAATGACCATTTCCAACAAGAGAGGATGTACCCATCACTCTTGACATTCAATAGCATTAGCATCACTGAATTCCCCACTATCAACATCCTGGGAGTTACTATTGACCAGAAACTAAACTGAACTAGCCATGTAAATAATGTGGCTACAAGAGCAGGTCAGAGGTTAGGAATCCTGTGGTGAGTAACTTACCTCCTGACTCCCCAAAGCCTGTCCACTATCTTCAAGGCAGAAGTCAGGAGTGTGATGGAATACTCCCCACTTGCCTGGATGAGTACAGCTCCACAACACTCAAGAGGCTTGACACCATCCAGGATAAAGCAGTCGCTTGATTGGCATCACATCCACAAACATTCACTCCCTCCACCACCGATGCACAGTAGTAGCAGTATGTACCATTTACAAGATTCACTGCAGGAACTCACCAAGCCTCCTTAGAAAGTACTTTTCAAACTCACATCCACCACCATCTTGAAAGATAAGGGCATGTAAAGAAAATATCATTTTTTTCCTGCTATTACTGTGGGGTACTGTAAAGCAGGCTTGTGAATGGCCATGTGAGATCTTGAGGGGTGGACTGTACAAAGACATACCTGTGAAAAGCAGCCTCTAGCCACCCCATAGAAGTGCTTGCTTGTTCCAGAAAGCAAGGTTTTGTTTTAGCCTTGGATTTCCATTGTCAAGTGAGAGGGAGAGAGAAACTTGTGAAACACCTCCCTTGTAGCAACAGTGGGTGCTTTATGGTAATATTACTGGATGTTTTATAGATTAAGAATCTATTTGGACTGTTGCCTGGGAAAAGGGTGTTCCTTTGGAAGTCTAGCCAAGTAGAAATCTTTTGCAAATTAGTGTAAGACTAAAATTAACTGTGTAACTGTAATCTTGTTAACATTTTTTGTCAATAAATGTTTTAAATTAATATTTAAAACCTCCAAAAGTGGTAGTGGAATCTTTACTTCAGACTTCAGTGCACATAGCTTCTTGTAATAAAATATCAATTACAAATCATTGTGATAGCTTGGCCAAGTTTCCCTTTGGGATTTGGTCAGCCTGGCAATTGCCACCTGCCATATCATAACAGGCAGCAGATGCATGGGAACACCATCACCTGGAAGCTCCCCTCCAAACTGCTCACCACCCTGATTTGGAAATATATCACTGTTCTTTCACTGTTTCCTGGAACCCCCTCCCTAACAGCACTGTGGGTGTACCTATGGCCTGCAGCAGTCGAGGCAGCAGCTCATCACCACCTTCTCAAGGGCAATTAGGGATGGGAGATAAATGCTGGCCTAGCCAGTGACATCTACATCCCATGAATAAATAAAAAAAAACTTTTTGGAAATCCAAATACATTACACCTACTGGTCCCCCTTTATACACCATACATGCTACATCCTCTAAGAATTCTAGTAAAAACTTGTGAAACATGAGGGAGAATTTTCTCCCCATCAGGCGGGCCAGTCAGGAGCGAGTGCAGAGCTGATCGCTGCCTGCGATCAGCTGCGCCCCACCATTTTATGTGGGCGGGCCAATTAAGGCTCACCCAGCTTGACGCATGCCCTGTAGCGCTCAGCACTACCTGTGTGGGTGGGGGGGAGGAGGGAAAGTCGGGGCCTGCATTCTTTCATGCATGCAGGTGAAAGAGCGCAGAAATCCCCCTGAGTCAGTTCTGTGCCTCAGGGAGATTAAGTTCAGTATCAAAGATGGTAAAAATAAAATTATTCAGACATGTCCCCTCGTGTGACAGTGAGAAATGAGCTGGGACATATTTATGAATTTTCATTAAAATTTTTACTCAATGAATAAAGCCCGTGGATGAGGTTTCATGAGAAATGCAAAGGCCGCCTGGGCTCTTCGCCTGCCCGCCAATCTTAAGGTTGGATGGGCAGCCCTGAAAATTGCTTTAATTACTTCATTAATGGCCTTTACAGGTCTTTGACAGTTTGGCAGGCCCGTCCCCACACACCAAACAGAAGATTCTGCCCATAATTTCTCTTTCATAAAACCATGTTTACTCTGCTTGAATCATTATGATTTCCTACTCCCTGAACAATGGATTCCAGCATCTTCCCAATGATGGATGTTCAGCTAACTGGCCTATAGTTTCCTGCTTTCAGTCCCCCCCATTTCATGAATAAAAGCGTATTCCATTTGCAGTTTTCCAAACTGCTGGGCAGATTCTGGATTGTTTCCAGAATCTAAGGAATTTTAGAAGATTACAACTAATGCCTCCAATATCTGTGCAGCCATTTCTTTTAAGGTGGCAGCATGCAGGCCATCAGGTGAAGGAGACTTGTCATCCTTCAGTCCAGTTAGTTATCCTAATACTTTTTCATAGACAAAAAGTGACTCCAGTGATCATTTTAAGTTTCTTCCCCTCCTTTTTTGCTTTGATTTTCTACTATCCTTTGGATACTTTGTGTCTTCTATCATGAAGATAGATTCAAAATACTTGTTGAAAGTCTCTGCCATTTCCTGGTTTCCTTACTCGTCAGCCTCATCTTCTAAGGGAGCAAGGTTTACTTTAGCTACTCTCTTCCTTTTTATGTACTTGTTGAATTCTGCTTTTGTATTTCTCGCTAGCTTCTCATATTCTAATTTCTCCCTGTTTTATAGTTATCCTTTGTTAGTGTCTTTCCCAATCTTCTGACCTTCCACTAATCAGCAGCATTATATGCTTTTTCTTTCAATTTGATACTATTCTTAAATTCCTTTGTTAGCCATGGGATAGTTCATTCTCTTGATTCTTTCATGGGATCTTAGCATCGCTGGCTAGGCCGGCATTTATTACCCATCTCTAATTGCCCTTGAGAAGATGGTGGTGAGCCACCTTCTTGAACTGCTGTAATCCCTGTGGTATAGGTATACCCACAATGCTGTTAGGAAGGGAGTTCCAGGATTTTGAACCAACAACAGTGAAGAAGTAACAGTATAGTTCCAAGCCAGGATTGTGTGGCTTAGAGGGGAACTTTCAAATGGTGGTGGTCCCATGCATCTTGTTCCCTTGTCCTTCTTGGTGGTAGATGTCATAGGTTTGGAAGGTCCTTCTTGTAGAGTCTCTCAATGAAACATATATTTGTTGTACATTATGCAATATCTCCTTAAATGTCTGCCACTGCTTATTTACTGTTTTACCTTTAAAACTATTTTCCCAGTCTACTTTAGCCAAGTCTGTCTTCATACCTTTGTAATTGCCTTCATTTATATAGCTGTGGGTGTCAGTTAGCTAGAGTGCGATGCAGAATGATACCATCAGCACAGGTTCAGTCCCCATATTGGCTATGGTAGTTCATGGAGGCCTGCCTCCTCATCTTGCTTCACACTTGATGCAGAGTGGTACCTGTCAAACTATATAACCAATTGTCTCTTCCTAACGGAGAAAGATGTCTATGATCCCTTGTGGACTATGGCTAATTACCTTACCTTTGTTTACATAGAATTACATGTGATATAGCGCACAGAAACAGGCCATTTTGGTGTTTATGCTCCAATCTAGCCTCCTCTCAAATTTTCTTAACAGAATCTACCATCTTAACCATCTATTCTCTTCTCCCTCACATGTTTACCAATTTTCCCCTTGACGCATCTATATTATAATCAATGTAATTAATACATTTATATTGTCCTAACAGAAATTCACTGGGGGTACAATTGCTTATGCATAATCAAAATAAAAAGAGAACTATATCAGCAACACCACAACCCATGTCACTACAGAGCAGTACCAACATCACAGCTGAAAAATAGAATAGAGGAGAAAATGGAGAAAGAGTCTTAGGTCTTCATGTTCTCTCCCAGCACAGATACAACCAATGGGCATGAATGTGGCTTTGTCCTCTAAATGTCTCCTGTATCAGGCATTGGTAGCGTATTAGGAATGGAGACCAGGCAAAATGCAAAGTTTTGGAAAGCTTTCCGAATGGGGATAGACAGTCTGTTGGCAGACACTTGGCCAACCTTGAAATCTTGATATTCCTCTGCTCTGGAAAGCTCCAGGCTGAAGAGACTGCCCACTTTTGCTGGTTCAGCCCATGCTTATGCTGAGATGCCAGCCCAAAAACCCCCTATTAAGTGACAATATTTCCAGCCTAGCAATGCTCATCTCCCGGCCACACAGTTGCAGGGCCATTGCTGACCGAAGAACCAATCCATAGAAGCCAGGGGGTGGGGTAGTGGGGATTTGGGAGAAGTGTCCAATGCACTGGATACTCCAAGGTCATCTGAAATAGCCAGGGTGAATCAGGACACTCCTCAGACCAATCACCGTTCCGGAGGCCGCATCTCCCTGTTCATGTGGCACCCTCTCTCAAACTGCTGCCATCTTAAAAACATTGCAAAAAAAAAAATATTCACTTCAACCCCTCCCTGGGGTACTGAGTTCCACATTATTACCACTGTTTTGGTGAAGAACTTTCTTCTGAAGTCCCTATTGGATTTCATGGCAAGTTTAAGATATTAGTTTCATACCCAAGTTTCTCACCCTCAAACTGAATGTGAAATTCTATCGTGTTATGATCACTTTTCCCTGCAGGATCCTTTACCATGTGATCATTAATTAATTCAGTCTCATTACACATTGGTCTAAAATACCCTGTTCCCTGCTTGGTTCTACAACTGTCCCAAATACAGTCTATGAAATCATCCAAGATCCCCTTTGCCAATTTGATTTTTCCAATTCATATGAAGACTAAAAACACCCACTATTATTGCAGTATCTTTCTTACAAGCCCCCATTATTTCTTGATTAATACTCTGTCCTACACTGAAGCCGCTGTCAGGCAGCCTATAAATTACAATCAATGATTTCTTTCCCTTTCTATGTAATACCATAAAAACATCATGGTGCAGAAAGAGGCCATTCAGCCCATCATGTCTGCGCCAGCCATAAAAAAGGAGAAAAAAAAAGCTGGCCGCTCATTTTTAATGTCTTATGTTCACCCAAACTGATTCTACATCTTGATCTTGTGAGTCAAGGTCATTTCTCACAACCATACTGATCTCATCCTTGATTAACAAAGCAACCTCACTTCCGTTTCCTTTCTTATCCTTCTAAAATGTCAAATACCCTTGAATATTCAGTTCTCAGGCTTGGTCAATTTGCAACCACATCTCTATAATAGCTAAGCATATCATACCCATCCTATCAATAAATCCATCTTGTTTCAAATGCTTCATGCATTCAGATAAATAGTCTTTAATTCTATCTTTTTACTATTTTCCCAATTTTGTGGTGCACTTATGTTTGTACACTCTGTCCCTTCCTGACACACTCTTATCATTACCCATATCACTACCCTGCACTACTGTCTTGTTCTTTCTTGTTAGCTTTCCAAATCTCCCCTCACATGAACTATCCCCCACCAACCCCCCTACCCCAACTATTTAGTTTCAAGCCCTTTCTACAGCCCTAGTTATTCAATTCTTTGAGCCACATGCTCTCTGATCTTGTTTATCCAATACCAATTTGCTTGTGGATCAGGTAGCAATTCAGAAATTACCTTTGTGGTTCTGCTTTTTAATTTAGCCCCTAGTTGCTGATACTCCCATAACAGAACCTCTTTCTTAGTCCTACTTATTTTGTTGGTATTCAAGTTGACCACAACAACTGGGTCCTGTTTCTTTCATTCCAAGTTTCTCTCCAGCACCAAAGAGCTGTCCTTAAAACTGGTACCGGGCAGGCAACACAGTCTTTGGGACTTAATCTCTCAGCTGCAGAGAACAGTATCTATTCCCCTAACTATACTGTACCCTACTACAAACACATTCCTTTTTAGACCCCTCCCCCCACTTGAATGCCCCCCTCTGCCATTGTGCTGTGGTCAATTTGCTCATCTGATTTATCTCATTTGCAGTCCCTGTTTTCGTGCACATAGGCTGCAAGAAACTGTTGGACAAATGCAAGGGCTGAGGCATCTCCAGTTGCTACCTTCTGGTTCCCCATAGCTGCCTCACCCTTAGTCACACCCCCCTAGTCCTGATCATGGACCAAATTTAAAGTACTTAACCTAAGGGTTGTGACTGCCTCCTGAGGCAAAGTGACCAGGTAACTTTCTCCCTCCTTGACGCGTCACAGTGCCTAAACCTCGAACTCTAGCTCACCAACTCTGAGCTGAAGTTCCTCAAGCCTCAGGCACTTCCTGCAGATACAGTTATTCTGGTTCACACTGGTGTCTACAAGCTCCCACATGCTACAGCTTCAACATGTCACCTGCTCTGCCATCTCTATTGCATTTTGTTAACTAATTAGGTTTCATGTTTTGAAATATCGCTCAATGGTTATTCGTTGTTATATTAAGTAGTTTAACTGGTTAAGCTTTAAATTTAATACAGTATTCATATCTAAAAAGAAAAAGAAAAACTTGCATTTATATAGCGCTTTTCATGACCACCAGACATTTCAAATGGCTTTACAGCTAATGAAATACTTTTGAAGTGTTGTCACTGTTGTAATGTAGGAACCATGGCAACCAATATGCATACAGCAAACTCCCACAAATAACAAAGTGATAATGATCAATGGTTTGTAATGTTGATTGAAGGATAAATACTGGCCAGGGCAACAGGTTTATTGCTATGGGATCTTTTACATTCACCCAAGCAGCCAACAGGGCCTCAGTTTAACGTTTCGTATGAAAGTCAGCACCTCTGACAGTAATGAGAGAATGCTGCACTGTAAGCTTTGATTTTCAAGCCCAAGCCCTGGAGGGGACTTGAACCCAGGACCTTGTGAATCAGAGGTCTCCCCGGTCCTAATTTAAACCACCATTCCTGTTCATAGAAATAAAAATGTAAAACTCACCAACCAATCAACCACCTGCTCACCTAATTAATGCCTCAAGACCTCAGCTCCCACTGTCCCTTGTTCTCTACGACAGACTACTTGTTGTCTTCAGAACCGGACCACTCCCCACACTCACCATTTTGTTTTATTCATTCACGGCATGTGTGGGCTTCGCTGGCTGGGCCAGCGTTTATTGCCCATCCCTAATTGCGCTTGAGAAGGTGATGGTGAGCTGCCTTCTTGAACCACTGCAGTCCTTGTGATGTGGATACACCCACAGTGCTGTTAGGAAGGGAGTTCCAGGATTTTTACCTAGCGACAGTGAAGGAACGGCAATATATTTCCAAGTCAGGATGGTGAGTGACTTGGGGGGAAATTCCAGGTGTCAGTGTTCTCATCTATCTGCTGCCCTTGTCCTTCTAGATAGTAGTGGGTCATGGGTTTGGAAGGCACTCAGTCACAGAATCATTATGATGCAGAAGGAGGCCATTTGTCCCATTGCATCCACACGGGCCCTCCAAATGAGCATTATGACTCAGCGCCATTCTCCTGCTTTTTCCCTGTAACCCTGCACATTGTTTCTATTTAAATAATCATCCAATGCCCTTATGAATGCCTCAATAGAATCTGTCTCCACCACAATTCCAGGCAGTATATTCCAAACCCAAAACACATGCTGCATGAAAAAAGTTTTAGCTCACATCACATTTGTTTCTTTTGCAAATCACTTCAAATCTGTGCCCTCTCACTCTCGATCCATTTATGAGAGGGAACAATTTCTCCCTATCTATCCTGCCAGCCCCCCCTCATGATTTTGAGCACCTCTATCAAATCTCTTCTTAGCTTTCTCCTCTCCAAGGAGGACAGTCCCAACTTCTCCAATGTACCTTCATAACTGAAGTTCCTCATCCCCAGAACCATTTTGTAAACTTCTTCTGCACACTCCAATATGTTCACATCCTTTTTAAAGTGTGGCACCCAGAGCCGTACACAAAACTCCATCTGAGATCGAACTAGTGTCTTATACAAGTTCAGCATAGCCTCCTTACTCTTGTACTCTATGCCCAATTAATAAAGCCAATGATACTGTGTGCTTTATTAACTGCTCCCTCCACCTGTCCTGCTGCCTTTAATGACTTATGCACATATACACCCAAGTCCCTCTGCTCCTGCACCCCCTTCAGAGTTGTACCCCTTATTTTATATTGTCTCTGCATGTTCTTCCTATCAAAACGAATCATCTCACTAATCTGCATTGAACTTCATCAGCCACCTATCTACCCACTCCACCAACCTATCTGTATCCTTTTGAAGTTCTACACTGTCCTCAATTTACAATGCTTCCAAGTTTCATATCATCCGCAAACTTTGAAGCTGTTCCCTGCACATCAAGATCTAGATCATGAATATATATGAAGAAAAGCAAGGGGGACTCCACTTCCTCCAGCCTGAAAAATATTCATTAACCATTAATTGCCATTTCATATTGCTCAGTCAATTTTGTATCCATGTTGCTACTATCCGTTGTATTCCATGAGCTAAAACTTTTCTCACAAGTCTGTTGTGTGACACTGTATCTAATGCCTTTTGGAAGTCCATGTACACCACCTCAACAGCATTTCCCTCATCAACCCTCTGTTACCTCTTCAAAAACCTCAAGCAAGTTAGCTAAACACAATTTCCCTTTTAGAAATTCTTACCAGCTCTTACTAATCAGCCCATATTTTTCCATGTAACTATTGTTTCTAGAAGCTTTCCCAACAAAGTTAAACTGACTGGTCTGAAATTGCTGGGCTTATCCTTACAACCTTTTTTGAACAAGGCCATAATGTTTGCAATTCTCCAGTCCTCTGACACCTCCCCTGACTCTAAGGAAGACTGAAAAATAATGGCCAGTGCCCCTGCAATTTCTACTCTCACTTCCTTCAATATCCTTGGATGCATCTCATCAAGTCCCAGTGCCTTATCAACTTTAAGCACCAGCTTATCCAATATCTCCTCCTTATCAGTTTTGAACCCTCCTAGTGACAGAGTTTCCTCCTCTGTCACCATGGCCTGGGTAGCACCTGCTTCCTTGCTAAAGACAGATGCAAAGTATTCATTTAACACCTCAGCCATGCTCCCTGCCTCCATGTGCCAATTCCCTTTTTGATCCCTAATCAGCCCTACTCCTCCTTTTTACTATTAATGTGCCTGAGGGCTGCCTCAGGGAGCTGAAGAATTCAAAAATATCAAATAAAGATTTTTAAATCCAGAAAAAAATGTCCACACAACACAAGCAGTCACCTGAGCATATACATTATAAAGATTCCATGCATAGATTTTTTTTTTTAATTTAATAACGGAAATCTCATCCTGGCCTTGGATGAGGTTTCCTGAAAAACACAAAGATCACCTGGCTGATTTGCCCATATGCCAACCATAACACTGGATGGGCAGCGAAAAGTCCCAGTTAATTGCACCGTTAATGGGCCTAATAGTCCTCTTAATTATTGGTGAGCACATTTTTGAGTTTAGTGCATGCCTGCCAACTGAAATATCGCGCGAGTGCATGATGATGTCGGGACGCTCACCCACTGTCGTCAAATGCTATTTTACGCTTGAGTGGGTCAGGCGCATGCCCACCCACTCAGCAAAAATTCTGGCCCAGGTCCAGCAGTGCCCCTTTTCTTGTTGGACTGTGAACATACTACTGCCTAGGAACTCTTGCCCCTCATGCTACCACTATGCCAGTCTATATTCAGGTAATTAAGGTCCCCCATTATAACTATTCTATAATGTTTGCACCTCTCTAATTTCACTGCAGGTTTGTTCCTCTACATCCTTTCCATTGGTTGATGGCCTATAGACTATACTGAGCAATGTAATTGAACCCTTTTTATTCCTTAGCTCTAGCCAAATTGATTCTGTCATTGAACCTCCTAGGACATCCTTTTTCTCCAGCACTGCAATGCTCTCCTTAACTAATGTAGTCACCCCTCCTCCTTTCCTTCCTGCCCTATCTTTCCAGAACACCTTGTGCCCAGGAATATTTAATACCCAGTCCTGTCCTTTTTTAGCCAAATCTCCATTATCACCACAACATTATAATTCTGAATAGCAATCTGCACTTGTAACTTACCAATCTTAGGATAACCCTGATTTAGACTTCATTACTTTCTCCCTTACTCTAACTCCGCCTATTAAACTTACTATTCTCTATTCTCATGCTATCTGTTTCTCCCAGTATTTTGTGCACTGTGGTGCTACTCTTTATTATCTCCTGGTTCCCATACCCCTGTTGAGTTAGTTTAAAGGCCCCCAACAGCACTTGCAAAAGGCAATGCAAAGGATTCAGTCCTGGCTCTGTTCAGGTGCAAACCCATCCAGCTTGCACAGGTGCCATTCCCCCAGAGCCAGTGTCCCAGGAATCTAAAGCCCTCCCTTTCTTTCCAACCATGTATTCATTTGCCTTATCCTCTCATTTCCGCATTCACTAGCACATGGCACAGGGAGTAATCCAGAGATTACTATTTTTGAGGTCCTTCTTGCCAATTTTCTACTTAGCTCACTAAATTCTGTCTACAGGACCATATCCCCCTTCCTACCCAAGTCACTGGTACCAATGTGAGCCATGACATCTGGCTGTTCAATTTCCTCTAGAAGAATGCCCTGCAGCCACTCAGTGATATCCTTGGCCCTGGCACCAGGGAGGCAACATACCACCCTGGAGTCACATCCACAGCACTGCCTGTCTGTTCCCCTAACTAATGAATTCCCTATCACTATTGCTCTTCCTTTCTTCCTGCCCTCCTGTACAACCAAACCACTCACAGCACCACAAACTTGGCTGACTGCACTCCTCTGAGGAACCAGCACCTTCACCAATTTCCAAAACAGAAAACCATTAGCAAGCAAGACCCCAGGGGGCTCCTGCTATCTGCCTGGTTCTCCTGGACTGTGGCAGTCACCCATTCCTTTTCTGCCTCCATGCTCCTAACCTGTAGTGTGATCACCTCTCTGAACATGCTATCCATGTAGCACTCAGCCTCAAGAATGCACCACAGTGGCTCAAGCTGCTGCTCAAGCTCTGAAACCCAGAGCTCAAGTTTCTGCATCTGGCAGCACTTCCTGCATATGTGATCATCTAGGTCACCAGTGGTGTCCACAACTTCCTACATATTACTGGGCACACATTGCACACGATCAAGCTGCCCTGCCATGTCTTAACCTTACTTCCCTGATGTTAACTTTATTTTACTTTGGTTTACTTACTTTACATCACTGGCCCTGACTTCCCCTTATTCCTAGTGTTTCTTATTCAAATCCAAGTAGTTACTTCTTTAAAAATAATATACTTTTCTAATTTGCAGCTGTTTAAAGACACTCCTTAACAGCTGTTTCTTACCAACCAATGAACTCACAGTTTTCCTATGATGTCACTGTTTGATTTTTTTTTTTCAGACTCAGCTCCAAAGCTGAGGTTGGCACCCAGGTCCATTTCTGCTCAGCTGCTCCTGTTCCCAACTCAGTATAATTCTTATGTATACCATATCTCTTTCCCCCATGCACCAATTTCCCACAAAGGTCTAATTCACTTCTCACTTGGTCTCCATCTCACTCCAGTATAGTCACCTGTCTCTTCACACACCCCATACTAACCAAAACTGTAATCTGTCAAGCTACCCTTTGTGCTACTTACTCTATGGTAGCAAAAGCCTCCTGTTTTTATACTAGCAACTCAGCCCCAGCTGACCAGATAACCAGTTCTAACTAGTCACCTAATTAACTGGGCAGTTGCCACCAGCAGACAGATCGTTTATCACTGACTAACACTGTGAAAGAAACCAGAAGTAGAGGTTAAATTTAAATTGAATGCTGTACTCAAAATTTGAATTGATTTTAGAAAGTGATCAACCCTTAAAACGCTCACTCAACAAAATCCCAAGTTTAGTGCTCTGACAAAGCTGTACTCCATTGAGCTGAACTCTGTACTACTAACTTTCTACCACTCTCTCCTCCTTTAAGCTGCTCCTTAAAATTTACCTCTTTGCACAAATGTCCTAATCCTTATATGGCTTAGTTTCAAATATTGTATGATAATGCACCTGCGAAGCACCTTGGAACGTTTTGCTTAATTAAAGCTGCTATATAAATGTAGGTTGTTTTTGTTTATGTATATATATACATATATTTCCTTATTGTAAATATCAGTTTAACCATCATTTATGACAGATTTCATGCAAAGCATGCAACATTGAACATAGTAATATCATGTATAACACAACATATATATAATTATATTCTACTATGAGGCAAACCTTATACAGTGCACTGGACATAGTGATTAACCCTGTCTTGAGGGCATGACCAAACAAACTCTTTCTTCTGCGTAGAGGATGATTTCATAGACTGTAATCTTTCTTCATTTTTGACACAGTTCATGAGACTCAGCATTCTGCTCCAGCAGCAGCTTCCCTTTGTCTCCCAGGTTTTACATAAACATTATTACTTCAAGTCAGGATGTCATTGTGAAGGAAGGAGCAGAATTTGCAGAATTAACCCCCTAATAACTTTGCAATGTGTATCAGTAAGCACCAGTTACCCTACAGCACAACACATTCTATTTGCAGTCAATTGTTGTTCAATATGGATCTAGTCACTATTATTCTGGTTTGTTTTCATTTGTTGGAGCCTGTCAACTTTCATATCTGCCTCTCTCATTCTGTAGTGCAATATTTCATAGCAAAACAATACTAAGACCAAATAAAAATGACAAATTATGTTCAATTAGAGAATGGGCAGTGGATTGTCAGATGGCCAGTGCATTCAAAGCCTCCATGTGACACATTTCTTTCCATTTCCCCCTCCCCTGCCATGAACACACTTGAATTAATTTATAAAAGTAATATAACATTTCTTGACTCCTGACACTTCCATGCAGTCCAGACTCTGCAGAAAAGTAAGAGGTGTTCAAAATCATGAGGGATTTTGATAAAATACAATCCCACATGTTTTTCTAATCTCAACCATTTTATCATTCATAACCACAGATTCTACTTCCTCTTTCATTCATTTTACCGAAAAACCATCTGTTTTAAGGTCATTTGATGTTAAAAAAGACAAAATAATCTTTAAATTTTAACTTTAAAGGAACTGTGGATGGAATTTTATGGCCACATCGCTGCGGGGAAGACTCTGGAAATTGTTGCGAGCCATACAAAACTCCATTGACTTTAGTGGGACTGGAAGATCCCACTGTCAGGAGGTGCCGTAAAATTACGTCCCATATTTTCCTGTTATTTGTTTAAACAATTTCTATTTAAACAACTACAGAACTGTATTTAGGTACTGATTAATTACTTTAAGATATTGTGGCTTAAGGAACGTATTATCGTATTTTAAAAATTAAGGCTAAAATTTACACATATTAAGCAAAGCATTGCAATGCAAAACAAGCAGATCTATGAAGTCAGCCACAGGGTCTCTGCTGTTGTGATTAACCTTTCCCCTACTAGTATATTTCTATTTATTCATTCATGGAATGTGATGGAGTATCGTTGATAAGACCAGCACTTGTTGCTCATTCCCAATAGACAGTTGCTCGCCACGACCTCCACCACAATAACTCGAGAGATTGTTTGACTGTGGGCTGATCAAGGTCAGTGAGCACAGGCATGATAAAGCATTGGGACTTGCAGTGAGTTAAGACACAGGCCAATTTGACATAACAAAACCTCTCTATAGGCACTTCAGAGGAGCATCATAAAACAAAGAATGACACAAACCACAATTAGGGGCAGGAGTAGGCCACTCGACCCTTTGAGGCTGTTTTGCCATTCAATAAGATCATGGCTGATCTGGTTGTAACCTCAACTCCACGTTTCCACCTACCCCCAATAATCTTTCAACCCTTTTCAAGAATCTATCTAACTCTGCTTAAAAAATATTCAAAGACTCTGCTTTGACTGCCTTTTGAGGAAGAGAATTCCAAAGACACACTACCTTCTGAAATAAAAAATTTCTCCTCATCTCGATCTTAAATGGGCGACCCCTTATTTTTAAACAATGATTCCTGGTTCTAGATTCTCCCACTAGAGGAAACATCCTCTCCACATCCGCCCTGTCAAGTCCCCTCAGGATCTTAAGTGTTTCAATCAAGTCGCCTCTTAATCTTCTAAACTCCAGTGGATACAAGTTTAGCCTGTCTAACCTTTCCTCATAAGACAACCTGTCCATTCCATGTAATAGTCTAGTAAACCTTCACTGAACTGCTTCTAACGCATTTATATATTTCCTTAAATAAGGAGACCAATATTGTACATTGTGCTCCAGATTTTCTGTCTCACTTGTGTCCTGTATAACAGAAGCATAACTTCCCTACTTTTATATTCAATTCCCCTCGCAATAAACAATAGCATTCTATTAGCTTTCCTAATTGCCTGCTGTACCTGCATACTAGTCTTTTGTGATTCATACACTAGATCACCCAGATTCCTCTGAATCTCAGAGCTCTGCAATCTCTCACCGATTAGATAATATGCTTCCTTATTAACCTTCCTGCCAAAATAGACAATTTCGTATTTGTCCACATTATACTTCATTTGCCCACTCACTTAAACTATCTATGTCCTTTTGTAGGTTCCTTATGTCTTCTTCGCAACGTACTTTCCTATCTACCTTTGTGTCCTCAGCAAATTTAGCAACTATACCTTTTTTAAAAATGAATTCATGGGATGTGGGCTTTGCTGCCTAAACCAGCATTTATTGCCTATCCCTAGTTGCTCTTGAGAAGATGGTGGTGAGCTGCCTTCTTGAACTGCTGCAGTCCACGTGGTGTAGGTACACCCACAGTGCTGTTAGGGAGGGAATTCCAGGATTTTGACCCAGCGACAGTGAAGGAACTGCGAGATACTTGCAAGTCAGGATGGTGGGTGACTTAGAAGGGAACTTCCATGTGGTAATGTCCACATCCATCTGCTGCCCTTGTCCTTCTATGTGGTAGCGGTCATGGGTTTGGAAGGTGCTGTCAAAGGAGCCTTGGGGAATTCCTGCAGTGCATCTTGTAGATGGTACACACTGCTGCTACTGTGCATCGATGGCAGAGGGAGTGAATGTTTGTGGATGTGGTGCCAATCAGGTGGACTGCTTTGTCCTGGACAGTGTCAAGCTTCGTGAGTATTGTGGGAGCTTCACTCATCCAGGCAAGTGGGGAGTATTCCATCACACTCCTAACTTGTGCCTTGTAGATGGTGGACAGGCCTAGAGGAGTCAGCAGGTGAGTTACTCGTTGCACGACTCCTAGCCTCTGATCTGCTCTTTTAGCCACAGTATTTATACGGCTAGTCCAGTTCAGTTCCTGGTCAATGGTAACCCCTGGGATATTGATAGTGGGGGATTCAGTGATAGTAATGCCACTGAAAATCATAGGCCGATGGTTGGATCCTCTCTTGTTGAAGATGGTCATTGCCTAACACTTGCGTGGCGCAAATGTTGCTTGCCACTTGTCAGCCTAAGCCTAGATATTGTCCAGGTTCTGCTATATTTGGACATGGACTGCTTCAGTACCTGAGGAGTTGCGAATGGTGCTGAACATTGTGCAATCATCAGCAAACATCCCCACTTCTGACTCTATGATGGAAGGAAGGTCATTGGTGAAGCAGCTAAAGATGGCTGGCCTGAGGACACTACCCTGAGGAACTCCTGCAGTGATGCCCTGGAGCTGAGATGATTGACCTCCAACAACCACAATCGTCTTCCTTTGTGCTAGGTATGACTCCAACCAGTGAAGAGTTTACCCCTGATTCCCATTGACTCCAACTTTGCTAGGGCTCCTTAATACCACACTCTGTCAAATGCTGCTTTGAAGTCAAGGGCAGTCACTCTCAACTCACCTCAGGAGTCAGCTTCTTTGTCCATGTTTGAACCAAGGCTGTAATGAGGTCAGGAGCTGAGTGGACTGGCAGAACCCAAACTGGGCATCAGTGAGCAGGTTATTGCTAAGCAAGTGCCGCTTGATAGCACTGTTGATGACTCCTTCCATCACTTTACTGATGATCGAGAGTAGACTGATGGGGTGGTAATTGACCGGGCTAGATTTGTCCTCCCTTTTGTGTACAGGACATACCTGGGCAATTTTCCACATAGCCGGGTAGATGCACGACTAGTTCTGGAGCTCAAGTCTTCAGTACTATTGCTGGAATATTGTCAGGGCTCATAGCCTTTGCGCTATCCTGTGCCTTCAGCCGTTTCTTGACATCATGTGGAGTGAATCGACTTGGCTGAAAACTAGCATCTGTGATGCTGGGGGCCTCCGGAGAGGCCGAAATGGAACGTCCACTCGGCACTTCAGGCTGAAGATTATTGCAAATTTTTCAGCCTTATCTTTTGCACTGATATGCTGGGGTCCCATATAATTGAGGATGGGGATATTTGCGGATCCTCCTCCTCCAGTGAGTTGTTTAATTGTCCACCACCATTCAGGACTGGATGTGGCAGGACTGCAGAGCTTAGATCTGATCCGTTGTTTTTGAGATCGCTTAGCTCTGGCCTATCACTTAATGTTTGTGCTATTTGGCACGCAAGTAATCCAGTGTTATAGCTTCACCAGGTTAACACCTCATTTTTAGTTATACCTGGTGCTGCTCCTGGCAGGCCCTCCTGCACTCTTCATTGAACCTGGCTTGGTGGTAATGGTTGAGTGGGGGATATGCCAGGCCATGAGGTTACAGATTGTGTTTGAGTACAATTCTGCTGCTGCTGATGGCCCACAGCGCCTCATGGATGCCCAGTCTTGAGTTGCTAGATCTGGTCGAAATTTATCCCATTTAGCACGGCGGTTGTGTCACTCAACACAATGGAAGGTTTCCTCAATGTGAAGGCAGAACTTCATTTCCAAAATGACTGTGCAGTGGTCACTCTTACTGATACAGATGGACAGATGCATCTGCGGTAGGCCGGTTGGTGAGGATAAGGTCAAGTATGTTTTTCCCTCTTGCTGGTTCCCTCACCATCTGTTGCAGACCCAGTCTAGCAGCTATGTCCTTTAGGACTCGGCCAGCTCAGTCAGTAGTGGTGCTACCGAGCCACTCTTGGTGATGGACATTGAAGACCCACCCAGTGTACATTCTGAGCCTTTGCCAACCTCAGTGCTTCCTCCAAGTGGTGATCAACATGGAAGAGCACTGATTCATCACCTGAGAGTGGGTGATATTTGGTAATTAGCAGGAGGTTTCCTTGCCCATGTTTGACCTGATGCCATGAGACTTCATGAGATCCAGAGTTGAGGACTCCCAGGGCAACTCTCTCCTGACTATTTTCCACTTTGCCACCACCTCTGCTGGGCCTGTCCTGCCGGTGCAACAGGACATACCCCCAGGGATGGTGATGGAGGTGTCTGGGACATTATCTGTAAGATATGATTCCATGAGGATGAATATGTCAGGCTGTAGTTTAACTAGTCTGTGAGACAGCTCTCCAAATTATGGCACTAGCCCCCAGGTGTTAGTAAGGAGGACTTTGTAGGGTCAACAGGGCTGAGATTGCCGTTGTCGTTTCTGGTGCCTAGTTCGATGTTGGGCAGTCCGTCTGTCCATTCCTTTTTTGTGACTTTGTAGCAGTTTGATACAACTGCTAGGCCATTTCAGAAGGCATTTAAGAGTCAAGCACATTGCTGTGGGTCAGGAGTCACATGTAAGCCAGACCAGGTAAGGACGTTATTGAACCAAATGGGTTTTTACAACAATCAACATTACACTTTTAATTCCAGATTTTTTTTTATTGAATTCAAATTCCACCATCTGCCATATCGAGATTCAAACCTGGCTTCCCAGAGCATTACCCTGGGTCTCTGGATTACTAGTGCAGCGACAATACCATTACCCCTTCTGAGTGAACACAGCACCTTCTGTCCGTTCATTTAAATAATTTATATAATTTGTAAAAAGTTGAGGGCCCAGCACTGATCCCTGTGGCACAGCGCTCATGACCTCTTTTCAACCAGAAAGAGATCCATTTTTGCCTGCTCTCTGTTTCCTGTCAACTAGCTGATCATCTATCCATGCCAATATGTTAACCCCTACACCATGAGCTGTTATTTTCTGCAATAACCTTTGATGTGGCACCTTATCAAATGCCTTTTGTAAATCTAAGTACAGTACATCCACTGTACATGTGACCAACAAATTGGTTAAACATGATTTCCCTTTCACAAAACTATGTTGACTCTGCCTGATTACCTTGAATTTTTCTAAGTGCCCTGCTATAATATCTCTATTAATAGCTTCTAACATTTTCCGTGGCAGATGCTAAGCTAACTGGCCTGTAGTTTCCTGATTTCTGTCCCTCTCCCTTTTTGAATAAAGGAGTTACATTTGCTATTTTCCAATCTAATGGAATCTTCCCCAAATCTAGGAAATTTTGGAAAATTAAAACCAATGCATCAACTATCTCACCAACCACTTCTGTTAAGAACCTAGGATGAAGTCCATCAGGACCTGGAGATTTGTGAGCTCGCGGCGCCAACAATTTGCTAAGTCCCACTTCCCTGGTGATTGCAATTTTCCCAAGTTCCTCCCTCCCTTCCAATTCCTGATTTACAGCTATTTCTGTGATGTTAGTAGCCTCCTCTATATTGAGTACTGATGCAAAATACCTGTTCATTTCATCTGCCATCTCCTTATTTTCCATTATTAATTCCCCAGACTCACTTTCTCTTGGACCAATGCTCATTTTGTTAACTCTTTTCTTATTTAAATATGTATAGAAACACCTATTATCTGTTTTTATATTTCTAGCTAGCTTTCTCGCATATCCTAATTTTTCCCTCCTTATTAATCTTTTAGTCTTTCTTTGCTGTTCTTTATATTCTGTCCAGTCTTCTGACCTGCCACCCATCCTTGTACAATTATATGCTTTTTAAGTTTGATACTATCTTTAACATTTTAATTAACCACGGATGATAGATCCGCCTCTTGGAATTTTTCTTTCTTGTTGGAACCTACCTATTTGAACATTCTGAAATATCCTTTTAAATGTCTGCCACTGCATCTCTATTGACCTATTCCTTAACCTCATTTGCCAGTTCACTTTAGCTAGTTCTGCTTTCATGCCTTCATAATTGCCCCTATTTAAGTTTAAAATATTAGTCTTGGATCCATTCTTCTCTCCCTCAAAGTGAATGTAAAATTCAATCATATTATGATTGCTGCTACCTGGGGGTGCCTTCACTATGAGGTCATTAATTAATCCTGTTTTGTTGCACAATATCAGGTCTAGTATAGCCTGCTCTCTGGTTGGCTCCAAAAGGTGCTGTTCTGAGAAACTATCCCTGAAACATTCTATAAACTCCTCATTTAAGCTACCTTTTCCCATCTGCTTTTCCCAGTCTATACGTAGATTAAAATCCCCTATGATTATTGCCATACCTTTCTTACGAGTCCCCATTATTTTATATTCATTTATATTCTTCCCTAACATGTGGTTACTGGTCGGAGGCCTGTATACCACTCCCACAAGTGATTTCTTGCCTTTATAATTTCTCATCTCTACCCAAACCGTTTCTACATCCTGGTTTCCTGAACTTATGTCATCTCTCTCTCTTTATTGTACTAATAAGATCATTAATTAACAGAATCACCACTCCACCTTTTCCTAGTTTCCTGTAATTCCAAAGGGAGATATTAGGTCAAATGACTAAAAGCTTGGCCAAAGAGATAGGTTTTAAGGAGTGTCTTAAAGGAGGAAAGTGAAGTAGAAAAGCAGAGGGATGTAGGAGGGTATTCCAGAGCTCATGGCATAGGCAACTGAAGGCAAGGCGACCAAAGGTGTAGTAATTAAAATTGGGATTCACGAGAAGCCAAAGATGAGGAGCGCAGATATCTCAGATGGTTGGAAGAGATTGAAGAGATAGGGAACGATGAGGCCATGGATGGATTTGAAAACAGGGATGAGAATTTCAAAATCGAGATGTTGTTTAACCGGGTGCCAATGTAGGTCAAAGGGCACAGGCGTGAGAGGCGAAGGGCACTTGGTGTGAGTTAAGACGCAGGCAGCAGAGTTTTGGATGACCTCAAGTTCACAGAGGGTAGAATATGGGAGACCAGCTGGAGGGTAGCAGCAGCAGATGAGCAAAGACAGGGGTGAAGTCGGGTGATGTTACGGAGGTGGAAATAGGCATGAAAAGAGGTAGGAAGCTCAGCTGGGGATCAAATGTGGCATCAAGGTTGTGAACAGACTTAAACTTAAACTGCTACCAGCTAGAGAGATGGAGTTGTTAGTTAGGTAATGAAATTTGGAGCAGGCATCAAAACCAATGACTTCAGTCTTCCAAATGGTTAATTGGAGAAAATATTTGGTACTGAATGTCAGATACGTAGTCTGATAATTAGCAACAGTGGAGGAATTGAGAGAGGTGGTGGTAAGGTAGAGCTGGGTGTCATCTGTGTACATGTGAAAACTACGCTGTGCCTTCACATGATGTTGCCAAGGGGCAGTATATAGATGAGAAATTGGAGGGATAGATCCTTGGGGAACATCAGAGGTAACAGTGCAGGAGCAGGAACAGAAACCATTGCAAGAGTTTCCCTGGCTATGATTAGATAGATAAGAATAGAGCCACATGAGTGCAGTCTCACCCCAGTGGACAACAGTGAAGTTGCGCTGGAAGGGGATGGTGTGGGCAGCTGTGTCAAAGTCTGCAGGCAGGTCGAGGAGGGAGGGGATGAAATGTTTACCTTTGTCACAGTCGCATAGGAAATCATTTGTGATTTTAAAAGAGCTGCTTCAGTAATGTAGTAGGGGCAGAAACCTGATTGCAGGGATTCAAATATCTAGTTCAGGGAAAGATGAAAATGGATTTGGGAAGTGACAACACAGTCAAGGGAGGTTGGAGATAGAATGCTGGTTTGCAAGTATAGTGGAGTCAAGGGTTGGCTCTTTGAGGAGAGGGATGGGGGGGGGGGGGGGGCGGCAGATTTAAAGAGAGAGACAACACTTGAAGAGAGAGAACCATTTACAATATTGGCTAACATGGGAACCAAGAGGGGAAGTTGGTGATCAGCAGCATCTTCTTGAGGACAATTGAGGACCTTGCCAGTGAGGCTGATATCCCATCAAAAAATTAAGAGAAAAGGCCACAAAAGGGAACATTTGAAGATGCATGAGTTAATCAAATATTGCCACCATGGATTTGTTAAAGGCAAGTTGTGTTTGACAAATTTAACAGAGTATATTTTGAGGACGTGACAGGTTGGAAATTTAAAGAACATAAAGTAGATATCATACTCATGAATTTTTGGAATGTTCACAATAAAGTGTCTTGTAGGAGGCTTGTTTAAAAATTCAAGCCTGTGGTATGAGAGGAAATGTAGCAGCATGGATAGAAAGATCACTATCAAATAGGAAACAAATGTTTAGGGTTAATGGGTGTGTGGCTAAAATGCATCTTTTTGGATTTGAATTTCTTAGCTTATTTTTATGACTTGAAACAGGATGTAAGAGGTTAACACTCAAGATCACACAGCAGCCCATCAGCAGAAAAACATCAATTCAGAACAGGCTCGTTGTTTTGGAAAGGACTCAATGAAGTGAGAATTTTCTATAGCCCAAACCATGGTTATATGAAGTGCTAATTATGTAATCAACCTGATGTATTGAATCATAAACAATCTAGCTATTGTCTGGGGTTACCTTCATTAATTATTGATGACTGGCTGTTTGTTACAATCAAAATATGAGAGCAGTAGCTTTCTGCTGCTTTTGTTTCAGGATTCTGCAGGGGTTTCCACCAGTCACCTCGTCACCAATAAGCTCAAAGCTGTGACTTCAGTTAACAATAGTTTCTAAAGCCTTTTGAGCACGGGATGAGGACGTGAATTGCCTATAATGGACAGGTTGCATTTAGAGACAAGAGATTGTGGATGAATTTATACCTAAGAGCTGCAAGTAGCTTCTGTGGCTCAGCTAGCAGCACTCTTGCCTCTGAATAAGAAAGTTGTTAGTGCAAGTCTTACTGCAGAGACATAGGTACAAAATTCTATCTGACATCTGAGCACTGCATAGTTGGAACTGCTGTTTAGGGCAACATGCGGAACTAAAGTCTCGTTTGCCCTCTCAGGTGGATGTAAAAAACTCCATGGCATCCTCTCAAAGAAGGGAAGCGGAGTTATCCCAGTAGTGGCCAATATTTCTCCCTCAATATCACAAAAACAGGTTATATGGCCAATATCTCATGCCTATTTGTCAGAGCTTGCTGTCATGTTTCCTACATAACAAGAGTGGCAACACTTTGAAAGGACTTGGAATCATAAAATGACCACAGCACAGAGGAGGCTGTTCGGCCAGTCATGCCTGTGTCTGTGGCTCTCTGAAAAAGCAACTCCTCTGCCATTTCCCCATAGCCCTGCAAATTTTCTCTATTGAGGTGCTTATCCAATGCCCTTTTGAAAGTCAGGATTGAATCTGTCTCCAACAACCTCTACTGAAGGTAAGAGTAACTGTGGGAAGGCTAGAGGAGAAAGGAGAGAGACAAGATAGATGACAGAGGGAAAAAGGTCAGCTAATTTGGCAGAAATTAAAATTAAAAATCAAAGCCTTTCACACTGGTAATGTTTCTGGGAAAGGAAATTGTTCTCAGTTTATTATGTTGAATGTTTAATAAACATTACCCGACTTTGCCCAGTCTGGGGCTGTAGTGCTAATTTTGGAATAAAAACAGAAAGTGCTGGAAAAACTTAGCCAGTGTGGCAGCATCTGTGGAGAGCGAAACAGAGTTAACATTGAGTCCATATGACTCTTCTTCAGTGCTAATTCTGGTCCTATGTGACACTGTGACACTGCATTTTCCTGCCCTACAGTCACTGTGTGCCCCCATCATCCATCATTTCCTGCACTTGGTCCACTTGCAGCAATGCTTTTGAGCAGATCCAGAAAAAAATTTGTGTTTTATAGTATTTGGATCAATAAAACTATTTTTATTAGCACTTTATTATGGTTTGTCACTGTTTTATGTCAGAGGTACTAATTTATATCAGTTCACATACTTGTGGTTAGGCACCTAATGTTATTTTAGATATATAAAGGGTAAGGGAGAGGCAAAAGTGGACATTGGGCCGCTGGAAAATGATGCTGGAGAAGTAGTAGTGGGGAACAAAGAAATGCCGGAGGAACTGAATAGGTACTTGGCATCAGTCTTCACAATGGAAGACACAAGAGACATCTCCAAAGTTCAAGAGAGTCAGGGGGGCAGAGGTGAGTATGGTGGCCATTACCAAGGAGAAGGTGCTAGGAAAACTGAAAGGTCTGAAGGGGATAACCAGATGGATTACAATCCAGAGTTCTGAAGGAGGTAGCTGAAGAGATAGTGGAGGCGTTAGTGGTGATCTTTCAGGAATCACTGGAGTCATGGAGGGTCGCAGAGGACTGGAAAATCGCTAATGTAACTTGCCTGTTTAAGAAGGGAGTGAGGCAAAAGACAGGAAATTACAGGCCGATTAGCCTGACCTCGGTCGTTGGTAAGATTGTAGAGTCCATTATTAAGGATGAGATTTCAGAATACTTGGAAGTCCATGGTAAAATCGGGCAAAGTCAGCATGGTTTCATCAAGGGGAGATCATGTCTGACAAATCTGTTAGAATTCTTTGAGGAGGTAACGAGTAGGTTAGACAAAGGAGAGCCAATGGATGTTATCTACTTGGACTTCCAGAAGGTCTTTGACAAGGTGCCGCACAGGAGGCTGCTCAGTAAGATAAGAGCCTATGGTGTTAGAAGCAAGGTACTAGCATGGATAGAAGATTGGCTGCCTGGCAGGAGGCAGAGATTGGGGATAAGGGGGTCCTTCTCAGGATGGTGGCTGGTGACTAGTGGAGTTCCGCAGGAGTCAGTGTTGGGACCACAACTTTTCACTTTATACATTAATGATCTAGATGAAGGAACTGAGGGCATCCTGGCTAAGTTTGCGGACAATACAAAGATAGTTGGAGGGACATGTAGTATTGAGGAGGTGGGGAGGCTGCAGAAGGATTTGGACAGGTTAGGAGAATGGGCAAAGAAGTGGCAGATGGAATACAACGTGGGGAAGTGTGAGGTCATGCACTTTGGTAGAATGAATAGAGGCATAGACTATTTTCTAAATGGGGAGAGAATTCAGAAATCTGGAGTGCAAAGAGACTTGGGAGTCCTAGTCCAGGATTCTCTTAAGGTTAACTTGCAGGTTGAGTCTGTAGTTAGGAAGGCAAATGCAATGTTGGCACTTATTTCGAGAGGACTAGAATATAAAAGCAGGGATGTGCTGCTGAGGCTTTATAAGGCTCTGGTCAGACCACATTTAGAATATTGTGAGCAATTTTGGGCCCCGTATCTCAGGAAGGATGTTCTGGCCTTGGAGAGGGTCCAGAGGAGGTTCACGAGAATGATCCCAGGAATGAAAGGCTTAACATATGAGGAATGTTTGAGGACTCTGGGTCTATACTCGATGGAATTTAGAAGGATGAGGGGGGACCTGATTGAAACTTACAGAATACTGAAAAGGCTGGATAGAGTGGACGTGAGGAAGATGTTTCCATTAGTAGGAGAGACTAGGATCCGAGGTCACAGCCTCAGAGTAAAGGGAAGACCTTTTAGAACAGAGTTGAGGAGAAACTTCTTTAGCTAGAGAGTAGTGAATCTATGGAATTCATTGCCACAGAAGGCTGTGGAGGCCAGGTCATTGAGTGTATTTAAGACTGAGATAGATAGGTTGTTGATTGGTAAGGGGATCAAAGGTTACGGGGAGAAGGCGGGAGAATGGGGTTGAGAAACTTATCAGCCATGATTGAATGGAGGAGCAGACTCGATGGGCCGAATGGCCTAATTTCTGCACCTATGTCTTATGGTATTATGGTCTTATTCTATAATCCTGAAAATTCTGAAATTCAGAAATGTCTTGCTCTCAAGCACTCCAAATTGGAGAAGTTACAGTGTACCTTATCTTTATCAATTTTTAGTGCACCTGGTGTCTCAGCCACATCCTCTTTCACTATATCTTCAATAGCGTCTTATTCCTTGGTAAAGACAGAGGCAAAGTACTCATTTAGTACCTCGGCCATAAGACTTTCCTTAATAGATGTACACATGCCTTTTGTTTTCAGTTATGTGTTGTTACAAATAAAACGTCAAAAGGCCAAACAAACCTACCTATAAGGTGTTTCCTACAAATCAGAAATGGCAGTCTTGAACATGTTGCATGCTATCTTGCCATACTGCAAACACTTTAATAAGAATTTAGAGTAATTGAAAAAGGGAAAGTCATGTAAGTTCAACTTCTTGATCTGCTAACATGCAATCAGATTCAGGATCAGGGAAAATGTTTAAAATAAACTGGTCACAACAGTAGTGAATGACAATTAAAAAAATAACTAAAGCAAAGCCAGTGGCACACATCACTGAAATGAAACAGAGCAGATTCACCTTTTTTGAGTACTGAATCTCTTTAGGAACTTGCACATTTGTTAATTACTAGAAGTGATTTAAAAATTATTCCGCCTCCATGAGTAGATCTCTTTTTTGGTCCCTAATCAGTCCATCCCTCCTCTTACTAGCCATTTACAACTTATATGCCCATGGAAGATTTTTGGATTCCCTTTAATGTTAGTTGCCAGCCTCTTATCATACTTTCACTTTGTTTCTATAAGCTCCTTTCTCACTTCCCCCTTCTATATTTAGCCTTGTTCTCACTTATGACATCAGTCTTATGTACCCTTTTTCTGTTTCACCCTGCTCTCTGCCTCTTTCGTCATCCATGGACCTCTGGCTTTGCTTGACCTACCTTTCCCTCTCGTGGGAATTTACCTCAACTGTAACCATACTATTTCCCCTTTAAAAGCAGCCCATTGCTCTATTAATTATTCCTGCCCATTTACCTATACCAGATCTGTTCTCACCCAACTGAAATTGGCCCTCCCTCAATGAAGTATTTTTAATTTAGATTGTTCCTTGTCCTTCTCTATAACTAACCTAAACCTTATGATACTATGATCACTGATGTATTAATGTTCCCCAACTGACACTGGCTGAGCTTGTCCCACTTCATTCCCCAGAATCAGACCCAACAATACCTCTTCCTTGTTGGGGCATTACCAGTTGAGAAAATTTACTAGAACACACCTCAAAATCTCTTCTCCCTCTCTGCCGTTTACACAATTACTTCCTAGTCTATATTAGGAAAATTTAAGTCCACCATTATCGTTGATCTATAGTCTTTGCAGCTCTTTGTAATTTCCCTGCAAATTGATTCCTCTATATCTTTCCCACTAGTGGTGAGAGAATACATCCAGTAGTGTGATGGCACCTCTGCTGACTCTTAACTCTCACCAACTAGATTCTGTCCTTGGCTGTTCATCCTTTCTCTCCATCGCTGAAATATTCTTCTTAATCAATATTGTCAACCCCGCCTCCTTTCTTTCCTTCCCTATCTTTCAAGGAACACCTTGTATCAAGGAATACTTAGTCCATAGTCCTGTCCTTTTTTGAGCCAGGCCTCTGTTTTTGCCACAACATCAAACCCCCGTTTGGCTATCTGCATCTTAGCTCACCAAGCTTATTTACCATGTTTTGTGCATAAATAGACATGCACAGTAAACCTAATTTAGACTTTATTCCATTCCCTCTTAATTTGACCCCACCTAATTCCCTACTATTTCTTACTGTAGTGCTATCTTTCATTCCCATTCCTTAATTTACCATGTTTCTCCTTTCTAATGGTGCATACTGGTTCACATTCCCCTCCCAAGTTAGTCTAAACCCTCCCAACAGCACTAGCAAATTGCCCTGCAAGGGCTTGACTCTGTTTAGGTTCAACCAGTTGGCTTGTACAGGTCCCATCTCCCCCAGAATCAGTCCCAATGTCCCAGGAATCTAAAGCTCTCCCTCCTGTATCATCTCTCCAGTCAGACATTCATTTGGTCTAACCTCCAAATTCTATACTTAATAGGGTGTGGTTCTGGGAGTAATCTGCAGATTACTACCTTTGAGGTCTTGCTTGCTATTCTTCTTTCTCGTTGCCTAAAATCTGTCTGCAGGACATTCTCCCTCTTTCTAGCCAAGCTCCGATATCAACTATAACCTCTGGCAGTTCACTTTTACCCCTCCTCAGAATCCTTTGCAACTGCTCAGTGACATCCTGGACCCTGACACCAGGGAGGCAACATGCCATCTTCGATTCACGCCTGCAGCTACCACTATCAACATCCTGGGGGTTACCAATTGTCAGAAACTGAACTGAACTAGCCATATAAATACTGTGGCTACAAGAGCAGGTCAGTGGTTGGGAATTCTGAGGCAAGTAACTCACCTCCTGACTCCCCAAAGCCTGTCTGCCATCTACGAGGCACAAGTCAGGATTGTAATGGAGTACTCTCTTTGTATTGAGGAGTACTTGCCTGGATGGCTCCAATAACACTCAGAAAGCTCGATACTATCCATGACAAAGCAGTCCACTTGATCAGCACCCTATCCACCACCTTCAACATTCACTCCCCCCACCACTGACACACAGTGGCAGCAGTGTGTACTATATACAAGATGCACTGCAGCAACTCATGAATGCTCCTTCGACAGCATCTTCCAAATCCCTGACCTCATACCATCTAGAAAGGCAAGAGTGCGACAGACACATGGGGAACACCACCAGCTGCAAGTTCCCCTCCAAGCAACACACCACCCTGACTTGGAACTATATCACTGCTCCCTCACTGTCATTGGATCTATATCCTGGAACTCCCTTCCTAACAGTACTGTAGGTGTACCTACATCACATGGACTGCAGCAGTTCAAAAGGCAGCTCACCACCACCTTCTCAAGGGCAATTAGGGATGGGCAGCAAATGTTGGCCTTGCCAGTGATGCCCACATCCCACAAAAGAATCAAGGAAAAAGTGTGTCTGTTCCCCTAAACTTTAGAATCCCCTATCACTAGAGCTTTCCCAATGTTCCTCCTGCCCCTCTGGACAGCTGAGCTGACTATGGTACCATGGACTTGACTCTGGCTACGCTCCCCGGATGAACCATCGCTCTCATGAGTATTCAGAACTGAATACTGGTTAGAGAGTAAATTGCATTCAAGGAGCTCCAATACTATCCACCCTGGTCCTCCTTGACTGATGTGCTATCACCCATTCCCTCTCTGGCTGCACACTCTTAAGGTGCAGTGTTACTACATCCAGAAATGTGCTATTTGCATAGCTTTTAGCCTCACGGACACACTGCAGTGGCTCCATTGCTGCTTAAGCTCCAGAACCCAGAGCTCAAGCTTTCCCAATTTCTGACACTTCCTGTGCAAGTAACTGTCCAGGACACAAGATTCTTAGCTCTGAGTTTGACATAACTCCTTATCTTAAAGAGCAAAAATGAAACTGATACTTACCAACCCCTTACCTATCTGCTGTCATCACTCCTTGATTTTTTTTGCTGATTATTAAGCTGCAGCTCCACATCCTTCTTGTTCACTCAGACGCCCACTCTTGGGCCTTGCTTTATCTCCTATCACTCCCCCACAGGTTTGGTCTCTGGTCTCAGGGAACTCGTCTTGCTCTCCTATCAGTTGGCTATTGAGCCTGCATTTATGTACACTCTTCCCACTCTTCATATAGCAGTTTCGTGCTCACCTTTACTGATACTAGTGTTTTTCATTTCAGCTTTATTTAATTAAGTGAATCAAAATTCCCCAGATAGCATGATGGGACTCAAACTCATATCTCCATAGTTGTCTGGTAGTAAAACCACGATGTTATCATACCCCTTCTTTGGCTGTACAGCACACTGGGTCATAAAAGGCACTATATAAAAGCATTTTTTCTTTCTTTAAGTCTATTTGTTTTTATAATCAGCGCCAGTCTTCACTGGTTGACTTCAGGGCCTAGTTTGTACTATATGGCAAACTTATTGTTTTTATACATTCATGGAAGGCAGAGAAATGCAATGTTTCACTGTGTGACTCTGTTTATTGTTCACTCATCTATACTATGTAAATATAACTACTTGTTGGTCCAAGAGCTGCATCACACCTTGGTAAGTGTTTGTATCTGTCTGCCTTTCTGAGAGAGGAGTACCTCAGGACTGTACATGATAAACTGCTGTAGCTCATGCAGAGAGTGAGGGATGTCAGTTAAAATTGCTGGGTCATGCTATTGTTACATAGATTTTAGTGAAAGAAGGTACACTTCAGATTGTAGGGTGCACACACCCCACTAATGGGAGTGGCTAGTGATGCTTAACAGGAGAAAACACAACAAGGTGTAACTGAGATTGGAAAAGAGTTGAAATTGGTGTATTTGAGGGAGCACTTCATTACTGTAGGCAGACCCGTTCTTTTTTATTATTATTGATTCACGGGATGTGGGCTTCCCTGGCTAGGACAGCATTTATTGCCCATCCCTAGTTGCCCTTAGGAAGGAGGTGGTGAGCTGCCTTCTTGAACTGCTGCAGTCCATGTGGTGTAGGTACACCCACAGTGGCGTTAGGGAGGGGATTACAGAATTTTGACCCAGCGACAGTAAAGAAACAGCGATATATTTCCAAGTCAGAATGGTGAGTGACTTGGAGGGGAAGTTCCAGGTGGTGGTGTTCCCATCTGTCTGCTGCCCTTGTCCTTCTAGATGGTAGTGGCCTTGGGTTTGGAAGGTGCTGTCGAAGGAGCCTTGGTGAATTCCTGCAGTCCATCTTGTAGATGGTACACACTGCTGACACTGTACATCAGTGGTGGAGGGAGTGAATGTTTGTGGATGTGTTGCCAATCAAGTGGGCTGCTTTGTCCTGGACAGTATCAAGCTTCTTGAGTGTTGTGGGAGCTGCACTCATCCAGGCAACTGGGGAGTATTCCATCATACTCCTGACTTGTGCCTTTTAGATAGTGGACAGGCTTTGATGAGTCAGGAGATGAGTTACTCGCTGCAGGATTCCTAGTCTCTGATCTACTCTTATAGCTACAGTAATTAAATGGCTAGTCCAGTTCAGTTTCTGGTCAATGGCAACCCCCAGGATGTTGATAGTGGAGGATTCAGTGATGGTAATGCCATTGAACATCAAGGGTTGATGGTTGGATTCTCTCTTGTTGGAGATGGTCATTGCCTGGCACTTTGTGGCATGAATGTTACTTGCCACTTGTCAGCCCAAGCCCGGATATTGTCTAGGTCTTGTTGCATTTGAACATGGACTGCTTCAGGATCTGAGACATCGCAAATGGTGCTGAACATTGTACAATCATCGGCGAAAATTCCCACTTCTTACCTTATGATGGAACAAAGTTCATTGAAGCAGCTGAAGATGGTTGGGCCTAAGAACCTAGGCCGTGAAGAACTCCTGCAGTGATGTCCTGGCACTGAGATGACTTACCTCCAACAACCACAACCACCCTCCTTTGTGCTAGGTATGACTCCAACCAGCAGAGAGTTTTACCCCTGTTTCCCATTGACTCCAACTTTGCTAGGGCTCCTTGATGCCACACTCGGTCAAATTCTGCTTTGATGTCAAGGGCAGAAATTCTCACCTCACCTCTGGAGTTCAGCTGTTTTGTCCATTTTTGAACCAAGGCTGTAACGAGGTCAGGAGCTGAGTGGCCCTGGCAGAAGCCAAACTGACCATTGGTGAACAGGTTTTTGCTAAGCAAGTGCCACTTGATAGCACTATTGATGACGCCTTCCATTACTTTACTGATGATTGAGAGTAGACTGATGGGGTGGTAATTAGCCAAGTTGGATTTGTCCTGCTTTTTATGTACAGGACATACCTGGGCAATTTTCCACATAGCCGGGTAGATGCCAGTGGTGTAGCTGTATTGGAACAGCTTGGCTAGGGGAGCAGCAACTTCTGGAGCACAAGTCTTCAGTACTATTGCCGGAATATTGTCAGGGCCCATAGCCTTTGCACTTTCGATGGAAGCACTGTTCGGGTGAATGTAAAAGATGCCATGGCATCATGTGAATTTCACTGTGTACAAATTGGCTGATGCACTTGCTTACAAAACAACATTGACTACACTTCAAAATTTTCACTGACTGTGAAGCTGTTTGGGATCTCCTGTGGACCTGAAATATGTTCTATCAGCATTGCTCAAAACAAATTGCTGGCTAGCCACAGGTGTGATGGCTATGACGCTACCATTTTAACTTTTTGCACTAATTTTAGCAGAAAATACCTTACATATGCACACAAAATAGGTATATGTGCTTCACACATTTTTTAAACCAAACAAAGGTCTACCTTAGGAGACCTTGAAGGTGTGTAGTAAGAAAATAATCCATTTGCTTAGTTCCTAGCTTCCAATGAAAGAATTTTGTTTGGTGTACGATAAAGGTACCTGAAGATGTCAAAAGCTTCCAAAGGCTCTCTGGTGCCACTGTGTGGCAGGAACAGAAATAACTGTACTTCAAAAAAAAAGTTCTGTCGAAGGGTCATGAGGACTCGAAACGTCAACTCTTTTCTTCTCCGCCGATGCTGCCAGACCTGCTGAGTTTTTCCAGGTAATTCTGTTTTTGTTTATAATTGTACTTCAGCTTGTTCTAAATGATCAAGCATTGCAGTATATCCATAGAACTGTGACAGGACTTCACTGCTCCATGGGACTTCTGTTGTTCAGGTGTTAAAGAACCATTACGTAAGTGAAAAAGACACTCACTGAAGTGACCATGTCCCAGCTCTCTTCACGGTTTTGTGTTCTGTTACAGAAAATTCTTCAAAATGATGCATTCCAACAGGCAGGAAGTGCCACCAGCTGCAGCTACTTGAGCTCTGAATTTCGGGGCTTGAGCGGCAGCTGAAGACACTGAGGTGCATTAGCGAGGCTGAGAGTTTCGTGGGTAGCACGTTTTTAGACATGGTCACCCCACAGCTTACAGAAGTGCAGACAAAGAGGCAATGGGTGACCATCAGTCATAAGAAAGGTGTCAGGCAGGTAGTCAGGAAATCCCCAGGGTGCATCTCGCTCAAAAACCATTTCTCTGTGTTGGAAAACAGTGAGAGTGACGGTTCCTCTGGGGAGTGCAGCCATGCTCTTGGCACTGAGTGGCTCAGCTGCACAGAGGATGGAGGGAAAAAAGGGGAAGAGCAATAGTGGGAGGAGACTGGATAGTAAGAGCAACAGGCAGGCATTTTTGCTGCCGGAGACATGACTCCAGGATGGTATGTTGCCTCCCTGGTGCCAGGGTCAAGGATGTCACTGCAGGGCTTTCTAAAAAGGGAGGGCAAACAGACAGAGATCGTGGTACATATTGGTAGCAACGATATAGGTAGAAAGAGGGATGAGGTCCTGCAAGCAGAATTTAGGGAACTAGGAAACAAATTAAGAAACAGGGCATCAAAGGTAGTAATCTTTGGATTACTTCCAGTATCATGCGCTAATGAGTATAGGAATAGGAGGTTAGTCCAGATGAATACATGGCTGGAGAGATGGTGCAGAAGGGAGGGCTTTAGATTTCTGGGACACTGGGACCATTTTTGGGCTCATTGGGACCTGTACGAGGTGAATGGGACCAACATCCTTGCGGGGAGGTTTGCTGGTGCTGTTGGGAGGGTTTAAACTAACCTGGCAGGGGGATGGGATCCTGAGAGGAGGTTCAGCAGGGGGGAGATGCACAGCCAAAATTAGAAGAGACAGCAAGTGAGTCTGGAAGGCATATAAATTATAGGCCAGTTAAGGCACAAGGGAATTTGGCAAGGTTGGATGATATTTATTTTAATGCCATGAGTCTGATGAATAAGGCAAATGAGTTGAGGGCACAAATTAACACATGGAAGTATGATGTCATTGCTGTTACAGAGACATGCTTGAGAGAGGGGCAGGATTGGCAGTTCAATATTCCAGGATATAGTGTCTTCAGGCGAGACAGGGAAGTAAGTAAAAGAGGAGGGGATATCGCAATATTGATCAAGGAATCAATTACAGCAATAAGGAGGGATGACATCTTAGAAGGCTCCTCAAATGAAGCCATATGGATAGAATTTAAAAACACATTGCTGGGAGTGAACTATTGGCCCCCAAACAGTCAGAGAGAAATAGAACAGCAGATATGTAGGCAAATTTCAAAGAAGTGTAAAAATAATAGAGTAATAGAATAGTGGGAGATTTCAACTTCCCCAACATTAACTGGGTTAGTCATAGTGTGCTAGGCTTAGAGGGAGCAGAATTCTTAAAATGCATCCAGGAGAGCTTTTTAAGTCAGTACATAGAAGGTCCTAAAAGAGAGGGGGCGGTCCTGGACTTAATTTTAGGGAATGAGGCTGGACAAGTGGTAGAGGTATCAGCGGGGGAACATTTTGCAGACATTGATCATAACTCCATTGGATTCAAGATTGTTATGAAAAAGGACAAGGATGGGCTAGAAATCACAGCTCTAAATTGGGTGAAGGCTGATTTTAATAGGATCAAATATGATCCAACAGAGGGCGCTGGTGAGAAGTGACTGAATCATTCTGGGAGAAGTCACCGCAGCCACCGCGACTCAGGAGGGAATCGAGGAGAAGGACTCTTCACTCAACAGGAGGAAGAGCATCCAATAGAGGGCGCTGGTGAGAAGTAACTGAAGCATTCTGGGAGAAGTCACCACAGCCACCGCGACGCAGGAGGGAATCGAGGAGAAGGACTCTTGCACTCAACAGGAGGAAGAGCATCCAACAGAGGGCACTGGAGCAGTGAGTATAAATCTAGCTTACCTCAGAGATTCGCAGCCTTGTCTCCAGGGAGCAGATTCAGAGGGAAGAGCACCGGAGTGGTGTAAAAATCTAGCTTACCTCAGGGATTCGCAGCCTTGTCTCCAGGGAGCAGACTTGGAGGGAGGAGCACCAGAACAGTGACTTCGGGGCACAGAGTAACTGAAGCCAAAACTAAAAAAAGTGACATCACAGGAAAGCTGTGACCTGATTGGTTGGTAGGAAATCTGCACCAAATTTGAAAAAACTACAAAACTAATTAATAAATTAATTATCTAAGTTGAGATGGCTAGGCAGGTGATGTGCTGTAGCTGTTTGATGTGGGAGCTGGCAGATCCCATTGCGAGCCGCAGTAACCACATCTGCAGCAAGTGTTGGTTGCTGGAGGAACTCCGGCTCAGAATTGATGAGCTGGAGTCTGAGCTCCGGATGCTGCGGCACATCCGAGAGGGGGAGAGTTACCTGGAAGTTTTGTTTCTGGAAGCGGTCACATCCGGTAGATTAAGTACCTCAAGTTCGGTCAGTGGTCAGGGTCAGCAGGGTGTGACTGCAAGTGAGGAAGGTAGAGGGATCCTGTGTTCAGGAACAGAGGAGCCTCAGCTCTTGACCTTGTCCAACAGGTACAAGGTACTTGCTCCCTGTGTGGATGAGGAACAGGGCTGTAGGGAGGATGAGCCAGCTGACCACGGCACCGTGACACAGGAGGCCATTCAAGAGGGTGGAGCAAAAAGAGAGGTGGTAGTTGTAGGGGATTCTATAATTAGGGGAATTGATAGCTTCCTTTGTAAGCAGGATCGAGAGTATGTTGCCTGCCCGGTGCCAGGGTGAGGGATATCTCTGACCGGCTTGAAAGGATATTGGAGAGGGAGGGGGAGGATCCAGTTGTTGTGGTTCACGTCGGGATAAATAACATAGGTAAGACTAGGAAAAAGGACCTGTTTGGGGATTATCAGGAACTAGGAACTAAGTTAAATAACAGGTCCTCAAGGGTTATAATCTCTGGATTACTACCTGCGCCACGTGCAAATTGGCATAGGGACATGAGAATAAGGGAAGTAAAATTGTGGCTAAAGGATTGGTGCGGGAAAGAGGGGTTCCATTTCATGGGGCACTGGCATCAGTATTGGAACAGGAGGGATCTGTACCGTTGAGACAGTCTCCACCTGAACCGATCTGGGACCAATGTTCTAGTGAAAAGGGTAAATAGGGTGGTCAACAGGACTTTAAACTAGAAAGTGGGGGGGAAGGGAAGGGTAAAACTCCAAGAAGTATGACTAATGGGAAACAAACAGCAGGTTAGCGTGTTTTGGTGGGGGGGGGGTGAATTCAACTTTATGGAAAATTATGAAAAAACTGAAAAGAAAGGAGAGCCCAGGAGAGGCTATTAAAGTCTCCAGAACACAAAATAGGACAGAGTGTTTGGAAAGGGCTAGGAATCTAACTTCAAGCACATCAGATAAAGGGACAACAATGAGAAAGGGGATGGAAAATACAAGACTGAAGGTGTTGTATCTGAATGCACGCAGTATATGAAATAAAGTAAATGAGCTTGTGGCGCATATTGAAATTAGCAGGTATGATGTGGTGGGCATCACGGAGACATGGCTGCAAGGGGATCAGGACTAGGAGCTAAATATCCAAGGATATACATCCTATCAAAAAGATAGGCAGGTTGGCAGAGGAGGTGGGGTTGCTTTGTTAGTAAGAAAAGAAATTAAATCTATAGCAAGAAATGACGTAGGGTCAGATGATGTACAATCTGTGTGGGTAGAGTTGAGGAACCGCAAAGGTAAATAAACTATAATGGGAATTATGTACAGGCCTCCAAACAGTAGTCAGGACGTGGTGCACAAGATACATCAGGAGGTAGAAAAGGTATGTAAGAAAGGCAAGGTTACAGTGATCATGGGGTATTTCAATATGCAGGTAGACTGGGAAAATCAGGTTGGTAGTGGATCCCAAGAAAAGGAATTTCTGGAATATCTACGAGATGGCTTTTTGGAGGAGCTTGTGGTGGAACCCACTAGGGAACAGGGAATTCTAGATTTAGTGATGTGTAATGAGGCAGATTTGATAAGGGAGTTTAAGGTGAAGGAACCCTTAGGAGGAAGTGACGATAATATGATAGAATTTACCCTGCAATTTGAGAGGAAAAAGCTGGATTCAGATTGACGGTATTACATTTGAATAAAGGCAACTACAGAGGCATGAGGGAGGAGCTGGCCAGAATTGACTGGGAGATGAGCCTAGCAGGAAAGACAGTGGAACAGCAATGGCAGGAGTTTCTGGGAGTAATTTGGGAGACACAGCTAAAATTCATCCTTAGGAAGAAGAAGCATAATAAAGGGAGGACGAGGCAACCATGGCTGACAAGGGAAGTCAGGGACAGCATAAAAGCTAAAGAGAAAGCATACAATGCGGCGAAGAGCAGGGGATTGGGAAGCCTACAAAGACCAACAGAGGACAACTAAAAAAGAAATAAGGAGGGAGAAGATTAAATATGAGGGTAGACCAGCCAGTAATATAAAAGAAAATTGCAAGAGTATTTTTAGATATATAAAGGGTAAGAGAGAGGTAAAAGTGGACATTGGGCCGCCAGAAAATTCCTCATTCCCTTCTTAAACAGGCGGGTTACATTAGCGATTTTCCAGTCCTCTAGGGCCCTCCCTGACTCCAGTGATCCCTGAAAGATCACCACTAACGCCTCCACTATCTCTTCAGCTATCTCCTTCAGAACTCTGGGGTGTAATCCATCTGGCCCAGGTGATTTATCCACCTTCAGACCTTTCAGTTTGCTGGAGAAGTAATAGTGGGGAACAAAGAAATGGCGGAGGAACTGAATTGGTACTTTGTGTCAGTCTTCATGGTGGAAGACACAGTAACATCCCCAAACTTCAAGAGTGTCGGGGGGGCAGAGGTGAGTATGGTGGCCATTACCAAGGAGAAGGTGCTAGGAAAACTGAAAGGTCTGAAGGTGGATAAATCACCTGGACCAGATGGATTACACCCCAGAGTTCTGAAGGAGATAGCTGAAGAGATAGTGGAGGCGTTAGTGGTGATCTTTCAGGAATCACTCGAATCAGCGAGGGTCCCAGAGGACTGGAAAATCGTTAATGTAACCCGCCTGTTTAAGAAGGGAATGAGACAAAAGATGGGAAATTACAGGCCAATTAGCCTGACCTCGGTCATTGGTAAGATTTTAGAGTCCATTATTAAGGATGAGATTTCAGAATGCTTGGAAGTCCATGGTAAAATCGGGCAAAGTCAGCATGGTTTCATCAAGGGGAGGTCATGCCTGACAGATCTGTTAGAATTCTTTGAGGAGGTAACGAGTAGGTTAGACAAAGGAGAGCCAATGGATGTTATCTACTTGGACTTCCAGAAGGCCTTTGACAAGGTGCTGCTCAGTAAGATAAGGGCCCATGGAGTTAGAGACAAGGTACTAGCATGGATAGAAGATTGGCTGTCTGGCAGGAGGCAGAGAGTGGGGATAAGAGGGCCCTTCTCAGGATGGCGGCTGGTGACTAGTGGAGTTCCGCAGGGGTCAGTGTTGGGACCACAACTTTTCACTTTATACATTAATGATCTAGATGAAGGAACTGAGAGCATCCTGGCTAAGTTTGCAGATGATACAAAGAGAGGTGGAGGGACAGGGAGAGGCATTGAGGAGACAAGGAGGCTGCAGAAGGATTTGGACAGGTTAGGAGAATGGGCAAAGAAGTGGCAGATGGAATACAACATGGGGAAGTGTGAGGTCATGCACTTTGGTAGGAAGAATAGAGGCATAGACTATTTTCTAAATGGGGAGAAGATTCAAAAATCTGGAGTGCAAAGGGACTTGGGAGTCCTAGTCCAGGATTCTCTTGTTAACTTGCAGGTTGAGTCTGTAGTTAGGAAGGCAAATGCAATGTTGGCACTTATTTCGAGAGGACTAGAATATAAAACCAAGGATGTGCTGCTGAGGCTTTATAAGGCTCTGCTCAGACCACATTTAGAATATTGTGAGCAATTTTGGGCCCCGTATCTCAGGAAGGATGTTCTGGCCTTGGAGAGGGTCCAGAGGAGGTTCACGAGAACGATCCCAGGAATGAAAGGCTTAACATATGAGGAACATTTGAGGTCTCTGGGTCTATACTCGATGGAGATTAGAAGGATGAGGGGGGATCTGATTGAAACTTGCAGAATACTGAAAGGCCTGGATAGAGTGGACGTGGGGAAGATGTTTCCATTAGTAGGAGAGACTAGAACCCGAGGGCACAGCCTCAGAGTAAAGGGAAGACCTTTAGAACAGAGATGAGGAGAAACTTCTTTAGCCTGAGAGTGGTGAATCTATGGAATTCATTGCCACAGAAGGCTGTGGAGGCCAGGTCATTGAGTGTATTTAAGACCAAGATAGATAGGTTGTTGATTGGTAAGGGGATCAAAAGTTACGGGGAGAAGGCGGGAGAATGGGGTTGAGAAACGTATCAGCCATGATTGAATGGTGGAGCAGACTCGATGGGCTGAATAGCCTAATTTCTGTTCCTATGTCTAGTGGTCATATGGATTTGGCCAGAGTGGACTGAGAGCATTTATTTTTAGATAAATCTGTGTCAGAGCAGTGGGACTCATTCAAGACGGAAAAAGGGAGAGTAAACAGCCAACATATTCCAATAAAAAAGGTGGGACCAACAAATCCAGGGAACCCTGGATATCGAGGGATATACAGGATTGGATAAAGAGAAAAGGAGGCTAATGGCAGATATCGAGGGCTCAGAACAGTGGAAGCCCTACAGGAGTGTAGAATGTGTATGGGGGGAACTTAAAATGGAAATTAGGAGAGCAAAAAGGGGGCATGAAAAAACATTGACAGGTAAAATAAAGGAAAATCCAAAGTTATTTTACAGTACATTAAGAGTAAGAGGATAACTAGGGAAAGAGTAGGGCCCATTAGGGACCATAGTGGTAATTTGCGTGTGGAGCCGGAAGACAGAGGTAGGGTTCTAATTGAATACTTTGTGTCAGTGTTCACAAGTGAGAGGGATGACATGGGTATGGAAATCAGGCAGAAGGACTGTGATATAATTAAAGAAATTAGCATAGAAAGGGAGGAGGTTCTAAGTGGTCTGGCAGGCTTAAAGGTAGATAAATCTCCAGGCCTGGATGAACTGTATCCCAGGCTGTTGAGTGAGGCAAGGGAGGAGATGGCAAGGGCGCTGGCAATAATTTTCAATACCTCTCTGGTCACAGGAAAGGTGCCAGAGGGCTGGAGGACAGCCAATGTGGTATCATTAATCAAGAAGGGAGGAAGGGATAAATCAGGAAACTACAGGCCAGTGAGTCTAACCTCAGTTGTGGGGAAACCATTGAAAGCAATTCTGAGAGACAGAATTAATCTACACTTAGAGAGGCAGGGATTAATCAAGGACAGTCAACATGGTTTTGTTAAGGGGATGTCATGTCTGACCAATTTGATTGAATTTTTTGAAGAGGTGACTAGGTGTGTCGATGAAGGCAATGCATTTGACGTAGTCCACTTGGACTTCAGCAAGGCTTTCGATAATGTACCGCATGGGAGAATGATAATGAAAGTAAGAGCCCATGGGATCCAAGGCAAATTGGCAAATTGGATCCAGAATTGGCTGAGTGACAGGAAGCAGAGGGTGATGGTCGAGGGGTGTTTTTGTGACTGGACGCCTGTGTCCAATGGGGTTCCACAGGTATCAGTGTTGGGTCCCTTGATGTTTGTGGTATATATAAACGATTTAGACTTGTATGTAGGAGGGTTGATCAGTAAGTTTGCGGATGACACAAAAATTGGTTGGATGTTAAATAGTGAGGAGGATAGCCTTAGATTACAAGAGGATATAGATGGGCTGGTCAGATGGGCTGATCAGTGGCAAATGGAATTTAAACCAGATAAGTGTGAAGTGCTGCACTTGGGCAGGAGAAACAGGGATGTGAATATACGATGAATGGTAGGACCCTGGGAAGTACCAAGGATCAGAGGGACCTTGGTGTGCATGTCCACTGGTCCCTTAAGATAGCGGGACAGGTAGATATGGTGGTTAAGAAGTTATACGGAACACATGCCTTTATTAGCCGAGGCATAGAATATAAGAGCAGGGAGGTTATGCTAGAACTGTATAAAATGCTGGTTAGGCCTCAGCTAAAGTATTGCGTGCAGTTCTGGAATTTGCATTATAGGAAGGATGTGATTGTACTAGAGAAAGTGCAGAGGCGATTTACCAGGATGTTGCCTGGACTGGAGAGTTTTAGTTATGAGGAGAGATTGGATAGACTGGGGTTATTTTCCCTGGAGCAGAGGAGATTGAGGGGGGACATAAGTGAGGTGTATAAAATTATGAGGGGCATAGATAGGATAGACAGGAAGGAACTTTTCCCCTTGGTGGAGGGATCAATAACCAGTGGACATAGATTTAAGGTAAGGAGGAGTTTTAGAAGGGATGTGAGGAAGAATTTTTTCACCCAAAGGGTGGTGGGAATCTGGAACTCACTGCCTGAAAGGGTGATAGAGGCAGAAACCCTCATAACATTTAAGAAGTGTTTGGATATGCACTTGCGATGCCATGGCACACAAGGCTATGGGCCTAGTGCTGGAAAATGGGATTAGAATAGTTAGGTACTTGTTTGACTGGCATGACTCGATGGGCCGAAGGACCTTTTTCTGTGCCGTAGACCTCTATGACTCTATGACTCTATTTCTTTCTAATAAAAAAGTAAAGTTTATCAATAAATATGATAGTGTCATGTATGATGCACCTTATCTTTAATAGTTACAACTGTTGCTAGAAGTAACATTAGCATATGTATTCTGCCAGACGCATTGTACAGTAACCAACAGAGTAATTACTGCCATTCTGCATTATTCCTATGCTACTAATCAGAATTTAATAAGATGAGTCAAAGGCCCCCTCATTGCCTTTGTTGTTGAATGCACCACTGACAGTGGAAGTAAAGCATGAAAATCATGAGGCCTCCATGTTCCATCCCAGTTCTGCGTTGAGATGTCTGGTCTCACCAATGCGTGATGCTGCAGCTACGATAATTTGCCTCGGGCTCCCTAGGTTAGGGAAGGGATAATTCAGTCAAAGGTTCTATTCCTCAATGTTATGAAGTTAATCTGCCAGAAGATGCTCATGTGTGGATCTTGGGCAACACAGGATCAGAGCTGACATATGATGCTGCTGTATTTGTGCCATTTTTATACCAAGAACTGAATTTTTCTGGACCCAATGTTGTAGAGGCCAGATTTCTGCCTGTGTTCCTGGCTCGCAGGTCATTACATGTTCATGGAAAAATATGATTCTATATAAGAAGAATTTAATTGGCCTTATCAATAAACCCCAGTTAATATGTCAGTTTCCTTACATGTGAGCACTTTTTCTGTTGGGCAAACAAGATCAGTTTAACTCCTTATTTCATTCTCTTATCAATAAAGTTGCTCCAGTTACACACAATTGCTATTCCACCAGTGGAACCTTTAATTATAAGAATGCCTATAATTTTGTACCATATAACACCAGCTAATTGCCCCATTCTACAGAAACTTTAATTAAAAAATCACATTTACATAGAAGTTTCTCTTTGGCAATCTAACTTTTGTCCTTGCACCCATTATCAACAATTACAGCTTCCAGACATTTTGGAACTAGCATGCAATTGCATGCCTTTAATGAAGTTCCATTATTAAGGAGGTGATTACTTCACACTGAAAGCCAGAACTGTCGGGTCAGGATAAGTTCAAATGTTTAATGGTCACTACTTTAAAATCGAATCACATTTCCCTATTTAACAAAGGCTAAAAACTAACATTACTACAAAATAAAGAAAAATCAATAGCATTGTTACATTAGGACACATCAAGTCAATTTGATTAACCCTTTCCTTACATGAGGTATTACAGTCAGACTGGACTTTCCTTCTTTATACCACCTGTTTTCAGGCAGTGTTGGGCAAATAAAGCTAAAAGGGGGTGTCATGGCCTAATGCTGCAAATCCTTCCAAAAGTGATACCAAAATTCTCCTCCTCAAAATCTGCCAGTCAGTGGTATTGCCCACCCAGAAATCATACCTTTATTATTACAACTAGAGGAGGCCTAGGTTACGCAAGCCCATTAAATTGCAAACATCTACAAATATGAAATTCACTGAGGGGGAAGAAGCTGTAGAGCAATGTAAAGGGCAGGGGAAATGGGTCTAATTGGAAAGCTCTTTCAAAGAACCCGCCCATTGGGCTGAATGGTCTCCTTCTGTACTGTACTATTATTTGATTTGGTCAAAGTTCTACTTCTACTTCAAAATTCTAGTTTCCACAACAAAATGATTGATAAGCCAGTGAGTCGCACATCAGTGGTAGGGAAACTATTGGAGAAAATTCTGAAGGAGAGAATCTGTCGCCACTTGGAGAGGCAAGGTTTGATCAGGCATAGTCAGCATGGCTTTGTCAGAGGGAGGTCATGCCTAACAAATTTGATTGAATTTTTTAAGGAGGTGACCAGGTGTGTAAACGAGGGTAGTGCAGTTGATGTAGTTTATATGGATTTCAGAAAGCCTTTGACAAGGTCCCACATGGGAGACTTATAAAGAAATGCACATGGGATTCAGAGTAATTTGCGAAGGTGGATTCAAAATTGGCTTAGTTGTAGAAGACAGAGGGTGATGACAGAAGGTTGCTTTAGTGACTGGAATCCAGTGTCCAGTGGCGTACAATAGGGATCTGTGCTGGGTCCCCTTTTATTTGTCATTTATATAAATGACATAGATGAATATGTGAGGGTAGGATTAATAAGTTTGCGGATGACAAAAAAATTGGCTGGGTGGTTAACAGTGGGGTTAAGTGTTTTGGGCTACAGGAAGATATAAACGGGATGGTCAAATGGGCAGATAAGTGGCAGATGGAATTTAGCCCTGAAAAGTGTGAGGTGATACACTTTGGAAGGAGTAATTTGACAAGGAAGTATTCAATGAATGGCATGACACTAGGAAATTCTGAGGAACAAAGGGACCTTGGCGTGTGTGTCCATAGATCTCTGAAGGCGGAGGGGCATGTTAGTGGGGTGGTGAAAAAGGCATAGGGGACATTTGCCTTTATCAATCGAGGCATAGATTACAAAAGTAGGGAGATCATGTTGGAGTTGGTGAGGCCACAGCTGGAGTACTGGAAGGCAGATTATTATCTGAATGGCTATAAATTGAGAGAGGGGAATGTGCAACGAGACCTGGGTATCCTTGTACACCAGTCGCTGAAGGTTGCCACATTATAGGAAGGATGTGATTGCACTGGAGGGGGTGCAGAGGAGATTCACCAGGATGTTGCCTGGGCTGAAACAGTTAAGTTATGAGGAGAGGTTGGATAGACTTGAGTTGTTTTCGTTGGAGTAGAGAAGACTGAAGGGTGACCTGATCGAGGTGTACAAGATTATGAGGGGCATGGACAGGGTGGATAGGGTGCAGCTGTTCCCCTTAGTTGAAGGGTCAGTCATGAGGGGACATAAGTTCAAGGTGAGGGACAGGAGGTTTAGGGGGGATGTGAGGAAAAACTTTTTTACCCAGAGGGTGGTGACAGTCTGGTATGTGCTGCCTGGGAGAGTGGTGGAAGCGGGTTGCCTCACTTCCTTTAAAAAGTACCTGGATGAGCACTTGGCACATCATAACATTCAAGGCTATGGGCCAAGTGCTGGTAAATGGGATTAGGTAGGTAGGTCAGGTGTTTCTCACGTGTCGGTGCAGACTCAATGGGCCGAAGGGCCTCTTCTGCACTGTGTGATTCTGTGATTCTATGATTCTGTGAAAATTCAACAAAAATAACCAGAGGGCATAGTTTTAAAGTAATTGTCAGAAGGATCAGAATGGAGTTGAAAATTCTTTTCACCCAGCATGTGGTGGAGGCTGGAATTCTGGCGGAATGGTTGGTAGAGGTAGAAACCCTCATCAGATTTAAAAGGTCGTTGATATGCACTTAAAGTGCCATAATCTACAGGGCTATGGACCATGAGCTGGAAAGTGGGATTAGATTAGTTAGCTTTTTTCAGTTGGCATAGACATGATGGGCTGACTGGTCTCCTTCTGTGCTGCAAGCTTCTATGATTCTATAAAAGCTTCTAATGATTTCTTACACAATAACTGCAGCTATTTCTTACTATCACGTCACTCCTTCCTTTGTGCCAGCTGCCAACTACCTCACCTTCAGTAATCTACAGCTTAGAACATAACACCACAAGAAACTGGATCGGGAGTAGTCCATATGGCCCCTTGAGCCTATTCTATCATTCAGTAAATCATAGCTGAATGTCTACATTAATTCCACTTTTTCATCTTATCCTCAATTAATTCCCTTAATTCTTGAGTATTCCAAAAAATCTATTGATACTTCTATGGGAGGCCCCTGGGAAATCTGATGTCGAGAGGTAAAAGTCTGCACTCTCAGCATTTCTGACAAAACCAATGCTGGTTGAGTTGAAGCCTGACCCTGTTGGATTTAGCAGTGTTGAATTATTTCCACAACTTGAGTAAGCATCCTCATAGCTTTTAGAGGTACAAGCAGTGCTAATTCACTGGCAAAGGTAGTAAATCTGTAGATGACACAAAGCTGGGTGGGAGGATGAGCTGTGAGGAGGATGCAGAGATGCTTTTGTGTGAATTGGACAAAGCTGAGTGAATGGGCAAATGCATGGCAGATGCAGTATAACGTGGATAAGTGTGGGGTTATCCACTTTGGTGGCAAAAACAGGAAGGCAGATTATTATCTGAATGGCTATAAATTGAGAGAGGGGAATGTGCAACGAGACTTCGGTGTCCTGAAGGTAAGCATTCAGGTGCAGCAGGCAGTAAAGAAGGCAAATGGTATGTTGGCCTTCATAGCCAGAGTGTTCCAGTACAGGAACAGAGATGTCTTGCTGCAACTGTACAGGGCCTTGGTGAGACCACACCTGGAATATTGTGTGCAGTTTTGATCTCCCTATCTGAGGAAGGATGTAATTGCTAAAGAGGGAGTGCAACGAAGGTTTACCCAACTGATTCCTGGGATGGTGGGACTGACATATGAGGAGAGATTGAGTCGGTTAGGATTATATTCGCTGGAGTTCAGAAGAATGAGGGGGATCTCATAGAAACCTATAAAATCCTAACAGAACTAGACAGGGTAGATCCAGGAAGGATGTTCCCAATGGTGGGGGAGTCCAGAGCCAGGGGTCACAGTCTGAGGATACAGGGTTGACCATTTAGAACTGAGATGAGGAAGAATTTCTTCATCCAGAAAGTGGTGAGCCTGTGGAATTCATTACCATAGAAAGTATTTGAGGCCAAAACATTATATGTTTTCAAGAAGGAGTTAGATATAGCTCTTGGGGCGAAAGGGGTCAAAGGATATGGGGAGAAAGCGGGAGCAGGCTATTGAGTTGGATGATCATAATGAATGGCGGAGCAGGCTCGAAGGGCCAAATGGCCTATTCCTGCTCCTTGTTTCTATGTACTGCAGCAGCTCTTAAAAGACTGCTGTACAGAAAGGTAGTAGCTGATTTAGGTGGAGGCTATTACTGTTGAAAAGAGACTGGAGGATATTTAAGAACTGCCCCATTTGCTGAAGAGAGCCTGGAGATTCCACAGGAAGAGATGTTAATTGTGAATTTTGAAGCTAGGCCTCTTTGAGGAAAATTAGCCCTTACAAGTTTAGTATCAATTTGACACAGATTGAATTTTCACATGTAACTTGGATATTAAGGCCCAAATTGACACTGAAACAAAGTACAATGAGACTCTCTCCTGCACCAAGCATCCCACTCTACTTAACTCTGTGAAGATGTCAACTGAGGTTACATATACTATATACATTGTGTACAAAGTGAAACCACTTCACACAAAATACAGTTTTTTATTCATTCATGGGATATGGGCGTCACTGGCTAGGCCAGCAATTATTGACCTTGAGAACATGGTGAGCTGCCTTATTTAACCATTGCAAACTATGTGGTATAGGTATACCCACAGCGCTGTTAGAGAGGGAGTTCAGGATTTTGACTCAGTGACAGTGAAAAAACAGCGATATATTTCCAAGTCAGGATGGTGAGTGGCTTGGGGGGGAACTGCCAGGTGGTGGTGTTCCCCTGTATCTTGTCTTTCTAGATGATAGCAGTTGTGGATTTGGAAACTGCTGTCTAAGGAGCTTTGGTGAGTTCCTGCAGGGCATCTTGTATATGGCACACACTAGTGCCGCTGTGCATCAGCGGTGGAGAAAGTGAATGTTTGTAGGTGGTGTGCCCATCAAGTAGGCTGCTTTTTCCTGGATTGTGTGAAGCTTCTTGAGCATTCTTGGAGCTGCACTTATCCAGGCAAGTAGAGAGTATTCCATCATGATCCTGACCTGTGCCTTGTGTCTATGATGATAAATGCCAAGCTGCCCAAATCCAAGGGGGAAATTGAAACAGCTGCCAAAACAGTTTTTGCAATTTATGTAGTATGAGGAGCAGTTCTGAAATCAGGAAATGATTTCTCCAACCACTTGTGATGATTTTATAGTAATGTAAACATTTATTAAAAGAATAAAGGAAAAAAAACACAATTACATTTAAACACAAGAATGGCTTCACACAGTAAGCAGCACTTTAAAACAGTTCCAGAAATCTTAGCTTAACCACCCTCAGAGATACCCTTTCCCTGTTTGTTCAGCAACTATTCTTATAGATTTTAAAATTTATAAAATTCCCATAATTTTTACCACACAGTGCTTTTTCCTTGAAGTGTCCTCTGAGGCTAACAGTCACTGCTTCTTTCAGTTTGGCTTTGTTCACACTGTCTTCTGTGAGATCTGACCAGCTAGCCTGCGACTGAACCTGCTTCCACCATACCTCCAGGCAATGTATCCCAGGCCTGAACCACTCTTTATGTGAAAAAGCTTTCTCTCACACCACATTTGCTTCTTTTGCAAATCACTTTAAATCAATGCCTTCTCGTTCTTGATCCTTTTATGAGCAGAAACAGCTTCTCCCTATCTACTCTGCCAGCCGCCTCATGATTTTGAACATCTCTATCAAATCTCCTCTTAGCCTTCTTCTTTCCAAGGAGGACAGTCCCAACCTCTCCAATCTATCCTCATAGCTGAAGTTTCTCATCCCTGGAACCACTCTTGTAAACTTCTTATGCATTCTCTCCAATGCGTTCACATCTTTCCTATTGTGTGGCACCCAGAACTGTACACAATACTCCAGGTAAAGTCTAACAGTTGTCTTATATAAACTCACCATAACCTCCCTGCTCCTGTACTCCATGCCGAACATATTATATGTTTTATTAACTCTTCCCTCCACCTGTCATGCCACCTTCAATGACCTATACACATGTACACCCCCGTCTTTTTCTGCTCCTGCACCCCCTTCAAAATTTCACCCATTATTTTATATTGTCTATCCATGTTCTTCCTACCAAAATGTATCATCTCGCACTTCTCTGCATTGAACTTCATCTACCACCTATCTGCCCACCCAGCCAACTCGTCTATGTCCTCTTGAAGTTCCACACTGTCCTCCTCGCAGTTCACAACACTTTGTATCATCCGCAAACTTTGAAATTGTCCCCTGCACACCAAGACCCAGATCATTAGTATATATCAGGAAAAGCAAGGCTCCCAAAACCAACCCCTGGGGAACTCTGCTACAAACCTTCCTCCAGCCCAAAAAATATCCATTGACCATTACTCTCTGATTCCTTCTTTTCAGCCAATTTTGTATCCACATTGCTACCATCTCTTTTGTTCCAATGAGCAATAACTTTTCTCACAAGTCTGTTGTGTGGCACTGTATCAAATGCCTTTTGAAAGCTCATGTACACCACATAAACAGCATTACCCTCATCGACCTTTTCTGTTGCCTCTTCAAAAAACTCCAGCGAGTCAGTTAAACACAATTTACCCTTCTGAAATCCGTGCTGGCTCTTTCTTATAAACCCATATTTTTCCATGTGACTACTGATTCTATCCCGAATAATTGTTTCTAGAATCTTTCCCACCACTGAAGTTAAACTGACTGGGCTGTAATTGCTGGGCTTATCCTTACAACCTTTATGAACAAGGGCGTAATGTTTGCAATTACCCAGTCCTCTGAGTCTAGGGAAGATTATGGCCAGTGCCCCTGCAATTTCTACTCTCACATCCTTCAGTACCCTTGGATGTATCTTAACTGGTCCCGGTGCCTGGTCAACTTTAAATACCGGCAGTCTATTCAACACTTCCTCCTAATCAATTTTGAACCCTTCTAATGACAGAGTTTCCTCATCATGGCCTGGGTAGCATCTACCTCTTTGGTAGAGATGGATGCAAAGTATACATTTAATATCTCAGGCTTGGCCCCTTTGTCCAAGTTTAATTTCCCATTTAAGTCCCTAATCGGCACTATTCCTCCTTTTACCACCCTTTTACTATTTATATGCCTATCGAAGACTTTGGGATTCCCCTTTAATGTTGGCTGCCAGTCTTTTCTCATAATCCCTCTTCGCTTCTCTAATATACCTTTTTATAACCTGCACATATACCCCTTTGAACGAAAACAACTCAATCCAAACTATTACTGTTATTGCTTTATTTAAAACTCTGATTGAAGTTCCTCTTGGTTCATTAACATAGCAAAACCACTTCTTACTGCTGACTTTAGACCCCAGCAGTCACTCTAGCTCTTAATCAAATTACTTCCAGTATATAAATGACTTCCAGTACATAAGAAAATATAGAGTCATAGAGGTCTACAGCACAGAAAAAGCCATTCGGCCCATCGAGTCTGCACTGGTCAAACAAGTACCTAACTATTCTAATCCCATTTTCCAGCACTAGGCCCATAGCCTTGTATGCCATGGCATCGCAAGTGCACATCCAAATACTTCTTAAATATTATGAGGGTTTCTGCCTCAACCACCCTTTCAGGCAGTGAGTTCCAGATTCCCACCACCCTCTGGGTGAAAAAGTTCTCCCTCACATCCCCTCTAAACCTCCTGCCCCCTACCTTAAAGCTATGCCCCGTGGTTATTGATCCCTCCACCAAGAGGAAAAGTTCCTTCCTGTCTACCCCATTCATGCCCCTCATGATTTTATATACCTCAGTCATGTCCCCCTCAATCTCCTCTGCTCCAGGGAAATTAACCCTAGTCTATCCAATCTCTCCTCATAACTAAAACTCTCCAGTCCAGGCAACATCCTGGGAAATCTCCTTTGCACTCTCTCTAGTGCAATCACATCCTTCCTATAATGTGGATTCCAGAACTGCACGCAATACTGTAGCTGTGGCCTAACCAGCATTTTATACCGTTCCAGCATAACCTCCCAGATCTTATATTCTATGCCTCGGCTAATAAAGGCAAGTGTCCCATATGACTTCTTAACCACCTAATCAACCTGTCCTGCTACCTTAAGGGACCAGTGGGCATGCACACCCTCTGATCTTCGGTACTTCCCAGGGTCCTACCATTCATCGTGTATTCCCGTGCCTTGTTTGTCCTGCCCAAGTGCATCACCTCACATTATCCAGGTTAAATTCCATTTGCCATTGTTCAGCCCACCTGACCAGCCCGTCTATATCCTCCTGTAATCTAAGGCTATCCTCCTCACTATTTACCATCCCATCAATTTTCATGTCATCCGCGAACTTACTGATCAGCCCTCCTACAGTCAAGTCTAAATTGTTTATATACCACAAACAGCAAGGGACCCAACACCGATCCCTGTAGAACCCCACTGGACACAGGCATCCAGTCACAAAAACACCACTCGACCATCACCCTCTGCTTACTGCCACTCAGCCAATTCTGGATCCAATTTGCCAATTTGCCTTGGATCCCATGGGCTCTTACTTTCATTATCATTCTCCCATGCGGTACATTATCAAAAGCCTTGCTGAAGTCCAAGTAGACAATGTCAAATGCATTGCCCTCGTCTACGCACCTGATCACTTCTTCGAAAAATTCAATCAAATTGGTCAAACATGACCTCCCCTTAACAAAACCATGCTGACTGTCCTTGATTAATCCCTGCCTCTCTAAGTGTAGGTTAATTCTGTCCCTCAGAATTGCTTCCACTAATTTCCCCACCACTGAGGTTAGACTCACTGGTCTGTAGTTCCCTGGTTTATCTCTTCCTCCCTTCTTGAATAACGGTAGCACATTAGCTGTCCTCCAGCCCTCTGACACCTCTCCTGTGGCCAGAGGTATTGAAAATTATTGCCAGCACCCCTGCTACCTCCTCCCATGCCACACTGAACAGTCTGTGATACATTTCATCCAGGCCTGGGGATTTATCTACTTTTAAGCCTGCCAGACCACTTAGAACCCTCTCCCTTTCTATGCTAATTTCTTCAATTATATCACAGTCTTTCTGCCTGATTTCCATACCCACATCATCTTCTCACTTGTGAACACTGACACAAAGTATTCATTTAGAACCCTACCTCTGTCTTCCGGCTCCACACACAAATTATCACTATGGTCCTTAATGGGCCCTACTCTTTCCCTAGTTAACCTCTTACTCTTAATGTACTTGTAAAATAACTTTGGATTTTCCTTTATTTTACCTGTCAATGTTTTTTCATGCCCCCTTTTTGCTCTCCTAATTTCCTTTTTTAAGTTCCCCCCTACACATTCTATCCTCCTCTAGGACTTCCGCTGTTTTGAGCCCTCGGTATCTGCCATAAACTTTCCTTTTCCTCTTTATCCAATCCTGCATATTCCTCAATATCCAGGGTTCCCTGGATTTGTTGGTCCCACCCTTAGTCTTCACTGGAATATGTTGGCCCTGTGCTCTCCCTTTTTCCTTCTTGAATGAGTCCCACTGCTCTTATGCAGATTTACCTAAAAGTAACTGCTCCCAGTCCACTCTGGCCAAATCATATCTGATCCTATTAAAATCAGCCTTCCCCCTATTTAGAGCTCTGATTTCTGGCCCGTCCTTGACCTTTTTCATAACAACCTTGAATTTAACAGAGTTATGATTACTATCTGCAAAATGTTCCCCCACTGGCACCTCTACCACTTGTCTGGCTTCATTCCCTAAAATTAAGTCCAGGACTCTCTTGTCGGACCTTCTATGTACTGCCTTAAAAAGCTCTCCTGGATGCACTTTAAGAATTCTGCTCCCTCTAAAGCTATCACATCACTCGGTTAATGTTGGGGAAGTTGAAATCCCTCACTGTTACTACCCTATTATTTTTACACTTCTCTGAAATTTGCCTACATATCTGCTCTTCTATTTCTCTCTGACTGTTTGGGGGCCTATAGTACACTCCCAGCAATGTGGATGCTCCTTTTCTATTTTTATGTTCTACCCATATAGCTTCATTTGAGGAGCCTACTAAGATGTCATCTTTCCTTATTGTTGTAATTGATTCCTTGATCAATATTGCAATACCCTTTTAGTTCCTTCCTTGTTTCGTCTGAAGACCCCATATCCTTGAATGTTGAATTGCCAATTCTGCCCCTCTCTCAACCAGGTCTCTGTGACAGCAATTACATCATACTTCCATATGTTAATTTGTGCACTCAACTCATTTGCCTTGTTCATCAGACTCCTTGCATTAAAATAAATATCATCCAATCTTGCCAAATTCCCTTGTGCCTTAACTGGCTTATAATTTCTATGCCTTCCAGACTCACTTGCACTCTCTTCTAATTTTGGTTGTGCATCTCCCCCTGCTGAACCTCTTCTCAGGATCCCATTCTGCTGCCAAGTTAGTTTAAACCCTCCCCACAAGGACATTGGCCCCTTTCCGGTTCAGGTGCAACACGTCTGCCGTGTACAGATCCCACCACCCCTAGAAACGGCCCAATGTCCCAGAAATCTAAAACCTCCCTCCTGCACCATCTCTTCAGCCACTAACCTCCTATTTCTGTACTCACTAGCACGTGGCACAGGAAGTAATCCAGAGATTACTACCTTTGAAGTCCTGTTTTTTAATTCGCTTTCTACCTCCCTAACTTCCGCTTGCAGGACCTCATCCCTCTTTCTACCTATGTCGTCGGTACCAATATGTACCACGATCTCTGTCTGTTTGCCTTCCCTTTAGAATATGCCAGATTTATGACCAGAAGAAAAATCCTATTACTTCTTGTTTTCTTGACGCCTCCCACCTTTTCTTAGAAAATGAATCATCATAATTCAAAAAGATGGTTTCATTTTCTTAATCTCTTTCTTATTATTTACTACTTATCTCTATACACTATACTATTACATTATAAGATGCATGCATTAACATGATAATATACCCAAGGTATCAGTAAAAATAGAGTCCATTTAACCCCTTTTTCCCAGGTTCCACATGTCCAATCTTCTTTACACCTTAAATCCTTGATAATGTATCCACAATTAGGTTTTCTCATCCAGCCACATATATAATTTGCAAGTTAAATGGCTGTAACTATAGATTCCATCTAAACAGTCTTGCATTCCAATTTTGAAACCTTTCCAAAAATCTTAACAGTCAGTGCAAGCAATTATTTCTCATGAATTGTTGGCAACATAAATTTAAAAATATTGCAATGCCAGCACCAAACTCAGTGTTTCTTTCTCAACGGTGGAGTATTTTTGTTGATGAATATTTAACTTCTTTGAGGAATATCCCACAGGCTTTTCAATATCTGCATCATCTTCCTGCAACAATACAGCACTAATACCCACATAACTTGCATCTATAGCCAATTTAAACTGCTTGGCATAATTCAGTGTCGCTAAAACTAGCGCTGTTATCAACACAGTTTTCAGATTTTTTAATGCATTTTGGCACTCTGATGTCCAGTTGAACTTCTTGTTCAGTTAATGGAGCAACCAAACTGCTAAAATTTGGCATGAACTTCCTGTAAAAACCATTCATGCCCAGATTTCTTAAAGCTTCTCTTTTCATTGAAGGCACTGGGAATTCGTCAATCGCCTTTAGTTTTACATATCATGGGGCCATCTTACCATGTCCAACAGTATGGCCTAAATATTTGACCTGTGCTTTCGCAAATTCACTCTTAGCCAAGTTCACCACCAACTTAGCTTTTGAAGATGATCGAATAGTTCTCCCAGGTGCTGTTAAGTTCTCCTCCCATGTTTGACTGAACACCACGAAATCATCAATGCACACAGCACAAAGACTCAGCCCAGCAATAACCTTATTTGTTTCTCTGATAGGTTCCTGGTGCATTTTTCACACCAGATGGCATGGCTTTGAACTGATAGAGCCCATCTGGTATTACAAAAGCTGAAACCTCTTTCGCCCTTTCTGATAGAGGTATTTGCCAATATCCTTTCAGCAAGTCAATCTTTGTAATGAACTTTGGTTGTCCCATTTACTCTATGCAGTCTTCCAAACATAGAACAGGGTATGAATCCGCTTTCAACACTGCATTCACTTTTCGATAATCCATAATCCATCGATAATCTTTGTGTACCAGTCGGCTTCAGTACCATCACAATAGGTGAACTCCAATTGCTGCAACTCAACTCAATAATTCTTGAGCATAAACTCAATATTCGCACCTATGATAATTTTACTGGATTCAACCAATAAGGATGTTGCTTGATTGGAACAGAATTCCCCAGATCTACATTTGCTTTTCCCAATTTATCCGCACAGAGTTCTATGTGACTGCAATAGTTCTCAAGTCACTTTGATTCTTATCTGGAAAGTAACTCAGTATTTCATTCAAATTCTTATTAACTTCCTCATTGTCCAATTAAATTCGAGAAAAGTCAATTCCAGAATCTTCCATCTCTACTTCCTTTTCCTGATTCATCACTACTAACCCTTTCAGCACTTCTTTTTAGTTATCCTCCCTATCGAAGTACTTTTTGAGCATTTTTATATGACATACCCTCTGGGTTTTTCTTCTGTCTGGAGTTCTTACCAAATACTTCACTTAATTTCCTTTCAATTTAGTAAGGTCCACAAAACCTGTCTTTTAATGGTTCACCTGATACTGGCAACAAAACTAACACTTTTCCCCCGCTACAAGGCTGCTTTCCTATCTGCTTCTGTCTTCATCACCTCCTATGATATTTTTAAATTCTCTTTAGCTAATTCACATTTCCCTGAACTTTGATACATAATCCAAGAGCGTGGTTTCCGAATTCTTACTCACTAACTTCTCCTGAATTAACTTAACTGGTCCTCTCATTTCATGACTGTATACAAATTCAAAAGGACTAAACTTCGTTAGGTGCATCTGTAATAGCGAATAATAGGAATGGAATTCCTCTATTCCAGTCATGTGGGTAATCCTTCATCATAGTCTTTAGAGTTTGATGCCATCTCTTTCATGCCCCTTGTGACTCAGGATGATAAGCTGATGATTTAAACTGCTTTATCCTTAGGCTGTTCATGACTTCGCTAAACAACTGTGACATGAAATTTGAACCCTGAACCAACTGTATTTCTTTTGGCAAGCCATATCTGGTAAAGAATTTGGTCAATTCTTCTACAATGCCTTTCTTTGTGATATTTCTCAGTGGTATCGCTTCAGGGAATCTAGTGAGATATATCCATGATTGTCAGCAAGTACTGATTTTCACTTTTTGTCTTAGGGAGGGGCCCTACACAATCAATTAGGACCCTAGTAAAATGTTCATCAAATGCCGGAATAGGAATTAAAAGTGCAGGTTTTATTACTGCCTGCGGCTTTCCTATCACCTGACATGTGTGACATGTTCAACAAAACCTGGCTATATCTTTCACAGTCCAGGCCAGTACAACTGTTTCTGTTTTTTAGTCTGAGTTTTCTTTATTCCTAAATGCCCCCCTACTGGAACTTCATGAGCTGCTCTCAGAATTTCATTCCTGTATCCATATTACTACCTGATGTATTTCTGCCCACTTCTCATTTGCCGGAACATGAGAAGGTCTCCCCTTCCTCATTAATATATTATCCTTGAAATAATAACATTCTGGAATACACTTGCGTCTGTTTCTGAGTAATCTGTTTGGTATAACTGCTTTATTTTTGGATCATTTTGATGTTACTCTTGTCAATTTCCTTGAACTAAACACTTCAGCTTCATTCTCCTCCATTCTCTCTTCCTGAACAATCTTATCAAAGATAGTATCAGCTAATTGCACTTCAATCTCTTTGCCCTGTCTTCTAGACTTCTCCTCCTCCTGTCTCAACTTATGCGTCTGTGATTGTGTTACCACACAGTCTGGAAACAAACCAGGATGTTCATCCTGCAGCACTTCTTTGGATTGCTTTTCCACAGTATTCAACTATAATAGGTATCACCAACATCTGTGACCCAGCTATATCATTTCCTAAGATAAATTGAACCCTTGGAATAGGCAATTTCTCCACAACTCCTACATTCACCACTTGTTTTCAAGCTACTTTTCAAATTCACCTTATACAATGGAATTTTTTTTGTTTCTTCATGATTTTCCCTTATTAATACCTTTTCCTGCAAAATTCCCTCTGAACAACAAGTATCACTATACCATAACACTAAGGATTGACTCACTACTATGTCCCTTAAAATGTTTATATCTTTGCCAACTTGTACACATGAAGAGACTTTTCCCTCACAGATGAAACCTTTAAACATGTCTGCAACCTGCCTTTCAACCTTCCTTTGAATAGGCTATGAACCTATTTTTACACCTTCAGCTAATAATTGTGCATGCTTTTCTACTTGAACAAAGCCTACAAGTTTGTTTTGTTCTAAAGCCTCTGACATTACAATACCTTTCATAGTCCCTACTAATCCAAATGGTCTCCTGTGTAACCCACAGCACATTGACTTTGCATGGTCAATCTTATTACAATAAAAACATTTAATCTTACATCTCTTCCACTCTCAGCACCCTTCTTCCTAGTCTGGGGTGAAATCTCCTTAGAATCTCCAGTTGTTCCTTCTGTTCCTTGAATACTATCTTCCTCTCACCTTTCCATTTTCTATCCTTCTCAGATTTAAAAGGCTGTTGAAAAAACGCTTTGATTTATGGACCAGCTCATAATCATCCGCTCTCTCTGCTGTCTGCCGAGCAGTTTTTGTTTCCACATGCGTTCTTACTACTGAAGGAAGTGAATCTTTAAATTCTCCCAAAAGAATTACTTCTCTAAAGACTTCAGAGGTTCCCTCTATTTTTAATGCCCTTATCCACCTGTTAAAATTACTTTATTTGACTCTTTTTTACTCAATATAAGGCTGTTTACTCACATTTTGAAATTTCTGTCTGTATGGCTCTGGAACCAACTCATCGGCACTCAAAATAGCCTCCTTCACTGCATCTTATACCCCAGGTATTTCTTCTGCCAGCAACGCATATACCTCATTAGCTCTATCCACCAACCTAGACTCTAATAGCAATATCTAAAATTTATTTTGGCCATTTTATCTGTATAGCTATCTTCTCAAAGGAAATAAAGAATTCTTCAATATCTCTTTCTTCAAACTTTGGAAGAGCTTGTACAAATTTAAACATTACCCATTGGGTTCTGATCTTGAAATAAGTCCTTCCTCACCTTCTAATGTCTCTTTTTTAACAACCAGCTTTTTAAGCTGGAATTCTCTGTCCCTCACTTTTTCTCTTTCCTCCATTGCTACTATCTGCAGTTGCAATTCCGTTCCTGTTTTCTTTCTCTCTCCTGCTGTTCTACCTGTTCCCTTTGAAATGCTCATTCCCTTTCCTTTTCCTCCAATTCAATCTTTTTCACTTGCAACTGAATTTGAGTCCATTCCAATGACCCACGCCTTGGAGAACTCAGTCTCTTGGGTGTTCCTTCCAATTTCAAATGTTGATTCATGTCTGATTTCCTTACCCCTGCAGGTAATTCTAATTGTATCTTGTCTGCCAATTCCATTAACTTAGCTTTAGTTACTTTTGTAAACCAACCAGGGTTATAACTTCAACTCCCAGACAAGTCTTAACAACTACCTAAGTCATACTGTAGTCTCCCACTTTAAAATCTCATAATACTACTCCTGATTCAGTATACTCCACACCCCCGTTGTCCTTAAATGCACCAACTCCAAGCCAATCAAGGAATTCTTCTTTTAATATCCCAGGCGAGCCCCCAGTTTTGTTATGACATGGCTGATGATCAATGCTGAGCTGCCCAATTCCCAGAGGGAAACTTGAAACAGCTGCCAAAACAGCTTTTGCAATTTGTGTAGTATGAGGAGCAGTTCTGAAATGAGGAAATGATTTTCTCAACTACTTGTAATGATTTTAAAGTAACATAAGTGTTTATTAAAAGAATAAAGGAAAAAATAAAACACAGTTGCATTGAAATAAAAAAATGGCTTCACACAGTAAGCAGTACTTTAAAACAGTTCCAGAAATCTTAGCTTAACTACCCTCAGAGCTAACCCTTCCCTGTTCTGTTCAGCAACTTTCCTTATAGATTTTAAAATCTATAGAATTCCCATAATTTTTACCACAAAGTGCTTTTTCCTTGGGATATCCTCTGAGTCTGACAGCCACTGCTTCTTTCAGTCTGGTCTTTTTCATACTGTCTTCTGGGTGATCTGACCAGCTATCCTGCTGTCTTCTGGGAGATCTGACCAGCTACCCCCACCCCACCAACTAGGCATCAGCATTTCCTTAAAAGCATTCCTTTCCTTTGATCTCTCCATTGTCTCAACAGTCTGTTTAGAAATGCTTTCTTCCCAGACTTGGTTAGACTATTCTTTACTTTAGCTCTTAGACTTGAAAAAAACAAACTTACTCTACCATTACCTTTGTTTCCTTACACTCTTTTACACACTGCAGATATTCCCCTTTGAAATAAAACAACTCAGTTCAAACTAGAGATAAAAACATAAATAAAAACAAAAAACTGCAGATGCTGGAAATCCAAAACAAAAACAGAATTACCTGGAAAAACTCAGCAGGTCTGGCAGCATCGGCGGAGAAGAAAAGAGTTGACATTTCGAGTCCTCATGACCCTTCAACAGTTCTGTTGAAGGGTCATGAGGACTCGAAAGGTCAACTCTTCTCCGCCGATGCTGCCAGACTTGCTGAGTTTTTCCAGGTAATTCTGTTTTTGTTTCAGTTCAAACTATTCCTGTTATTGTTTTATGTAAAACTCTGATTGAAGTTCCTCTTGGTTCATTAACAAATCAAAACCACTACTTACTGTTGACTTTAGATCCTTCACTCTAGCTCTGAATCCAAATACACCCTGACTCCCAGTACATAAGAAAATATGCCAGCAATATGACCAGAAGAAAAATATTACAATTTCTTGTTTTCTTGACACTTGTGGACAGGCTTTGGGGAGTCCAGAGGTGAGTTACTCGCCGCAGGATTCCTAGCCTCTGACCTGCACTTGTGGCCACTGTATTATATGGCTAGTCCAGTTCAGTTTCTGGTCAATGGTAACCCCCAGGATGTTGATAGTGGGGGATCCAGCGATGGTAATGCTGTGAAATGTCAAGGGGCAATTGTTAGATTCTCTCTTGTTGGAGGTGGTTATTACCTGGCATTTGTATGGCACAAATATTACTTGCCACTTGACAGCCCAAGCCTGGATATAGTCCAGGCCTTACTGCATTTGGACGTGGACTGCTTCAGTGTCTGAGGAGTTATGAATGGTGCTGAACATTGTGCAATCATCAGCGAACATCCCCACATCCCCACTGATAGGAAGGTCATTGATGAAGCAGCTGAAGATGGTTGGACCTAGGGCACTATCCTGAGGAACTCCTGCAGTGATGTCCAGGAACTGAGATAATTGACCTCCAACAACTACAACCATCTTCCTTTGTGCTAGGTATTACTCCAACCAGCAGGAGAACCCTTGATACCCATTGACTCAAGTTTTGCTCAGGTTCCCTGAGCTGTAGAGGATGGTTTATATTTTTAGATTTGGAATCTTAGCCCAAACATTTTAATAGCTTAAAAAATTGTAGCTTTATTTTATTTTTGTCAGTGATTTAGGCATATATGAAACATGTTATTCACTACGAACATACAAATTAGGAGCAGGAGAAGGCAATTTGGCCCCATGAGCCTGCTCCACCATTCAATATGATCATAGCTGATCTGACTGCAGTCTCAACTCCACATTCTAACCTACTCCCCCTCCCTTCCCCCCTACCCCAGTAACTTTTGACTCCCTTGTTATTCGAGAATCTATCTACCTCTACCTTGAAACTATTCAATGACCCTGCCTCCACCGCTCTCCAGGGAAGAAAGTTCCAAAGACTCACAACCCCCTGAATGAAAAAAATGTCTCCTCATTTCCATCTTAAATGGGAGACGCCTATTTTTAAACTGTGTCCCCATGTTTTAGTATCTCCCTCAAGGGGAAACATCCTGTCAGCATCCACCCTGTCAAGTTTTTTTCAGGATCTCATATATTTCAATAAGATCACCCCTCCTCCTTCTAAATGCCAATGGATACAACCCTAGCCTGTCCAACCTTTGCTCGTAAGATAACTCCCAGATCCCAGGTATCAGTCAAGAGAAGCATCTCTGAACCACACCTAACACATTTATTTCCTTCCTTAAATAAGGAGACCAATACTGTACACAGTACTCCAAATGTGGTCTCACCAACACCCTGTATAACTATAGCAAAACATCCCTACGTCTCTATTCCATTCCCCTTGCAATAAACTACAACATTCCATTTGCCTTTCTAATCACTTGCTTTTTTAAAAATTCCTTTATGGGATTTATTGCCCATCCCTAATTGCCTTTGGGAAGGTGGTGGTGAGCTGCTTTGTTGAACCACTTCAGTCCATGTGGTGTAGATAGGGTGATGCTAGGGTGGGAGTTCAGGATTTTGACTCAGCAACAGTGAAGGAACAGCAATATATTTCCAAGTTAGGATGGTGAGTGGCTTGGAGGGGAACTTCCAGGTGGTGGTGTTCTCTTTTGTTTGCTGTTCTTGTCCTTCTGGATGGTAGTGGTTGTGGGTTTGAAAGGTGCTAACTAAGGAGCCTTGGTGAGTTCCTGCAATGCCATCTTGTAGATGGTACACACTGCTGCCACTGTGTGTCGGTAGTGGAGAGAGTGAATGTTTGTGAATGTGGTGCTAATGAAGTGGGTTGCTTTGTCCTGGATGGCATCAAGCTTCTTGAGTATTGTTGAAGCTGCACTGATCCAGACAGTGGAAAGTATTCCATCATACTCCTGACCTGTGCCTTGTAAATGGCGGACAGGCTTTGGGGAGCCAGAAGGTGAGTTATTTGCCACAGGATTCCTAGCCTTTGACCTGCTCTTGTAGGCACAATATTTATATGGCTAGGCCAGTTCAGTTTCTGGTCAATGGTAACCCCCCAGGATGTTGATAGTGGGGGATTCAGTGATGTTAATGCCATTGAAAGTCAATGAGTGATGGTTAGATTCTCTCTCTACCTGCGTACTAACATTTTGTGATTCATGTACCAGATATATTTTTTTTATTCTTCCTGCCAAAGTGGACAAGTTCACATTTTTCCACATGATACTCCATCTGCCAATTTTTTTGCCCACTCACATAACCTATCTATATCTCTTTGCACTCTCTTTGTGTCCTCTTCACAACTTACTTTCCTACCCATCTTTGTGTCATCAACAAATCTAGCAACAATATGTTTGGTCCCTTCATCCAGATCTCATTGATGTAAATTGTAAATAGTTGAGTCCCCAGCACTGATCCCTGTAGCATTCATTCATCACATTTTGCCAACCCGAAAATGACCAAGTAATGCTTCTCTCTGTATCCTGTTAGCTAACCAATCCTCTATCCATGCTAATATGTTAGCTCCTATAGCATGAGCTCTTATTTTGAGCAGTAACCTTTGATGTGGCAGCTTGTCAAATGCCTTCTGGAAATATAAGTATGGCATATACACTGGTTCCCCTTTATCCATGTTGCTTGTTACTTCCTTAAAGAACTCCAATAAATTATTCAAACATAATTTCTCTTTCACAAAACCATGTTGACTCTGATTGCATTGAGCTTTTCTAAGTACCTCACTATAACCTCCTTAATAACAGATTCCAGCATTTTCCCTATGACAGATGTTAAGCTGGCCTTAAGTTTCCTGCTTTCTGTCTCTCTCCCTCCTTGAATAGAGGACTCACTTTTGCTATTTTCCAATCTGATAGGACCTTTCCAGAATCTAGGGAATTTTGGAAAATTAAAACTCCCAATGCATCTACTATTTGAACAACCACTGCTTTTAAGACCCTAGGATGAAATCCATCAGGACCTGGGGACTTGTCAGCTTTTAGTTGTAATAATTTTCTCGGTACACATTTTCTGATAATTGTGATTGTTTTAAGTTATTCCCTATCTTTCACCTCCTGATTCACACTTTTTTCTGGGATATTATTTGTATCCTCTACAGTGAAGACAGATGCAAAATATCTGTTCTATTCATCGCCATTTCCTTATTTTCCACTATTAATTCCCCAGACTTTCTCTCTCGAGGATCAATGCTCATTTTACTCTTTTCCTTTTTAAATATCTGTAGAAACTCTTACTATCTGTTTTTATGTTCTAATTTCTCCTTCCTTGTTAATCTTTTAGTCATTCTTTGCTGTTCTTTATATTCTGTTCAGTCTTCTGACCTGCCACTCACCTTTGTGGAATGATGTGCTTTTTCTTTCAATTTGATATTACCTTTAACTTCCTTAATTAGCGATGGATGGTGCATCCTTCCATTTCTTTCTCACTGGAACGCATCTTTTCTGAGTATTCTGAAATATCATCTTAAATGTCTGCTACTGTATCCCTACTGACATATCCATTAACCTAATTTCCCAGTTCACTTCAACCAGCTGTGTCTTTATGCCCTCATAATTGCCCTTATTTAAGTTTAAAACTCTAGTCTTACTACCCTTCTCTCCCTCAAATTGGATGTGAAATTCAATCATATTACGATCACTGCTACCTAGGGATGCCTTCACTAGGGGTCATTAATTAATCATTGCTCATTACCAAATCTAGTATAGCCTGCTGTCTGGTTAGCTCTAGAAAGTGCTTCTCTAAGAAACCATCCCAAAAACAATCTATGAACTCAGCTTCCAAGCTACCTTTGCCAATCTAATTTGTCCAATCTCTTTGCAGATTAAAATCACTCATGATTATAGCCATACCTTTCTCACAAGCTCTCATTATTTCTTCTATGTACCCCATCCTAAAGTATGCTACTGTTAGGGGGCCTATAATCTACCCCCACATGTGACTTATGACCTTTACTATTTCTCATCTCTACCCCAAATTATTCTACATCTTGATGTCCAGGAATAAGGTCATCTCTCTCTATTGTACCAATGTCATCCTTAATTAAGCCAGCCCTCCATATTGTCCTAGCTTCCTCTCCTTCCTAAATGAATATCCAGGTCCTAGTCTTTGTCATCTTGCAGCCATGTCTCTGTAATGGCTAAAACTCCTGTGGTGTTGGGCTTAAATTGCTATTACTCACACTTTATAGTCTGTGTCCTGTGTCACACTTGCTACCAAATGTTGTGGCTCAATAATAGTCCATAAACTGGTAAACTAGCATATTTTATCTAATTTACAACTAGACAGCTTAAGTTGCCCAAGCAGTAAATTTCTTTGCTGTAATGCAAATGACACAATGCCTGTGTCTCGGTGGTGAACACCCTCGATGTTTTTAATGTTTACCTTTAAAAATACATTGTTACATGTGCATGCAGAATGGCTCTCATCAAGACTGTTCATAGTTCATTGCCTTATTACCAATGAATATTAATGGCTTGCTTTTCTTGACTGGTATTAGTGAGCTGCATGTTAAATGCTTTATATAATTTTGTCCACATAATTACATCATGTCCTAGTTGAGCTTTGTTAAATCTAACTGTGAGATTAATGGTGTGAGTATTAATTACAGAATGTTTAAAGGTTAATCGGAAATTAATTTATTGCCTACTTTCAGATGTAAAATCCTATTTCAGTTTATTTTCATTATTAGTTGTTCTTGTTCTTGATGGATTGTGTAAGATCTCAGACTTGCCTAGTTTACTTTTCACATTAAATGCTGGAATTACAGTACATTAATATGCACAGATGTGCAAGTGGCAACGCCTGTCTTCTAGTCCAGAGCTAAGCATCAACAGGCTTGCTTTAGAGTCTCTTCTAATGTGGTAACTCAAATTCAGTCCACATAGGATTAAAATATCATCTTCTTTCGGTTGTTAAAGCTCTCATGTGAAACTGACTGAACACAGGTCTCAGTGGACCCAAGTTCCAAAGACAAAATAGATCATAATTTAGTACTAATTGTGCAATCACAGTCAGACACCGTAGAAGAAAAGTTGGTGCTAGACATAGAAATCATGCATTAATGTTATGAGAGCTGGAGAACCTTGTAGGTGATGTGACTGACTTCTCCTCCTTCCAGAGAAATGGATAATTCTGGTTCTGACAGAGCCACTTGGCTGCAAACCTCATCACAACCATGGTCTAGTTCTTCAACTAAGAGTTGAATGCCAGAGGGGAGGTTGCTGCCCTTGATATCAAGGCAGCATTCAACTGAATATGACAACAAGGAACTGTAGCAAAATTGAGGTCAATGAGGATCAAAATGAAAAGCTTCCAGGGCGGGAATCAAAACTGACACAAAGGAAGATGGATATGGTTGCCAGAGGCCTTACCAGAAAGGACATCACTGTAGGAGTTCCTCAGATCCATATTTCAGCCCAACCACCTTCAGCTGCTTTATCAATTACCTTCCTTACATCATAAGGTTAAAAGCAGGACTGCTCACAGTTCCTCTAATAATATAGCAACCTATGCAAACCTACACAGGCACATGACAGGTATGAACTATACCACATATGTGCCTGAAAGTGACCATTTCAAACATGAAAATACCCATTCACTATTCCTCAATTTTCAAAAACTAAATAATCACCCTTGCTTAGTCCTTGCCCGCCAACATCCTGAGTGTCACCAAAAGCCAGAGGTTTTACAAAACCTACCATACCATCATTGTGACTACAAAAAACAGGACAGACATTAGGGGTCAGATTTTCATGTCAGAGGTGGGAATCAGGAGACAGGACTAATCCTGCATCCCTTTCCCGCCTCTGTCTTGATACTACCAGGGGGTGGAATTTTCAGGGGGTCCAGGATATAAGTGGCTTGGAAAGAGCCCTGTCACCTCCAGTGGTGGAGCTGAAGTGGGCTAAACCCAGAGTGGGCAGATTAAAAGGCTCACCTCTGTTCCCAAAAAACCTCAGCCCAGTTATTCCTATGCAATCAGCAACTTGTCTATATACAGTTGATCCTTATGACCACTTTAAATCCTTCCATCATCCCTTCACCCTCACTTTCCTCACCCCCCTCACCCATGATCCACTTTATGAACAGAACACACAAGCACTATTATAACAGTTGGAAGCTGTTGAATAGCCCATAACTCTCCCCAAGTAAACAAACTGATGTCAGAACTGTTATCTCAATAGATGTCTAGTCTGAATACATAAAAACAATGGGGAAAAGTTTGAACAATTAGACATTGTTATCATACTAGGCTACACTTTCAATACTGTATAATGTATTCTACCATTTTATCCATTTCATGGAAACAGAGGTGGGGCTTCTGTATGCACTGCTCGGCTGCCATTTTTTTCTGGTCTAGGCTCTGTTTGGTCTCAATCGGGACTGTAGGCGGGATTCAACCTCCTTCTCCGAGACTCTGGGTTGATCTGGCTTTTGCGCGGGGCAACTGCCCTCTGAACTACGGCTCAAACCGGGACTCAGGTCAGGACAAACAACTCAAGATGTCCATTGTTTGGATTCTCAAACAAGACGGTTTACTCAAGCTTGTTACCGGCATATGCAGGGAGAGCCCTCTGAGTCAGTCCAGAGGTACTCTGCCGTAATTACAAAGTCTCCTAAATTTTATACCTTTTCTTATCACAAAACATTTGAGTACATTTGAATATATCCAATCGGTTACTGACACACAGGTACCATGTTAAAACTATCCTATTGAGTACATAAACATGCAATTTTGCTAACCAATTATTCTAAAGGGTGTATACATAATTATATTATCCAATCAAAATTAAAACATGTACGCAAAGACCTTGGTTCTCACAACTCAAGACTGCTTGTGTTTCATCAAAGACCTCTCTGCCCATTGTATGTCCTCCCATATCTAAGCTAAACCATTTGCCCCGTCCCTATCTGAGAGAGGAGTACACCTAATCTAATTTGTGTCTTCCAAGCTGACTCTCAAGGCTGTGTTAAGTTCATCTGGTAATCTTCAACTCTTAATATGTTTAGCAGCCATGTCTGCCTGGAGATTTTAGGGTTTTTCAGTAAATTCTTAGTGTTCTCTTTTAGCATTTTTAATTTTCCCCTAACAGGGACCATGAAAATCCCACCCCAGGTATGCTGTGGTGAATTGTTCAGCTTCTGATCATGATGTAAAAGGTTCAAGTCAGGAGTGTGACTGAATACTCACTACTTGTCTGGTTGGGTAAATTTGTAGCAAAACTCGAAACGCTGAATACCATTCAGAACAGAGTAGTCTGCTTAAATGGCACTCCAACCACTGGACTCAATGCTGAATCCTCATGAAGACTGATAACTTTTAAAAAGAAATTCAAACTCCCCGTGAATGGCTGAAAGAATCACGCAAGAAGATTTCAAGTTTTAAGACCTTTACTGTAATACACAAAGTAAAAGCAACAGCAACTAAACACTATTTTAGTAGGTAACATATTCTAAACTGAAGAAAAGATCCCCCATTTAACATTTAAAACACCCAAAAATTGTATGGTCATACTCTATTCTGTCCCTTAAGCAGACATTTCATTCTCCAGGAACCAGTCCAAAATGATTCTTAGCTTTTTTTTTCTTTTCCAGCTGGATAATTTCTAATCCTTGAACTGACTTTCACAGTGTGGATTATCCTGGAGATCTCTCCCTCCAGCCAAAGCTAAGTGAATCTTCCAGCTCTCGTTTAAATTCTCTTGATGTTGGTTTCTTAAATCCGAGTGTGATCTCCCATCCATATTTTGATTTCTGACCGACAACAGGATTGTTGTTAAAGGTAAAAGGGGAGGCACAGGTTGTTTTACAAGAAAGGAGATGCAAGATATTTACACCTAATAAACAATGATCCGAACAACTGTGCTGATGGTAGATAGATTGTTAGTGTCCAAATCTCAGGGGGTATTTGGAATGTCAGGTTTTGCAAATGATTCTCCTTTAAACTGTCCATTTAATTCCAAGATTTAATGGAGTTGGAAGGTTCTAGAGGATAGCCAATTAGCATAGAAAATAATAGAGACTTGTTGCCTGTATATCTCTGCTCCCTCTCTCTCTCTCTCTCTCTCCCTCCCACTCTCTCTCCCCCTCTCTCTCTCTGTCTCTATCAGACTCCTGCAGACTGTCCCAGTCCACAAAGTTCAGTGATATTTAGGAAAATCTGCAACCCAATCCTACAGTGGCCTCCTGTAGACTCTTCCCTTCTCGAAGTCCATCTCCAAGAATTAATGTGTGTCTGTCTCGACATAGATAAGCGTTCCCCACTATGACACAGCCTTCTGCTTCATGATAAAAGCAAAATACTGTGGATGCTGGAAATCTGAAATAAAAATAGAAAATGCTGGAAAAACTCAACAGATCTGATAGTATCTGTGGAGAGAGAAATAGAATTAATATTTCGAGTCTGAATGACCCTTCTTCAGAGCTAAATAGAAGTAGAGATGTGATGAAATTTATACCATTTAAGGGGGTGGAGCAGGTGAAGCTGGATAGAAGGCCAGAGCTAAGGAGAGATTGACAAAGATGTCATGGACAAAAAGATGAAGAAAGTCTTAATGGCCGTGGTAAGGGCTAAAGAAGATGCTGATAGTGGCAGTCCCCTGATCCTTGGTTACCAATCCTGGGACGAGTTTTGTCAGCGGGGTTGGAAATTGTGTGCAGAGTTTCCTGCCCATCAGGAGTTCGGATGGGGACAGGCCACATTGTAAAGGGGTGGACCTGTATGTGAACAGTGCTATTGGGAAGTCCTCATTCATTTTTTAGGAGGGCTTTTAGTGCAGACCCCCCTTTCAGCCTCCCCATTTGACTATGGGTATCTCGGGGAGCTGGTATGGTGTTAGAAACTAGATGTGGTGGTGAAGTGCACAAAGTACCCATTTGAAAATCGTGGGCTCTTATTGGACACGATTCCATCCAGGATGCCATTAATTGCGAATATCTCTTGTAGTGCCTTAATTACTATTCCAGTGGTGGTCTATAGTTGCTTCAACTCAATCCATGTGGAGAAGTAGTCCACCACTATAAAGAATGATTTGCTATTGAAGATGAACAGGCCAATGCCCAGCCGATCCCATGGCCTGGTAGGGAATTGTGTGGGGATGAGGGATCTCTTTTGTCCTGCTTGTGCAACGCAAACACCTGGTGATTTGCAATGGTATCCTCAATCGCCTTGGAAATGCCTGGCCGCTAAACAGCAGATTAGGCTCCTGCTCTGTGCTTGGTAATGCCCAGGTGTCCGGGTGTAGTTTTTGAAGGATCTCTGGCCACAGGGAGACTGGGATGACCAGCCACTCAATGTAGACCAAGAGGTCATCTATAGTCGTAAAGAGCTTTTTATTTTTCGAACCAGGTTTTCATGGTCCCTCCATTTGAGGCCATCCTTATTGGCAGTGTCTGCTGATGCAGGCACACTGCTCATTGCGCACTTGTTCCTGAAGGATCTGTTGGAGTTTAATTGTGGTTGCTGGCAGGTGTCTCTTTGTCAATTGAGAGTACGCTTTCAGTTGTTTGATGAGATTGACATCCTGATTTGTTGGGAGGCCCACAGTAGGCCCTTGAGAATGTGTCTGCTGCTGTCTGGTTTTTACCTTGGCCATATACAATCTCACGGGGGAACCTCATAAGATGCAGCAAAACTTCTGGATTCTGCGAGGCATCTTTACTAGCTCCTTCTCATCCAATAAGGAGACTAATGGCTTCTGTTCCATTTTGATTGCAACCTTGAGGCTGATGATATAGTCTGAAAACCTCTCACATGCCCATGTGACTGTGAGGACTTCCTTTCCTATGACCGCATACCTTGTCTCCGTGTCCAACAACCCTCTGGACATGTCAGTGACTTCCATCTAGTTGTTTCTGAAACAGGGCCGCTCCCAAGCCTGTAAACAAAACATTCGCTACTATGGTGTTAGGCAGGGCTGGGTCGAAGTGGGCAGAACACCTGTGGAGACAGCATCACTCTTGTTGTGGGTCCCAGCACCGTGCTTCGACTTTCTTAAGTAGGTGCCTCAAGGGTTCTGTGATGTGTGCCAAATTCGGTAGAAATTTAGCCAGCTGGTTCACCACTCCCAAGACTCACTGGAGGCCTGGAATTGAGGAAGGGGTTGGGAACTCATTGATAGCATTGCTTTTTTGTGGGTCTGCTTTGATGCCTTTATTGCTGACGATGTGGCCCAGGAATTGAATTGACGTTTTGGAAAATTCGTATTTGTCATTCAGCATCAGCCCTCCTTCCTGCAGGCACTCTAAGACTGCTGTGAGTCTCTTGTCATGTTCCTCCACTGTTGTACCATGAACCAATGCATCATCCATGTGGCAAATAACCCCCTGTAGGCCCTGCAAAATGGCTGACATCATACATTGAAATATTTCTGCTGCCGACATGATTCCAAATGGCAGCCGGTTAAAGCAGGATCTGCCAAAAGCAGTAATAAATGTTGTCAGCAGTCTAGACTCTTCCTCAGTAGGGAGTTTCCAAAAGCTGCTGTTTGCTTCCAGTTTTGGAAATACCATGCCTGTATCTTAGGCATCTTTTCCTCCAAAGTCTCCCATTACGTGATTAATCTGGGCCTTGGATTAGTCCAAATTGATTTGGAAGTGTGGAATTCTAATCAATGGTTTAATTTTTTTAAGTTTTAGATTCTGCTTTAAGAGCTTTCTGAGTTTCGGATGGCATCGCTGTTCACATGTAGACAAAGGGATTTCCTGTGCTTGCCGGTTTAGGCGCTACAATGGCGATACCAATCAGCTTGAGAAAAGAAATTTTCAACAATGGCTGCCTGGATAGACTACCTACAGAGCTCTCTTGCTCAGTGTTTTACTTTAAGCTGTGAATTTGTCAAATCCTGGCTTTTGCTTTCTCTCAGCTAAATTTAGAAGTCTCGATTCTCTAGGATTATTGAATTATTTTTTCCATTCCGGACTGAGCTCGGACCCCACATGATCTATGCTGCTTACTGAGTCCTGACTGCCTAACTACCCAAATTGCCTTTTCCAGGGTTAGGTCTTCCTTTGCGTGCATGAAGTCAGAGTGAGTACCTAGGGGATCAGGTTTTAGCTACGGGTTTTTTCAAACTGCTCTTCTGAGGTTGAATTATGTAAAGATTTCAAGGACTTGCTTTAGTCTGGAGTTTTAAAAGATTTTGATCACCCTCTGCTGTGAACTCTGGGATTAGAAGCTGAATTTCCAAAGGAGGTTCAATGGAATCTTCTGCTACAATAAAGAACTTTAAATTTATGTCTCCGACTTCCAAGTCTTTCTTTGGAGCTCTTTCCTGGCCATTTTTATTCTGCACCTTTGCTCTGGAGGTTATTTTCAGGTCAGACTGCTTTGATGAATTTTTTCTCAGTCTTCCAGCATTTTAGTTTTTCTCTGCATTTTCTGTGAGGTCTTGGGCTTTTCCACAAGCTGCCACCATGGTGTAGGTCTGTAGATGTCTTTGTAGTCATACGTAGGTTAACTGTAAGACTTTACTTACTCTTTGAACTATTTACAAATATACAGTAAAAGATACGAGATAGGGCCTGTCTCCAAGCTTGCTGGTACAGACTATACAACACTAGACTGATGCTGGGTGCAGATGATCGGCTCTCTTACATCACTGTGTGTCCAGTACTGTACTCAGTCCCACATTAAACCTATATGTGCCAGACCCTTATAGTACAACCCTGGTACAAATTTAATAAATTTCTCTTCACCCTCTCCAAGGTCTAAATGTTCTTAAAGTATGGTGCCAAGAATCTAACACATTGCTCCAGCTGAGACATAATCAGTGTTTTGATGCAGCAAAGCTTCCTTGTTTTCAGCATCTTAGATTCTGGAAAAGTCCCAGAGGATTGGAAAACTGCCAATGTAGCACTTAACTATATGCCAGTTAGCTTAACATCTGTCATTGGGAAAATGTTAGAGTCTATTATAAAAGATGTAATAGCAGAGCATTTAGAAATACATAATATAATCAAGCAGAGTCAGCATGGCTTCATGAAGGGGAAATCATACCTGACAAATTTATTAGAATTTATTAGAATTCTTTGAGGAGGTAACAAGCAGGATAGATAAAGAGGAACCAGTAGATGTAATATATTTGGATTTCCAAAAGGCGTTCGATAATGCATCGCACATAAGGCTGCCTAATAAAATAAGAGCCATGGTGTTGGGGTAGTATATTAGCATGTATAGAGAATTGGCTAACTAAAAGAAGACAGAGAGTTGGGATGGGGGGGCATTTTCAGGATGGCAACCTGTAACAAGTGGATCGTCATAGGGATCCGTGATTTTGTGCTGGGGCCACAATTATTTACAATATATATATTAATAACTTGGATGAGGGAAATGAATGTACTATTGCCAAGTTTGAGATGACACAAAAATAGGTGGGAAGGCAAGTGGTGAGGATGACATAAGGAGTCTATAGACGAATATAGACAGGTTAAGTGACTGAGCAAAAACTTGGCAGACGGAATATAATATGGGAAAATGTGAGGTTATGCATTTTGACTGGAAGAATAGAGGAGCTGAATATTATTTACATGGAAAAAGACTGCAGAAAGCTACAGCACAGAGGGATTTGGGGGTCCTCATGCATGAATCCCAAAAAAGCTAGCATACAAGTTCAGCAGATAGTAGGGAAGGCAAATGAAATGTTATCCTTTATTTCAAAGGGTCATGCATGAATCCCAAAAAAGCTAGCAACAAGTTCAGCAGGTAATAGGGAAGGCAAATGGAATGTTGTCCTTTATTTCAAAGGGAATGGAGCATAAAAATAGGGAAGTCTTGTTAAAACTATACAAGGCATTAGTTAGACAACATTTAGAATTCTGTGAACAGTTTTGGTCCCCTTATCTAAGGAAAGATATGCTGGCGTTGGATGCAGACCAGAAAAGGTTCACTAGGCTAATCCCTGGTATGGAGGGGCTTTCTTATGAGGAGAGGTTGAGTAGGTTGGGCCTGTACTCAATGGAGTTTAGAAGAATGAGAGGTGATCTTATTGAAACAAATAAGATTCTTGAGGGGCTTGACAGGGTAGATGCTGAGAAGTTGTTTCCCCTTGTGGGAGAGTCCAGGACCAGAGGACATAATCTCAGAGTAAGGGGTCACACATTAAAGACAGAGTTGAGGAGGAATTTCTTCTCTCTTTACCACAGAGGGCTGGAGAGGCTGGGTCGTTAAGTACATTCAAGGCCAAGATAGACAGATTTTTAATCAGTAAGGGAATCAGGGGTTATGGGGAAAAGGCAGAAAAGTGGAATTGAGGATTAACAGATCAGCCATGATCTCATTGAATGGCAGAACGGACGCAATGGGCTGAATGGCCTACTTCTGCTCCTGCGTGTTATGATCTTATGATTTTTGATACATTTTTCCTATTTAATATACCTAAGGATCCCATTTACCTTTTTAGAGCCTTCTGAATTTGTCCTGCCATCTTCAAAGCATATGTACGCCAACCATCCCCCCACCCCTGTTCCTCCACCTCCTTCAAAATTGTCCCATTTAGTTCATGCTGTCTCACCTTTCTTTTTGCCAAAATGTATCACTTCACACATCTCTGTGTTAAATTTCATCTGCCGTGTGTCTGCCCATTTTATGAGTCAATGTCCTCCTGAAGTCTATTATTAGCATCCTCATTGTTCTCTACATTTCAGAATTTTTTATTATCTGCAAACTTTGAAATTATGCCCTGTATAACCAAGTCCAAGTCATTAAGATATATCAAAATGAGCAGTGGTTGTATATTTCGCTCCAGTCTGAAAAATTACGGCTCACCATTACTCCACGATTTCTGTTCCATAGCTAACTTTGTATTCATGCTATCATTACTCGTTTGAACCCATGGCCTTAACTTTGCTACCAAGTCTTTTATGTGGCACTTTGTCCATGTACACAATATCAATCACCTTATCCCCATCAACTCTTTCCATTATTTTCTGTTTTTCATTTAATAGCTCATAATTTTCTGAATGCCAATTCATTTGTCCTGACTTATTGTCTCTAATTATTTCCCCACCATTGATGTTAGGCTGATTGGCCTGCACTTAGATTATAGCCAGAGTCTCCACAATCTCCACTCTTATTTTGGTTAATAATCTAGGATTAATTCCCATCCACCACTACTCTCCTCCGTCTGGCTGAACTTGTTCTCACACTGAACAATTTCTCCTTTAACTCCTCTCACTTCCTCCAAATAAAAGGTGTGGCTATGGGTACCTCCATGGGCCCCAGCTATGCCTGTCTCTTTATGGGGTATGTGGAACATTCCTTGTTCCAGTCCTACTCCGGCCCCCTCCCACAACTCTTTCTCCGGTACATCGATGATTACTTCGGTGCTGCTTCATGCTCTTGTCGGGACTTGGAAAAATTTATTAATTTTGCTTCCAATCTCCACTCCTCCATCATTTTCACATGGTCCATCTCTGACACTTCCCTTCTCTTCCTTGACCTCTCTGCCTCAATTTCTGGTGATAGACTGTCCACCAATATCCATTACAAGCCTACCGACTCCCACAGCTACCTCGACTACAACTCATCACACCCCGCTTCCTGTAAGGACTCCATCCCATTGTCTCAGTTCCTTTGCCTCCATTGCATCTGTTCTGATGATGCTACATTCAAAAACAGTTCCTCTGACATGTCCTCCTTCTTCCTTAACTGAGGTTTTCCACCCATGGTCGTTGACAGGGCCCTCAACCGTGTCCGGCGCAACTCCCGCGCATCCATCCTCACGCCTTCTCCTCCCTCCCAGAAACATGATAGGGTCCTCCTTGTCCTCACTTATCACCCCACCAGTCTCCACATTCAAAGGATCATCCTCCGCCATTTCCGCCAACTCCAGAATGATGCCACCACCAAACACATCTTCCTTTCAGCCCCCCTTGGTGGCATTCTGTAGGGATCATTCCCTCCGGGACACCCTGGTCCACTCCTCCATCACCCCCTACTCCTCAATCCCTACCTGTGGCACCTCCCCATGCCCACGCAAAAGATGCAATACCTGCTCGTTCACTTCCTCTCTCCTCACCGTCCAAGGGCCCAAACACTCCTTTCAAGTGAAGCAGCATTTCACTTGCATTTCCCCCAACTTAGTCTACTGCATTCGTTGCTCGCAATGCAGTCTCCTCTACATTGGAGACACCAAACGTAAACTGGGTGACCGCTTTGCAGAACACCTGCAGTCTGTCCGCAAGAAAGACCCAAACCTCCCTGTCACTTGCCATTTTAACACTCCACCCTGCTCTCTTGCCCACATGTCTGTCCTTGGCTTGCTGCATTGTTCCAGTGAAGCCCAATGCAAACTGGAGGAACAACACCTCATCTTCTGACTAGGCACTTTACAGCCTTCCGGACTGAATATTGTATTCAACAACTTTAGATCTTGAACTCCCTCCTCCATCCCCACCCCCTTTCCATTTCTTCCCCCTTCCTTTTGTTTTTTTTCCAATAATTTATATAGATTTTTTTTCCCACCTATTTCCATTATTTTTAAATCTTTTATGCCCTGCTAGTCTTTCCACCTCACCCCCACTAGAGCTATACCTTGAGTGCCGTGCCATCCATTCTTAATTAGCACATTCGTTTAGATAATATCACCAACTTTAACACCTATGTGTTCTTTTGTTCTTTTGTCTGTGACATCTTTTGATTATCTGCTCCTATCACTGCTTGCTTGTCCCTACAACCACACCACCACCCCCTCCACTTCTCCCCCCCCCCACCCCCCACCTTAAACCAGCTTATATTTCACCCCTCTCCTAATATTCACTCAGTTCTGTTGAAGGGTCATGAGGACTCGAAAAGTCAACTCTTTTCTTCTCCGCCGATGCTGCCAGACCTGCTGAGTTTTTCCAGGTAATTCTCTTTTTGTTTAGGATAAATTCCATCTGGACTGGGTGATATTTCTACTTTTTGAGGACTCCTAATCTTTTAAGTACATCCTTTTTGTTTTTAACCTATAAAATATTGATAAAAACAAAAAAACTGCGGATGCTGGAAATCCAAAACAAAAACAGAATTACCTGGAAAAACTCAGCAGGTCTGGCAGCATCAGTGGAGAAGAAAAGAGTTGACGTTTCGAGTCCTCATGACCCTTCGACAGAACTTGAGTCGAGTCCAAGAAAGAGTTGAAATATAAGCTGGTTTAAGGTGTGTGTGTGGGGGGCGGAGAGATAGAGAGACAGAGAGGTGGAGGGGGGCGGTGTGGTTGTAGGGACAAACAAGCAGTGATAGAAGCAGATCATCAAAAGATGTCAATGACAATAGTACAATAGAACACATAGGTGTTAAAGTTAAAGTTGGTGATATTATCTAAACGAATGTGCTAATTAAGAATGGATGGTAGGGCACTCAAGGTATAGCTCTAGTGGGGGTTTTTTTTTTATATAATGGAAATAGGTGGGAAAAGGAAAATCTTTATAATTTATTGGAAAAAAAAGGAAGGGGGAAACAGAAAGGGGGTGGGGATGGGGGAGGGAGCTCACGACCTAAAGTTGTTGAATTCAATATTCAGTCCGGAAGGCTGTAAAGTCCCTAGTCGGAAGATGAGGTGTTGTTCCTCCAGTTTGCGTTGGGCTTCACTGGAACAATGCAGCAAGCCAAGGACAGACATGTGGGCAAGAGAGCAGGGTGGAGTGTTAAAATGGCAAGCAACAGGGAGGTTTGGGTCATTCTTGCAGACAGACTGCAGGTGTTCTGCAAAGCGGTCGCCCAGTTTACGTTTGGTCTCTCCAATGTAGAGGAGACCACATTGGGAGCAACGAATGCAGTAGACTAAGTTGGGGGAAATGCAAGTGAATGCTGCTTCACTTGAAAGGAGTGTTTGGGTCCTTGGACGGTGAAGAGAGAGGAAGTGAAGGGGCTGACTCCCACAGCTATCTCGACTACAGCTCCTCACACCCAGCTTCCTGTAAGGACTCCATCCCATTCTCTCAGTTCCTTCGCCTCCGTCGCATCTGTTCCGATGATGCTACATTCAAAAACAGTTCCTCTGACATGTCCTCCTTCTTCCTTAACCGAGGTTTTCCACCCACGGTCATTGACAGGGCCCTCAACCGTGTCCGGCCCATCTCCCGCGCATCCGCCCTCACGCCTTCTCCTCCCTCCCAGAAACATGATAGGGTCCTCCTTGTCCTCACTTATCACCCCACCAGCCTCCGCATTCAAAGGATCATCCTCCGCCATTTCCGCCAACTCCAGCATGATGCCACCACCAAACACATCTTCCCTTCACCCCCCTTATCGGCATTCCGTATGGATCGTTCCCTTCGGGACACCCTGGTCCACTCCTCCATCACCCCCTACTCCTCAACCCCCTCCTATGGCACCACCCCATGCCCACGCAAAAGATGCAACACCTGCCCGTTCACTTCCTCTCTCCTCACCGTCCAAGGACCCAAACACTCCTTTCAAGTGAAGCAGCATTTCACTTGCATTTCCCCCAACTTAGTCTACTGCATTCGTTGCTCCCAATGTGGTCTCCTCTACATTGGAGAGACCAAACGTAAACTGGGTGACCGCTTTGCAGAACACCTGCGGTCTGTCCGCAAGAATGACCCAAACCTCCCTGTCGCTTGCCATTTTAACACTCCACCCTGCTCTCTTGACCACATGTCTGTCCTTGGCTTGCTGCATTGTTCCAGTGAAGCCCAACGCAAACTGGAGAAACAACACCTCATCTTCCGACTAGGGAATTTACAGCCTTCTGGACTGAATATTGAATTCAACGACTTTAGATCGTGAGCTCCCTCCCCCATCCCCACCCCCTTTCTGTTTCCCCCTTCCTTTTTTTTCCAATAAATTATAAAGATTTTCCTTTTCCCACCTATTTCCATTATATAAAAAAAACCCCACTAGAGCTATACCTTGAGTGCCCTACCATCCATTCTTAATTAGCACATTCGTTTAGATAATATCACCAACTTTAACTTTAACACCTATGTGTTCTATTGTACTATTGTCGTTGACATCTTTTGATGATCTGCTTCTATCACTGCTTGTTTGTCCCTACAACCACACCCCGCCCCCCTCCACCTCTCTGTTTCTCTATCTCTCCGCCCCCCCCCACACACACCTTAAACCAGCTTATATTTCAACTCTTTCTTGGACTCGAACTCAAGTTCTGTCGAAGGGTCATGAGGACTCGAAACGTCAACTCTTTTCTTCTCCGCTGATGCTGCCAGACCTGCTGAGTTTTTCCAGGTAATTCTATAAAATATTGATACTGCCGCCTCCTTTACTATTTTGACAGCATCCTCTTCTCCAGAGAAGACAGATGTAAAGTACTCAATTGTACTTTAGCCAAGCCCGTGGCCTCCACAAGATAACCTCTTTTTTTTGTCACTGATTGTCCAGGCCCTTTTATGACTACCTTTTTACTGTTTGTGTTCATTTTTAGATTAGCCATTTATCTCTTCTCATACAACAGCAAAGTATTGAGGATGCTGGAAATTTGAAATAATAACAGAAATTGCTGGAAATAGATAGGTCTGGCAGCATCTGTGGAGAGAGAAACAGAGTTAATGTTCCACATCAATGGCTTTTCATCAGAACTCAGAGGTCATTGACCTTGAATCATGGAATCATAAAGTTTACAGCACAGAGAGGCCACTTGGTCCAAAATGTCTGCGCCGGCTGAAAAACAAGCCACTCAGCTTAATCCCATTTCCCAGCACTTGGTCTGTAGGAAGCCCTGCAGGTTAAAGCACTTGAGGTGCATATCCAGACATTTTTTTTAATGAATTGAGGGTTTCTACCTCTACTAGCCTTTCAGGCAGTGAGTTTCAGACCCCCACAGCCACCTGAGTGAAAAGTCTTTTCCTCCCCTCCCCTCTAATCTTTCCACCAATCATTTTAAATCTATGCCCCCCTGTCACAGATCTCTCTGATAAAGTAAATAGCCCCTTCCCATCCACTTTATCCAGGACTCTCACAATTTTGTACATCAGCCCCCTCTGCTCCAAGGAGAACACCAGCCCATCCAGTCTTGCCTCATAGCTGCAATTTTCCAATCCTGGAAACATCCTCATAAATCTCCCCTGTACCCTTTCTAATGCAATTACATCCTTTCTGTAATGAGATGACCAGAACTGTGCACAATACTCAAGTTGAGGCCCAATTAATGTTTTATATAGCTCCTCCATAACCTCCCTGCTCTTATATTTTATGCTTCGGCTAATAAATGAAAGGATTCCATATGCCTTCTGAAACACCTTATCAACCTTTCGTGCTATCTTCAGGGATCTGTGGACATCATTCCAAGGTCCGGCAATGCCTCTCAGTATCCTCCCATGTTGTGTATTCCTTGCCTTTTTTGACCTCCCCAAATGCATTACCTCACAGTTCTCTGGGTTGAATTCCATTTGCCAATTGCTGCCCACCTGACTAGTCCATTGATATCTTGTTGCAGTCTACAGCTTCCTTCCTTGCTATCTATCATGTGGCCAATTTTTGTGTCGTCTGCAAACTTCTTGATCATTCTCTCTACATTTATGTCCAAATCATTAAAATAAATCACAATAAACAGGCCATCTAATATTGAAATGTCAACTTTGTTTCACTCTCTGCAGATGCTACCAGACCTGCTGAATCTATGTTCACACAGTCTTTGCCCTTCTTATTCCCTTTTTTATGGGCTGAATTTTTGAATTTTCCCAGCACTAGGTGTGGTAGCAGGCGGATAGAATGGAGTCCTACCTGCCAATGAAAATGGCGGGTTTTCACGCTATATCTTCCAAAGCGCGCCTCATTATATATTTACTCCCACGAAACACACCGTTTCCATGGTGGGCAGGTTCTCATTTGCCCACTCGCCATCACCCTGCTATTGCATCACAGCCTCCATCTTTAAAAGGCAGCCGCCAGCAAAGCGCACATCGCCACCAGCTCACCACCACTGCCCGGGAGACATGGCCAGCAAAGGAAAAAAGACTGCAGCCCCCGCTTCAATGATGGATCCCACAAGCGACTGCTAGATGCCGTGGAGGCCCATCGGGATGTGCTCCATCCCTGCTCTGGCCGCAGGATGGGCAGCAATATCACCAACCCAGCTTGGGAGGTGGTGGCAGCGGTGGTCAGCGCAAACCCCCTGCATGGGAGAACAGGCACCCAGTGCCACAAAAGAATGAATGATCTCCTCCGTTCTGCCAGGGTAAGTCACTCTTCTCATCACTTCCAACTCTCACTCTCACAAACCAATCACACACCCACTGGGCCCTCATTCGCTGCCAGTACAAGGGGCATCGCCATTCACTCTTTCACACACACCGTCAGTGTCCTCATCCTGTCCATGGGACCACTCATCACCCACACAGGCCAGTCACACTTACCATCTGGCCCAGCAGGCATCCTGATGCACTCTCCCATCTCTATCCATGCAGGACAAACTGGCTCACAACAGGAGGGAAAGGTCGCAGACAGGTTGAGGGATGCCAGAATTCAAAGTTCTGACAGAATTTGAAAACATGGCCATCCAGCTGACCAGCGATGACTGCGACCCATCCTGCGCTGATGGTGAAGTTGGCGCTGCTATACAAAGTGAGGATCCAGCAGTGCAACATCCATCAGACAACCATGCTGTGAGTGATGTGTCCTCTTTCACAGGCCACTACCATGCACTAATTATCTCCCCTTGCTTTCACAGGCACATCTGGGAAACAGCCGACAATTCCACGTCACAGGGCCTCCAAGCAAGCTCCAAAGAGACCTCTGAAGAGGAATCTGAAAGCAGCCTCCTTGAAGTCCTATCACAGCACTCACTCACACCCTCCACCAGCGCAGAGACACACACTTCAGTGGGACATAGCTTTAGAGTAGCTTTGGGATCACAATCTGGTAAGCATATTGCACTGTCTGATCCACAGCAGGTGGAGGCATGGACTTCCCAGATACCCGGCACTCAGTGGACTGCTGGAGGCCAGAACGTTGCTGGGTCCGAGTCAGATGACGAGCCCCTGTAGTTGGTCATGGCGCAGTTGTTGGAGCTGCATAGGCAAGCTATGGAAAAACAGGAAGTGATGTCCGCTGTACTCCTCAGATTGCAAGGCACGATGGAGGAGTCCGTCCATCTTCAGGCTGAGGTGATAGTGCCGGCATTGCAACTCACCGGGATCAACACTGGCAGGATGGCGGCTGCCTTGGAGACCCTGGTCCAGGACATCACTCCTGCACTGTTGTGCAGGTTTAACTCCATCGCTGATGTCATAGTTGGCCTCCAACAGTGTGTACGCGAGAGGGATGCCGGGCAACTCGATCTCATTCCAGCTACCCCTACCACTCACAGAGTCAGCCAGGGGCCCTCGGGCATCCATAGGGAGGGGGATCAGCAGGCGCATGCTCCGGGGCCATCCACCCAGGTGACTCTGGGACTGACCGCCCAATTGACTCCCCTCTTCCTGTGACCTCCGGAGGTCCAGCTCCACAAGCCATGGAGGGTGCACTGCGACACAGCAGGACCCCAAAATCAGGCTGGGGTCCCTCCAAGTTTCGGCCCTGACACCCATCAAAGTCACCACAGACAGGGCGTCACAGTCAGCAGGCTGCCTACACCTCCGCTGTGGATGTCCAGGGAACACCAAGATGTAGCGGCAGGGTTAGGAAGGTTGAGGAGAATTAGTTGCACAGCCTGGGCGCGGGTGTTAATCACTTGTACATAATGTTCACTATTGTCAATAAACTGCCAAGAATGTCTCCCTGCCTATGGCTCCTTGTTCTGATGAGCAATGTTCTTGTCACTCAGATGTGAAACATTTCTGCACAAGATAAAAGGCAGGTGTCTCAGTCTAGGGCCTCTTCCCTGTGCTCTGTGCAGCCTTCAGACCACAGTGATGGTCCAGCCTCACACTCCCTGGAAACATTACTGATGCTTGCACCTTTGCAATGCTGGTCATTGCTGCCAGAATGTAGTGAGCAGGCGTCTCAAGTTCTCTCATACTCTCTGTGTGCTGTCAGCACCTTTGAGGCAGGGCTAGCCCCCATCACACCAGAATCTGTGACCAGCGATGCTGTGCACCAGCTCCTGAAGGGCTGAGGTGCTGAAGGTAGACACAGCATCAGATGCGTCAGAAGTTTCATGGCTGCATCTCTGAAATGGCCCTGATCATGGAGCACAAGCAAACTGCCCTCGGCCAGACAGGAGTCAGACATTCTCAGAGGCCACGTGTAGACCTATGGAGGTTCCTCACTGCATGTTTTCATCATTCTCCACAAATCTGGCAACTATGAGGGTCTCACGAGTGTGCCTGCCTCGTCTAGCCAATGTGAGAGCCTCATCCCCATTGTCATCACCACTGAGGACCCCCTCACCCTCATCCCCATCAATGTCCTCCTCATCAGAGGAGACATGCAGCTCCTCCATCTCCTCCTCAGCCAGCTCCTCACCCCGTTGCAGCGCCAGGTTGTAAAGGGCACAGCAGACGACAACAATGGGTGACACCCTCTGCGGATGGTATTGCAGGGCTCCACCAGACCGGTCCAGGCACCGGAACCACATCTTCAGCATCCTGATGGTCTGGTCCACCAAGTTGCGAGTTGCTGCATGAGCCTCATTATAACAACGCTCTGCTGCAGTCTAAGGTCGCCACGTGGGTGTCATCTGCCAGGGCCTGCACGTAGCCCTTGTCCCCAAGGAGCCATCCCTGCAGCATCTGTGGACCATGGAAGACTGCAGGGATCTGCAAGTGGCTCAGGGTGTAGGCATCATGTACACACCCTGGAAACCATGCACACACCTACAGGATGCATTCCTGGTGGTCGCACACCAGTTGCATGTTCAGTGCAACCCCTTGGGGTTGATGAAGTCCACTGAGTGTAGCGATGGAGACATGAGCACCACATGTGCAGTCAATTGTACCCTGCACCTGTGGGAATCCCGAGATCAGGACGAATCCAATGGCCCATGTATCCTGGCTGTCCTGGTCCAGCCGAAATGTACAAAGTTGTGTGCAATGGAGAAGATGGCATCATGGATGCATTTGTGGGTGGCGGATTGTGAAATCCCACAGAGGTCACCTGTGGAGCCCTGAAAGGAGCCACTGGCGTAGAAATTGAGTGTCGCAATCATTAAACAGCCACTGGCAGTGGATGCCCTCCATGTCCCCTTGGCGCCAAGTCCTGCAGTAAGTGACACATATGAGCCACCAGGTTCCTAGTCAAGCGCAGTCATCGGCGACACTGGTTACCAATGATCTGCAGGAATGGCAGGTGGCATCTATAGACCCCGGGGTGTCACTAGGCGCTGATTAGACATGGCTCGCTGTTGTTCCTGGGCAGTGTGTGCAGGAGTCCCTACTGCCCCTTCTTCATGAGGTTGCTGCTCCTCCCTTTGCACAGCCAGGTGCCTCAGTCGCTCTTTCCCCCATCTTCTATGGTCTCTTGAGGCCATCAGGCAAACAGCTAGGTCACCAGGATCCATAATCCTGACATGTTCCTCCCGCAGCATGAAAAAGAAACGTGGTTATCATGGCTGCACTTAGCACCTTTCCTGGCCCTGTGTGACAGCCCCTTAATGCTTCCCGGAGAGTGCTGGTCACTCCTCAGATGGCCAGAGATGAGTGCACTGCATGGCTGCCCTATCAACCTGCGGCATGGGGGGCACTGGTCCAAACAAGGATGCTGAGATTGCAAGGGGCTGTGAGCACCTCCAGCAGTGACTGCTACATGGCCAGTGTTGGCGAGCAGATTGTACAATGTGTGCAGTCCAACTGCCCCACGGTCCAATAAAGTGGTGGCGGACTCGAAGTCTGTGCCGGTGGGGGGTGGGGCGGGGTTGGTGGGGGCTGGGAGGGGCGGTTAGGTGTGGAGCGCTTGTTGCTTTGATGCCTCCATGATGCTTGCATGGGCGGGCAGGCTAGGAGCCTGACCCCATCCTATGACTGCACCTGATCTGTCTTAGTTGCAGAGGCATGATCAGTTTATACAGGTGTCCCTAATGCGTGGCCACTTCCCTCGATTACCCTGCCCCCCACCTGTGTGTGGGATGCAGCACCAGGGCAGCACTTGGCCCCCCTCCCCCACTCAGCAATCGCCTCCGAGGCTGGCACACATGCCCCCAGACACCCCCCCCCACCCTCAGCAGTCGCCTCCAAAGCTGGCCAGCATTTGCCCCCAGACATTCTCCACCCCTCAGCAGTTGCCTGTGGGGCCAGGTATCAGTCTCCCCCCACTCCCCAGCGCTGCTGAGGCCTGTAAACAACAGGCAAGCCATGAAGAATGCTACTGCTCACTCAACTCAGTTTCCCCAAAGTGAAGGCCGTCAAGTGCAAGTGGCCTGTGTGCTGTTGTGAAACACGTCGACGTGCTTTCCCGCCAACGTGGATGGATGATACGTCGGGGTTCCAAAAGCCTATTGGGACGGCCTTTTAATTATATGATAATTTATTACAGTTAACTCCCTGCCGACCGACGGTGGGAACATGGCCCGTCGGCAGGCTGAGCAGAAGATCGCGACCTGCCTTCACACCATCGTGAAGTGGGTCTTGTCGTATTTTCTGCACGTCACCTATCATGCCCGCCGCCAATTCCGGGCTCCGAAAATTCCACCTTATATCTTATCTGTAGCTTCTACATTCAACTTGGTTCTCTACTGTGTTATGAACCTTACAATTGTCATAAGCATCCTTTTTCTGCCTCAATATAACACTTATATCTCTAGCTTTGGATACCCTTTCTCCCTCATGGGAATCTTTCTCCTCTGTATCTGAACCATCCTTTCTTTGAACACTTACTATTGTTTAATTACTGCTTTGGCTCCCAATTTTTGATTCCATTCCACATGAACCACACCCATTTGCAACGAACTGAAGTCAGCACTCCTCCTTCAGTTAAATATTTTTACAATTGATGGTACCCTCTCATTTGCACTCAGACATACTCCACTTGCCCCACTTCATTCCATAGAAGTAGATCCAGCATGCTTCCTTCCTCGTTGGACTAGAACACACAAATCAAGAAAGTTCTCTTGTACACATTTCTGGAATTCCTTCCCCACTTTGCTCTTTGCACCATACTATCCCAGTCTATATTAGGAGAAATGAAATCCCCCATTATCATGACTCAGTGGTTAACATCTTTCTGCAATATGCCTGAAAGTTTTCTTTTATCTTCTTCCTAAATCTTTACTGGATGCAGGCTATAGTCCACCAGTGAATAACTCCTCTAGTGCTCCTTAATTCTAACCAAACCGATGCTACCCTACAGAACTAATTTCTTGCTATCTTGGCTCCATTCTCTCTCCTCTTGTCCAGTCTCTTCCCACCTACATCCACGATTCCTCTGATGCCCTACATCATATCAACAATTTCCAGTTCCCTGGCCCTAACTGCCTCCTCTTCACCATGGACGTCCAATCCCTCTACACCTCCAGCCCCCACCGGGATGGTCTGAGGGTCCTCCGCTTCTTCCTCGAACAGAGGCCCAAACAATCCCCATCCACCACTACGCTCCTCCACCTGGCTGAACTTGTTCTCTCACTCAACAGTTTCTCCTTAAACTTGTCTCACTTCCTCCAAATAAAAGGTGTGGCTATGGGTACCCGCATGGGCCCCAGTTATGCCTGTCTCTTTATTGGGTATTTGGAACACTCCTTGTTCCAGTCCTACTCCGGCCCCGTCCCACAAATCTTTCTCCGGTACATGACTGCTTCAGTGCTGCTTCATGCTCTCATCTGGACCTGGAAAAATTTATTAATTTTGCTTCCAATTTCCACCCCTCCATCATTTTCACATAGTCCATCTCTGACACTTCCCTTCCCTTCCTTGACCTCTCTGTCTCAATTTCTGGTGATAGACTGTCCACCAATAATCATTACAAGCCTACTGACTCCCACAGCTAACTCGACTATAGTTCCTCACACCCCGCTTCCTGTAAGGACTCCATCCCATTCTCTCAGTTCCTTCGCCTACGTTGCATCTGTTCTGGTGATGCCACTTTCCAAAACAGTTCCTCTGGCATGTCCTCCTTCTTCATTAACTGAGGTTTTCCACCTATGGTGGTTGACAGGACCCGCAACCGTGTCTGGCCCATCTCCTGCGCATCTGCCCTCACACCTTCCTCTCCCTCCCAGAACCATGATAGGGTCCCCCTTGTCTTCATTTATCACCCTACCAGTCTCTGCATTCAAAGGATCATCCTCCGCCATTTCCGCCAACTCCAGCATGATGCCATCACAAAACACATCTTCCCTTCACCCCGCCTGGCAGCATTCTGCAGGGATCGTTCCCTCCAGGACACCCTGGTCCACTCCTCCATCACCCCCTACACCTCAACCCCCTCCCATGGCGCCTTCCCATGCAACCGCAAAAGGTGCAACACCTGCCCCTTTACTTCCCCCCTCCTCACCATCCAAGGACCCAAACACTCCTTTCAAGTGAAGCAGCACTTCACTTGCACTTCCCTCAATTTGGTCCACTGCATTCGCTGCTCCCAATGCGGTCTCCTCTACGTTGGAGAGACCAAACGCAGACTGGGTGACCGCTTTGCGAAACACCTCCGGTCTGTCCGCAAGCATGACCCAGACCCCCCTGTTGCTTGCCATTTCAACACACCACCCTGCTCTCATGCCCACATGTCTGTCCTTAGCCTGCTGCAATATTCCAGTGAAGCTCAATGCAAACTGGAGGAACAGCACCTCATCTTCTGACTAGGCACTTTACAGCCTTCTGGACTTAATATTAAGTTCAACAACTTCAGATCACAAACTCTCTCCTCCATCCCTATTCCCTTTCCGATCCCCCTTTTTCTAATTATTTATCTTTTTAAAATATATTTTTCTTTTCCCACCCATTTCCATTCTTTTTAAATGTATTCCCATCCATTGTTTCATCTCTACCTTTTAGCCTATTTCGATCCCTTCCCCCATCCCACCCCCACAAGGGCTATCTGTCACTTGCTCGTCCTGCTTTCTATCCTTAATGTCACCATTAACACATTTCTTAGCTAATATCACCACCATCAACACCCCTTTTGTCTATGACATATTTGGCAATCTCTCTTTGCCTCCACCTATCACTGGCCCTCTGTCCAGCTCTATCTGTTCCACCCCCCTCAACCAGCTTATATTTCACCTCATTTCTATTTTTCCTCAGTTCTGATAAAGAGTCATACAGACTCGAAACATTAACTGTATTCCTCTCCGCTGATGCTGTCGGGCCTGCTGAGTTTTTCCAGCTATTTTTGTTTCAGATGCTGTCTTTAGCCCTTCAATACAATATCCATCTCCAGTGCTATAATATTTCTTTGATCATATTGATCAATACTGCCACCCCACCTACACTCCCGCTGCTCATTTTTTCCTTCCATATCTTTCCTGACAACCTTGTACCTAGGATGTTATGTTCCCAATGCTCCCATTCTTTCAGCCAGGCCTCCTTTATTGCCACCATATGATAATTCCAAGTTGCATCTTATGCCTGCAGCTCACCAACCATGTTTACCAAGCTTGGTGCGTTCTTGCACATGCACTTCAAATCCATCACAGATTGCTTCCCAATTGCCTCCGGTCTGATCTATCCTATTTCTGAACTATTTTTTACTATAGTGCTATTTGCCCCTCCAATCCTCTCTGCAACTTGTTTCTCTTCTTTAATGCTTCATCCTGGTGCCTATTGCCCTTTGATCATCATTGTCATATCGTCAGTGCCTTGAAACGAGGAAGACGTCTGCCAGGCTTCCTGATTTGTGTTCTCAGGTGACTCAGCAGGCCAAATCTGGAGTTATGGGTCCTTGGGCAGAGAGGACAAGAGTTTCCCTGAGGAAAGGAGGTCTTGAGCCAGGGTTCTGTTTTCTCTCCATTTGCTTTTGTCACTTCTCCGCAGCAGAGTTCATGCAATCAGTTTCTGACTGTGTTGTGGCTTCTTGAATGAGGTGTTGCCACATGGCACAATTAGTGACAAGTTCCTCTCATGCATCAATGTCAATTGGTCTCCATTTCAATGAGGACTTCAGAGTGCCCTTAAAAAGTACCCCCGACCTTCCTTGAGTTGTGAAAAGAGGATCTGCTTCAGAAGCTGATTTTATGGCATGCAGACCAGTAACCAGTCTAGTGGAGCTGATTTTACATAATCATGGCTGTGAGGAGTTGACTTTGGTGGGGATGCTGGGGATTGTTCGCCTGTATTCCCACTTGACTTTGAGTATCTGGCAGAGGCACTACTAGTGGTAGTTCTCCAGCACCTGGAAGTGTCCTTGGTAGGTGACCCAAGTCTCACTGCCATATAGACAGATGATGACAACAACAGCATTCAAGCCCAAAGCTTTTATCCTTTTATGGAGACCTCTGTCGTCAAAGACCCAGTTGCACAATTTTTGAAAGGCTGCGCTGGCACAACTGGTTCTGTGCTGGATCTCCACTTCAGTGATGACCTTTTAAGAAAGGTAGATGCTGGGATATGGGAAATGTTTAATGATTTCTCAAGTTTTCCCATCAATAACAATAGCTGGAGATGTAGAAGGAGGACTGGTAGAGGATTTTGGTCTTGCTGATGTTGACAGACCAGCCCTTTTGCATGTGGAGTTGAAGGGGTTGAGGGTGCTCTGAATGTCACTTGCAGTATGGGCCAGAACTGCGCAGCCATTGGCAAATTGTAAGTCGTGGATATGCTGGAGGGTGACCTTAGTCTTGTGTGGCCGTCAGCATGTTGAGGTTGAAAAGCTTCCCGTTGAGTCGAAACTCAGTTGTGACCATTTGTGGAAGTTGGTCACAACTGAATTCCATGACCAGGCTGAGATCAATAGTGAAGAGAGTTGGCACAATCACACAGCCTTGCTTGACACCTGACTGTATATGAAAGGGCTCCGTCTCCAATCCGTTGTAAAAGGACAGTCACTGTCATATCATCATGCAAGAGTCGCAGAATAGTAACAAATTTTGCTGGACATCAAGTCTCTGGAGGACTTTCCAAAGGGCTTCAGGTTGATGGAGTCAAAGGCCTTTGACAGATCAATAAAGCCATGTGGAGTTTTTTGCATTATTCCACTTTTCTTGGATTAGTCGAGTTACAAAGATAATGACTGGATTTTACATTTTTTGGCATGGTGAGGGACGTGAAACAGAAAGTGACTGGTCCAATCGCTCCCGCCAGTTAGCAGTTGCCTTTTAGGAAGGTGGCCAATTTGAGGTGTGAAGGGTGCTCCACACCCAACTGGGAGTCTAGGCTGGGATGTCATGTGGCAGAGGGGTTATGCCATTAACCAGAAGTAGGTCATGCTTGCAAATTTAAAGGCTCCTTTCTCTCTGAATCTGTCTTTATTTCTTTATTGAAGACTCAAAAAAGTCAAAAAATTAACTAAAAAATCATAAGATGCTGCCACATAGGTCAGCTGCCATGGTCCCCATGGCCTTTTCTTCTACCTTGTGCCACCTCATTATACCTGCCATAAAGCGCTCCCAAACCTTCTCCCATCCGATGCCTGATAAATGCAACGGGCAATGAAAGATTGCATACAAGTGGCTCTTTAACAAGCTCAATTGCTTGTTAAGACAAAAAGTGCAGAAAAACTCAGCAGGTCTGGCAGCATCTGCGGAGAGAGAAATAGAGTTCACGTTTTGAGTCCGTTTGACTCTTTAGCTTGAAGAAGTGTCATGCGGACTTGAAACGTTAACTCTGTTTTTCTCTCCTTAGATGCTGTCAGACCTGCTGAGATTTTCCAGCAATTTTTGTTTTTATTTCAGATTTCCAGCATTCGAAGTGTTTGACTCTTATCGATAGCTTGTTAATTGGTTATTGCAAAATGGTGGGCGGGCTTCCAATTTCAGTGCCTGCTCGTCAGCACCTTCCGTAATTTCTGAGGCTGGTGTGATGACGTCGTATTGCCGACGCCTCATCACGCTGTATTTTACATTCACGCAGAGGCTTGCACAATTTGCGGCATTAAAATCCAGGCCTATGCCTGGACATTTGATCTCCTGAAGTATGTCTTCACTGACACTAGAAGGCTCTTCAGAAGGATTCGTGTGAGAATCTTCCCCACAGTAGACAAATGGGAAATGCATTTATGACGATGTTGTGGAAATCGGGCGTTAGTATCTCTTCCCTGATTTTTGTAAATAAAGGTGTGAGAGTTTGAGCAAGAATTCATGACCACCAGCTTTATAGATCTCTGTCTAGGCCTCATGCCTTGTTATTCTTCAGTTGTTGGTTAGCCTTTAAATCTCAGCAAGCGTTGGCACCATAACCAAATTTGATCTCTCAAGCTGTTCAGGGATTGTTTTGTCTGATTCTATTGCCTTGCAATTGAGAATTAAGGTTCTTGTAGTGCCCTTTCCAACAGTCTCAGATAGCTATATCATCTTTGAGAAGAGTATTGCCATCTTCAGCTCAGAGTGGGGAGCAACCGTTTATTTTTGATCCGCAGATGGACTTGGTGGCTTGGAAGAAGTGCTTGTGTAATGGAGGTAAGCAAAGTCTTGGATTTCATTGGACATTTTTTCCGCTCACTTATTCTTGATGATATGTACTATTCCCTGACCTTCAGGTTTGAGTAGTAAGTGTGGAGCAGCAAGTAATCTTCTTCTTTATCTGTGGTGTAGGGTGATTTTTGACATGTAATGAAGGCTTGGTATTTCCATTCACCAACCCTCTTTAAAAGACCTTTGTTGAGACAGCTAAGAATGAAACCAAATCAGAAAAATGGCACAAAATTTGATTATAAAAGAGAGATGATGCAAGAAGTTTGTTTATTGTGGAGGGGTGATCAAGGATAAGAACGGAGATAGCACCTGGGAGAATGGATAATATTTTTAAAAATATTTTGCAGAATATTGTGTTATTTTGTAAAGAAGGATGTGTATGCGTGTGATTTAATTAAGCTGGGCAAGAGGTTGACAGGAGTCAGGCTGTCCAGGTGTTTAGAAACATGAAAAGCTTACAGTTGTTAAGTTAGAGGTACAAGAGGTTAGATCTAACATTTGCATTTTTAGATAAGTTGAGAGGTTGTTGAATTTCAAAGGAGAGTCAGAGCTGTAAAGGAAATTGTTTGCATCTTGCAGGAGTCATTGGTAAATAGTAGTGGGGTATTATATTATTATTCACCCAGAAGTAGAGAAAAGATGGAAACATTAAAGTTCTTATATTTGGTAGGGTCTGAGTTTCAAAGGGGTGTGAAAACAATGAGACTGAGATGAAAGAGGACAAAGTTATATTACAGTTACTGAGGTATTAAGCTGGAGATAGCTAGAGCAAAGTGGAAGAGGGTACAGACCATGTGGCACACCTTTATTGAAGCTACAACAGTCTGTCTAATGTGAAATTACTCCAGTCGATATTTAAATATCTATAAGGGAGTGTTGCCTGGAAAGTGTTTACTTGTGGGTTTGACCAAGTAGTGTTTTGGGGGAATCTTTTGTAAGACTAACCTTAATTGTGTGCTTTAATTTTCTTTTTCTTCATAAAACTTTTAATTTTATAAAACCCAGAAGTGTTACTGGTCCTCTTACTGCTGAGATTGGTACATCGTCTTCTTGTTATTAGAATACAAAAAAAAGGTTGTGGCCCATAAACCAAGTTTCCCTCTGGGATAAAAACAAAATACTGCATACTCTGGAAATCTGAAACAAAAACAGAAAATGCAGGAAAAACTCAGCAGGTCTAGCAGCATCTGTGGAAAGAGAAACAGAGTTAATGTTTCAAATCCGTATGACCCTTCTTCAGAGCCTCCCCCTCTGGGATTTGGTTTGCACAGCACTGGCTGTGGTCATAATCCACCCCATGAGTAAAAGAACATTATTGGTGAATTTGACTAGGGCATTCTGCAGAAACCAGAGTGAAGGGATTTGAAGAGGGAGTAATATGAGTTGGTGATACATATTCAAGGACGTTTTAGAGAGGAAGGCAGATTAGAAATAAGGGGGTACTTGAAGAAGATAGATCAATAGGAATATTTTTGAAATGGGTCTATGACAAGTTTTGAAGAACAGGGATAGTTATATGGAGGAAGTCATTAACGATATCAGGGCCACAGTAGGTCGTGATAGGTATCGAGGGGTAAGTTTGAGTACAGGAGATGTCATTTGGCCGGGGACGGGTGGGGGGTGTGGTGAGTGTTGTTGGTGGAGGTGGTAACTGGGTAAGGACCAGATGAGACGTACAGGACAAGTTACAGTGGTATGAAGTTGAAACAATGTCATGGGCCAAAGGGAGGGAGGGGAGGCAGCTGAAGAGGATCTTTGATATGAAATAATCCAACAGTCTCTCTTATTTTGTTGTGGAGATGAAGGTAGGAAGAGTGGAGGACAGGGGGTTAGGGAAGTAGTTCTTTGTCGAAGGGAGGAACATGGGAGTTTTTCTTGCCAACTGCAGTCATGGAACGTTTTGGACCTGAGAGGGACCCATAAATCTTAGGGTCACAACCAACACCAGAGGGAAAATGAGATTCTCTCGAGAAGATAGTACTTCCAAGTCTCCAAGTGACTCCGCTTCCGAATCAGTTTGAGCCTTAATAATATGTAGCTTGAGGTCAGTGTGAGCATTTCCTCCAGAGCTAAATTTAGGTGAATGCAGCGCACCCCTAAGGAATATACTGAGAACCTATCAGTGAATCTGTAATCAGATTACAAACATGTATAACTGTGAGATAAATCGATATTTTTAGCAGATAGTTTACAATTTAGCGGGAGGCACCCAATGTTTTATTAAACGAGCGATGACCCAGCCCAGGCGACCCCGCTGACCTCTGACTCCAGGTTCAAACTGCCCGCCTCTGGGGGTCAGAGGTTAGAGCTGGGGTGAAGCAGTTCCGGGAGCGGATGGCGGCCCGTTTCCCCTCCGTGCGGAGGATGGGGACCTTCACCTTCATCGGTGAGTCTTTACCGGAGAGAAAGAAACGGAGACTTATCGGGCTCCTCAGTGCGAATAAAATCCGCCGCGAAGGCCGGGGCTCAACCGGCTTCCAGCTCCGCAGGCCGCTGCCCACCTCCACTCACTGGCCCTGTCTCCTCCCTCACCTCACACCCCCGCCCGACGTCACACCCACTGGCCCTGTCTCTCACACCTCCCCCCCCACTACCTATCGGTCTTGCCCCTCCCCCTGCCCATTGGCCCTGTCTCCCACACCCCACCTCACACCCCATCCACTGGCCCTGTCTCCCCTCCTCTCCACCCACTGGGCTTGTCTCTTCCCCCTCACCCACTGGCCCTTTCTCCCCCACCCCTCCTGCCCGCCCGCCTGCCTGCCTCCCTCCTCCCCGCCTGCCTCCCTCCTCTCCTCCTCCTCCTCACCCACCCTCTGGCCTTGCCCTGCCCCACCTCTATCCCCCTACCCCACCCCACCTCTACCCCCCTACCCCACCCCACCTCTACCCCCCAACCCCCCATTCACTCACCAGCCTTGCCTCCCCCTCACCCACCCACTGCCCCTGCCTCCCCCTCACCCACCCACTGCCCCTGCCTCACCTCTACCCACCCACCCACTCATTGGCCCCGGCCCCGGCCCTGGCCCTGCCTTACCTCTCCCGCCTGCCCTACCTCAGGCTTCTCACCAACACTGGCACAGCATTGCCAGTGATCAATAGGGTGCCTATCACAGGAGGGCCAAACCATCCCCCTCCAGTAGATGTGAGGTGCTGGAGAGAGAAGAGAGAGTGGAGCTGTAAAGTATGTTGTCCTGAGAAGTAACCTTATATGTTCTCCTGAGGTCCTGGATTCTCTTGGTGCATTGTCCCCAGCTGGAAGGGCCACATCTCCTCGACCACTTCCATCCATGCCTGCATGGTTGGAGAGGTTGTCGTCTTCTTCCTGTCCTTGGGGGAACTCACCTCACTGGCACATCAGGTATGAGTGAGAGACCTGGGGAGCAACTTTCCTAGGTCTCCTCTCCATTCTTGTGGTTATTGCAGCCTCAAAGATCCCATGTACTGGTGAGCATTGCACCCTTGTCATGGTCTCTTTAATTAGAAATTCTTCCTTGACAGCTTCAGTCTATCATCATGTCTGCTCTCTCTGACTGGCACCCAGAGTTGTGATGCTAATACTATGGCTCAGTTAAAGAGCCTCAGCTAAGCCCACTCCTTCACCATTCAGGTTCGCTACCCAATATTGGTCCCACCGTTTGACCAGGGACGAGGTTGGGAAATTTCTACCCTGGTCTCAGCTGAATTAGCTGACTTACTTGGGATTGTACTACAGGTACTATGGTTGATGGTTGGATGGGGAAGCAGAAAGATGAGCCCCCATTGCTGTTCTTAATTGTTAGCCAGTGACTGCTGTAAGAAGATGATAACAGTATCAAACTTTGGAATCTGGCCCCAGCTGAACAGTTTATGTCCACAAGTAAACAAAGGCTGAGTTAACAAAGCACCTCTGGTGTTTTGCTCACTCCATTAGTCAGTGTCTTTAAGGAAGAGGGAACTTTTTTTTTAAAGTATTAAATTGCTGAAATATTTATCACTTTTAGATCATTACTCCTGCTTTGAGTTTTTGCATTCAATATTTTTATCTGTCTTTTGCAGCAACTTTGAGGGTGCAGGGTGAAGATTAAGATGTAAATTCTGTCTTGCATAATTTCAGTACATAAATGTACTATTGTAATCTCTCTAAAATGATGTGATTGTAAGGAAGAGCATTGAAAATTAGTACATAGTGAAGATTTTGTGCTTGTCTGATTTGCAGCTGGCCCGGTTTTCTATCAATTGGTTTAAATGAATGGAGAATCATGTGCAATGTGAATCAAGTGCACAATATGATCTCTACATCATGTTGTGAAAATTTAACCTATAAAATGGAGGCACTTCTGATTGGGGAAGGGGAAATAGAAAAAAGAAACCCTTCATTTATTTAGCACATTTGATGACCTCATATTCTAAAACGCTTTATCGCCCAAGAAGTACCTTTGAAATGTAGTTAACATGACAGTTAATTTATGCACAGCAAGGTCCCACAAATAATAATGTGACAATGACTAGATAATCTGTTTTACTGACATTGATTGAGGAATAAACATTGGCCAGGATACCTGGGAGAATTTGTCTTTGAATAGTGCCATGAGATCTTAACACCTCCCTGAGAAGGTAGAGGGCCCTTGGTTTAATATCAAATGCAAAAGATGACATCTTTGCTAGTACTGCGCAGGAGTGTGCATCTAGATTTTTGCGCTCAAGCCTCTGGAGTCGGACTTGAATTTACAACCATTTGACTAAGCAGTGTGAATGCTAACAACTGTGCCACAGCTAACACCTCAGATTGAGACCTTGTGCTTCCTATTGGCTGGCCAAAAAGGGACATTGACGGAAGTATTGTAGCAGATTGACATATTATCGGTTTAAGAGTATGTGTCGAGGTATTTGACGAAAGATTACAATATGAAAAAGTATGTGAGGCACAGCTTATAAATTGTCAAGGAACTTCTAACAAATGAACAGCACCCATTGCAGACTTCAGAAAATCTTGGTCTTGACAAATGCAAGGAATGTGCATTTTTAGTGCATATGATATGTAGCCAATTCATGAAAATTTGTTGATATGCTATACCCTGTAGTTCTAAATACGTGAGGGAATCTCATAACGCCATTCACAGTACAAACATAAATACCTCTGAGCACTTTTAAAAAATCATCATAGATCTTATTTTGAATTTAAAATAATTTACTTTGATTTTCTCAGATTTTTCCTTTGCCTTTCAGTGTGTATCCTTTCACCTATATTTTGTTTAATTGTCTTTATTTTCCATTAATCTATTCAATTTCTTTCATACTTTTTAAACAGATATTGGCATAAATTTGACAGATCCTATGTTTCGTGGGATTTATCGTGGTGCTCAGAAACATCAAGGTAAGTCTTGTCATGTAACTAGCATATTCATGTTACATTTAAAGAAGACTATCTATAAACCTTTTGTGAAATTGTTTTTATGTTTGTGTCTAGAAGTATTTAAAATGGTATTTTGATTGAACCATGAAATTTTATATATAAACAGTTAGCTAACCTTTCCGTCCCCTTAATGGGCATTAATAGCGGTGTTAGATAATGAGCTCCACTTTCATATGTTTATTGGCTTGCTGAAAGGTGTAAGATGGTGTATTAGTATCATTGGCCTAGCTCCAGGAATTACCACTTCAAATGAGCAGAGATAAGAATTTTCAGCCATTTTGTGGACTTCTCACATCTTCCTTTTGGGATGTGAGCTTTTGTTTCAGTGAGAATAAAGGAAAAGTTGAAGAAGTTTTGCTGTTTGCTTGCACTAATGCTTGTGGAGTGACCCCTAGTGGTAGTAAGATTATCCTAACTCCTACTGTAGGTTTATCTTTAGTAATTCATTCTTGCAAAATCCTGACTCAAAGTAACATGATGATTCTTAGCAATAGCTTGTTTTTTTTTCACAAGGAGATAATAACCTCATTCAAATATTCTGCATTAAAACAGACTGTTGAAACAAACCAGGGAAAAATGCTGAAAATGAGTTTCATTCAGCATAAAAACAGAGATGGAGAATTTTTTTTGAGGTTTGAGAGTCTTTGGAATTCTCTTCCTCAAAAGGCGGTGGAGACTTTGAATATTTTTAAGGCAGAGCTAGATAGATTCTTGATTAACAAGGGGGTGAAAGGTTATCAGGGGTAGGCAGGAAGGTGGGGTTGCGGGTACATTCAGATCAGTCATGATCTTATTGAATGGCAAAATAGGCTCGAGGGGCCGAGTGGCCTACTCCTCCATTTCATATGTTCGTATAAAGACAAATACAAAGTAGCCTCTTTTAAATGCTACCTGTTTAGCTGCACGATCAGTTAGATTGTTTCTACAAATTCTTCCAGATAATCTGGATATCCAAGTAAACCCATGTTTGGGGATGGAATTGCCCAACTCTCTAACACTAATTTAACCAAGTGTACCTGTTGAACAAATGCACCTTATGCTGTTAGAGTGTTCATTCACCAGAGTCAAAGATTCATCCTTAAATGAGTCGTTGAATTTTGTTCACTATGTGGGTAAAGTGTTCTGGAGGGAGATTTCTTTGCATTTCAATTATCCCCTGACTGATCGTGGAAAAGGTAGCACAGTGAGTATATTGCTGGACTAGCAATCCAGAGGCTGCACTAATGATCTGGACATACAAGTTCAAATCCCACTGCGGCAGCTGGAAAATTTAATTCAATTAATTAAACCTGGAGTAAAAGTTTCGTTATCAGTAATGTTAACTATTTAACTACCGGATTATCTGATAACCCCATCTGTTCATGAATGTCCTTTGGAGAAGCAAATCTGTCATCCTTACCAGTCTGGTCTATCTGTGATTCCAGCACTTCTTAACTTTTAACTGCCCTCTGAAATGGCCTAGCAAGCCTCTCAGTTACCAAGAAGGTGGTTCACCACCGTCTTCTCAAGGGTAATTAGGGATGGGCAAAAAATGTGGGACTTGCCAGTGACACTCGCATCCTGTGAGTGCATTAAAAAAAGTCACCTCTGTTTTGGCTAAAGTTTGGATAGGTAAACAGAGGGAAAAAAAGCAGGTTCGCTGGACATCTGAACTAAAACCAGAAAGTACTAGAAATGTACAGCACATTAATCAGCATCTGAAGAGATTGCAGCAAAATACTGTGGATGCTGGACATCTGAAATAAAATAAAAAGGTGCTGGAAATATCCAGCAGGTCTGGCAGTAGCTGTGGAGAGGGAAACGAGTGTTAATGTCTTGGGTCCTATATGACAGAAGACTCTTCTGAAGAGTCATATTGGACTTAGCATTAACTCTGATTCTCTCTCCGCTGATGCTGCCAGATCTGCTGAGTTTTTCCAGCACTTTGTTTGCATTTCTGAAGAGTAAGGCTAGTGTTTTGGAAATGGCGTTTTCATTATCAGAATAGACAATGGGTCTGCCGTAAAACATGCTTTCGTTTTTCAGATGCTGGTGGACCTGCTGTAAATTTCCAGCAAGTATTGGTTTTATTCTTGCTTAAAATTCTTGTTTTCTCTCCTCTTTCACCTCTTGTTTTCTATGCTTAGCTCTGTCTACATTTCTTCTATCTAGTTAATAATCCTTTTAAATGAAGTTTCATTTTATTTTCATACTTTATCTTTGCCTATTTGTCTACTTAATAGTAACTATATTTCATATTAATTTATTGCATGTGAAGCACCTTGAAACATTCTTGAGACAAGATAAGTTCTTCCATAGTTGTCATCTCATTACCTGAAAAATGAGAAGTATAAAGAAGGTAGACTTTAAAATTCTTCCAGAACTTGACAGGAGGCGATAAAAAAGGAAAAGTGTATAAAGCAAAATTAATTCAACCGAGTATCTAAAGAGAAAAAAGCAAACTGAACCAAATTCTAGAAATACAACACATCTCCTTTCAAAAAATAAAGCTGCATACTTAATTTTGCAAATGCTGCTCAATGCGTGGCCACGAATCCAACTAGCCAGCAACATGGGCCTCCAGTTTTTCGAGAAATAATAAGGTCTTTACTTATTATCACATTGCTAACTTAATTACCTTCTGTATTAAAAACAATATTTAATTACTAGAACTTTGGACAGTCAAAGCACCTGACCACTTTTCTTGAATGAACAGTTATAGTACATAGAATCTGTTTGTGCACTCTTACAGATGATTTTTTGGATGTAGTACAGAGAGCTGTCAAAACTGGAGTACAGAAGGTAAACAAAATTATGTTTTATGGCAAGGAGAAAAAAGTTTTCAAAATATTGGTTTTAAATTCTATTTGCATACTGTTTGAATGTTGAAATGGATTGAGGTTGAGTTACCAGATCACTCAGTGAAATTAAACCAATCCTGTAGGAACACACTGAATTTTGGATACCTGGTCAAAATATGGCAAAAGTCTCAATTTCTAAAAAGTACAGAGTGACCTGTCAGAAGTGAATTGCAACAGTTTGGGCACAAATTGTATTTTGAGTATCAAAAATCTTGTCCCGGAATATTATGTTTACCACGAAAATGTGGGCTAAGTATTAACATTGGCTAAAAACCTGTTTTTTTACCTGTATCTTGTGTAAATGACCTTTTCACTGGTTGTGCTTGGTGGTGTAGTAGTGTGTTGAGCCTGAATTGTAATTTAGAATATTTGGCATTTTTAGTATGCTGCATGCATTATTATGTATGAGATTCAGCAGGAGATTAGATTTGAGTAATTGTCTGCCACGGAACACAGCACAGAATTCATAATAATTGTATTGAAAATTATTCTTCTATCTCTCAATAGTTGTTCCCCATCTTTGTGATGTTCTTTTTATATTCTGTAAGTCATTTGCATGTTTAAAAATATACATTTTCCTCCAGACAAGTATAAATGGGGAAAATTATTTTATAAAGGTGTGCATTTAACATTTTAATCTTTGCCTTGCCTAAAGATTATTTTCTCTTTTGTTCAGTTCATGATTACAGGAGGCAGTTTGCAAGATAGTAAAGATGCGTTGGAACTGGCAAAGACAAATGGTAAGTTAAGAAACTTGTTCTGCTCCAATGTTTTCTTTGAGAATGCTCCAGGGATGCATTAATCTTGTTGCAGAATTCAATGTAAATTTTGTTGCTGATTTAATGTATCTTTTAGATTTAAACTATTCCAAGGAACAATAGCGTTACTGCAAAAGAAAAAGTGTAACCATTAATTTATTTATGGGTTTTGTACTGCGAATTAAGATGTGTTCCGTATATCTATTCACTCCTTCAATTCACTTTACATTTACAAAATGGAAAAATATAATACACCAGAATTTCTGCATAACATGAATGTTTCAAACTTAAATGTAATTACTGATATTATTAAATTTTGTCTGCCACTGAGCTTGATAGTAGCTCAGCAAAACATGAAAATAATTTGTGGTAAAAGAGTCGAATCCTAATTGGTTATTTATTTGTTCCCAATGATTTTTTATGTGAAATCCATTCTACTGAAATGGGTTGGGTCCTTTGGCAGCTTTAATATACTATTACATTTGAGTTTTCTCTTAGAACCCAACATTGCTATCATATTTTTCTCCGTACCAATAGCCCATTTGGGATGCACAATTCTAGTGTACAGCTCATGTTCCTAGCTGATTTGTGCAGATAAGTGATGTGTACCAGCTTGGCCCAGTTGGTAGCCTTTCCTCTCTAATTGCATCAGGAGACTTTGGATTTGAGCTCGCTCCATGGCTTGAGCGTGTAATCCAGGCTGACACTGCAGTGCAGTATTAAAGGAGTGTTGCATTATCAGAGATGTTGATCTTGGGTGAAACTTGAAACTGCCTGTTCTGGTAATTCAGATTAAACCCCTGCGATTAGTTGAAGGAGGAGTTCTCCTGTTCTCCTGACCAATACTCCTCATTCCACCAACGCCAGCAAAAACCAGATGAACTGCTCATTCATCTCATTGCTATTAATGGGAACTTGTCCCAAAGGATCTTGCTCCTTCGGAGAGCCAGCGCAGACACAATGGGCCTAATGGGCCGCCTCCTGTGCTGCAGTTATTCTGTGAAATGTTTACCTATCTAATAGTCGCAACAATTCAAAGTATTTCATAATTGTTAGCTCAACGCACTGCAGAGAGATGAGATGCTTTTTAAATGCAAATATTTTTCTTGCTAATAGTAAAGATGTATGTAAAGTGCCAACATATTACTGGAAATATGCAGAAGTGCTGCCACTGCTGTTCATTGATAAGCTCACCATTATGTTAGTGATATTCTTTATTTGCAAAATGATGTGTCCAGTGGCAAAGTACCATTACAATACAATGCTGTGGCTGTGGTCACCATTAAGTAATAGTTAAAATGGCAAATTTCGGTATTGAATTTGAAAAATGAATGTATTTAAATATGCACTTCGATTAAGGATTCAATTTTACTGTTGTTTTGCCATAAATATGAAATAGTTTCAATCGTGCATGGATATGAAAGGTAGCAATATGACTTGTGTGCTAAGAACAGAAGATGCTGGAAATACTCAACAGCTTTCCTCAGAACTGGAATATGTTAGAGATGTAGCATGTCTTAAGCAACTACAGAGGTAGGGGAGAGGTTGGGGATAGAACAATAGAGAAGGTCTGAGATAGGGTGGAAGGCAGGAATGATTATCTGACAAAAGGTGGTACATGACAAAAGAGATTTGTAACAGGACAAGTAAAGAAACAAAAGTTGGTTCTAGAGGAGCTGTAAGGACAACAGCAGAATCGTTACTAGCATCTGTTGTCTTAAAAAATGGAGGCAGTGGTTGCGATCTGAAATTGTTGAACTCAATGTTGAGTCCAATAGGCTGTAAAGTCCCTAATCAAAAGATATGGTGCTGTTTCTTACGCTTCTGTTGAGCTTCATTTGGAACAGTGTAGGAGGCTGGGAACAAGGAGATCAGAGTGGGACTGGGACGGAGAGTTAAAACAGAAAGCCACCAGAACCTCAGGATCACAGTTGTAGACAGAATGAACGAATGCAGCAAATCAATCGCCTGATCTGCATTTGGTTTCCCCACTGTAACGCAACAGATATAGCATACGCAACAGATACTTTATACTAAACTGAAAACCGTGCAGTTAAATTACTGTTTCACCTGAATGGGATTTTGGGGCCCTGGATGGCAGGGGGTGAGAAGATGAAAGCCCATTTTTCCTCGCTCTATGCTTCACTGTTACATCTTTAACATTTTCCAGTTCTGATGAAAGGTCACCAATTTGAAATGTGTTTCTCTCTCCATAAATACACCTGACCTACTGAGCATCCCCAGTATTTTCACTTCCCTTTCAGATTTCCAGCATTTCTATGTTTTGCCTTTTGTAATGACTTTTATGCCAAATCCTAACCTGAAATCTGAGTGCACTAAAATTTGTGCAAGATGCACTCTAAAATGGTTCACATCACCTCCTTTAGATTTCATCGGTTGTGGTATATCATCCAACTGCTGTGAAGTTAAATTTCAAAAGTACATGTACTTGAAAAAATTGAAGTGAATGCTTTTAGTTTAAGAAAATGGGCATTCATTAATAGTGAAATTTTTACATGCAATAAATAAGCATCTTAGATTCATCAGAAAGTTTTACATTTGTGTGCACCTTTCAAGACACCAGCACGCCCCAAAAAGCTTCACAGCCACTAAAGTTATTTTTGAAGTGGTAATCACTGTTATAATAGAGCTACATGCAGCATAGTTAGTAAGTACTGGTTTCAGGTTGTTAACTGGAGTATAACTCCAGACTGAGAACTGGCTAAAAATACTATGACTTTGTTTAAAAGGGAAAGATACAAATGGGATGAAAAATCAAAATTACCTTGAATTTTAAACGCTTGTTATAATAACACAACTCTCATTAAAGATACAAATATACAAAGTTCCGGGAAGCTGAGAATACAATTTTTTTTATTTGTTCGTGGAATTTGAGCATCACTGGAAGTGCCAGCATTTATTGCCCCTTGAGAAGGTGGTGGTGAGTCTTCTTGAACTGCTGCAGTCCATGTGGTGTAGATACACCCTAACCTTAAACTCACATCTTTCTCCCATTTCCATCTCCCTTCAGGCCCTCTCTGAGCTCATCTTGTAGATGAGACCCAACTCTTGATCCCTCAGACCTGTTCTCACCAAATTGCTGACTACCAACTTTCATCTTGATCCCATGTTAGATGATCTTGTTGACCGTTTGCACTCCTTAAGTCCCCCTATTAAATTTGGTTCCAACATCCCAGACTTCAAAAACCCATCTTTGATCCTTCTGACTCCACCCTCCCTTTCCTCTCAAGCCCTTGAATACATTGTTTGCCTCCCAAATCCGTGCCCATCTTCCCCACAACTCCATGTTTGAACTACTCCAATTGATCTTCTGCATCTTCCACAGTACCAATTGGTGCTATCAAATGGTATTATCAGAATCACAATTGGCATCCTGTATGACAAAGGCAAACCATCTTTGTGAATCCTTTTCTGTTGTCCAGCTGGGTAAGACGGCACTTGCCTAGTTTCCTACTTGTCTATTTAGTCATAGCCAAAGAAGTGCCATCAATGGCTTCCCTTCCTTCACTTATTTTATTCATTCATGCTCATGGCCCACAGTGCCTCATGGATGCCCAGTCTTGAGTTGCTAGATCTGATCGAAACCTATCCCATTTAGCACCATAGTAGTGCAACACAACACGATGGAGGCTATCCTTAATGTAAAGGCGGGATTTCGTCTCCACAACGACTGTGCGGTGGTCACTTCTACTGATACTGTCATGGATAGATGCATCTGCGGCAGGCAGGTTGATGAGGATGAGGTCAAGTATGTTTTTCCCTCACCACCTGCTACAGACCCAGTCCAACAGCTCTGTCCTTTAGGACTTAGCCCGCTTGGTCAGTAGTGGTGCCACTGAGCCACCCTTGGTGGTGGACATTGAAGTCCCCCACCATAGTACATTCTGCCACCCTCAGTGCTTCCTCCAAGTAGTGTTCAATATGGAGGAGCACTGGTTCATCAACTGAGGGAGGGCAGAACATGGTAATCAGCAGGAGGTTTCCTTGCCCATTTTGGACCTGATGCTATGAGTCTTCATCGGGTCTGAAGTTGATGTTGAGGACTCCCAGGGCAACTCCCTCATAACTGTATACCATCTCTGCTGGGTCTGTGCTGCCTGTGGGATGGGACGTACCCAGGGATGATGGTAATGGTGTCTGGGGACATTCTGTAAGGTATGATTCCATGAGGATGACTATGTCAGGCTGTTGCTTGACAAGTCTGAGAGCTCCCAATTTTGGCACTAGCCCCCAGATGTTAGTAAGGAGGATTTTGCAGTGTCAACAGGACTGAGTTTATATTTGTCGTTTCCGGTGCCAAGGTCAATGCTAGGTGGTCATCCGGTTTCATTCCTTTTTTTGTGACTTTGTAGTGGTTTGCTAGGCAATTTCAGAGGGCATTTAAGAGTCAACTATATTGCTGTGGGTCTGGAGTCACATGTAGGCTAGACCAGGTAAGGACAACCGATTTCTTTCCCTAAGCATTTTTACAACAATTGACAATGGTTTCATGGTTAACATTAAACTTTTAATTCCAGATTTTTATTGAATTCAAATTCTACCATCCATCCAAATTCCACCCATGGCAGGATTTGAACCTGGGTCGCCAGAGCATTACCCTGGGTCTCTGGATCACTAGTCCAGCAACAATACCACTATGCCATCGCCTCCCCTACACCTGCACCATTACGTCTACAATCACTGTTGATCCATCCTTGACGACCACCTCCTATTTCTTAGTTTCACGTGCCCCTTTGTAACATTATGCAAAAACTCGGTAGGTGTGATGTGATGGCACCTCTCTCAACCCCTCCAATGTCTCCAATTTGTTGCACTGCCTGACTGACATCTAGTCCTGGATGAGAAGAAATTTCATCCAAGTTAGTGAGGATGGTGAAGCTCAAAGCTGTTATGTGCATTCCATGCCACAAACTTGTTCCCTAACTACCAGCTACATCCCTCTTCCTGGTCATTCTAAAGCTGAACCAGAATACTCATAACCTTGCTGTTCTATTTCTTTTTTTGTTTATTCACGGAATGTGGGCTTTGCTGGCTGGGCCAGCATTTATTGCCCATCCCTAGTTGCCCTTGAGAAGGTGGTGGTGAACTGCCACCTTCAACTGCTGCAGTCCATGTGCTGTTAGGAAGGGTGTTCCAGGATTTTGACCCAGCAACAGTGAAGGAATGGTGATATATTTCCAAGTCAGGTTGGTAGGTGGGCGGACTATCGACTAGACATCTATTCCCTTACCAAGATCACCTACTTTCACCTCTATAATGTTGCCCCCTCTTCCCCCAACCTCAGCTTATCTGCTGTTGAAAGCCTCATCCATGCCTTTGTTACCTCTAGACTCAACTATTCCAATGCTCTCTAGCTGGCCCCCACCTTGCATCCCGAAAACTTAAGCTCATCCAAAACTCTTACCATTTGTATCCTTGCTTTGGCTAATTCCAATTCCTCTATCACCCCTACATTGGCTCCCAGTCTGGCAATGCTTCGATTTTGAAATTTTCATCTTGTTTTCAAATCTCTCCATGTCTTCACCCCTTGCTATCTCTGTAACCTCCTATAACCCCCAGATCTCTGATTATCCAATTCTGGATTTCTCTACATCCCTGATATTAACCACCATTGGTGGTTGTGCCTCCAGTTGTCTGGACCCTAGGCTCTGGAGTTCCCACCCTAAGATGCTTTGCCTTTCTATCTCTTTCTCCTCCTTTAAATGCTGCTTAAACCTACCTCCTTGACAAAGTTTTTAGTCATTTGTCCTGATAGTTCCATATGCTGTCAAATTTTGTGATAACACTTCTGTCATGCACCTTGGGACATTTTACTGCATTAAAGGTTCTATTTGCCTTGTTAATTCTTATTATTTTAAACCCCTTAATGAGATCACCTCTTAACCTCCTCATTGCCAGGGAATAAAGCCTAGGGTTCTCTCATGGTCATGATGAATGGTTCTATGCAAAATTTGTTGCTGATTTGTTTAATGCCATTGTTTCACAGATACTTTCTACAGTACAATTGGTTGTCACCCCACACGCTGTAGTGAATTTGAGCAGAATAATCCAGAGCAGTACCTGTCTGATCTTAAAACACTGGCAATGGAGAACAAAGGGAAAGTAGTGGCCATCGGGGAATGTGGCTTGGGTAAGTTTAAAAAAAATGCCTGTTATGTTACAGGATTGTTTTTGTATTGTTTCCTAATGGAAACAGACTGATTACTTTCTGTAACCAGACTCTATACAGGGCTAATGATTGATAATATTAACGTTAGTTACTGGCCCTTGTTATTTTTACTTTCAGATTTTGACAGATTGGAATTCTGTCCTAAAGAGATTCAACTGAAGTAAGTCATTTTTTCCTAGTAGTTTACTTAAGCCATAGACATCTGGTTTTCACCCTTCTCAATTTCTTTCTGCACAATGGTTAACTACTCTCTCAGATGTTTCTATACAGATAGTAATGCCCAAACGGTAACAAGACAGTAATTAGAAGTCTCTGCACTGAGATAACAATCTTGTGTAAATCTTTAAATGATTTTTGTTATGTCAACCTTTAAATCCTTCTTGCATGCAGATTATTTCTGCTGATGTGCAATTAGCCTATTGACCTCTAGTGTAATGAAAGTAACCATAGAATCAAAATGGTTACAGCATAAGAGGCAGCCATTCAGCCTGTCACATTTATGCTGGAAATCTGCAAGAGCAACTCAGGTAGCCTCACTCCTATGCCTTTACCCTGTAGCCCTGCAAATTTCTTCTCTTCAGATAATTATCCAACTCTTTTGAAATTCACAATGAATCTCAGACAGTGCATTCTAGATTTTAACTACTAGCTGGGTAAAAAACGTTTTCCTCATAAAACCCGTGGTTCTTTTGCTTTCACCTAAAATCGGTGTCCTCTGGTTCTCCAGCCTTTAGCCAATGAGAACAGTTTCTCCCTATCTAGTGCCCTAACGATGTTGAGCATCTCTATCAAATCTCCTCTTAGCCTTTAAGGTGAACAGTCCCAGCTTTGCCTGGCCATGTAATTAAAGTCGCTCATTCATGGAACCATTCTTGTAAACCTTCTCTGCTTCCTCTCCAATGCCTTCACATCACTCCTAAAATACTGTGTCCAGAATTGGACACAATACTGCAGTTGAGGCCAAACCAGAGTTTATAAAGGTTCACTATAATTTCCTTGCTTTTGTGCTTTAGGCATCTGTTTATAAATTCCAGGATTCTGTATGCCTTTTTAACCATTTTCCTCATCCTGTCCTGCCCTTTTCAGTACTAAGATAAAAGCAAAATTCTGCAGATGCTGGAAATCTGAAATAAAAACAGAAAATGCTGGAAAATCTCAGCAGGCCTGGCAGCATCTTAGGAGAGAGAAACCACATTACTGTTTGAGTCCGTATGCCGACTCTTCAGAGCATTTTCCTGTTTTTATTACTGCTAATTTGAGTGATTTGTGCATGTAAAGCGTCTGGTCCCTCTACTTCTGCACCACCTCTAAAATTGTATCCTTTATTTTATATTGCCACTCCTCTTTCTTCCTACCAAAATTAATCTCTTCACATTTCTCAGCATTAAATTTTGTTTGCTGCATGTTTGTCCATTCCATCAGCTTATGTTCTCTTGAAGCTATCCTCCTCAGTTCACAATACTTCCAAGCTTTGTGTCACCTGCAAGTTTTGAAATTGTGTCCTGCACACCCAACTGTGTACATATTTCTTTCAGAGAGGTTATCATGATGTAAGTGGTCTCAGTTCTTTTATTTTACCTTTTCTTTGCATTTGAAATGTCACTTTGACAGTGTCTTCTGCTGGATGATGCAACAACCTCAGCTTCATTTGTCAAGAACTTGCATTGAAGCTTTGATAAAATAAGGGCCTTAGGTGTAAAATAAAGTTTGGTTTAACCTTGTGTAGATCTTGTCCAGGTGAAGCAGCACATGATGATTTTTGATGAAACACAAAAACAAAAGTAGGTTGGCGCTGGGTTTGTGGGATTAATTTCAAGGGATAAAAGTCAAGACATTTCTTTTACCATATCTGTAAAATCAGGAATAAAAGCTGGGGATTAAAGTGTAGACATAAATGATTACTGAATAAAATTCAGAAGAAACCATCATCACTTGGTGAACTAATTACATCTTCTTTACCAAGTTAAACAAATTAAGTTACCATGCCAAATTTTAGATAAATCATAGCTCCATGATATGCTAAGCAGGTTGGTTAAGAGGATAATAAGGCAAAATTGCAGTGAAGATGTGATAATATATTCCCTTCATTTTAGGCAGAATTTATTTTATACAGTGTTTGCTGCTGAGCAGTAGAAGCAATCAATATGAATAAATAAATGAGTAACTGTTAACTGTCCATGGTGCAAAACATTTGTTTCATATTAAGCCTATGTGATCAAAGATATTGGGCTTGGCTTTCAGTTTCCATTCTCTCTCCATCTTATTCATTAGGCAGCATCTTTTTTGTCTCAAAATAGCTTCCTAAAAACTCTAGAATACATTGTAACACATTGAACTTGACAGTCATTATTGACTAGCATAGGTAAGTTGACATTAAGATATTAATTGGTAGCTGTTTGTGTTTTTTCTTTCCTTAATTGGTAAAATTTAGAAATAATGAGAATATACTTTTTCTTTCAGATACTTTGAAAAGCAGTTTGACTTGGCAGAAGAAACTAAATTGCCCATGTTTCTACACTGCAGAAATTCACATCCAGAATTTTTAGGTATGATTGAAATAAGATGGTAGAGTTTCTTTCAAAATACCAAATCAGGTTCTTCAATTGTTAAATGATTCATATAGTCTAAAACTGGTCCTAAAGTACTACAAAGGTTCTAATTTGATCAGTGATGATCCCAACTAGGGTAACAGACAGAACTTTTTAAAAAAAGATAAATTTCCCAAGCAAATGGAAATAAACTGGTGGACCCGATTTCACTTAAGATTTTTACTGTAACAAAATAAAATCAACATAAATCAAACATTAATTAACAGGAAACTAACACCAAACTAAAGAAAAATGTAAGTTTCACATTCACTTATTAGCTACAATCAAAATATCATATGAAACACAATGGCCAGAAGCACAGCATTGCAATAATGTAGCACTATAGGAACAGTTGCAGTCACTCCCAGCTCATCAGTGGAGGTTCACTTCTCCCCACCATGCCAGGTTGAAACTTCTTGTCCTTTAACAATCATTCCATTCAGCCTGAATTTCCTTGGATACGATTACCACCAGCAAGTCACATCTTGGTGACTATTCCTCAAATCTTCCAAGAGCCTATCTGTTCTATTCTCTTTCTTGGTGAAAGCAAACTCTCACCAGTACCCTGCTTGGTTGTTTACACAATAACAGTTTCTCCTGTTTTCCCACAGCAGTAGCTCTTTTGTCTCCACGTCTCAAATAGTAGCTGTCCTTTTTCTGTGATACTGTGAAAAGAGGTTAAAACTGCTCCCTCACCAATGGGTTTCTGTTTGAGTTTCTTTGCCCGTGGCAGATAGATCGCATGGGCATGTCTCAAAGCTGAAGTCTTTACCTGGAATTCTCTGTTTTTACTTTGAGTTAAAGGTACATTTCAAAACAATTGTCTGGTAAACTTCAACGTTCATGACAATCTGTTGAAGACAAATCATGTTTAACTAATTCGATTGAATTTTCCAATGAATTGACAGATTATTGAAGAGAGTAATGCATTTGCTGTGGTATAAATGGATATCAAAAAGGCAATTGGTTAAAGTGCTTGTCAGAAAAATTGTTGCCTGTCGGACAAGTAGCAGCATGGATACAAAGTTGGCCAGATGCCAGGAAACAGGTTGTTTTTTGGACTAGAGGAAGTATACAATGGTGTTCCCCAGGGGTCAGTACTAGGACCACTGCTTTTCTTTATCTATATTAATGACCTATACTTGGGCATGCAGGGCACACTTTCAAAATTGGCAAATGGTACAAAACTTGGAAGTTTTATGAATGCAAGAAGGATAGTGAGACTTCAAAGTGGACATAGGCATTACCATCACTGAATCCCCCACCATCAGCACCTGGAGGTTCCCATTGACTAGAAATTTAACTGGATCAGTCAGTAAATCATGTGGCTGCAAGAACAGGTCAAAGGCTAGTAATTTTGCTGCAAGAAGTTCACCACCTGAAGTTTGTAAGGGTTCTACACCAGAGTGAGATGTAGACCAAGTGTGAAGTTTGGCATTTGGTTCATATGGTAAGTTCTGGTAAGTTCTTCTCAAGTTTAAATTTAGATTAAGAGCCAAGCTTTGATTTAGAACTTTTAGATTTCAAGTTAGTTAATAGCCTAATAGCTATCCGTCGATCAGCTGTAAGTGGTTGCCTTGAACAGGTGTTAACAGGAAGCTGAGCTTGCTAGTGAGTCATCAGTGGCTCTATAAAAGCCGACAAGTTTTCAAACAGCACAGAGTAAGGGAACAAATGGAGAGAAGATTATGCTGGAGTGACATGTAGACTGAGTGTGAAGTTGGGAATTTGATTCACATGGGAATTCAGTGTGGGGGCTGGGGGGAGAGATGAAAAGAGGCACTCCTTTTTCTACCTTTTTTTATCCTCCAGTAGCTGTAGAAGACACAAGTTGCATACCAGAAATAGAGGGTGACCTAGAGACAGCAAGTGTTTGAAGAGTTTGGGGGGACAGAGGGGGGTGGTGAGAGTCTGTGGGATCAAAGCATTCCAAAGAACATCAGAACAGGAAAGAGTAAGTGATTGGTTGGTGAGCATTTTCTCTTATCTACTGTAGAGAATTTTAGTCAGAGTATGTATAATAATTGAAATAATATAAGCACAAGCAGTACTGGAGGCATTAATTAAAATTTAATGAAGAAAAAAATCTTAATGAAAATAGAAAAAGGATGGATGATGTGTTGCAGCTGTAGTTTGTGGGAGCTGATGAATGCTGGTGTGATCCACAACCAGTACACCCGCAATTAAGTGTCCGTGGTTTGAGGATCTCCGGTTCAGAATTGATGAGTTGGAGGCCAAGCTTCAGACACTGATACATCAGGGTGGGGAAGAAACCTGGACGTTTTATTCCAGAAGGTAGTCACACATCTTCGGCTAGGTCTTCTGATTCAGTCTTTGGCCAGGGACAGGAGGGTGTGACAGCGAGTAGGGCAGGTATGGGGAAATCGAGAAGCTAGAAGTGGAGGAGCCTCAGCCCTTGCAATTGTCTATCAGGTTCGAGTTGCTTGTATAAATGAAAGCAGGACTGTAAGGTGAATTGGTGAACTGACCATGGCATCATGGTGCAGGGACCCATTCAGGCAGAGTGGGGGGTGTAAATAAAAATGTCATGGTATAGAATCTTAACAGCACAGAAGGAGACCATTCGGTCCATCATGTCTGCACCAGCTCTCCAAATGAGCATTATGATCTCATACCATTGCCCTGCCTCTCCCTGTACTCTTGCACATTGTTTCTATTCAAAATCATCTAATGCCCTCTTGAATGCCTCGATTGAATCTGCTTCCGCCACACTTCCAGACATTGCATTCCAGAACATAGCCACTTGTGTGAAAAAGTTCACGTTACACTTGCTTCTTTTGCAAATTACTAAATCTGTGCCCTCTCGTTCTTGATCCTTTTACAAGTGGGAATAGCTCCCTATCTACTCTGTCCAGCCCCCTCATGGTTTTGAGCACCTCTATCAAATCTCCTCTCGGCCTTCTCTGCAAGGAGAACAGCCCCAACCTCTCCAATTTATCCCTGTAGCTGAAGTTTCTCACCCCTTGAATCATTCTTGTAAACCCCTTCTGTATTCTCTCCAATGTGTTCACATCCTTCCTGTAATATGGTGCCCAGAACTATACACAATATTCTAGCTGAAGTCTAATGAGTGTCTTATATAATTTCAGCTTAACCTTCCTGCTCTTGTTCTCTATGCCCCTATTAATAAATCCCAGGGTACCATATGCTTTATTAACTGTTCTCTCCACCTGTCTTGCCACCTTCAATGATCTATATGCACACACACCCAAGTCTTTCTGCTCCTGCACCCCCTTCAAAATTTCACCCCTTATTGTATATTGTCTGTCTATGTTCTTCCTACCAAAATGCACCACCTCACACTTCATTTGCCACCTATCTTCCCACCCCACCAACTTGTCTATGTCCTCTTGAAGTTCCACACCATCCTCCTCAGTTCACAACGCTCAGAAGCTTTGTATCATCCACAAACTTTGAAATTGTCCCCTGCACACCAAGATCCAGATCATTAATATATAATCAGGAAAAGCAAGGGTCCCAACACTGACCCCTGGGGGACTCCACTACAAACCTTCCTCCAGCCTGAAAAATATCTATTGATCATTACTCTGATTCCTACTTTTCAGCCAATTTGTATCTACATTGCTACTGTCCCTTTTATTCCATGAGCAATAACTTCTCACAAATCGGTTGTGTGGCACTGTGTCAAAAGCCTTTACAAAGTCCACGTACACCACATCAACCCTCATCAACCTTTTCTGTTACCTCTTCAAAAAAACTCCAAGTTAGTTAAACACGATGTCCCTTTTAGAATTTAATGCTGGATCTTCCTTATCAACCCATATTTTTCCTTGTGACTACTAATACTATCCAGAGTAATTGTTTCTATAGTCTTGCCCACTACTGAAGTTAAACTGATTGCTCTGTAATTGCTGGGCTTACCCTTACAAACTTTTTTGAACAAGGGGGTGTAATGTTTGCAATTCTTCAGTCCTCTGGCACCACCCCTGAGTATAGGGAAGACTGAAAGATTATGGCCAGTGCCCCTGTAATTTCTTCTCTTCCTTCAATATCCTTGAATGCATCTCATCCAGTTCTGGTGCCTTGTCAACTTTAAGTACCGACAGTCTATTCAACACTTCCTCCTTATCAATTTTGAACCCTTCCTCTCCTGTCACCATGGCCTTGGTAGCATCTACCTCCTTAGTAAAGACAGATGCAAAGTATTCATTTAATACCTCAGCCATGACCCCTTTATCCATGTGCAAATTCCCTTTTAGGTTCCTAATCCTCCTCTTATCACCATTTTACTATTTATATGCCCGTAGAAGACTTTGGGATTCCCCTTTATGTTGGCTGTCAGTTTTTTCTCATAATCCCTCTTCGCTTCTCGAATATGCTTTTTAACCTCCCCTCTGAACCTTCTGTATTCCTCTTGGGGTTCTCAATTGTATTTTCTACCCGATACCTGTCATAAGTGTACTTTTTCTTCTTTATCTTACTTTCAATCTCCTTTTTCATCCAGGGAGCTCTGGATTTGTTTGTCCTACCTTTCCCTTTCGAGGGAATATAACTTGACTGTGCCTGAACCAATACTTTTTGAAGGTAGCCCATTGGCAGGAAAAACTGTAGCTGAACAATCTTTCATTCCAATCTGTAGCTGAACAATCTTTCATTCCATTCTATTTGGCCCAGCTCTGTTCTTGCCCCATCAAAGTCAATTCTTGTCCAATTAATTATTTTTACTCTGGATTGCCTGTTGTCCTTTTCTATCATCCAAAAACACACAATACAATGATCACTGTCTCTTAAAATGTTCCCCCACTGACACTTGATCAACTTGGCCCGCCTCATTTCCAAGTACCAGGTCCAACATTGCATTTTTCTTGTTGCATTGGACACATGCTGCTGTAGAAAATTCTCCTGAACACAATCTAAGAATTTTTGCCCCTCTCCGCCCTTGACACTACCACTGTCCCAGTCTACAATCAAGTAATTAAAGTCCCCCATTATAACTATTTTATCATGTCTGCATCTCTAATTTCCCTGCAGATTTGTTCTTCTATGTCCTTCTCACTATTTGGCGGTCTATAGTCTACACAGACCAACGTAATTGCACCCTTTTTGTTCCTTAGCTCTAGCCAAATCGATTTTGTCCTTGAGCCCTTTGGGACATTTCCTCCAGCACTGCAATGCACTCCTTAACCAGTACTGCCAGCCCTTCTCCTTTCCTTCCTTTCCCATCCCTAATGTACACCTTGTACTCAGGAATATTTCAGCCAGTTCTGCCCTTCCTTGAGCCAGGTCCGTTATCGCCACCACATCATATTTCCACATGGCAATCTGCACCTTTAACTCTCCACCTTATTTACTACACTCCATACATTCACATACATGCACAGTAACCCTGGTTTAGATCGTTACTTTCTCCCTTACCCCAAATTTACCTATTAACTTACTATTCTCTGTACTAGTGCTTTCTGTCCCTCCCAGTATTTGGTGCCCCTTGGTATTCCTCTAATATTTTCTTAGCTCCCACAACTCTGCCAAGTTAGCTTAAAGCCCTCACAACAGCACTAGTAAAATGCCCCACAAGGAACTCAGTCCCAGCTCTGTTCAGGTGCAACCTATCTGGCTTGTACAGTTGCCATCTCCCCCAGTGTCCTAGGAATCTAAAATCCTTCCTCCTGCACCATCTTTCCAGCCACACATTCATCTGCCTTATCCTCCTATTCCTGTGCTCATTGGCATGTGGCACCAAAAGCAGTTCCAAGGTTACTACATTAGAGGTCCTGCTTGCTAATTTTCTACCTAGCTCCCTTAATTCTGATTGCAGGACCATGCCCCCCTTCCTACCTAAGTTATTGGTACCAATGTGGGCTTCAACCTCTGGCTGATCACCCTCCCCTAGAAGAATGTCTTGCAGTCACTCTGACATCCTTGACCCTGGCACCAGGGAGGCAACAGACCATCCTGGAGTCACATCTACAGAAACACCTGTCTGTTCCCCTTACCGATGAATCCCATCACTATTGCTCTCTTTTCTTCGTCCCCTCCTATACAGCCAAGCCACTCATGGTGCCACAAACTTGGCTCTGGTTGCTATCCTCTGAGGAACCAGCACCCTCACCAGCTTCCAAAATGGAAAACCAATTTGTGAGCGGGACCTCAGCAGACCCCTACACTACCTGCCTAGTTCTCTTGGACTGCCTGGTGGTCACCCGTTCCCTGTCTCCAGTTACTAAAGCTGCAGTGTGACTACCTCTCTGAACATCTATCCACATAGCTCTCAGCTTCGCAGATGTGCCACAGTGACTCCGGCTGCCGCTTGAACTCTGAAACCCAGAGCTCAAGTTTCTGCAGCTGACAGCACTTCCTGCATATGTGGTCATCTAGGACACTGGTAGCATCCATGACTTTGCACATATTACAGGACACACATTCCACTTGACTAAGTTGCCCTGCCATGTCTTAACTCTACTCACGTTAAATTAACTTTATTCTATTTTGGATTATTTATATTTATTATATTGGCCCTAAATTTCCCTTTTTCCTGGTGCTTCGCAGTTATATCCAAGTATAGGAACTCTAAAACATATTAGACTTTTCTCATTTACTCACCAATTCCTACTTACCAAGGCCACTGCTCTTCTTTCTGAGCAAAGATAGAAAAAGAAAGGAGCACCTCCTCCCTCAGTTATTGGACTCCAGCTGAAGCACTCTACTGCTGCCAAAAACATCACTCAGTGCAGACAAAGTCGGTACTTATTAGATAGCCTACTTTTATACTCTCTGAACCTAGCCTCTGAAAACCTGATTAAGCCCGTTGTCTAATTAACTAGTTGCAGCTGCAAGCAAAGCCTGTATGAGCCCTGTTTTAAGGCTGGACTAAAACTCACCACCTTCCAGCCCTAACAGCAATTTTTAGTTAATTGCTAAATTAAAGAAAGACTAGACTTTGGATAGAAATTAATCCCTAAACTCCCTCAGTCACCAGACTCCAACTGAAGCTCTCTACTGCAGCCAAAAACAGTACTCCAGCTGGAACATGAGTCCTGAAGGCTGTGTTGCCTGCCTGGTGCCAGAGTTCAGGACATCTGCTCAGGGCTGGGGCAGAATTTTGCCGTCTGCAAGCAGGGGGAACCCCTGACGTCATCCCAGCCCATTTAAATTTTCAGGCAGGCGGGCCTGCAGCAAAATCAGCTGTGGGCCTGCTGACCTGTCACTGGCCAGGTGAGGCCATTGACAGGATCAATTAACCAATTAAAGGACCTGCCCGTCCAACCTTAAAGTTGGCGGGCAGGCCAGGAGCCCTGGCAGCAAATAGATAAAACATGAAACCTCATCCGCCAGCAAGATGAGGTTTCATGTAGGGTTTTAAAAAGTTTAATAAAGTTATGATGTAAATTATGAACATGTCCCATCTCATGTGACATTGCCATGTGAGGGGGACATGTTAGGGAATTTTTTTTTTCTATTTTTCAAAGTGGAAGCGATCTCCCTGAGGCAGCACTTAGCCTCAGGGAGATGTGCGCTCTTTCATGCACATGCGTGAAAGAGCGCACTCTCGCTTTTGAGGAATCCCCCTGCCTGCACAGGAAGCACATAGCGCTTCCCGCCGGATGTCATGCCGGGCGGACCTTAATTGGCCTGCCCATGTAAAATGGTGGTGGGGCCTGCTTCTCCAACGGGGATCGGCTCCCCGCCTGCTGGAGATTGGGTTGGGCCCGCCCGCCCGGTAGGCAGAAAATTCTGCCCCAGGAGAAGAACTAGGCACTGGGGGGAGCAAGATCCAGTTGTCATGGTTCCGGTGGGTACCAACAACATGGATAAGACTAGGAAAGAGGTTCTGGTTGGGGATTATGAGCAGCTGGAGGCTAAATTAAAAAGCAGAACCACAAAGGTAATAATCCATGGACTACTACCTGAGCCGCAAGTGAATTGGCGTGGGGAAATAAGACTAAAGAGTTGAATGTATGGCTCAAAGATTGGTGTGGGACAAATGGGTTTTGATTCAT